>NC_134534.1:165006562-165631562 GCF_050624435.1 Tenrec ecaudatus
CACTCAGTGTGGTCAAGTCAATTCGGACTCATCGGGCAGAACTGAGCTTCTCTATCGGGTGTCCAACCCTGAAAATTCTGAAAGAAGCGGTCTGCCTCACCTTTATCCTGCAGTGACTGGGAGATTCAAACTGCTGACCTTTGCCTCTGCAGCTGTGTGCTTTGCCCTGTGAAGTGAAGGGGAGAAGAAAGAAAGGGTGGCTGGAAGGATCTTAGACCATCCTGAAATCTATGCAAATATTGGAAAGAACATCAGATAATCTGCAAAATATAGTCCATCTCAGAGGTCTCCCAAGCATGCCTCACTACGCTGCTGCACCTGGAGGAACTGGAGGCAGGCTGGGAAGCCGACATCAGCAGATGTACTTGGTCCAATTTATTCCTTGTTGATGGGGATCTGCGAGGTACACACATCTGCCAGAGCACATGTTTAAAGGGCCTTCTAACTCTCAAAACAGTCATAGTTAGTGTATGAAATCTTTTATGAGGCCTACATGTGTTTAATATTCAGATATGAGCCACGTTATGGCTAAAATGTAGTGTCATTTTCTGAGTGACATCTTTTCCCCTACTCAATCAAATACATTGTGCAGTTGTAGCCCACAAGCATCCCTTTGAGTACAATTTAACCATTTTCATTTTGATGGGAGAAAATGAAAACGCCATGTCAACAATGTTCTTTTGCTAAAATGACCCCTTTGACTAAAAAATAAAAACTTAACACTTGCCTAAATTCATAACCACCTTACTATTAAGTTATTAAAAATCTCCAAATAATAAGCAGATTTCCATCTGTTATTAGAGCCGCACATGCAGCTTGAGGAATTGCCATTTTCCTCTCCCGCATTCCTTTCTCCCCATAGATATTACATCAGTTCCATCAGCATGTACATGTTTAAGGACAAAGCCTTTCGTTGATTCCAGACTTTCTTTAGATACTGCCCCATTTCTATGGTCTTATTTAGCATCAGTTCACCTACCATTCCATTGATACCATGTCTGGTCAAGTATAGCATGGCGTTTGTCTCGCCAAATCCCATTGCTAGTTAATTTATCCTTTTGCTCAATCAAAC
This sequence comes from Tenrec ecaudatus, assembly GCF_050624435.1. Taxonomy (NCBI): domain Eukaryota; kingdom Metazoa; phylum Chordata; class Mammalia; order Afrosoricida; family Tenrecidae; genus Tenrec; species Tenrec ecaudatus. The sequence continues at coordinate 165,007,635 of NC_134534.1, forward strand.
AGGACCATCACAGTCACTCTAAACACATCCTTCACTTGCTTCTTCAGGTGCTATTTTCCTTGGTTCTCTCAGTGGTTCCTTCTTCTCATTCTAACACAGACTCCTTTCATGCCTTCTTGATTTGGAGGTGCTGAGCGCAACCTCCACAACTACACGTGACTATCTACCAGGCATCTCTAACTGATGACATATAAACGCAAAGCGCTGTTCCTTCCTTTCGTTTCCTTCATCTCAGTCACGGGTTTCTTCTTTAGCTCAGGAAAGGAAATCTCGGAGTAGCTTTTCCACTACTCTCTTGCTCTCACATCCTTTATCCAGGGCAGCAGCAAATCCTGGTTCTACATTGTTGATCTCATTGAGAGTCTGTTAACTGCCCAACACCTCCACTACTTTCATAAACTCTTCCTTCATCTCATACAGAAGGAATCGCTTATCTGTCCCCACTATTTGCTCTTGCGCTTAACATTCTTCGCAGTTACACAATCACCTTGTATAAACTTATCTATGGCCTCCAACCTGAACTTGCCTAACTTATGAGCAAAGCAGGTTTGGGTCTGGGTCTGTTTAGTGCTTGGACAGTGGACCTCTTATAGAAGCATAAGTCAAGTCGGCCACTGGAGATCCCCTTGCAGAGGAGTCTAGGGGAGGAGATGAGTCAGTCAGGGTGTCATGTAGCACCGATGAAGAATACAGCTTTCCTCTAGTCCATAAATGCTTCCTCTCACCCCCCCCGATCCCCCAACCCCCCACTATCATGATCCAAATTCTACCTTGAAAGTTGCAAGTCTGGCTAGACCAGAGGATATACACCGGTGCAGACAGGAGCTGGAGGCACAGGGAATCCAGGGCAGATGATACCTTCAGGACCAGGGCTGTGGGTGGCGATACTGGGAGGGTAGAGGGAGAGTGGGTTGGAAAGAGGGAACCGATTACAAGGATCTACATGTGACCTCCTCCCTGGGGGATGGACAACAGAAAAGGGGGTGAAGGGAGATGTCAGATAGAGCAAGACATGACAAAAATAATAATTTATATATTATTAAGAGCTCATGAGTGAGGGGGAGCAGGGAGGGAGGGGAAAAAAAGAGGACCTGATGCAAAGGGCGTAAGTGGAGAGCAAATGCTTTGAAAATGATGAGGGCAATGAATGTATAGATGTGCTTTACACAATTGATGTATGTGTGGATTGTGATAAGAGTTGTATAAGCCCCTAATAAAAAGTTAAAAAAAAAAACTCTTCCATGAACAAAAGAAGAAGAAGTCAAAACCCAAACTAGTTTCCCATCTGGCTAAACTTTTTCCCTCTGGTCTAGAAGACTCCCATATGTTGCCCAAACACTCTCCCTTACTTATTGACACAATTCATTTTCAGTCATTCTTCTACTTGATTATTGTGCTCTAGTTACACCGCACTTCTTGCTGACTCTTCACACGGACCCATCATTCCTACGAAGGGATTGCCTTTGCATCTGCTACCCCTTCTTCCTGCAGTGGTATTTCCTCACGCCTCCTTCCTTAAGGATTGTGCTTGAATGCCATCTTACTAATGAGAACTTCCTAATTCCTTTATTTAAAATAGTAATTCAACTCACACTCTTGCACTGCTGAGCACTGTACCCTTCTTATTTTTTCTTGGCAGTATTAACCAACACCTCATCAAGATAGTCTGTCTGTACAATAGAATGTTCTTGTTGCTCAGAGAGGGTTTTATATGTTAGACACTCTCTGCCACTTCAAACTCCTCTAACCCTACTTGGTCTATAATTGATGTTCAGTCTGTACTTACTAAATATAGTTAAATAAATGAATGGGTGCTTTTTATTTGCTTATCTTAAACTGAAGGATGTGGAACTTTGAAGGAGCTGTCTGGTTTGTTTGTTTTCTTCCACAACGGATTTGTTTATATTCCTGGGAGTTTTTTATTCTTGCCCAACACTGTTATTCAAATGCATCAATGGTTCTCTGGCTGTTTTTCATTCACAGTCCAGCTTTCATATGCATATGAGGAGTTTAGAAATACTGTGTGGCTTGGGTCAGGCATATCTCGGTCCTCAAAGTCACATCTTCACCATAAATAAAGAAGAGCATGTTTATAGACAAGAGTATTAAATATTTACTTTAGGCAACTACAAATAAATACATGAGAAAAAGCTCCTGATGACAGAGTCAATTAGAATAAAAATGGTCCAATTATTTTTGTCTGTGCTTATAAAGCTAGATAGATGATATTAGACAATCCCAATAGGATGAAACCTTTTGATTTCTTAACTTTTAACTGACTACTCTGATTTCTGGAAAGGCATGAAGAACTATGTCAAATTGATACATGGACAAACTATGAATCAAGCAGAAGTTGCTTGTTGATCTGCAAAATATCTATTCAAAATGACCTAGAGGTCTCAGGTTTAGCAAATAAAAATGCAGAACACCTAGATACAATTGAATTTCAGCTATAATTTCAGTATAATTGTGAAATATAATTGAATTTCAGTATAATTATGATCCACACAATATCTGAGATACATATATATGAACAATGGTGATTTATATGAAATTCAACTTAAATATGAAATTCTGAATTTTATCTACAGCTTTACAAGTATTCGATGGCATCATGGGACACCAGGCTAATGAGAGACTCTCAGTGCTTGTAGGACCATCTTCTACCTCTCTACCTGTCACTGTGAAGAAATCATTTGAATTTACATTGCTTTGAAGAAGAACTGTATGCAATTGTCATTTTACAATCAACCAGACTCTAGGCATGACCCCCGCTGGCCCCTGTTTGCATTTGATTTGGGACAGGTCTGATCACTGGGGTGACCAGGGAAGCACATCCACCACCCTTACCATCCTGATGACCAGCAGGAATGACAGACCCCACACTACCCACACATCTGGTAACATGTGTTCAAGCCCAGCAGTGTGTATCAACCACGTACACAATCCAGGAACAAACTAAAATGCTCCCTGCACTCCCAGCCAGTGACTATGTGACAGGATTATCATCTTCTCAGCGACTCCTATCTCAGACTCACATGTGTGATCTGCAGTTCTGCCTACCGACAAGCAGAATATCCTGGTCCCCTTAACCATCACCTTCCCAGGTGCAATGTAACACGCTACTCACCCATACAGATCCTATAGATGTCAACGAACTAAAACCACCTACTGAGACACCAATGTGTGTATAGACAGAGCACCTCTCCCATTCATTTGAGCAGGACTGCCTCACAGTGATGGTCAAGGTGGCTTCCACAGACTTTCCAAGGCTGCACCAACTGCTAGTCCCATTTCAGAGGATCACAAGGTCCAACAAGGGCCGTGGAGGCATTGTGACTGCCCAACACTTGTCACTTTGCACTCAATCCTTTAATGGAAGCCACACTAGCCTAATTGCAGAAGACTCACACCTGGGCATGACCCAACATGTCCACTAGTCTGAGGAAATCACACCCACCCTTCCGAAAGCACGAAGTCATGCACAGACGAGCCCCACATATCAACCATGGTTAGCCAAAAAGCAAAGAAGGAAAGGGATTCTACAGAGACATAGAAGTATCAAGACTCATGAAATATCAAAACAAACAAAAAACAAAAATTCAAGATAAAATGAGCATACAGTAATAAATATTTTGTATCCATTAATTCATTCCTATTTTAGTGCCTCGGTGACAGTAGACAATCATAAGTTATGTGAAGAAACAGGGTAAGATGACTCACATGTGAGCAAAATAACTAGACAGAACACTTTCCTGAAGAAGAAATAATGGAACTACTTAATAAGGAACACACTACAGGAGCCCTGGTCGTGTAGAAGGTTATACCTTGGATTGAAAACTGGAAAGTTAGCAGTTTGAAACCACCAACTTCTCTGTGGGCAAAAGATGAGGCTTTCAATGCCTGTAAAGATGGACAGTCTCAGAAATCCCCAGGGACAGTTCTCCTCTGTCTTGTAGAATTTCTGAGTCAGAAGCAAGTTGATAGCAGTGAAGTAATAAGGAATTTAAAAGACTTATATTTGGGCACCTAAAAGAAATCACAGTCAAAACCATAAAGGAATTCAATAAAACAATACAGGAACACAATGGTAACCTCAATAGACAATTAGGCACCACACGAAAACAACACCTGGAACTTCAGAAGTTTAAAAATTACATATCAAACATATATAACTCAATGGAAGGATTCAAAAGTAGAATTGAATCAATGATTGAAAGAATCGGTAACAGATGACAAATATGTTATTACTAATTTCTCTAAGGAACAATGTTTTAAAATAGCATGAAGAAATCCTAAGAGTCATTAAGACACCATCAATTGGCATAATATAGGAATTCCAGAAGAGAAGTGGGGCATGGGAAGGGGGGACCACAGAGAGGAATTTTGAAACTAGATAACAAACCCAGGTCAATACTTCAAAAAAAAAACAAGATAAAACTGTAAAACGGATTGTAGAGGATAATCATATGGTAAGCTCCAATTATGATCATCTCAAAACTAACAAAGCAAATCACTGGTCTAATTATAGTGTTGGAAGGATGTCAATGATTTCAGTATATTACAGATTATTTTAAAATTCGAGGGATAAAGGTGAACTCTGGGATAACCGCAAAGAAAGTTAATGCATCTATGCACCGCAATATATAAAGGATAACGGAATGACCGAATAAACATAGAAACAATAATAGAGAAAATACCTCTAAAATAGAACTCAGCACAGAACATTAATAGTAACAAAAGAACCAGTAACAGCCCCCAGATATTTAACAATATGGCAGCAGTGAGTACATAATTATCAATAATCACACTAAATATAAATAGATCAAGTGCACCAGTGAAGAGGCAGAGAGTAGCAGAATGGATTTTGAAAATGACCCATAAGCTTTTGCCTACAGGAGACACCATTGCGCTGCAAAGATATATTAAAGGACTTCACAAAGTTCATGGAACATTTTAAAGACTCTATTTCTGGATTTTTTCAAAAACATAATTTTTAGACAATTTTTAAGTTATGAAATAGGAGGAGGTTCCTATTCAGATTCACTCATCTAAACTACTTATCAAACTCACAAATAATTTTCCCTGAACCCCTCTTTGATTTCTTTTCACCTTCTTCTGACTTACAATTTTCATCTTTACCTAAGTGACTGGTTACTGTCTTTCAGTTCTTTAACTCAACTTTCTCTCTTTTGCTTCCTTGCCTACACCTTGGTAACATTCAGTCTCTTCCCTTTGGTATGAAAGTCTTTGTCTTAGTTTTTTTCCCCTTATAACAGTGGTCTCAAATAATATTTGCCTTTTTGTGACTGACTGATTTTCCTCAGGATAATGTTCTGCACATGCATCCATGCCGTCAGACTCGTCCTGGTTTCATCGCTGTTCTGAGCGATGCATAGCATTCCATTGTGTGTACAGTGCAAACGCTCTTTATGCGGTTTCTCCTGATAGTCATTTAGGCTGTTTGCATCTTCTGGCTATGGCAAACAGTGCTGTGAAAAACATGAATGTTCAGGTCTGCTCATATGATGATGCTTACTTCTTTAGGGTATAGATCCAGTAGAAGAATTGCTGAATCATAAATCATTTATAGTTGTTTGAAGTAATGCCACATCACTTGACAACAGTTCACCTATTTACAATCCTATCAGCAGTGTAAGAGGCTTCTAGTCTCTGTGTGCCCTCTCCAGGATTTACTTTATTTTTTAACTTGGCTGTCATGGTTTTAGCATTGTATCTCATCATTCTTTTGATTTTAATCTCCCTCATAACTAGACAGAGTGAGCATTTCTTCATCTACTTGTTGTTCATTTGGATCTTTGGTGAACCATGCGTTCATTTTTCCCTTTTCTAATAGCATTATTCGTCTTTTCCTTAGTGAGGTGTTGCCTTTTTCAATAGAATTTTTTCCCTTTTCTTCTTTCAATAGAATTTAGAGATCAAGCTCGTGTCTTTTGTGTCATTGATGAAAAAATGTTTCCCCACTCCATGGATTCTATTTTTACTCTATCTATGAAGTGTCTTTTGATACATATTTTATTTTTATTAGGTCCCCAACATCTCTTTGTCTTCCACTGTGTGTATTTTATTCATTATATTTGATAGTATGGCCATGCCCTTAATTGGTCCCCCATTTTATCACCAAGGGACTTAATAGCTTTGATATTTCCATTTAGATCTTTGATCCTTCATGAGTTCATTTTGTCTATGGGCTGAGTATGTGTCCTCTTTCCATTCTTCTAGAGGGAGAAACAATGCTACTGAAGGAAGAAGTCCAAACTTCACTGAAAGCCACAGACAAAAACAAGGCTCCAGGAATTGATTGAATACAAGTTGAAATATTTCAACAAGTTGATAAAGCAGTGGGATCACTTAGCCAAGAAATTTGGAGGATAGTTAGTTGGTCAGCTGACTGGGAGAGATCCAGATTTGTACCCATTTCCAAAGAAAGGAGGCCCAACGAGAATGTGCAAATTATAGAACAATATTATTGCTAACACAAGCAAATAGAATTTTGCTGAAAGATCATCCAAGAGTTGCAGCAGTACATTGACAGGAAGCTGCCAGAGGTGTAGGTTGCATTGAGAAGATGACATGAAATAAAGGATATTATTGCTAAGTCAGATGGATCCTGGAGGAAAACAGAGAATACCAGAAAAGATGTTTCTTGTGTTTCACTGATTATGCCAAGGCATTTGACTTTGTGGATCATAACACATTATGGATAGCCTTGAAAAGAATGGGAATTCCAGAATATTTCATTGTACTCTTATAAAATCTATACATGGATCCAGAGGTAGTTGTATGAACAGAACAAGAGAACAGTGCATGATTTAACATCAGGGGACGGTGTGCATCAGGACTGGCTCCTCTCACCATACGTATTCAATCTGCATGCTGAGAAAATCATCAGAGAAGCTGGATTATATGAAGATCTCAGGATCTGGATTGGAGGATGGCTTATTTCCACCTCTGATCTGCAGATGACACAAGCTTGCTTGTTGAAAGAGAGGAGGATTTGAAGCACTTGCTGATGATGAGCAGGGACTGCAGCCTTCGATACTGATGACAACTCCAGGTAAAGAAAACCCAAATCCTCACAACTGGACCAATAGACAACATCATGATAAATGGAGAAAAGATTGAAGTTGTCAAGGGGTTCTTCCTGCTTTAATCCACAATCACTGCTCAGGGGAACAGCAGTCAAGAGAGCAAAGGACTCGCTTCACCAGTGAAACCCGTTGCACAAAACCTCTTTAACGTGCTGAGAACCACGGGTGTTACTTTGAGGACCATAAATCCCCGACCCAAGCCATGGTGTTTTCAGTTGCCTACTATTGATGTGAAAGTTTGACTTTGCATAAAGAAGTCCACAGAACAATCAGTGCATTTGAATTATGGTGTTCCCTAAGAATATTGAGAGTATGTGGTAACGCAACCGATCCCGGAGATGCCGGCGGGAGCCCCGGGAGAGTTCTCTTTCCTTTGTGAAGGGCAGGGCGCCCTGGAATGGGTTCGCCCCGAAAGAGGGGCCCGTGCCTTGGAAATAAAAAAAAATTTTTTAAGAATATTGAGAGTACCATGGACTGCCAAAAGAACAAACGTCTGTGTTGGAAGAAGCACAGCCAGAATGGCCTTAGAAGCAAGGATGGCAAGACTTCGGTCTTATATACTTTAGACACGTTATCCTGAGAGACTAGTCCCTGGGGAAGGACGTCATACTTGGGAACGTGGAGGGGCAGCAATAATAGGAAGACCTTCAATGAGAAGGATTGACACAGTGGCAACAATGAGCTCAAATTTAAGAACAGTGGTGAGGATGTCGCAGGACCAGATGGCATTAATTTTTGTTCTGCATAGGGCTGGGAAGAGTCAGAATTGACTCAATGGCACCTAACAACAAAAATGAAGATCAAAGACTACAGCCTTCCATAGGAAACACACCATAACATAAAGAAAGGGGCTTAAGTGGAGAGCAAATGCCTTGAGAATGATTGGGGCAGGGAATGTATGGATGTGCTTTATACAATTGATGTATGTATATGTATGGATTGTGGTAAGAGTTGTATGAGTCCCTAATAAAATGTAAAAGAAGAAAAGAGAAAAAAATGATTAGGGCAAAGACTGTACAGATGTGCTTTATACAATTGATGTATGTATATGTATGAACTGTGAAAAGAATTGTATGAGCCCCAATAAATTGTTAAAATTAAAAAAAAGACTTAGTATATAAATATTTTAAAAAAAAAGAATTTTTCAGAAAAAAAAAAAAAAAGAAAGCCAACGGTCCCGGAACTCGCCAGCCATGGAGGAAGAAAGATGAGCTGTCCGCTCCTGTAAAGACTGACAGCTTCTGAAACTCTTGAGAGAGAAGGTTTCTCTAAGTCAGAGTTAACTTAGTGATAGTAGGCTTGAGATTTTTTTCAGCTGATTTTTTCATTTAATCCACTCGACCAAAAAATAAAGCAATAAAACATAAATAAGTTATTTGTCTATTTTTATTGTATTGTTTTTCTTTTTGCTGCTGAATCCCTGTGGTTATCTCTTGATTTTGTTGATACAGTAATACAATTATTTGGTGTACAAAGGTTTTGAGTGTAATGACCCCCATTTATCAATCTTAGTTGCTTCTATTTTTATTAACCCATTGAAGAATCCAGTATTGAAAACTAGCTCCCTTCATTTACTTCTAAAGTGTTTCTGGCTTTAGTTATTACATTTAAGACCTTAGTTCATTCTGAACTAATTTTTATATACTGTGCATATATAAAACCAGTTTATCAAACAAGAAATATAAATGGCCACAGCAGCAAAGATGAGGAGTCATTAGGAAAATAGAAATCAACAACGCAATGAGAGACCATTGTGCTTCCAGAAGCACTTACTGTGTGTAAATAGTGCAGCCTGAAAATGAAAACATAACTCTCTTTAAAGTCTTGACACGTATCTGGGGTTCACAGTGAATTTTAAAACTGCCTTTTTCTGACAGTAGATTCTTTAATTTTTGTGCTGACCTAAACTCTGTGCCTTGAAGGAAACCTATAAATTCTATACCCTGAGAGAAACATTTTTCTTATTTGTGGTCTGGAAAATGCAGGATGTGATAGCTTATGCCCAAATAATCTTGACACACAAAATCCAAATGGATAAAAGTAGTCATTCAAACTCCAAGAACAAACACATTAGTGAAAATAATTTTAATGATGGTTCTCAAATGAACCTGGCCTGTCATCTTCTTGTGACCATCCTTTAATTAAATGAAGAACATGCTTGCTTTCAGTCATGGGCCTTTAACCAACCAACATCTACCATAACATCGGTAGATAACTTGTATGTGTTATCTACCACTCTTCACTAGGGCCCGCATCTAATAACCCGCCCTCAATCCCCCTGTCTTTCAACCGATGATATGTTTGATGTTTTGACTGGAGAAGGATGCTTAGTTGTTTTTTGCCTCACAACACAGCCATCCTTATTTTATGAATTTGAATATATATTTTTCTTGTCTGCACTGTCTCTGGACTTTCAATAAATCCTTTATCTTTATTTTTATAGAGTTAGTCTTCACTCTCAGAGAAACCATAAAGAAAAAAAAGAAGCTCTGACCTGCCACAACATAGGTAAATCTTTAAGATATCATACTGAGTGAAATGTCACTTGCAAAAAGACCAATATTGTAGATCCTTACTGATATGATATCTAGAATAGACACATGTACAGAAACCAACGTGTAGAGTGACTGCCGGAGGAAGGATCAAGGAGGAAAGAGGGAGTCACTGCTCAGAGGGCACTCAACTTCTGGTAAGTTTGATGGATCCTGGTGATAGTTGCCAATATGATTTGCATAGTTGATGCCATGGAATTGTACACGTAGAAAACATTGACAAAGCAAGTATTTTATTCCATATACACTTAACAAAATAAAAAATCTAATAAAGTTATACTATCAGGAAAGATAAATACATTAACCAACACCACCCATTACCATTTCAGCAGTATTATTCTAGAACACATCAGATTACTGATAGACTAGCAGGGTTGAATTTTGATGGGAGGTGGAGAATAATGTATGGATCCTCTAGGTTAATCAGATTTTTTTCTTCTTTTCCTAAGTTTATATTGGGCTAGAGTATATCTCTAACATAGCATTTAGTTTCTCCTCTTTATTTCTGTTAGGGATTAATGTGTCTCAATAGGTAGGTATTCTAACCTATGAGCCTAATTTTGTTAGGAAAAAAGAGATTTTGAAGATGTTATTAGGTAAAATGAGATCATTGGTGAGTCTTAATCCTATCTGAGTGATGTCCTCATGGAAGAGAATAAACACAGAGAGACAGAGAAAGGACACTTCTGATGCTTCCAGCCAAGAGACCCTTGGAGCTTCCTGAAACTCCGAAAATGTCCTGGAACATAGTCTCCCTCAGGACACTCGGAAGGAATCAATACTGGTTGACTTGATGTAGGACTTTTAGCCTCCAGCACTGTAGGGGGAATCATTTCTATCTTTAAAAGCCAATTTCCTTCTGGCAATTTCCTAGTGCAAGCACAGTACAAAATGTTCTTCCTCTGGGAATCCTTGAGCTTGAAAGTCAAAAGTTGTTTAATTTGTTCTTCTCACTTGTTTCTCAGTAGCCCTTAGGCCTGGACTCAAGTAAGAAGATCCTGTGGCTGGAGGGAAATTAAAACACCTCTTCAGAAAGTATCTGAGTTGCGAGGTGCAATTCTTTAAGGAGGGAAAGCCATTGCACCTGACTGCTACTCTAGAGGGATGGAAGCTTGGGGGCAGAATTCTGCAATCATGTCTCACATCATAATTTTATCCAAGTATCATTGAATCGAATATTCCTTTGGTTGTCTGCTCATCTGTGAAAAAAGTCTGGCTTGCTATCGTAAATATTCCTACTCTGATCTTTTAAATAAATGACTTGCTGAAAGCCATTAGAAGTACAGAAATGTTGCCACTATAAAAACCCAATCTAGGTTACAAATAATATATAAAATTTAACACAGGGAAATCTTATCCTAATTTGTGATCTTCACTACCTGTCTTGACATCTTAGATTCCTGTGTATTTCTTTCTTTCTTTATTCATTCATTTTTTATTGTTATAAGATGTGCCAGTTCAACATTTTCCCACAGACAATGCAGTGACACTAATTACAGCAATGATGTTGAGTCCCATCACTAACAGGTCATCAATCCTTCCAAAACAATGACTCCCATTCTCTACCTAGCTCGGGTCCTAGGCAGCTATTAAACTACTTTGAATGAATTCCACTTTAGTTTCCAATTAATCCCAATGTAGGAATGCAGGTAAAAGTAAAGAGGGGGAGGAAGCCAGGCACTCACAATTATCCAGCTCTACATTTTGCTGAAGTCAATGGTAGAATGCTCCAATCTCTTCGTCACTAACTAGCTTTTGTGGTTGGTGCATAAATTTGATAGAATAATCCTGTCACAAAGAGCATTGTACTCCAAGATTAACTTTTAAATGCCTTTTCAGAGCAGGACCTGAAGGCACAAATACACTGCATGAAGAAATGGCCCAAATGCCCATAGTCTCCACTCCTGTCACACGATCATCATTCTACAGGTGTGCACCTATGACTTCGTGAGGAGATCCTTATGATCAGAAGAGAAAACTTGTGCTCCGTTTACAGATGGTTCTGCACAACATACCAGAATCACTCCAAAGTGGGTGGCAGTAGCCCTACAATGCCTTTCTGAGACCTCACTGAAGGACGGTGGTGAAGGGAAATCTTCCCAACTGCTAAAATTTCTAGTATCAAACCTGATCTCTTTTTTTTTTGTGGTGGTTGGGGATAGGAGGTGTTACTATATATTGATTCATGAGGTGTAGTCAATAGCTTGGCTGGATAATCAGGGGATTGAAAGAACATGATTGGAAAAATGGTGACAAGGAGGTATGGTGGATAAACCTCTCTGAATGGGCCAAAGAGATACCAATATCTATGTATCATGTGAATACTTAACCAAGATTTGTGTCTGCAGAGGAGTATTTTAATAATAAATTAGAAAGGATGACACATTCTGTGAAAACCAGTCAGCATCTTTCCCCAACCACTCCAGTCATTTGTCAATGAAATCAGGAACCAAGTTGCTATGATCACAGGGATCGAGGCTATGTGTGGGCTTAGCTAGATAGACTTCTACTCCTCATGATTGACTTGGCTACAGCTGATGCCTACAATAGTCCACTGATGGCTTCTGGGATCAGCAGGCAATATAGCAAGAGGTTAATGAAGCAGAGGCAGGATAAAGTAATACTGAATGCCCCATCTGCCAGCAGCGGCGATCAACCCTTAGTCCCTGATATAAGAACACTGCTCAGGGAGATCAACCAGCACTCTAGTGCAAGTTGCTACAGAGGACCACTACCATCATGGAAAGGGCAATATTTGTTCCTACTGGAACAGCCACTTTGGCTGGATATGGATTTGCCTTCCCTGCATGCACTGCTTCTGCCAAAACCACTTCTCATGCACTTACACGACAGCATGTGTTCCCCACCAGCATGGTGTCTTGCACAACCTCAGAATGAGGGGCTCATTCCCACGCAATGAAGTGCAACAGTGAGACCTTGCTCATAGTATCCACTGCTCGTATCATGCTCCCCATCATCTGGAAGCAGCTGGCTGAACAGAGCGATGAGATGACTTCGAAGGACACAAGGCGGTGCCAGCTAGGTGGGAATATCTTGCAGGGTTGGGACCACGCTCTCCAGGAGGCTGTATATGCTCTACACCAGTGGAAACTCTATGGTGCTCTTTCTCCCATAGTCAGGATTCCTGGGACTAGGAATCAAGGGGTGGAAAAGGAAGTGACACCGCTTACTCTTCTGGGTCCACTGGCAACATTTTTGTTTCCTGTCCTGTGCCCTGCAGGTCTGGAGGTCTTAGTTCCAGGGGAAGGAATACTCTCACAGAAGTGATTCCATTAAATGGAAAGTTAAAAATGCCTCCTGGCCATTTGGGCCTTGTCATGCCTTTGAATCATCGAGCAAAGAAGGATGTTCATATATTGAGTGGTGTAACTGTGTTTCTCAAATCATCCAGACTAACACATCTGGCATGATAGGCTCTAATATAATGTAATGAACTCCATGAGGGGATCTAACATGACATAAGCGGTGCTGAGCTATGGGTGGAGTGAAGTCATAGTGCAGTGAAGCCCTTGATTAGGTCACAGCCTTGATGATATTGGACATAAGATGCTTTAGGGGTGTTGTCTGTTCCTTGTTAAGCAGACTCTGTGGAATGCTTGCCACTTCTGCTGGATCTGAATCATGCATCTGGTTTGTTGACCTCCTGCTATATTGCCTGCTGACCCCACGGGCCATCAGGGGAATGAAGACCTTGGATTCATTTAACTCCACATCCAGCAGCTCATAGTCTTCCTACTTCATCTTCCTACTTTCAGGTTAGTCAACTCCCACAGCTACGCGAGTCGAGAAAACCCCCAGCTCCGCCTCACTGTCTGATCCACAGTCTTGATCTGTGAGTCTTTTCTTAATATAAATGTCCTTCAACACAATTACTCATATAGAGGTCACTAGTTTTGCTTCTCTGGAGAAGCCAGAGAACACACACATTTCTTCTGTGTTGCTTTGTACAAAATGGACTCCTCCCATATCTAAAAGACTTTTTGTTATCCATGAGGCATCCTTGAAATTTCAGTATTCCCAAAAGTTTGGGCTAGTATTCATTATTGGTTGCAGTGGAAAAAGAAAGAAAATCACTTAACTCAAGAATACAAGGCTTCTATTATCCTTTAGCATAGTTATTGCTTTATTATCCCCAGACCGTTACTTTATGAATGTCATAACTTGTAAGAAATAAAATTTAGAAACATTAATAAATTAATAAAAATAAAATATTACTTAATCCTTCTGCCTTTCTGTCTAGACTATGTATAAGCAAATTAAGAGTAAAAGTCATTGCTTGAGTTAAATTGAATAATAGGTTTGAATCTTGTAATACTTTAAAAATCATAAATTTTTTAGCACATGCAATAGTATTCTAGCATTAAGTTGTGGGTTTCTAACAGGATTTTACCAATTTATGGAGCTTGATTTAATGAGCTGGATTAGAATGTTTTCTAATTAGTATATTAATTAATTGTTATGTAAATTGATTTTCCACAGTAATTGAGAACCATTTGCTCTCCTAAGGAAATCTAAATTGCCTTATTTGTGGTGCTGATGTATTTGGAAATGCCTTAAAAATTTTAGACACTATTTGATCCAGCCTCAATACAAATTACCATGCATATTAACGAGTAAAGGGTAATTTAATGAGGTGTGCAAAAGATTACATTTATTCTGACTAATAATTTATAAAAATATATACACACATTTATATATTAAAACATACATAATGAAATAATCTAAGTGAATTAGATTTCCTCTTTCTATTTTAAAGTAGTGGGACAATAAATTTTGGATTTTCCCTGGTTAATGAAAAGCTTAGGAATCAATATTTCTGAGACTATGAAATATGTAAGACACTTGGGAAAAAATAAAACCAGAGAAAAATAGATGGAACACTCTTCAATTACCCAATCATAAAAGTACCTCATCCTACCTCCTGCTGGAGTCCGTTTTGTAGACATGAAAACTAAAGAGCAGAGATGTGAATTTACTTGACATCTATCATACAATTTTCTAGTTGATATTTGCCTTCAAACTAGAGGAAATACCAATTTCAGTCAAGTACAGCAAATCCCAAGCTGGGGCACGTCTGCCTGGTAGGGTAGCTTCATGCTCCTTGGAATCTAGGCTGTGAATTCAATCTGAGCTGCCGCGTTCATCTCTATGTTAGGTCGCATGAAGTAAGGTGATTGAACAAAACATTTCTCTCAAACTCTTTGTCCCCAGTTTTGGAAACCTCCAAATTTCCAGCCATGACACTAGGAGTCTGATGGGAACATAGGTAGTCAAGCATTTGCATTAAAAAAAAAAACAAATTTGAGAGAATCAAAGAAGTGCAATAGCCTAAGCAAGGTGACTCGACTGATGGACTTGTGTCTGTAATGAAAATAGGGTCCCTAATTAAAGGCAGAGAAAATAAAATTAAGACTTCATGGTAGCAAATCTTACTTGGGCAAGTTTCTGCTGTGCTGGCCCCCATCTAAGGCAGATCCCTGAGCACATAGCTGCCTTAAGCAACAAAAGAGGGAGCTTAAACATTAAAATTATGAGAACAGGGAAACTTCAATTCTTAGGACAGTTCAATACTTGAAATCTTAATATCTTCTTAATATCTAATATTATATCCAAGAATATGATATCCAATATTAAATCAAAGAATTAATTAATTGATATTACTATCCAAGAAAATGAAGACTCCAGGAGGAAATAGAGGCCCACAATTCTGCAAGGCAGAATAACCTCTCCAGTAGAAAGCGTCTCTCCAGCCCTGCCGTTATGCAATTGAGGCTCTGCAAACACGGTGCAAGGCAGATGAGCTTCTCAAAGAACCCTAGACAAGCTACTAGCTCCTTAGAGATGACCAAACACAACCAAAAAATAGCACAATTTTCCTTTTAACCGAGAGTCTGGAAAATAACATTTGAACTATCTTTCTGGGGGCAACAAGGAAAATAATAAAGAGAGACTTCTTCACCACCACCCCTCCCACTTCACACAGCAAGAAAATCTCTCTCCAGCATTTAGTAAAACCTCTTCTGCCACGTCAGCCTCCCTGCCAGGGCCCCAAAAATACAGAAAATTGATAGTAACTTAATTCCCATTCTTCTCAAGAGAATTATACTGGTGTGAGTAGTATGAATCGATGATTACTCTATTACAATATAATAATTCTCTTGAAAAATTCCATCATCATCTCCAGCTTTGTTTCTATCACCAAGACCATATTTTTCATCTACTATTCCTTCCCCTTTGGTTGTAATGTCAGATGGATCTTGGTAGAAACAGAACCATAGGGATTTTTTTCAAAACCACTGGGCTCAATACAGCTATCTTATCACTCCATCAAGCAGTACTGTCCAATCGCCGGCACCATCAGTTTCCAGACAATCTTTTCCTTCCTGAACGCCTTGACATCAGCTCCCTTTGACCACCCGACCACCCCTCTGCGGAGCCCTCCCAGGTACCCTTATTCTATTCGTTGTCCCGATAGGTTCATCAATCCTGGGTTTCATATGGTGAAAAATGGAAAAATATAGAACAAAACTCCAAGAGGGTGACACCAAGGACACAACGCATCGGAGATAACCTCAAATATAAACAAGTAAAACGCAGAAAATGTTGAAAACCAGATCAGGCCTAAGGTGCATTGGAGGGGGGGACAGCTGATAAGATGCGAACCATGCACGTCAGGTTTATCATTTTGATGTCCTAGATGCACTTAGCTGCACCTAGATGCACCTCGATGTCTCCAATGCACTTTGTTTGGTAACCACTCTCCTCCCATCCCTCTGTGATGGATAGAGGGAAATCATCAGAGGCTTATTTCCTATGTAGTTACACAAAGGTATCTTGGGCTCCAGATTCTCACAATTTAGGTTCTGATACTTGTTGACTCCTTTGACTTCGGATTACATGATTTACAATTATTCAGTGACTGATGTTGGTGTGGTTCTTTCATGTGGATCTAGCTAACATCTCATTGATAAGGCTGCTTCTTTGAGGACAAGCCTTTAAGATCCCAGATGCTATTTTATCTGAAAGCAGGACCCCATCTAATTTCTCCACCACAGTTTACTATAGCACCATGTCTTCCATGTTTCCTTCCTAAAGGCGAGGGTTGAGCAGGACCACGATGTAAGAAGAACTAACTGTTCTTAAATTGAAGTTAGGATTTAGTGTGAGCCCAAGCCCATCCCTGTAGCTACGTTTTTTTGTGTGTTTTTAATATGCCTTTGGCCCCCTTCCAAAACTTTCTTGTTAATTTATGGTAGAGAATCTTATCGATCATCCCCCTGAGGCATAATGATCTTTTGTTAATATTGCCTTTGATTAGTCTCTGATACTAAATTTTAAAACTCTGTTAAGGGAGGGGTACTGGGCACCTGTAGACTAACTTCATATTGCAGTACCTCAATTATTTACTTGTACAGAATCAAATCTTTCATGGCCGATGCTATTTATAAAATGGGGGGTAATTGTCAGGGTAACTTTATAATAATATACACTGAGAATATCAGTCACCAGTTTGCTGAAATAATATCTATCTTTGTACTGCATATAGGGCACTGATATAGCCAGACTAAGTGTGTCTGCCCACCAACACCTCAACAACCTTGTTACAGCTGTCTTCTGCTTCTTCAAATACCACAGTGGCCGGAAAGATTTTACTTGTGTTTCAAAGGCATTCAATCTAATTTTGAGCAAATAATCAGAGAAGCTGGGTTCCATGGAGAGAAACATGGCATCAGGGTTGGAGGAAGGCTTATTAACCATCTGCAATAGGCAAATAGCACAACTTTGTTTGCTGGACTTGAAGTACTTGCTGATGAAGACAAGGCTTTCAGCCTTCAGTGTGGATTATGACCCTACTGGAATGGAAGGGAACACAACCCTCACCACTGGATCATGATAAACGGATAAAAGATTGAAGTTGTTAAGGATTGTGTCATGCTTGGATCCACAATCAACGCTCATGGAAACAGCAGTCAATAGATCAAAAGAGGTGTTGCATTAAGTCAATCTGCTGCAGAAGACCTTTGTAGAGTATTGCAAAGCGAGTACACTACTGTGAGGACTAACCTCAGTTAAGGTATTTGCCGTGACCCCATCTGCATGTGAAAGTCAGGCGCTGAGTAAGGAAGACCAAAACAGAATTGATGTGTTTGAACTGTGGGGCTGGAGAAGAATACTGGAAGTCTCCGGACTGCTCAAAGGACACACTGCTCAGCTGCGAGTTTCCACTAAGGTTCACAGTTAAACTGCCGTGAACCGTAACGGACTCTTTCTGGAGGACTTGCATCGAGCCATAAATTGACTCCATATTTTTTAGATTTTGTTCTTTTCTAAGAAGTTTCCAAGAACATTTGGTGTGCTCAGATTTTGCAAGAGGGTAGTTTTTTTTTATCACCTTATACCTCTTATACTAAATAGTTCATCAGATCTCATATACAATCAGTATTAAGATATCATTTTGCTTCCAACTGCCATGGTGTTGCACTCACTGATGGATTGCCTAAAAATGTATGAGCAGAAGTAAATTAAATATCAGGAGCAAAATGAAAGATTAACTTCCCTACTGTCTAGTGATAATATAGTAATGTTATTTCCTTGATTTCTCTAGATATGGTTTCTTTATTATTTTAAATGGATACACAATGACATATCACTTGTCTAGCACCATGAAGAAATGAGTTATGTCACTAAAAATAAGGGTTTTTGTCAAATTACAAGGAAAAACTATAATGATGTTTGTATGTGGAAATGGAGAAAATAATAAACATGTAAATAAAAAGAATCTATAATGCTATAATAGTAAGATGTGAGCAACCGTCTTTGGGTATAATGCTGTAATTCATTTTAGATGTCTTTTCTGTGTGTGTGTATTAAAGGAGTCTTATGGCCCAGTAGATTAAAAGATGAACTGTTAAACAAACACAAGGCTGGCATCCACCAGCTGCTGCATGGGAGAAAGATGAGGCTTTCTCCTCCCCCAAAGACTTACAGCTCCAGGACCCCAGGAGGGAAGGTTTACTCTGTCTTCTGAGGTTGCTGTGAATCCGAATCAGCTCCATGCCAGTGGCGAGGGGCAGTGTTGATATGGACATACTTCACAAACTAGGGACACACTGCTTCCTGTTTTATACTGCTTTGTACTTTAATAAATCTAGCACTGTTTTCATGTCTGTCATGGTTTCACTTATGTTAAACATGTTTAGAAATTTGTATAAGAATTTCTTTAGTTATATTCATGCTCATTTAATCAATACCATATTATTAATTATGTGAAATACTGTATATTATACATTATTAACAATTATTGCACAAACATATTTCTACACACAAACCTGGTTGTTGCTCCCGGTAAATAATTTGCAAGTACAATAGCTGTTTTAAAGAGCTATTGTACACAGCTTTCCCCCAGATCCTGGATGCTTCCTCCCCCCAACTACCATGATCCGAATTCTACCTTGCAGGGCTGGATAGGGCAGAGGTTGTACACTGGTACATATGAGGGCTGGAGGCACAGGGAATCCAGGGTGGATGATACCTTCAGGACCAAGGGTGTGAGGGGCGATGCTGGGAGAGTGGAGGGTGAGTGGGTTGGAAAGGGGGAACTGATTACAAGGATCCACATGTGACCTCCTCCCTGGGAGAGGGACGGCAGAGAAGGGGGTGGAAGGGAGACTCCGGAAAGGGCAAGATATGACAAAATAACGATGTATAAATTACCAAGGGCACATGAGGCAGGGTGTAGCGGGAAGGGAGGGGAAAAAAAAAGAGGACCTGATGCAAAGGGCTTAAGAGGAGAGCAAATGCTTTGAGAATGATTAGGGCAGGGAATGTGTGGATGTGCTTTATACAATTGATGTATGTATATGTATGGATTGTGATAAGAGTTGTATGAGCCCCTAATAAAACGTTTTAAAAAAAAGAGAAAGTATGCAGGCATCTTTTGTTGTACTGCACATAGCTTTCTTGCATATGATATATGCTACACTTTTAATGAGATAAAGGGTTGTGGCAACCCTGTGTTGAGTAAGTCTACTGCACCATTTTCCCAATAGCATGTGTTCCCCTTATGTCTTTGTCACATTTTGATACTTCTAACATTATTTCAAAAATGTTATAATGTTATTGAATGTTTAATAGATAACAGTAAAATTTAAATATAGCTTTTTTAACTTGTGAATTGGCAGAAGGTTTAGGGAATAGATCACTTTTCCACTCAAAATTCATCCACATTGTCTCATCTCTTCATCTGCAATCCCCACAATGAAGCATCTCCTTTTTGTTTGTTTGTTTGCTTTCTTATAGACAAAGTTTAATCATCTGGAGAATAGAAATGATATGGAATTATTTCTGAAGAGCATCTTATAAAGATGCTGTTTTATTTTTTAATACTTCTATTGAGGGCTCTTACATCTCTTATCACAATCCATACATTCATTCAGTGTGTCAAGCACATTTGCACATATGCTGCCATCATCATTTTCAAAGCATTCTCTTCCCACTTGAACCCTTGATATAATCTCCCCACTTCTTCCCCTTCCCTCCCTCACAAACCCTTGATAAGTTACAGATTATTATTTTCATATCTTACCTCGTCCTCACAGAGACATCTCTTATCTAACCCCTTGTCTTCCTTATTCCATTCAACCTTTGTTCTTAAACTTTTTGAACGTTGTCTTTAGGTAAAATCTGCCTTTCTGATCTCAAATGCTTTATATGGAGAACAATATTTCTGTTATGTTGTTATTGGATGGTATGAAGTCCATCTGACTCATTGTGCAACCCTATTCACAATAGAAACAGACACTACCTCAGCATCCTTGTTTCCAAGGAGTCTTGTGGCTATACCACGTCCCATACAGGTTTGTTAATTCTTTTGGCAGTCTATAGTACTTTTAATATTCATCAACTGTACCATAATTCAAAAGCAGCAACTGTGATAGGCTAGATGAGTACATTCAACATTCTTTGTTTGGACAAGAGCTAGAAATGGAAGCAACAATTACAGAATTCAATCATGACTGAGCAAACCTGATTGTTCTGAGTAGATGGACGTGGAGTCTAGGAAAGCAGAGTGAGATGGCACAGGATGCCTCAGGGAAGACCTCATTGCCTCTCAAATACTCACCTCCCTAAGTTTTAACCCAACGAAGAGCCTGTCTTTACCCAGGGAGGGATGTATTTAGCATTCAAGTATACTAAAATACTTCAGTCAGAACCCTCGGGGTGAGCAGAGCAGTTTGGACAGAGGTTGTGGGAAGAAAGGAAAATTATAGAGTATAGGAGCTTGGTGGGAAGTTGGACTTTTAACATAATTTTATAGCTGCGAGCACTTTTCCCTGGCAGAGTTCATTCATACACTCTCACCTGCGCTTGGTTACCAGACCTCTTCATTCAAGTGCATTTTATTTCACTATAGTGCCATAGAAACTTTTATTAAACAAAAATGTCAAAATGTGAAGCCATTATTTATTAATATGTCCTTCATCTAAATCTAGACACTTTTTAAAACAATTTAATTTTAAAAGCAAAATATAAATGATTTGTCTAATTTAATACATCAGATATTATAGAGAAATCAGTGCAATAGATGTTTCCTTTAGTTTCAAGATTCTCTTTAGGTTGAAGATCTCATTGGTAGCTTGCTTTCTTTTTTGATTCAATTTTACGTGAATTTGGTAAAGGTTTACAGAGCAGAACATCAAGTTTACATTCAACAATCATCTACACTTTGCTTCCTCTCATTCATTGATTCATTGTAATCCTTTCAATATAACATCAATCGCTTCCTACCATTTCTCCTTGTTTTTCCTGTTTTCCTTATTCCTTCTTTCCTTAACCTTCTGACCTTCATCCTTGTGGAACCATTGCCCTGTTGACCTCTCAGGTCTGTTCTTGGTGTTAGGGGCCATTGAGTCGGTTCTGACTCAGAGAACCTTCGTTCAAGAGAATAATCCACTGCCTGGTATTGTGCCCTGCTCACAATTGCTGTGTGTCAGCCCATCTAAAGGAAAGACGTGACCTAGCTGAAGGAATACTATTAAACTCGATCTCGGTGGGAAAGCTATCTTTTATTTGTGGCTCACATTAAATAGATATTAAGTGTCTATAATTTATTACATTGATATATATTAATATCATTTCACTCTTAAACTGCATGTGAGAGAGAATGGGAGGATGGATGGAATGTTTAATATGTATCACAGAGAAAGAATGATAGAGAACATTCTCTTACTCATATTCTGAGGTCAAGATCATAATATGGTTCCTTTATATGAAAATGATCTGTGGTGATCATTTCATGTGCTTTAATTTCATCCCTAGAAAAAGAAGAGCCAATGTATGCAACATTATTTAAAGAGCATCCATTATAAGGCACACCGCAGAATGCGATGTGACATATTTATCAAATATGTTGTGTGCTATCTAATAGATACTATCTAATATTAATATCTGAATTGTTAAAGGACAATGAAAATAAAACTTTAACAAAAGTTCAAAATGAAGCAAGGCACTACCAACATTAGCTCCCTAGAGTAATGTGAAGAGTGGATATATTTGCATACCCAGATTTATAGCGCATCGAAGCCTCCACATTATGTCCCCTTTCTCATGAATTTTGGAAAAATGAAGGCTAGTAGGAAAATCATTTTTTATCGAATTCTTGTCACTGAAGCAACCTAACTTTCAAAAAGGCCACTATTTCGGGAAGAAATAGAATCTAACTGACAGAATTAAATTTTGCTGCCGCGGCAAGAGGATTCCTCCAACTCCCACACAGCCATTGGGAATGGAAAGTCAGAGTTAAGGTTGGATATAGTAGGATAAAAAAATGTGTTTTTCTCTTTTCAACCTTTCTTTCTAGATCCGAGTATCCACCTCTTCTAGCATACTGGGTCACCTGCCTGCAATTCATTCTATTGATAGCTAAATATAATTTATTAAAATGGCATCAGACTGCTAATCAAAATGTCAACAGTTCAAACTCCCCAGTGGATCATTCAAAGAAAGGTATGGCTTTCTGCTCCTATAAAGATTCACTGCTTCAGAAACCCAAAGGAGCTCCTCTATCTGTCCTGCAGGGTCACTCTGTTTTTTTCTTTGTTTCTACCAGTTCAGATTTCATTACATGTTGCCTTTTCTTTAGCAGCAGAGTGGGCTCTGTTCATTGAGTTCTCATGGGGCTTCATTTAGAGCATGATTGTATAATATCCTGTTTGATTTTCAATTGTACTGAAGAGAGAGCATGACAATCGTAACACCCTGAAGGGTCTTATAGCTTTCATGGTTCCAAACACAGCCCATGGATACAGTAGGTGTTTAGCGAAATCTGTTTTGGTCTCCCCAGGACTCATCATCTCCCCGCAGTCTAGCTACCTTCTTCTGTCCTTTCCTTCTTCATCCATAGTCATTGACTACCTGGTCCCTTCCATCAAAGGTATTCTACCATGATCCAGGCTTTGGGCTACCACTCTATCGCCACAAGGAGAGAAACAGAGGGAAGCGTGGTCATTTGCATGGGTCTTTGCAGGTGTTTCCAGCTCTGGATTCTCTTCTTTCCTACTCCTCTGCCTCCACCCTTAGAGACCCCCGTTATCTGGCCAAGAGGAGTGTGAAAACTCTAGTAGACTGCAGGTTTCTGACCAACAGTGAAATCAAGCACGGAAAGAAATTGACAAATGTATAAAGTACAGGGATCAGGATTTTTTATAGCCATTGACCAGCAGTTGCATGCTCACCAATCCCAAAGCCCCGTAATAGAGGGATGAGGGAAGGAGATGGGACCTTTAGACAGCAAACAATGAGCGGGTGATGTGAAGGGCATCTCCTTCCTCCTCACATTAAACCCCCCCGTGTGCAAGCTGCTTGCACACCTAGCTTTGCAGTCAGAAGGAAGTCCACAGGTGAGTCTATACAGTTGGTAAGGATCACAGAACGCCTGACACTCACAACCAACGCAACAACATATTGGTTTGGAGCCAAGTCCAGGTCAGCCCACAGGAAAATCACGGACGTGTGTCCTAGTGCCTCAAGCAGGCATTAAGCTGGAAGGATGCCGCTTGTGCGGGGCCTAGCTTATGCTAGAAGACGGGGCATGTTCAAGGGAGAGAGAAGGGCAGAATTAAGAGCAAGGAAAGGAGGGCATCACGGGAATGACAAAAGGTGGCAACAGAGGAGATATGCAAAGCTGGAAATTAAACTCACGTACAGCAAGAGGCGTCTTGTTCTCCTCCTCCCTTAGACTTACACAGAAGGGTTCTTAGTCAATGTTGCTGGGTGCTCTGTCATGTTTTTCTTCTCTTAGTATCATGCTCATATTTCAATATGATCAGTAAACTTCTCCAAGAAGAAAATGTACCTTTTTAGAAGCCTGGAGAACTCAATCTCCCACCAACACATATATATCAAGTTTTGCAAAGATAAGAATATTCTCATTTTTTGATGACAGATTAGATAATAGATATCCCATCAATAGCTATTTGCCTTTCGTTTACTTCTGTAGACCAAAAAGACATAAAGAAGGCATAAAGAGTCTTGTTGGAGGTTGTAGAGAAATTGAGAGCTTACAATACGTTGCAATTTACTGTTGTGGCAAATGAGGATAGCTGTTTCCATGAGGAAAGGTGAAGAAGGAGATAGTTATCAAAGAAACATCCTTCTTTATTAAAATTTAAAAATTGTCTTTTGCAACAGATTTGTCCCCTGCAATTGGTCCTGTGACTTACTGATTGGCGCTGCAACGCTGAGTACTGAGACAAGTGGAACGATATCAT
The DNA here is from genome assembly GCF_050624435.1 of Tenrec ecaudatus. NCBI lineage: Eukaryota > Metazoa > Chordata > Mammalia > Afrosoricida > Tenrecidae > Tenrec > Tenrec ecaudatus. The sequence goes on from NC_134534.1 coordinate 165,032,088, forward strand.
TGGTAACATCCAGTGTTTCTTCCATTATCCTCGTGCTGTAGCTTGGTTTGGTTGGGAGGATGTCTTACTCTAGCGGAAGAGAATAATGCGCGGACCCCACATAAAAAACACAGGAAGCAAGGACTGTGGCATGAAATAAATTCTGATGAGCCAAATGACAAGAAAAATATTGTTTTCTCCAAATCTGTGTGCATAGAAACATACGATTATCTGCTTGCGTGCTCTGTGACACAAAGGCAAAGCATTTGACATATATGTCATCAGACTTATTTCACGTCTATTCTCTGTTGTCCCACAGATCAAGGTTTGTATCTCCCTTTTCACTTATGACTGTCCGAAATGTCAGAAATGTTTCCAGACTGACAAGAACACCCACCTACTAGTCTTCACGGAAGCTGCCACCTGATTCTGACTCTGGAGATCAGTGACTTATTTGATACCATTATTCTAGCTTCTGTTTTGATATCTCCGCCCAAATGATGTCTGGGTAAGAGCAAGTGGGACAGATATTGATATGATTCAGTTGTGAGTGAGGGTCCTTGTGATTGCCATTGTGCTTGGTGAACATCAGCTTCCCAGAGGCAGAAAGGGCCATCTCACTAGCAAGAGAGTAGTCGGGAGTGAAATCCATCCTTTGGATACTAAACTTCCTGCACATTGAACCTCCTTGTTCTAGGAGACACTGCCACACCAGGGGAGCGACAAAGGCCCGGCAGAGAAGCAGAGGAGTAGACCCCAGCCCCAGAACATGGACTGAGAGAGACTTCTCAGAGCTTTTGCTCTGAGGGCCTTCGGCCGGAGGTTGACTGATGGAGTGGGGTGCATCCCAGCATTTCATTGGAATCATTGGGCTGGCTGACCACAGAGCTGGAGCCAGTGCCTTTGGGCAGAGAATTATGGTGCAATGGGCTGCCCTCTGGGGATTTATTAGAAGTCTTTAGAAAGCTTTGTAACATTGCCCAAGGGGATTTGTGGCTGAGAGGGCAAAGACCAAAGGGAGGCCTACCAGCAGGCACAACTAAAAAGAAGCTGTCTTGTCTGAATACCTGTATCCTGTAAAGTATTAATTTCTTTAATAAACCCCATACTCATGGAGAAAGTCTGTGAGTTCTGACAGCAATGAGTTACTGAACCCACGGGAGCTGAGAAGCAGGGAGTGCAGTGAGAGGGACATTTGGTGTCAGAATTTATAGAAGGAAGGGTGGAGATCAGGCGCCACCCCAACAGACGTCACATTGTTCCCAGGACTTCTGAAACTTTTCCTACTCGTGACCTCTTGTAGACCAAGAAAGTTGCTGCACAGCCAAGTCAGTGCTGCCAGAAACACCTCAGATTCATCGCGCATTTGATTTCAAATTAATTTTTAGTGGTTTGCATGTTCAGGAACTTTTTACTGTTGCCTAATTTTTGTCTGACATCTACATATAGGGTTGTGACTTGGGGTTTAAGGATCTTTGGCCACAGTTTTCAGTAGCTAATACCTCAGAAGTGAACAGCCTGCTATTGAAAAGTTTGTTACTATGGGAAGACTAGAGAAACAAATTCATAGACACTCATATGTGTGTAAGAGAGAACTTTATATCAAAGAGTAACTGTATATTAAGAAAACATCCAAGCCCCATCCAGACCAAGTTCATAAGTCTGACATTACTCCATATGCCAATACTAGTCCATAAATACCTCTTTTGACTCATAGAGCCATCCAATGACACCGAATACAGGAAGATCACAGACCGGTGGGTAAAAAGTCTTGTGGATCCAGTGATGGTGGAAGCAGCTCAGCACTGGCCTGGGTTTCCATGTGGCTTTTCCAGCTTCAGGGCTCTGGCTCTATCAGGGTAGCTCCATGTGGCTTGTCAACAGGAATGTCTCACAGGGTGACAGCCTGTATCTGGCCTACAGTGAGCTATTTATCTCTGTTTGTGCCTTCCAAATGAGGTCATCAAACTGCGACCTGATTGACAAGCTGGACTCTATCCCTTTGCAAGTTGACAGATTGCATAACTGCCACAAAAGCAAGGCAATTACTTTGAGGACTAAGGTGCACCTCACTCAACCTGGGCTATGTTCAGTTGCCTCATTGGCATGGGAAAGCTAAATGCCAAATAAGGAGGACTGAAGAAGAGTCGCTGCGTTCCCATTGCAGAGCTGGCGAAGACTACTGAAAGTGCCATGGACTGCCAAAAGAAGAAACAAATCTGTCTCAGAAGCAGTACAGCCAAAATGCTCCTGAGAGGCAAGGATGGAAAGACTTAGTGTTATTTTCAACATATCTGGAGAGATAAGCCCCTGGAGATGGACATCATGGGTGGTAAAGCAGCAGGGCACAACCTTCAACAAGACGCAACGACACAGTGGCTGCACTGATGGGCTCAATTGTGCAGAACGCACAGGACCAGGCAGTATTTCATTCCATTATATGCAGGTCACTGAGAGTTGGAGCTGCCTTGACAGTACCTGACAGCAATATCAGCGATAACTCCATCCTGAACTGAAATTAATTATTAGACTAGTTTAATACTTGATTTGATATCATATTTTTTGCCTTCCAAACTCAAACTGATTTGATTTAAGGCTTTAAACTCCAATAGAGAAAAAAAATAAAATATTCTCTGTGAGAAAGCAAAATTTAAAAGTGACATTCTTTCTGTGGGGCAAGATGTCTTAGGAAAATTCACAATCATCTAGTGTATCTTGCCAAGTGGCCTCCCTGGATACTTGCTGCTACTTTGGCTGATTCTCTGGGGAACTTTTCCAGAAGGCAAAGTCATGGTATGATTTCCAATTAAGTCTCAACCCCTCGGATGACAACCTCATGAAATTGAACACCCACACTTTCATTGTGGAAAAAAAATCAGTTTCCATAGCGAAGAGAGAAGAATATTGTAATATCCCCTCACACTTGGAGCACTTGTCATTTCTTTCTAGACTCTGTGTGTGTGTGTATGTGTGTGTGTATGTGACTTCTTTCTGACTTCATAAGTTTTTACCAAGGTAAGTCAAACGGTTATGCTGCACAGCCATAGAAACCACTGTAAACAACAAGATCTAGAAGTGAACCTACTATTCCTTAATATAGCCTCCATCCAAGTGTGCGCGTTTATGGAGGAATTCTTTCCATCTCTCCCATCCTTTCTCCAAGGAGGCTGTGCTTTTGACTTGTACCAGATCAAGAAGGCAGTCTGAGCACCCGGGAAGGACTCAAGCTGTGTGACTGGGCAGCGTTCCTTGAGGTGGGTGAACAAAACAATGTCTAAAGGGGAAGATCAGAAAAGTAGGATAAAGTTCCCCCTGGTCCCCGCCTGTCAACGACTCCCCTCCATACATTTCTGAGGACAGACTTTGCTACCTCAAAGAATATGCATTGGTTTGATGGACAAAATTTTAAAAAATACAAATTTCCTGCGATTTTTCCTCAGTAATGTGACTTTCAAGTTCCTTAAAACGTCCTCAGCATAAGCTCCTGTGGTTGCCCTGTGTCCTTCAAGAAATCTATTTGGATATCCCCTTTGAATTTTTACTAAAACGGTCGCCATAACCTTCTGGGCTTATCTTTCTGCCTTGAATTTAAGGGACCCCCTCAATGCCATGCTTTGGGTTGGGATATTCTTTTTGAAGTTATTTCAATGAAACCAAGACAAAGACGTTACTGGGAGATGTTGTTTGATGTCATCCCCTGGTCATAGAGATATATGTAAATATGTTCTGTTTGGTATAAGCCTATACGTATGGGGATTGGAACCCCAGCGGCCATAATTTTTTAATTATTCCCATTCAATGTCAAGGACACAGATATTGAGACTTGCCCTTATCATCAGTATCAGGCCCACAGTTGGCTTCTAATTCCCCAGCCAATGTCATGTTACACTAAGCAACAGAAATAGGTCACCTGGAGTTAAGATGTTACTGTTGCCTTCAGTAATGTGCGTTGTCCAACTTTGACATGCACATGAGGCAAATAAAAATAGTATGCCTTGGATCAGAAGCACCTTCATCTTCAAAGTGACATCTTTGATTAAAGAGATCTTTTGAAGCTAATTTCCCCGATGCAATTACGTCATCTGATTCCTTTTCTGCTGGTTCCATGCGCACTGATTGCAGGTCCAAGTAAAATATAATCTTGGATAATTTCAATCTTTTCTTTATTTATGGTGATATTACTTATTGGTCCAGTTGGGAGAATTTTCTTTAGGTTGAGGTGTCATCCTCATACTGAAAGCTATTGTTTTTGAACTTTCTCAGTAAGTATCAAGTCCTCTTAGCTTTTAGCAGGCAAGGTTGCATGATTTGCACATTATACATAATTGCAAGTTTTCTTCCAATTTACGCCAACCCCTCGTTTAGCCCACCTTGTCTGCTTATTTGATCGGCAACAAGACTGAATGGTTATGAGAAGAGGATATGCATATTCCATGATTTTACAACTACGTAGTATTCCGTTCTTCTGCATGAACTACTGACACTGGCTTCCCATGGCTACGCATGAGCACAAGTAAGTGTCCTGGAATTCCCCTCCTCTGCCATGTTTTTCATGGCTGCTCATGATCCACACGGTTGAGTGCCACGGTTAATAAAACACAAGGAAGCATATTTCTGTTATTCTGTGTCCCGCTCAGATCCACCATACCTCAGCAATCAGATTCCACGTGTTCTCCTAAAGCTGGCTGGAATTCCTGGCCGCTTCCTATTGAATTATATCCAGCAACATTTTGACTTGTGTGTGATATTAATAACATTGTTCAATAATTTCCACCTCCAGTTGCTTCACCTTTCATTGGAATGGACACGAATATGGATCTCTTCCAAGTAGTTGACAAGTCTTCCTCTATGGGCTCCAATTTTGTCACGTCTTCACCAAGACTTTGGTTTCCTATTTTTTTTTCTTCCAACATTCTATGAATCCAAGGCGTCTAACTATGGCTTCAGAATTGTGACCTCCCCCCTCCCCATGCACACCCCCCCCAAAACGCACATCCCCTGCAATCCAGTCGAGTTCCCTTTGCATCAGTCCCCTCAGGTGTCCCGTGAGTTTATACTTGGTTCTTCTCTTTTGCTGTTCTATTGACCGGGAATTGTCTGTCCTTTTTTGCTACACTCCTACACCCTGCCCACATTTCAAGAAAGAACTCAAGCCAAACTCTCTCCTGAAATCCCTTTTCACTGCTTCACCACCAGAGTGACTTCTGATTTCTGAGAACTCTTCTGCAGCCCTTACCTTGGGTTCCACTCCATGTATTCAGGTGGCTTTTCAAGTATCGAACAATGGGGACAAGTAGCAACATGTTCACATCACCTTGGAGCACCGAGTTTCCGTGAGAGAAGGGTGATGGCATATTACTCAGCTTGCACAAATGAAACAATTTTAAAAACGTTTGCAAAGGTACTTCATTAAGTGCCGAATTGTGTGGAACAAATGGTTTGTCCTATAGAAGTCCACATGAAAGAGATGAATTCAGCCACAATCCTTGGGGGAGACTCCGGTTATGGTACATCATATTGGATTACACTCCTTTCTACTTGGTTACCATTCTTTATTTGAGCCCTCTCTATTATGGAGGAATATATTTAAATAATTCACATTTATGAAGTAATGTTACAGAATACCTTTTATAGAATGAACTATATTGAATGGCAGAACTTGTAACAACCATTTATTCCAAAACCTAGTCCAAATTGGGGGTTTAAGATAAAATCTCTTTCTGTGGACATGAAGAAACCCATCTTAAAGGATGATCACATTGTTCATCCCAAACACAGGCCCCGGCATGCCAGTCAAAACCACACCTGTGCCCTGGGTTCTCAGATAACTTCTAGGGAAATCGCTTCTGTCACCTTTGATGCCTGAGTGTTAGGGTTCAACCCGACTGTGTAAAGACCCAATCCTAAAACTGCCAAGTTGTGTTATGAAAGTTTGCTTTCCTGCTACGGAGCACTGGGGGAGGGGAGGAGGAGGGGGAGTGTACATGCTGGGCTGCTAATCAGTCAACCATCTGAACATCCCAGCCCCTTCTCAGGAGAAGGATGAGGCTTTCTGATCCTAGAAACTTAAAGGTTTCCAGCCTCAGAAACCCCAAGGGAAGTGCTCATATGTCCTCTAGGGAAGTGATGAGTCAGAATTGATTTGATGGAAGTACTTTAACTTTCTTCCGGTAAGTTCTCTCTTACTGTAATGGCCATTGCTTTTTGTATTTTTTAAAAAGCAATAAAACATAACCCTCCACCTGAACTGATTAGTTTTTTCTGGTCTTAGAAATAATCTGATCCAAAAATTGTATTTGAAAGAATTAAAAGCACAAAACCAAGCATTCACTTGCATACCATTGTTCACTGTAGCATTATCCACAAAGCTAAAAAGTTGGAAAAAAACTATTTGTCCATGAACCAAAATGTGCATTGTCATCCCATGGACTATTGCAATACCACGAAGAGACATGAAGCCTAGAGCATGCTATGACACAGAAGAGCTTTGACAACACTGCACTGAGTAAAACATGTCATATGCAAAGGGACAAGTAGTGCATGATCTCACTTACATAAAATGCCTAGAATAGGCAAATGTATAGAAAACGATGTTGATTAATGGTTACCAGTTGTGGGCTAGAGACGAAAAGGGGAACTCATCTAGAGAATACCGACCTTCTGTTAAATATGTTCATAAAAAAGTGGTAATGGTGGAACAACATAATAACCATAATCAATGCTGCTAAATTATGCATACAATGCAAATGTTTGCTTACACACAGAGAGACAAAAAGAAATAGAGAGAGAGAGAGAGAGAGAGAGAGAGAGAGAGAGAGCAACCCAAAGAGAATGACTGTCTTAGATACCTAAGGTTATCATAGTAAAAAGACTACAAATGGATTGCTTGCCAAAAATATATATCTTCTCAATTCAGGACGTTAAATGTGTCAACTACAGTCTTGGTCATGTAGATTCCTCCTGTAGCTCTTCCTTTTAGTCACTAGTCACTGCCACAACATGACATCCCTGTGCTGGCGGATGCATCTTTCTATTCCGCTCTTTTTACAAGACACCATTCAGAATCCACCTTGCTCAGCATGTCCTCATTAACATTCCATAATAAAAATTCTAGTTCCAAACAGGGTGATATTCAGAAACACAGGAGCTAGACTTTGATAGAGCTATTTGACAGACACAGTTCAAGGCTGATTTCTTCTATGCCAGTTAATTCCTCAGGTGATGTTTATACATTGGAAGAATCCATGGGAATAAAGACTCTCACAAACGAGTGGCCATGTGAAGATGCAGTAGGCAGAGCCATAACGTGTTTGCATGCCCTTTCCACTTGTACCATTCTCCATTCCTCTTTACCTCATCTCAGGGCCACGGGGCATCTGCTGGAATGTTGATGTGCTCCTAGAAGACTATGTGCATACTAAATAACAACTTTTATTAAGGAAGGACAGAATTTTTACCCTGTTCAACATGTTGAATGTAAGTACTGGGGGGTTAGAAAGGTGTTTTCATAGGCCTCAACATTCAACTTCCTGCAGCATTCTAGATTCATGGGAACATGTATCTATACCTTTAAAGATGACCACTCCACCTAACTCCAAGATATGATCCACTCCACAGTCCCTCTAGAACAACGGTTCTCAACTTGTGGGTTGTGACTCCTTTGGGGGATCGAATGACCCTTTCACAGGGGTCGCCCGATTCATAACAGTAGCAAAATTACAGTTATGAAGTAGCAACAAAAATAATTTTATGTTTGGGGGGTCACCACAACATGAGGAACTGTATGAAAGGGTCGCGGCATGAGGAAGGTGGAGAACCACTGCTCTAGAACCTTATACCTCCCTAACAATTGATTCTTTCTTTGACCATTCAGTAGCAGTTGATTTTGATGACCCCTGGCTCATTTTTGAAATTCCTGCCTGGGAATCTGTAATATTCTGTTGATGATTACCTGCCCTCACTTATCCATGCACAAATGGGTATGAGAAGGTAAGAAATCTAGTTGCCTTCTTTCTTCCACCAATGATGTTTATACTCACAGGTGAGAAAATTACCACTAAGAGAGATTGTAGTAGACACCAAAAGTAATCTAATGGGTTTGTGCTAAAATACAGACTTGAGTTTATACAATTAAGTCAAAAACCATGTAGCCTTACTACTTGAGGGCCCAATTCCACTTCTTCATTTGGATTCTCCTTTAGAAAATGTAAGAATAAGAAATCAGCCAGTTCACGTGTAATCGATTCTGACTCGGGTTATCCCCGTAAGTTTCAGGTCTACTGGTTTTCCCTTTTGGAAGCAGATTGCTCGGATTTTCTTCCTTGTAGATTTCAAAATGTCAACCTTTAGATTGGTTATCAAATGCTTAGCCATTTGGATTACCCATAAACCCCCAAATAAGAAAATATAGTCCTCTCTCTATGGATATTAGATAATCTATCTTTAAAAAATAGCTAAATTGTCCACCTGTGACTTAAAATTCCCTCCATCAGGCCCAGGCATCCTAAATCCCTGCAACATAAGTTATACTAAACTTATCAATTAAGACAAAAGAAAAAGATGGAGCCAGTAGCTATTGGGTATAGTCTCATCTTTATTCATGACTGTTGTGAGGATTTAATGTTGTAGAAGCTCTGTGAGACACTGTGATTGCAGGGATTTTTTAATTCGTGATTGACAACTGCTGGTTGTGGTTTCACAGCTAACTAAAAGGTTGCAGGTTCACCTACGCAGAGAGGTTGCTGGGAAACTGACCCTTTTGAGTTGATGGGCGACACAACTACATATCGTGGGTTTTTCTATGTATGTGCTATATTACACAAATAAGTGGGAAAATAAAAAACGAATAAAATTAAAGTTAAAAAAGAAAGAGAAGGATTTTAAAAACAAGAGAGATGCCTTACCCTTCTGACCTAAGTAAGCACTTGGATGAATGGTTATGAAGAGAGAAAAGTTAAAATCATAACGATAATCATTGTGTTTAAAGGCGGAAGATTCAATTCCACCTAAAGGTGGGAAGATTCCTTTACCTAGGCAAATTTGATCGAGGTTCAAGCATAGTTGTATTAGAATGTTTCCAAAAGAGATATTTTGAAGAAGTTTTGGGGTACTACATTCAAGCAAAAGTGACTTGGGCACATCTGAGAAGCACAATGCAATGACTCTGGACATCTTACCCCTCTACCTGCCCTCATCAACGTACCACTCAGTCCCTGTAAATTGACCACCGTTGTCATTATGCCAGGATGTCATGAACTCACAGAGGAGAATGACCACCAGGAATCAGAACATAAGAATGGCTGCTACAGAATCAGCTCCCACTGCAGAGCAAGAAAGTCGGCTTGATAATCTTGACATTCTGTGGAGAAGAGAGCCTACAGTCATCCTGTCGATTTCTGCTGGGTGTGAATTGAACAAGTGCATCGGTGCTGGACTACAATATGTGATATGAACCCTAATCTCCAGTTCCTCCATGTATGTCTCCTAGGTCATCACCTATTAGGATTATGTTTCATTTGAAAATATATTCATGATACACTTTTTCGAACTAGTTAACCACCCTTGCCCCAAATGCCATACCCAAGGTAATCAATGGTAAATTCTTCCAAACTACTCTCTGTGCTCATGCAAGGACACGCGGTCCACATACGTACAAATAGAATGCAGAGAATACACATAAACATCCAATTATATGTTAACAAATTACACTTTAATAGTTAACAATATGTCATACACATTCTATCAGGTTTGTGTGTATGGATGTAAGTCCTCACTGTTAATTACTATATGATATTCTATAAATGGATGAACCAGGATTATTTAAATATTTTTGAATTGACAGTTGATGTCAAAGATTTTTGTTCTATTACTGCTATATACAATGTTTCAGTAAGCATTCTTATTCACATATTCTTGCCTATTAATAGTGTTATTTTGACAGGATAGATTTCCCCAACATTGGTTTTATGCATAAAAATACAAATGTATCGGGAAAGTGAGCACACAATGATATGATTTTTTGTTCTTTAATGCCTGATAACTGATCCCTTCGGCACCTCGTGATCACACATGCTGGTGTGTTTCTTCCATGTGGGTGTTGTTTCTTCTGAGCTAGATGGTCGCTTATTTACCTTAAAGTCTGTAAGACCTTAGATGCTATACCTTTTGATAGCTGGACACCACCAGTTTTCTTCACCACATTTGCTTATGCACCTGTTTGTCTTCAGCGATCGGGTTGGGAAGGTGAGCATCATGGAATGCCAGTTTAATAGAACAAAGTGTTTGTATTAAGGGAGTAGTTGTGTGGAGGTCCAATGTCCATCGGCTACCTTAACGCTAAACCTATAAATATATGGACATAGATCTATTTCCCCATCCTCATATATAAATATATTTACATATATACATGCCTTTATTTAGACCTCTATAAATGCCCTTTGTTGCCCAGTTCTTTCCTCTAGTTCCTTTTACTTTCCTCTTGTCCCACTATCATGCTCAGCCTTCTTTTGGGTTTCAGTAATTCCTCTAGTTACAAAAAAGTGGTGAAGAAAGCTGATGGTGCCCAGCTACCAAAAGATATAAGGTCTGGGGTCCAAACAGCTTGAATGTAAACAAGCAGCCATCTAGCCCAGAAGCAATAAAACCCGCATGGAAGAAGCACACCAGCATGTGTGATCATGAGGTGTTGAAGGGATCAGGCATCAAAGAACAAAAATTTAAATCATTGTGAATGAGGGGGAGTACAGATTGCAAACCCAAGACCCATCTGTAGGCAACTGGACATCCCTTACAGAAAGGTCATTGGGAGGAGACCAGCCAGTCAGGGTGCAGTGTAACAACGATGAAACATACAACTTTCCTCTAGCTCTTAAATGCTTCCCTTTCCCCCTCCCACTGTCATGATCCCAATTCTACCCTACAAATCCAGCTAGATCAGAGGATGTACACTGGTACAGATAAGAACTGGAAACACAAGGAATCCAGGACAGATGATCCCTTCAGGAACAGTGCTGAGAGTGGCAATATCATGAGTGTGGAGGGAGGGTGGGGTGGAAAGCGGGAACTGATTAAAAGGATCTATATATAACCTCCTCCCTGGGGGACAGAAAACAGAAAAGTGGGTAAAGGGAGATGTCAGACAGTGTAAGATATGACAAAATAATAATAATTTATAAATTATCAAGTGTTCGTGAGGAAGGGGGGATCAGGGAGGGAGGGGAAAATGAGGAGCTGATACCAAAGGTTCAAGTGGAAAGTAAATGTTTTGAGAATGATGATGGCAACAAATGTACAAATGTGCTTGACACAATGGGTGTATGTATGGATTGTGATAAGAGTTGTACGAGCCCCCAATAAAATGGTTTAAAAATGCAAACGTAGTTTTACTTTTAAAATTTTGCCAATTTATGTTACAGTGCCACAGAAGAAGTTCATACTCATATCAGAATCATAATAACGTATTTGCTCACCCCACCCCCATTCTAGAGATTGTCAGGCTCATCCATTCAAATGTCACCATGCCAGGTATCTGATTTCCTCTCTTTTCCTATTAGGACCTGATTTTTTTTCTAGCAAGTATCTGTCAAGACTTTGCATATATTCTCCTTTGTAGGCAGCCAAAGTTAGGATAAAATCATAGATCTAATTTTCAAATAGTGTCTCATGAGATTATACAACAAATCAGCCGGTTGACCATTTTCCACTAAGTTGATTCTTACTCATAGCAACCCATGAATATCAAGAGTGGAACTATACTTCACAGGGTTTCAGGGGCAGCAACAGGCTCAAGCACAGGGACAATTGTGAGGGACAGAGCCAATGAAACCTAACAACAACGTAACAATATCGTCTTCTAAAGCTGACTTTACTTTCTGGCAGTTCCCTGTTGACGTGCTACCACACATTTTAATCTCCATTTTACTTGCATGTGATATTAATGATATTGTTTGATAACTTTCACATTTTGCTGGACCACCTTTCTTTGGAATGGGCACAAGTGTGAGTCTCTTCCAGTCAGCTGACAAGGTAGCTGTTTTCCAATTTTCTTGGTACAGAACAGTGTGTGGTTCCAGCAGTGCTTTGGTTTTTCAAACATTTCATTTGATATTCTGCCGATTCCTGAGCTTTCATTTTTGCTAACTCTTTGTATTTCCTCTTTAACACTATTGAATTTTTATTATATTCCACCTCTTAAAATGACTGAATGGCAACCAATTATATACGGTATGCAGACTCTCTGCTTTCCTTCCATCTTCTGTTGATGCTTCCTGCTTGAATTTTTCTTTAGTCTTTCAGTAAGATATGTTGAATTTGTTCTTCCCTTTTGGTTTTCTAACTCTAGATCTTTGCACATTTCTTTATAGTGTTTTACTTTGTCTAGAGCTTTCTTTTGGAATTCCTGTTCAGCTCTTTTACTTTATTATTTCTCCATGCACTTCAGCTACGTGATGTTCAAGAGCAGATTTTAAATCTCTTCTGACATCCACTTTGGCCTTTTTCTCATTTCCCATCTTTTAAGTAACACTTTGTTGTCTTCATATATGACGCTGTTGGTGTGTCCCATGACTTACATATATGGTTTTGGGTCCTACACGTCCAGTGTCTCAAATTTGCTCTTGAGAAGTTCTCAAAATCCAGGTGGGATCCATGCAAGAGCCACATTTTGACTCATGTGGACTTGTTTTAATTTTGTTCAGGATCAGTCTGAACTTGCATATGAGCAATTGAGAGGCTGTCTTGCAACCAGGCTTTGGCCTTCTTTCGGTAATGATACTGAGCTTCGCCATCATCATTTCCCACAGATACAGAGAAGCAGATTGTTTGTGTATTCTATCTTTTGAGGTCCTCATGTACAGACACCATGATGTTGTTGATAAAACATATTTGCAATGAAGAAGTCATTTGTCATGAAAAATTCTATCATGTAATCTTCAGCTTTGTTTCTATCACCAGAGCCCTATTTTCCCCTTTATTTCCAATGTTTGCATTCCATTATCGATTGCTTGTTTGATCTATTTTGGACATAAGAATATGATAGAATGCTTAAACTTTTTTCCTCATTGCCTTTAGTGGTTTAACCATAAATTTGAACAAAGTATTAACAGCTTTTTTTGTAGTCATGTAAATAGTATCCTATCATCCTATTATGCATTACTGTACTTCAAGATAGAGCTTGAACTCCTTGATGAGGAAAGTGATGCCATGGCTCTTCAGTTTGTCCTGCTTGGCATAGTAGGCCTGATGGTGGTCCAGTTCAGAATGGTCCATAGTCAACAGTCATTAGCTCACTAATGCCTAGAAAATCAATCTTGATGCTTCCAATTTCATTTTTTATAACTTCCAATTTTTCTTAAATGAATATTTTGTACCTTCCATGTTCTGATTATTTATGGATGGTCGCAGCTGAGTGTTCTTATTTTGAGTCATGCCCCATCAACAAATGAACGTTTTCAACCTTGGCTTCACCCCTGGCAGGTGAGGAAACAGCTGCTCCCCGGTCACCTTTTGCAGAACCTTCCAGCTGAGGGCCTCATTCTCCGCACTACATCAAAGAGTGCGCTCCTGCTACTTGTACGAGGCCACCTTGGCGAAGTGGGCTGCCTCTCTCCTCTTGTTGCTGTTAGAGGCCACTGTGTCAAGCACCACAGAATGAAACACTGCCCATCTTATGCCATCCTCAAAATTATTCCTATGCCTGTAGCCACTGCGTCCATCCATCTCATTGAGGGCCTTCCTCTTCTGTGCTGCCCTCCACCTTACAGAGCTTGATACCCTTCTCCAGGGACTGGTTTCCACTGACAACATGTCCAAAGTACGGAAGATGAAGTCTCATCATCCTTGCCTCTAAGGGGCCCTCTGGCCAAACTTCTTCCGGGACAGATTGGTTTGCCCTTTGAGTAGTTCACGGTACTTTCAGTATTCCTCTCCAGCCCCACAATTCAAATGCATGGGTTCGGTTTTGGTCTTCCTTACTTAAGGCCCAACCTTCACATGCACATGAGGCCATTGAAAATATAGCTTTGGTCAGGTGCACTTTAGTCCTCAAAATAACAACCTTGCTTTTCTATAAAGAAGTCTTGTGCAAAGATTTATCTGCACAACGCATTTTTTATCTCTTCTTCTTCCTAATCTTCTCTAAGTCTGGAAGCGCCTCTGAAAACGTTCTGCCAGGAGTGGATCTTTGGGTATTTAGCCCAGCTTCCAGTACGGCAGCAACTTGTAAACCACAAGAGTCCAACAGACAGACACATGGATGGGGAATGAAACTATAAGGATGGAAACTTTTCAGATTGATTTTATAAAGGTCTGTTTGCTTCCACGAAGTGACTTGAGTTAGCAGCCTCATTCCCTTAACTTATTTATTTTGAGTGATTCCAATACTGTCAAAATAGCCAACCCTTAGAAACATTATTGACACTATGGCAGCTGTTAAAATCAGCACATTGCGAAGCTACACCCTCGAATCATCCTTTATCCCAATTGACCACAGGCTACCCCACTGCCTGCAAAGAACTGTGAGCACCAGTCCATGTTCTACCAGCATAAGGTACCATCAAGAAGCTCCGAAATACCAAAATACCCTCCTATGGGTGTGTTTTTTCAATGACCTAGAGCTGCTTTGGGTGTACACTGCCTTTGACTGGGCTCAACAACAATAGAAACAACAAAAGGGCCTGAACAACTGAACTGTGACTATACACAAAGTACAGTGTCAGAGAAATAGAGGATGGAATCTCAGTGAATAGAGTAGGTGAGAGTGGGAGTGGCCTTTGCACACATGTGTAAACAAGTGGAGCTTTGTTAAGTGTGAGTTCTTGCTTTATTCTTCTGACCCCAAGAAGCGTATAAACTACATCGGAAAGTCATTTGTGTTTGGGGCTTGTGAAGAAGAACTAACAATGTAGTACGGGCTCTCCTTTTCCATTGGTACAGCAATCTTCTCTTGGGTGTTAACTTGCCCACAATTTTATGTCTTACATGTGCTTAGTGGGATTCTATAGTGACATCCAATGGGATGCCCCGGGATAGAAGGTGACATGTAGAACATGTCAGATTCTACATCTATAGAATTGGTGGGAAGCAATGCAAATTTGGTTCAGCATGTGAGGGCAAAAGGATTTTGAGTTTCTAATCCTTTCGGCCTCTCTGATCGAAACAAATAGTTTGTGCTCTCAGTAGAACAGTGTAAATAAATGCATTGGTAATTAGAATCCAGTCAACAGCAGTATAAAAGGAAAATTGGTAATCTGCTTCTATAAAAATTACAGTCAAAAAAAATTTTTAAAAAAATTACAGTCAAGAAAACTTTGTGTATCTCAGCACTATAAAAAGCCAGAAGAACTAGATGTTGCCCAGCTACCACTACCAGTTGCTCTGAAAGAGATTACATTAAAAGGCCCAAGAGATAGCAGAGAAAAATATGGAACAAAGTAAAAAAAAAACATAAAGAAGACCAGACTCATTTGTTGAATGGAAATTGATGGAGCCCCCAAGACTATATATGTATAGCCCTTAGTCACCATTTAGATCTGGAAATGAGCTCATCCCCAAAATTCCATTTTTAGCCAAGCAATAGACAGGCCTATAAGGAAAATAGACCTAGTGAGACCTGCACTCTACCAAAAACGAAATCCACCGCCTTCGAGTTTATTTCAAAGTCAGTGACCCAAACGATGATGAGGAAGGCACAGCATAGGACAAAGGACAGCACAAAACCCCAAGGATAAAATAATGATGAGGTAGGCACAGCATAGGACAAAGGACAGCATAAAACCCAAGGATAAAGCTCTGAAGGGTTAGCAAAGAAGCAAGACTAGAAAGAGGAAATACAGGGAGGACGTGGAATAAGTGATATTTCATTGTGGAAGTTGAACTCAATGACATGAAATAAAATGTGTATGAATTGTTGAATGGAAATTTTATCTGCTCTGTAAGCATTCAGCCCATTCCGGGTAAAGGGTTACAAAAGAACATTAACTATGACTCCCAACTCAACTCGATCTTAAAGGAGGTCACCATGAGTCAAAATAGGTTCTACTGCAACATATTTTTAATCAACCGAAATGTATTTCTCTTCCTTCGCATATTTTTATTTATATAAGGGTAAGTCAAAAAGTATTGGGAGCAAGTTTCCTGTTCATACGGTACCAGTTCATTGCAAACAACCCATGCTTATGCATTTCCCTGTCATCAGTGAATAGCTGCAGAGGAAATTCTCTTGGTAATTCACTTGTCTTAGTCTTATTTGGGCGATTTCATTAAAAAGTCAATCAAATAATAGCTTCTGAGGGAATCTACAGACAGTTTGATTAAAAACAGAGAAGTCTCCTCAGAAGGTTGTGTGGATTGTTTAATTTTTGGTAATCCAAAAGGGTATTCTAAGTAGATTCTCTCCAAGGACACAGGACAATCTTATTAGGAAGAAGTTTTAAGAAAATTGAAAACTACAGTGCTGAGAAAAAGGTGGACAAAATTGTCCTAGGGGTTTTGTTCTTGTTTTCCCAGGACAATGCCCTGGATCATTCTTGAAGGGGACTGTACTTTGAGAATTGTGTTGAGAACTCTCACCTTACCTAGCCTATAGCCCGGAGGATGCGCCCTTAGATTTCTGTTTGCTCTCCAAACGCAATGAGAATATATATATTCTCCCTTGAGGATTCCCTTTGACTTGGTGTGAATGGAAGGGTGCAGAACTCTTCAAGGAGAGTTAGCGAAAGCAAAACAGCATCTTCTGAAATGTATAGACCTCGATTGAGGATGTGTAGAAAAACAGTAGCTTTACATCCTGATATTTGTTTAATAAAAGCTTATGTAATATTGTAGCGATGCTTTTTTGGCTCATGTATTTTAGTTTAGAACTTTCTGAAATGATATTCACCAAATAAAAACACTAGTTCTAAAAACCAACAACAATAACAACAAAACCTCATTGCCACCGAGTTGATTTTGACTCTTAGTAACTTATTGGCTGGAGTAGAAATGCTCCTGTGGTTTTGCAAGATGAACTTTTCACTAGAGTTGAAAGCCTCGTGTTTCTCCCTTAGAATGAATGGAGGTTTCAACCTGCTTACCTTGTAGTTAGCAACCAAACACCTAACTCACTAACCCCCAGGTAGCTGTGAGTATTTCAAGTGATCACTATATTTTTACTATTTTGAATTTTTATTCATTTTATTGGAGGCCCATGCAACTCATATCACAATCTATACATATATCAATGTGTAAAGCACATTTGTACATTCGCTGCCCTCAACACTCTCAAAACGTTTGCTCTCCACTTAAGTCCCTGGCATCAGCTCCTCATTTTTTCCCTCTCCTTGCTCCCCCTTCCCTCATGAATGTTTGATAATTCATAAATTATTATTTTGTCATTGGCATTACACTGTCCAACATCTCCCTTCACTTATCTTTCTGCTGTCCATCCCTCAGGGAGGAGGTTATATCTATGTCCTTGTAATCAGCTCCCCCTTTCAACTTATCCTCCCTCCACCCTCCCAGTATTGCCACTCTCAGCACTGGTCCTGAAGGGATCATCTGTCCTGGATTCCCTGTGTTTCCAATTCCATCCTGTAACAGTGTACATCCCCTGGTCTAGCCAGATTTGTAAGGTAGAATTGGGATTATGATAGTGGGGGGTTGCGGGGAGGAAGCATTTAGGAACTAGAAGAAAGTTGTATGTTTCATTGTTGCTACACTGCATCCTGACTGGCTCATCTCCTCCCCTCAACCCTTCTGTAAGGGCATGTCCAGTTACCTACAGATGGATCTTGGGCCCCCAATCTGCACTCCCCCTAATTCACAATGATTTTATTTTTTGTTCTTTGATGTCTGATACATGATTCCTTCGACACCATGTGGTCATGCAGGCTGGTGTGCTTATTCCATGTGGGCTTTGTTGCTTCTGAGCTACATGGGCGCTTGTTTACCTTCAAGCCTTTAAAATCCCAGGTGCTATAACTTTTTATAGCCGGGACCATCAGCTTTCTTCACCGCATTTGCTTATGCACCCACTTTGTCTTCAGTGATCGTGTCACGAAGGTGAGCATGATGGAATGCCAGTGTAATAGAACAAAGTGTTCTTGCATTGAGGAAGTACTTGAGTGGAGGCCCAAAGTCCATCTGCTCCCTTAATACTAAACCTATAAACATATACACATAGATCTATTTCCCCATCCTCATATATAAATATATTTACATATGTACATGCTCTTTATTTAGACCTCTATAAGTGCCCTTTGCCTCCTAGTTCTTTCCTCCATTTCCTTTTACTTTCCTCTTGTCCCACTATCATGCTCAGCCTTCATTTGGATTTCAGTAATTCCTCTTAGTTACATTACCCTTGGTCACACACTACCAGGCCTCCTACACCCTCCTCATGACCAATTTGGTTACTATTTTGAATTTTTAATAGTGAACATGTGTTATTTTTGTCAGTGTAATAATGTTACTGTTTAGATAATCATGTTGATCCAATAGTCTTTCATATTACCACAAGTGAATATTTCATTTTTCAAACCTTATCTGACTATTAAATTCACCTCCGGAACTCTGAACGCACTACCATTGTGTCCATTTCAATTCACAGCCACCCTATAGGACAGTGAACTGTACCTGTGAGTTTCCTAGACTGTAACTCTTTATGGGAGTAGAAAACCTTCTCTTCTCCTCTGAAGCTGACTGGTGATTTCAAATTGCTGACATGGTGGTTAGCAGCCCAAGGCATAACCGTTACATCACCAGGGCTCCTTAAATTCACCTAGACCAGAGATATGTATCTATAGTAAGAGGTAGTGGTACAAACAAAATTTTTAAATGTTTTGCACATATGGGAACATTCAGTAAAGATTGGATAAAAAACCTCGAGACCAGAATGTGTGACTTCCAAGTTAAATATCCATGTTTCCACTTTCTTAAAATGCTCAAAGACTGGAACCCACTTAGTAGAATACTGCTGTTGTCAGGTACAATCTATGAAGACCCTGTGCACACAGAACAGACCCTTCCCAAGAACTAGTCCCTCTCCTGACAATATGCCCAAGGTATGTAAGACGAAGTTTCTCAACTCTAGCCTGCAAGGAACACTCTGGCCAGACTTCTTCCAAGATAGTGTTGTTGGTTCTTTTGTCAGTCCGTGGCATATATTTTGTCAGTCCGTGGTTCAATATTATTCACCAGTTCCACAATTAAAATACAGTCATTCTTCTTTGGTTTCCCTTATTCAATATCCAACTTTCACATGCCTGTGAGGCTATTGAAAATACCATGGTGCACCTTAGTCCTCTAAGTAACTTCCTTGCTTTTCAACACCTTAAAGAAGTTTCACCCACTTTGGCTCCAGCCGTTGTGTCGGGAGAGTGAGCATCATAGAGTTCCAATTTAATAAAAGAAGGTATTCATGCATAGAGGGAGTGTTTGAGTAGAGGCCCAAGGTCCTTCCGCCACCTTAATACTTGACCTATAAATATCGACACAAAGATCTATTTCCCCAACCTCCTATATATATTTGCATGTACATGTCTTTGTCTAGACCTCCATGAATGCCCTTTGACTCCTAGCTCTTTCCTCCATCTCCCTTGACCTTCCTCCTGCCCTACTACCATGCTTCATCGCCACCTGGGCTAGAGTATACCTCTTCTCTAAGCAACCTTACCCTTGATCATTTCCCATCAGGCCTGCCACTCCCCCTTCTCTACCCTTTGGGGTCCCATGTTTTTCCCTTGTCCCTGGGTTTGTTAACACCACTTCCTTACCCCCCCCTACCCCCCACCCCAAGTCCCCCCGGAACTGTCGGTCCCGTTGTTTTTCATCCAGATAGTTCATCCAGCCTGTCCTATTCATACAGACCTGTGGAGTCACTAACATGCACGAAAACTAGACAGAGGAACACAAAGCAACAGTATACAACCAGACAACAAAACAACCAAAACAAACCACTGAAAAAGAACAGAACAAAACAGTTCACAAGAGAAAAGCTTGTAGTTAGTTCAGGGATCTTTGCTGGCCCTTAGGAGCGTTTTCCAGTCCAGTCTGTTGGGGCACCACGCCCTGGCCCCAAAGTCCACTTTCAGCATTCCCTGGAGACCTTGCCACTCCATTCCCTTGCTGTTCCGCTGCAATGGTGCCCGGCTATCAAAAGAGATAGTGACTGGGGTCTTAAAGGCTTGAAGATAAACAAGCGGCCATCTAGCTCAGAAGCAACAAAGTCCACATGGAAGAACACACCAGCCTGTGTGATCGAGTGGTCCCAAAGGGATCAGTTACCAGGCATCAAAGAACAAAAAATCATATCATAGACTACACACCTCCATGATAGGATCGCTGAAGACAAATGGGTGCACAAGCAAATGTGGTGAAGAAAGCTGATGGTGCCCGGCTATCAAAAGAGATAGTGTCTGGGGTCTTAAAGGCTTGAAGGTGAACAAGCGGCCATCTCGCTCAGAAACAAATAAGCCCACATGGAAGAAGCACACCGGCCAGTGCGATCACGAGGTGCCCAAGGGACCAGATATAAGGCATCATGCAAAAAAAAATATAAGTGTGTGTATGTATGTGTATATATGTGTATATGTATATATGTATGTGTATATATATATTATATTAAATGAAGGGGGAAGTGCAGAGTGGAGACCTAAGGCCCAAGTGTCGGCCAATGGAGATCCCCTCATAGAGGGGCTTAGGAGAGGAGATGGGTTAATTAGGGTGTGAGGTAGTATCGATGAAGAACACAGCTTTCCCCCAGATCCTGGATGCTTCCTCCCCCCAACTACCATGATCCGAATTCTACCTTGCAGGGCTGGATAGGACAGAGGCTGTACACTGGTACATATGAGGGTTGGAGGTACAGGGAATCCAGGGTGGATGATACCTTCAGGACCAAGGGCGTGAGGGACGATGCTGGGAGAGTGGAGGGTGAGTGGGTTGGAAAGGGGGAACTGATTACAAGGAGCCACATGTGACCTCTTCCCTGGGAGAGGGACAGCAGAGAAGGGGGGAAGGGAGACCCCGAATAGGGCAAGATATGACAAAATAACGAGGTATAAATTACCAAGGGCATATGAGGGAGGGGGGAAAGGGGAGGGGGGGGGAAAGAGGACCTGATGCAAGGGGCTTAAGTGGAGAGCAAATGCCTTGAGAATGATTGGGGCAGGGAATGTATGGATGTGCTTTATACAATTGATGTATGTATATGTATGGATTGTGGTAAGAGCTGTTGGAGTCCCTAATAAAATGTAAAAGAAGAAAAGAGAAAAAAAATGATTAGGCCAAAGACTGTACAGATGTGCTTTATACAATTGATGTATGTATATGTATGAACTGTGAAAAGAATTGTATCAGCCCCAATAAATTGTTTAAAAAAAAAAAAAAAAGAAGTTTCATGCCGCAGCTTTGTTGGACACAATGCTTCAATTGATTCTTGACTGCTGTTTCCATGAGCATTGATGTGGATCCCAACAAGACAAAATCCTTGACAACTTCAACCTTGTCTCCATTTATCATGATGTTTGCTGCTAATCTAGTTGTGAGGATTTGGGTCTGGATTTGGTGTAGAACATGAGAAGAAGAAAAACAAACTCTTTTTTCTTGAATACATTTTAAAGATACATCAAAGTTGGGAAAGATTGACATCAGTTGTAGGACAGTTAAAGGAATGACTCTTTAAAATAAAAGTGCATTTGAGATCACAGATTATTTTTATCTTCCAAAGGCAGATATATAACTAATTGAAACACCATTTGGAATTAAGAATCTCGGTTCAACTGGGTAGCTTGAGGACTTGCCCATCTGTGGCCAACTGGTGGATTGAATGGAGCCTGCCAGTTTGAGAAGAGCTTTTGCTGTAATGTCTTAGTTCTGTTCTGAGTACTTGGTGGTTGTAAAGGGCTGGCCTGGGCTTTTGCACAGGGAGGCTGGCCAAATTTCCACCAAGCAAACCCAAAACATGCAAGTCTCCTAGGTTTTGACCTAGCACACTATCACATTTTTCCTATGTTAATTCTCAAAGCAAACACATGGCCAAGACAGCTGCAAAGGGAGGGAAATACACTTTATGGTTAGAGATATAAAGATACATTGGAAAAATATTCTGTACAGGAAAGAAAGAATTAAGACCATTCAGTCAGGGTGCTATGTAGCACCGATGAAGAATACAGCTTCCCCCCAGATCTTGGATGCTTCCCCCACCCCAACTACCATGATCCGAATTCTACCTTGAAAGTCTGGATAGAGCAGAGGTTGTACACTGGTGCATATAGGAGCTGGAGGCACAGGGAATCCAGGGTGGGTGATACCTTCAGGACCAGGGGTGTGAGGGGCGATACTGGGAGAGTAGAGAGTGAGTGGGTTGGAAAGGGGGAACCAATTACAAGGATCTACATTTGACCTCCTCCCTGGGGGACGAACAACAGAGAAGGGGGTGAAGGGAGATGCCGGATAGAGCAAGATATGGCAAAATAATAATCTATAAATTATCAAGGGCTCATGAGGGAGGGGGGAGCAGGGAGGGAGGGGGAAAAAAAGAGGACCTGATGCAAAGGGCTTAAGTGGAGAGCAAATGCTTTGAAAATGATTAGGACAAAGAATGTACAGATGTGCTTTATATAATTGATGTATGTATATGTATGGATTGTGATAAGAGTTGTATGAGCCCCTAATAAAATGTTTTTAAAAAATTTTTAAGTTGAAAATTCTCTACAATGTGTTGTGCAAATTTCCATATTTTATACATGAATATGCTAAATAGCAAAGTTGTAGGGTTTCTGCCCTGTTACTGAGGAAATTAGGCCCAGAACTGAGATCATAACAATAATTAATTTACTTCATTTCTGGAGTAACACCACTGAGAGGTAGAGCTTTATTTTTTTACTTCGAACATGGAAAAATTCCAAAATCATTTAAAACCTAGTAGCCCAGGAGACTGGTTTCCAGTAAAGGTGATGAAATAAATTGGAAACAGATAGTGGTAATTATTGCACTACATGATGAATGCAATCAATATTAGTAAATAATGTATGTAAAATGCTGAAAACGCAACATATTTGTGATACACATACATACACATTTATCACTCAAAGATAGTGGACAAAATAGATTTTAACAGGTAATGGACTTTTTCCATGAACTTCTGAATAAAAAATATATATAACTCACATTTTAATACTAACAAACAATAACTAAAACAACCAAGTATCCTTTATAGTTTCTAATAAGGCATAATAAGTCTTTGGTGCCGTTTAGCTTTCTGGGTGATACACTTCCTCTGGTCATACCTTCACTTTGTCCCACTGTTGTATGGGATTCATACTGCTGCCCTCACCTATAATCCACCTATAACTAACAAGTATTTTTCACTGTCTTCATCGATCAATGTTGATCTCTTCCAACTCTATTTCTCTGGACCATGTTTATGTATCCAAGGATAAACAAATTATATTTCAAGTATAGTGTCATGTCAGAACTCCTGGATAGGACATTGCTTACATTGAGGCCACAGTTGAGAAGCTGCTGGCCAAGCTACTGTGTTGATTCCTGCTCCTATATGTGAGCATCCAGAGTAATTATAAATCAAGAATACATCCCAGCCCGGTCCAACTCAAGTCCATAAGTCCAATATTCATCCATCAGCCCCCTTCAGACTCACACAGCCACATGCAGTGATATAGAATGCAGGAAGATCACAGGCTGGTATGTGCAAAGTCATGTGGATCTAGGTTGGTTGAAACGTGGCAGGGCTCCAGCAGCTCTCCAGGTCAGCAAGCAGCAAAGTGAAGGCAGAGAGAGGGAGAAAGAAGCCAGTTGCTAGAGAGCTCTACTCTCTTGGTCACAATTCTAAGGAAGGTCATCAGGCTGCGACCTGATGGACAGGCTAAACTCTGGGCATTTCTTCTTGCAGGTGCCAGATTGGACTCAAACCCCTAACTACCACAGTGTCTTAGCAGAAGAAATGAGAGCTGTTAAAAGAATTCTAGGGAGGTATGAAGTAATAACTCAATGCATTAGGAGTATACTTGATAAATTGATATAAACAAATCTGGAATGGGAAAATGTGACCTGGCACCTATTTAAATAGCAAATTCAAGGTATGGCTTATTTTTATTTTGAATTCTATTCAGTTTAATGGCACATTTGATAAATGATGCTTTGCATACAAACATAAAAAACAATCATTGATTTTATAATGGGTTTTAAAAAGCAGTGCATTCACATGCAAATTAAAATATATTGCAGCTGCAGTTCTCTCTCTCTCACACACATAAGGTTCAAAAGATTCAAAATGAATTCACTCTTTTGCAAGCATATGGCTCTGACCCTTGCTGCTTTCCCCTTGGCTGGAGGGGACTGCTAGCCCCCTGGAGATTGACTCCAAAATTCAACCAAAATTCCGGTGATGACACTTGCTATGGAGGAAAATAGGCAAAACAGGAAATCTCCACTTTGTCTCTCTTCAGAAGACTCCAAACCCGACGGCATCCTCATTGTTTGTCTCAGTCCAGAGTTGAACAAAAGGATTGCGGGACATATCTAAGAGCTATTTATTAAATAAGTCCACGCACTTGAGTGGGCACTAACAAGCACAGCAATGTCCCTATCCTCCAAGAATTCTATTAGGAAAGAGACACAAGGGAAAAGGAACACGGTTATGTATTATGGCAGATGGCAATTATGCTGTTAAAGAGGTTGAACTGAATCAAAAGAATCAAGGATGATGGGAAATTGTGGACATATTTTCATATTTGGGTCTGTTTGTCCCAGGGGCTCTCTGCAGTAGTTCTGTGCTGAAGGGGCCTGCTGCCCTCAACAGAAACAAATCAGCATTGGCAGGCTCTTGGGATACATCACCTTCTTGGTCATTTGGATGATCCCCAGGGGTAATGCCTCGACCAAGAATCAGGACCCTCTTCATTCCTCTCCTTCTACACTTGTGAAAACAAAGACCAAAGCTCAAAGAGATTTCTAAGCACAAAAGTGGAGGCTTACTGAATCTGTGCTGAAAGTCTGCTTCTCGGTGCACTTCACACTATCAGACATTGATATGAACATAACTGAATAATATAATGTTCATGTTTTTATAGCCTGGAAATATGATTTAAAAAGGACTCTTGCATTTTAATCTTGGCGTTAATTCTTTTTGTCAAGATTTTGGGATTCATTAAATCCCTCTAAGGTTTTTATAGGAGTGCCTATGTCTCAACAGTTGTTATATATGTGATTAGAAATAAAACAAAACATGCATTCTTTATTATTATTATTATTATTATTATTATTATTAAGACCATCTTATTGGGGACTCTTACAGCTTTTATAACATTCCATAGATCAATTGTATGAGTATTTGTACATATGTTGCCATAATCTTTTCCTAAATATTTACTTCCTATTTGAGACTTTGTTATCAGCTCCTCTTTTTTCTCTCCTTCCCCCACCCTCTCACCCTCATGAACCCTTGATACATTATTATTTTCATATCTTACACAGACCGCTGTCTCCCTGCACTCACATTTCTCCTGTTCGTCCCCCTAAGAAGAAGGGAGTGTGTACTTCGATCATTGCAATCAGTTCCCCATTTCTCCCTCTTCTCCCCTCAAATCCCCCCCACCCTCCTGGTATTTCTACTCCCATTTCAATTCCTGAGGGGTTTAGCTGACCTGGGTTCTGTGTGTTAAGAGCTGTGATCTGTACCAGTGCACATGCTCTGGCCTGGGATCATGACAGTAGGAGTGAGGAAGCCTCAGAGAATCAGAAGAAGGTTGTCTGTTTCCTTGGTGCCCTATTTGACTCTTCCCTTCCTCGTGACCCTTCTGTGAGGGTATGCCCCATTGTCTACAGATGGGTTTGGGGTCTCTGATCTGACCCCCCTCATTATCAACAATGTTTTTTTGTTTGAGGTCTTCTGATACCTATTATCTAATCAATTCGATACCTCATGATTGTACAGTCTGGTGTGCTTCTTCCATGTGAGCTGGTTGCTTCTCTGCTAGATGGCCACTTGTTTAACTTCAAGCTTTTAAGACTCCAGATAGATCTTTTGATAGCCCAGCACCATCAGCTTTCTTCACCACTTTTGCTTAAGCACCCATTTTGTCTTCAGCAATCATGTTGGGAGGGTGAACATCACAGAATGCCAGGTTGTTAGAACAAATATCCTTGTGTTGAGGGAGGACTTGAGCAGAGCCCCAACGTTCATCTACTACCTCAGTGCATTGCCATATAAATATATGCACATAGCCAATACCTCTATTTTTATGAATTAATGTAGTTACATATGTGAACACCTATGTTTATACCTATATACATACCTTTGCTTCCTAGATCTTTCCTTTGTTTCCTTTTACCTTCCTCCTGCCCCACCATCATGCTCACCCTTCTTGTGACTCTTAGTAATTCCTCCAGCTTGCTGTTGCTCCAACACCACCAGGATCTCTACATTATTGATTTTAATTCCCTAGTTGTTCCCTTACCTATTGTGGTGTTTTTTCACCACTCCCTTCCCTCATCTCCTCCTCTCCCCATGTCCCTCCAGAACTGTCGATCGCATTTCTTTCTCTTCTGTCTGGCTTGCTTCCCATGCCTATCTTATATAGATAGGCAAAACAACAATAATGGAGACAAAACAGAAAGAAAACAAAAGATCAAAGAAAAAGTGAGAGAAAAACAAAAACAAAAAAAGGATACATAATTCCAGGTCTGTCTGCTGACCTTTATGACTATTCCTCATCAGTCCTGGAGGTTCTGGGAACTATCCCTCCTAACCTGAAGTCTGTTTTAGGGGCTCCTAAGGAGCTTTGTGGCTTGGCTTTGTTCCTGTTGCTGATCTGCTTTGTTCCCTTTTTGGTTTGCCACACTGTGTGTGTGTGAGGGGGGGAGCAGAACAAACTCACTCCCCACTGTGTATCCCCCGTATTATCCTATGCCCTGCTCCCCCAATGCCCTTGTCTCCCTCTTTCTTTCCCTTCTTTTTTTCCTTCCCCCATCCCTTCCCCCTTTTTTGTGTTGGGATTACATGTACATCCTTGGGTTTGGTCTGAGCCCCATCCAATGGCCTACACCTTAACCAATGTTGTGTGAGATGAGTGGCTTATCTTCTATATCTACTATGCTGATTATTCTTACCTCAATAAACTCATGTTGAAATTGTCCTTTTTGTGATTAGCTAACTTCACTTAGCATAATTTCCTCCAACTCTTCCCATGAGACAATGTGCTTTATGTGATCATCAGTGCTTTTAAGGGATGTGTAGTACTCCATTCTGTGTATGTACCAGAGTTTTCTAATCCACTCATCTATTGATGGAAACTTAGGTTGTTTCCAATGCTATGCAATTTTGAATTGCACCACAATAAACATTGGGACACAGACAACTGGTCATGGTCTATTTCTTACATCTTCTGGGTGTGTGCCCAGTAGAGGGATTGCTGTGTCGGAAGGTAGCTCAATTTCCGTTTGCTTTAAATATTGTCAGATTGCTTTCCACGGTGGCTGTACATACATACACAACCACCAGCAGTGGAGGAGGATTTCTCTCTTGCCACATCCCCTCCAACATTTGCTGCTTTCTGACTTTCTGATTGGGGCTATCCACAAGGCTGTTATGTGGCATCTTGTGGTTGTTTTAATGTGCATTTCTCTGATGGCTAATGATTGGGAACATTTTTTCATATGTTTATTGGCCATTCCGGTCTCCTCCCTAGCAAAACTCCTGTTCAGGTCTTTTGTCCCCTTCCTCCGAGGGTTAACTGTTTTCTTCTTTTTTCAGGCTAGGAGGGTATTATAGATTTTAGTAATAAGCCCTTTGTCTGTTGTATCATTGCTAAAATTCCTCTCCCAGTCTGTGGGTTCTCTCAATAGTCTCTTGGTGAAGTCTTCTGATGCACACAGGTGTTTTATCTTTAGTATATCCCACTTCTTGATTTCAGATTCTCCTGTGTATGTACCCTCCCCTATTTCAGTTAGCCTATGTATTCCCTGCACCAAGTTTCTTAGGCTTGTCCCAATTCTTTCATTGATGGTTCTGATAGCTTGGAGAAAGCATGCATTCTATGATTAGTGTACACTATGCAGAGAGAGTACATGCGTAAAATATGATCAGTTTTCAGTGTCTTGTCTTTCTTAAATATAGCTCCCTACTTCAGGAGGGCCCCTTTAAAAAAAGCTTCTTCCAGGTTGTCTCATGTATCAGTCATAAACTTTACTATATGACTTAGCGAGTAGAAAGAATTCCTGAAAAGGAATTGGAAAAACATTCCACTTCCTATTCATTAAACTGAATTCATAGCTTACCTTAAGATACATAAAATACATTTAAAGGTCATTGCTTTGAAGGTAGCATAACATTAATAGCATTACTTTTTAATTTTAAATAATTTCCTATGTATAGATTTTAAGTTTAGAAGTTTCTAGGGGGACTATCAAACTTTGATTTTAATGCATTAAAAAAATGTCCCATTCTATTGGGAAATTTTGTTACTTTTAGCTCATTAATAATATCTCAATTAATTGCCTACTCCGTGCTTGATAGTATCACAGTCCTGTACATTACTTACGTCTTTTAATCCTACATATTAAACTTGTTATCTGTAAAATGGTGAATGTAGTCCACTAACATTATCCTTCTAGCTTTAATTCCTTAAGTTATGTATCATAATTTTGGCTTCTGTGTCTGTGGCTATAATCCTATTTTGGAGGGAGTTTCCTTTTACAGCATGAAGATAGGAATGTATCTTTAGACTGTAGGAATGTATCTGTAGACTCTACTCGACTATAAGGTGTGACTCAAGTCGCCATGCTTTGCTTCCTTGGGGTATAATCTTCTAAAAGACAAAAGACAAACAACCATCAAAGCTATCCCTCTGTGTAAGAGTCACTTCAGATATAGAAAGCCCAGAACTATCGGAAGAGATGTCTGCCCAGATGTATATCAGAAGCAGTGGAATCTGAGAGCAAAGGAAACAGAGATTGTGGCACGGAGACTCTAAGACGGAGCGAAAGGATTAGCACCAAGACTGTGAGACTGTGTGAGATCGAGTGACAGGCGGCACTCCTGGCCTATAGAAGTAAAAGCCAATAAGCATGAGACTGAAGACCAGAGAGACTTGGTTGCTGGGTGAGAAAAGGTGTTGAGGTGAACCAAGGGTATGTATCATTACTGTTTACTCATCCTGAATTTTGGTAACCTAGTAACTTCCCTAATAAACCTCTTAATTGTGCATATTGTCTGTGAGTGCAGTGTTAGTATTGTGAAGAGTTATTGAACCCAGCAGAGACTGAGAATCATGTGGGAGGAATGGTTGGTATCAGCAAGGATGGAGTATGGAGGCATGGCTGACACCAGCTTTATACAAATGGGGAAGGCACACAAGGTCTGATATGGAGATCTCCCTCCATGCCATTCACTGAAATGGGTACAAAGAATAAAATAACTTGAATGAAGTCCCACAGACAGTAAGCAGCAGAACGAGATGTGAACTTAGAGTCTCATCCCAGAACACAGCCTCTTAACAACTATGCCCAACCATTTCCCCAAACCAAGGGATTTCAAAAACTAATTCAGGACAAGCACCTCAAAATCCCTAGAGTGGGCTGGTGGACACCGATAATCAAAACCAAAAGCAACGAAAAGAAAACATTTGCCACCAATTCAGCTCTGCCTTGTGGCAGCCCACATGTCAGAGCCCAGCGGCGATCCATGGGATTTAAATGGATGATTTTCAAAGTAGGTTGCTGACTGTTTTTTCTTGAGGCACCTCTAGGGGGACTCAAACTTGCAACCATTGCACTAGTAACCACGAACTTAACCACATGCGCCAGCAAGGGACTCCTGCTAGCCGCAGCCAGGCAATACACAAGTAAGTAGAAGCATGATTTCTCCTCTTTTAATAATAATGTTCCACATCAAACTGAGTTCAAACAACAACTTTAAGGCTAAAAAATTGAAAATAGTTTGAGACAATTAAAGACGTGCATGTTGTCTGACAATTTTTGCTTATGCCACTGTCTATAGTGACTACATGTAATTTTAAGTGGTGTTAAATTTAGTCCGTTGAATTGTTGCAATTTCTGTCCCTGAAAACAAACTATAATAATAATGTCAACATAAAATGCCATTTTTTCCTTTATTGCCCTGTCCTGTGAGACATGGTAATTTCCACTTAGCAACAAGATGTTACTGGAGATGTTACGCTTCTTTTGTTCAAGACCCAAAGCATCTGCAATATGTAAAAGCTAAGCTATTTGGGTAGGTGGACCTTCTGTTTGAGTGAAAAACTTGGTTGATTTAGTACTTAGAAAAGTTTTTTCTGAAAATTAACTACTCAATCTCAGTACATTAAAACCAATGGCCAAAGATTATTAGTGACATGACAATCGTTGACCTAAACGTGAATCTCCATAGCCCAGAGTCACATGGTGTGTTCTACACCTACAATATGTAATATAAAATATATAAATCTTTTACATGTAGAGATATGCTGGAGGAAGGCTGAGCCCCAGAACATGACCTGGATATTAATGTCATTTGCTTTATAATTAGTTGTTGAGTTTTATTTCAAGGAAATCATTCAGTGTTAGTGAGGAAAAATTCTTTAGCCAATGACAATGTCAGCCAAGGGTGTACTGTATACTTGATTTCTACATTGCTATGTTTCCTGTCTACACTTGCTCACATAGGAGGGATAGAGGATGATGACTACATTCAGAAGCTATGACATAATCCTTAGCAGCAATGTCCCAAGACTGCTTGGCTGATGCAGAATAGGAGCTCCATGACACTGGTGTAAACCCTTATGTGGCTTAGCTTCTCAGCAGAGGAGGACCAGAGAGTCTTAGTTTAGTAAGCAAGGGCTGTGGGAGGGATCTTGGGCTATACCTGGGAACTTTCCTTCTCAATAATAATAGACAAAGATGTACTCCTAATAAGGGGTGTATTTATGGTGTGTGTGTGTGTTTGGTGTCTGTGATATGTATGTGGTATGTGGTATCTTTATAGTGTATGGAGTTTATGTGTATATCTATGTGTATGCAATGTTGGTATGTGCTGTGTGTATTGGTGTATGTGCACATGAGTGAAGGTTTGTTAAAGTGTGCATGAGTGCGTCTGCAGGTATGGTGTGGGAAGTATTTATGTAGTATGTGCATTTTGTTTGAGTATGTGTTGTATGGGTTTATAGTGTGGAGGGGGGAAATGCAAGAATGTATAAGCATGTATAGTGTATGTGTATGCTGGGTATACATGTGCATGCATGCATGCTTCCAGGATACAAAGTGCATATGCTATAAAACTATTTTTAATACTAAAGAATGTATTCTCTGCCTTCACTGAAAATAATTCCACAGGAAGCAGAATTTCTATAACAAAAACAAGAGAGATGTGTCTTTGTATAGAGCCCAATGCATGCTTGATGAAGCTCCCTGTCTGCCAAGGGGGAGGTCTCGTTACTAGGGAGATGCACCCTAGTAAAAGCTTTCCTCCACGTCACCCTGCAGCCCATTTAGCCCTGTACAGAGAGGACACCCTCACAATTAGTGTGTTTTGATGACCAGACCTGAAGATACACTGATGTTTTTGAGAACCATCTTCTTTGCTCTGTGCTAAACCTTTCTCTTAAGAAAATATCAGACAAAATGGATGCGTAAGGAAATGTGGTGAAGAAAGCTGACGGTGCCTGGCTATCAAAAGATAGAGCATCTGGGGTCTTAAAGCCTTGAAGATAAAGAAGTGGTCATCTAGGAGAGAAGCAGCAAGCCACATGGAAGAAGCCCACCAGCCTATGCGATCATGGGGGGTCCATGGGATCAGGTAACAGGCATCAGAAGACCCAAAACAAAAACAAATGAACAAAAAACCCATATTGTTGAGAACAAATAGGTTTGGAGGAGAAACTCAAAACCCATCTTTAGACAGTAGGACATCCCCTCCCAGAAGGGTCACAAGAAAGGAATGAGTCAACCAGGTCACAGTATAGCACCAATGAGACACAATATTCCTTTGGCTCCTTGAGGCTTCCTCACCTCCCAGTATCATGACCCCTGTCCTGCCTTGACTCCAGGCTAGACTGGAGCATGCACACTGGTACAGATAAGAGCTCAGGACACAAAGAATCCATGTGAGATAAACCCTTCAGGAACAGAACTGGGAGTAGTGATACCAGGAGGGTAGGGGGGAAATGAGGGGAAGAGGGGAGGGAGGGGGAACCAATCAGAATGATTCACTTATACACCCCCTCTGGGGGGATGAACAACAGAAATGCGGATGAAGGGAAACAGTAGTCTGTGTAAGATATGAAACAATAATACTTTTAATTTATCAAGTGGTCCTGAGGGTGGGAGAGAGGGAGGGATGGTAAAAAGAGGAGGTGATACCAAGGGCTCAAATTGAAAGTAAATGTTTAGAAAATGAAGATGACAACATATGTACAAATATGCTTGATACAACTGATGTATGAAATGTTATAAGAACTGTAAGAGCCCCCAATAAAATTGTTCAATAAATAATACAAAGCTCCTCATCCTGCAAAAATAACAAATCATTTATTAAAATAAAGCCTAAAACTTACCAACTTAAAAATATGATTGTGGTGACAATTGTGCAACTTTTTTTATGTAACGGAACTCTTGGATTGTATGATATGTAAACTATGTGCAAATAAAACTATTTAAAAATCTTTTTTTTTTAAAGTCTTAGAAGAAATGCCTGATTGAAAGTACTGGCTGCTTCCCAGAATAAAGATTAGACTTTCTACTCCAGCGGTTCTCAACCTGTGGGTCACGACCTATTTGGGGGTCAAATGACCCTTTCACAGGGGTGGCCGGTTCATAACAGTAGCAAAATGACAGTGATGAAGTAGCAATGAAAATAATGTGATGGTTGGAGGTCACCACCACATGAGGAACCGTATGAAAGGGTGGCAGCATGAGGAAGGTGGAGAACCATATTCTACTCCCTTGAAGTCACATCTCGGAAACTCACAGGAACAATTCTACTTTGTCCTATAACGTTGTTGGGTCAGAATCCACTCGATGGTAGTGAATTTGGTAATCAAAACCAACAACAAAGTTTTTATGATCTAACAGAGCGGAGCAACGTTTTGATGGACATCCTTTCACCTGCTAAGTGTTTCAGGAATATTATTATCCATAACGTAATGTAAAAGAAATAAAGAACTGAACACTGGTTCTCATAAGTGATGTGATTGGATACTAATTTCCAGAGAGTTTCGGCGCTAAACATTGTATCTGCAGTTCGCAATTGTGTGGGATGGATTTGGAGACAGGTTTTCCTCTCGCTCCTTTGTCAGAGTGGCCTCTGGGCCAACAGGCTTCTCTTCTCTGGGAAGCAGGTCGGTCTAACAAAGAACCTGACTTCAAAATTTGCGTCTCGAAGTGGCTCTGAAAATCGCCAAGCAGCACTTTCCTTTGCCATGTAATAGTTGTTGGTAGCTCCGCGTGCGGCTTGTGTCACGTGGTGGACGGCAGGGACTATCATGGGCAGTGGTATTTATGAGGAGCAGTAGCGGAGAGGTTCTTTGGAAGCCCTGTTCGCTGCAAGGACTCGTGTACACCAGTGCTCCTCAAAGCAGACGCTGGGACCCTCTGGGGAGTGCTGTACCAATCCAGCCGGACACCTAAGCAGGTACCTACACTTTCCCTGGCTTATGGGCTGTAGTACAAAAAATGCTCATTGCTGGAGTGGGGCTCATATATGTGTGTATTCTGAAAAGGGAGGGGTAGGCCACCTCAGTTAGGGAGCCTCTGGTGTACAAAGTTGTCCCTTTCCCTCAGATCCCACCACCACCACCACCATGCTGTCAGCAGCTTGCAGGACTGGGTTAGGAGAACTAGTTATGACTCAGCAAAAAAGTTTCCAACAAGATTATTGGGGTCTATGTAAAATCTGCATCAGTTTCTGTGGGAGTAGGAGTTAATACTAATACAGACTTTGGACAGTATCACTGCCGTGTTATATTTAAAAATAAATGAATTTTTTTTAAAAAAAAATATAAAATCTGTTCACACTGAGTTCCATCTGACTCACACATGTCTCCAGGTGTCAGTGTAGAACTGGGTTCAACAGGGTTTTCAACGACTCATTTTGGGGGTATTGATCTCCGACTTTGCTTCTGAAGTGCCTCTGGGTGGATTTGAAAGTCCAATCATGTAAGGGCTGATTTTGTTAACCATTTGTACAACCCCGGGACTCCTATAGCCTATAGGACAGTAGGAACATGCAAATGAAGTCCAGGATATTAAAGAGAGTTTCAACTGCCAAACACCTTACAAGTATCTTATCACTGGTAGTGAACGAAGATGGTGATGTGGGAGGGCAACACGGAGTGCTGTTCGGACTGCACTTGGTATTTTAGCAAGCCCTCTCCCTCAGAAACTCTGGAGAGGGATGCTTAGAGTCAGAATTGACTTGGTGTCAGTGCATCTGATTTGGGGTTTGCTTTCTTGACAAGGTAGAGCAGACACAAATATTCTGGATGTCTGGGAGTGGAAGCGGGGGTAGTACAGGGACTCTCCATGGACATGAACTAGAGGAAGTACCGCCCCTCAGGGTGCACTGCCCCTCCAACGGGGTTGCCATCAGTCCAACACAGAGTGGATCATTCCATAGCAGACTCCCTTACAAAGGCCAGCGGAGATGTGCAGAGCGCTCATCCTGGCCTGGCTGTGGGCACCTCTTTTTTATGGCCTCATGCAGCCTTACCATGAAGCTCCCAAATGCTTTCACGTTGTACCTTCCTTCCAATCTATGATCCCATGATCAGTCCAAGGCAATAATTAAATAGGCTTGAGCCTTTATGGTCATAAGCCTGACTTCCAGTTACACCTCAGTATTACACACTGTACACAGTCTCAAACTGAGGGAAAGGTTCTTCATGTGCTTGGGCTTCACCTGGATGTTCCTTCTTTACAACAGATCTTGTAAGGTGGTAAGAGCCCTGATGCCATAGGAGTGAATGTGTTGGGCTGAGATCTTCATTGATGGCAGTTTGAAACCACCAGCTACTCCAAGGGAGAAAACCTGGATTTCTATTCTTGTAAATATTTACAGTCTCAGAAACCCACAGGAGATTGCTATGAGTCAGCACTGATTCCATGGTAGTAGGACTTGGGATTGATGCCGTGACCAGCTTTTTTTTTTTAACCTAATATCCCCCAATACTATGTATTAATTAGGAACCTGATTTTCGTAAGAAAGCTTCTTGTATAGTATATACCGCATAGCTGCTTTTCATAAATGTCATGTCAATCCATTGTTGACATGGGATAGGGTTCCAGCAGCCAAAAAGACATGACTCATACAAAGGGATGGCCTGATTCAGTGTTATCTCATCTTTACCGGCCATACCACTTTCTCTTTGGCTTTGTCTGAGCAGCCGCAACACAGACGGTGCCCTTAAAATGATTTCCCGTTCCCTCAAGCTACTGTGATTTCCTTGAGAGCTGAGACTGTGTCTTCACTGTGTCTCTATGCTTAATGCCTAGTATAGCAATGGGGAACCAAAAATTTTTTTGATCATTTTATTGGGGGCTCATACAATTCTTATCACAATACATCTATCCATCCATTGTGTCAAGCACATTTGTACATTTGTTGCCATCATCATTCTCAAAACATTTGCTTCCTACTTGAGCCCTTGGTGTCAGCTCCTCATTCAAAAAATGTTTTTACTTGAAATGACTATAATATAATGAATAGGGTAGGATATTACAAATACATTTGAAAGCCTGTGCTTAACATTACACATTTGAAAGTCTGTTCCTGGAATAAATTCTATAAAAGGTAAATGTTCTAAAACACCAAGTTCCCTGATAATGTGCAATTTCCCCAGCTTATTAGGTGAGCTCGTGTGGGTTGGAAGTACCCTATTTTGACATTTCATTATTATACCAATTTTATGACCAAAGCCCTGAATTGAAAGAAATCTCACAAACAAGCAATTCATCATTTTGAAATTTTACAGATGTGGGATATATAAAATGTAATGGTATCCAGAAAGTATGCTTACCATTTTCAAAATTTCAGGTACAGCAAGTACCTCATTCACTACATATAAAATGTGTGACAACAAGGCTTGTAAAACACCAGATCAAGGATTTAACTGCTTACTATGAATCACTCAGACAGTCACTTAAGTAATCTCAATTAAATGCATCATGTGGGAAAAACCTTGGGTGAGGGAGATAAGGGGGTCGTCAGAGTGTGGTGTCAGACAGATTTATCACTACTAACACACAGTCACCCTCTCTGCCATCGAGTCAATTTCTAACTCCGAGTGCCCTGCAGCACAGAATAGGACGCCCTTGTTGGTTTGTGAGGTTATAAATCTTTACAGGAGCAGAATGCCTCCACTTTCTCCTTCAGAGCAGCTGGTGGGCTGGAACTGCTGACCTTGTGTTCAGCAGCTCAGGGCTCCTTTATTACACACAATGAAGAAATAATTGAGTCCCAATATAATGTAATACTAAACTCTTCAAGATAAATTATAAATGCGTAGAAATGTTGCAGAGAGGAATAATCAAGGATGGGCTTCATGAACAATGTGGAATTGGAACTGGCTCTATAAGACCAAGTGGGATGTGAAAAAGAAGAATCAGTGAGATCCTGAGTCAGAATGAGGTACAGGCAGCATCGTGGAGAGAGGGCTTGTCAGAAGCACTGCAGTTGCATGGAAGAGGATCTTAAAAGTCTAATGGAGCAATTAATTGTTGAAATCATGGAACATAGAACTTCTGACAGATTTTAAAGAGCAAAACTCACTGAAGAGAGTGGTGCTAATGAAACAGTAATCTGAACGCAGAGCCCCAAGCACTGCTATACAATTAATCCTGAGCCCATGTTTTTAAAGTCAAGGCTTAAATTGAAATAAACTACCATATTTCCCTGGGAATCCCTCAGCTAGCACTGGTAGACATGTACCACCAGTCTTTTGCCAACAAAGATCCTAAGTGTTCCAGCTAGATAGACCACAGAGGGAGAAGGTTCTGGATACTCAAGAAATGTCGGAATGCTGGATATTGTAGGAATGGCTCAGCCACTTCATTTCCTTTTCCACTAATTAGGGTATGTTTGGAAGGTATGCCCAGGGAAGAAAGTTGCTGAGAAACACTCTATAATGTAATGAAGTTGTGATATCTGAGAACAATGTGCTCTTCGTGGTCCCTGGGAACCAAAGAGTGAAGAAATAAAGCAAACCCACTTCTGCAAATTTTGAAGCTCCATGTGTTTAATAGCAACAAATGAAAACAAATAATTCAGAAGAAAGAAATCACAATTAAAATGGCTTAACCCTGTTCAACTGTACATAATGATAGAGTTGACTTAAATTACTTCCTAAGGTGGTTCCATAATCTGTTGTCAATTTGAGACTTACAAGTGAAGGGGTGGAGTTTAGTCTGTCAATCAGTTCGCAGCTTGATGACCTCAGAGGACCTCATAAGGAGATAAATAGCTCACTGGAGGCGGGACACATTCACTTCCTGGGAGACCTTTCCATTGACAATACACATGAAGCTATGCTAGAGCCCTGGAACTGAAGGAACCACATGGAGATCCCTGCCAGCACTGAGTTGCTTCCACTGTCACTGGATCCACAATGCCTTCCATCCACTGGCCTGTGATCTTCCTGCATCCAGTGTCATTGCATGTGTTTCATGAGTCGGAAGAGGAATTTATGGATTGGTATCAGACATGTGGGCTAATATCAGATTTATGCACTTGATCTGGACTGGGTTGGGATGTTTTCTCAATATTCAATTGGTCTTGTGTATAAAGTTTTCTCTTTTTTTTTAAACATTGTATTAGAGGCTCATACAACTCTTATACATATACATACATCAATTGTATAAAGCATATCTGTACATTCTTTGCCCTAATCATTTTTTTCCTCTTTTTTTTTTTACATTTTATTAGGGACTCATACAACTCTTATCACAATCCATACATATACATACATCAATTGTATAAAGCACATCCATACATTCCCTGCCCCAATCATTCTCAAAGCATTTGCTCTCCACTTAAGCCCTTTGCATCAGGTCCTCTTTTTTTTCCACTCCCTCCCCGCTCCCCCCTCCCTCATGTGCCCTTGGTAATCTATACATCGTTATTTTGTCATATCTTGCCCTATCCGGAGTCTCCCTTCCCCCCCTTCTCTGCCATCCCTCTCCCAGGGAGGAGGTCACATGTGGATCCTTGTAATCAGTTCCCCGTTTCCAACCCACTCACCCTCCACTCTCCCAGCATCGCCCCTTAAAGGTTTTTCTTATACGCATATGAGTGTCTATGAATTTGTTTCTCTAGTCTACCTGGGCTAGCACACTTCACTTACTGCATCTTCCTTCGAAGTCCTTTCACTGCTTCTACTGCCTCAGCAACAGGATATTTAGACAGACCAAACCAGATTTGGTCCCACACGGGGCAAATTTTATCTTTTCAGATAAATATCAGATACTGACCATAAGCTTTCATAATGAACAAAATATTTGCAGGGTGATTTAAACAGATATTGTGGGCAATTTTAAGATCTGAGGGCTATGCCGAGGTCAATTGTAATCATGATATTACTTATCTAGCAGAGGAAGTTCTCATTTCCAGAAAACTGTCGATACATAAGAGATATTTTTAAATAGGCTGGAAGGGGACTTATTTGTTCATATCTGAGGATTTAAAGTACTACCTACTCCATCAATTAAACATTTACATTTTTATGCTGAAAGCATTGACTAAAGGCTGTGAGCAATTTATTCTATTGACATAATTTAAACAGCTGCTGTAGAATACTACTAGGGTCTCTAAGAGGCAGCACTCAACAGCAGTTTCAGTGCTGGGGTATTAACTACCCTGAGAGAGGCTTGCAGTGATATGGATCAGTTCTACTGTGGCCTGTAAGCTCCTTCTGGGTTGGAATTGATTTGATGGAAATTCCACATGTTCGGGGCTTTGTGCTATGTACCAGTGCGTATAAATGTGCTATATATTTAATTTTCAAAACAGCCCTGGTGTTATTCCCAAGTTATATGTAAGGAAACTAAAGGTCAGTGATATTAAGATCATATAAAAAATCATATAACTAATAAGTAGAAATTTCATGACTTCAAATTTTATTCTGCTTATTTGAAAATACCCCTAATGGCTAAGAATAAATATATCCCATAGCCTTACAAACACAAGAAGCAAAAGGTAAAATAGGTCAAGTGAACCTCATTAAAATTAAATGTAAGTACTTTTGTTCATCAAAATGTTTATCAAGACGTGAAAAAACACTATATTTTGGGGAAACCTTTTGGGAATCATATACCCAATAAGAAGAAGCCATAGTGATGCAGCATGTTAAGCACTAGGCTGCTAACCTCAAGATCAGTGGTTCAAACTCACTAGTCACTCCTCAGGAAATAATGAGGTTGTCCGCTTCTGTAGCATTTGTTGTGTCAGAAACTCTATGGAGCAGCTCTGTTCTGTCCTGCAGGATCTCTATGAGTAGGGATCAACTTGACACCAGTTCATATCTGGTCAAGGCTAAGATCCAACATACATGAAAACATTTTATAATTTAACAACCAAAGGACCAAAAACCCAATAAAAATGAACCCCCAAAATCGAGAAGATACATCACCAGAGACATTATTCAAATGGACAAAAACACCTGAAAAGATGTTCAGCATCACTGTAGAAAATACTTTAGCAGTTCCTCAAAAAGGTAAACTTAAAAAGATCATATGACAATTCCAATCCTAGGTATAGATCCAGGAGAAATGAAGGTAGGAATGCAAAGAAAGCCTGCCTACCAATGTTCATTGCAGCACTATTCACAACTGCCCCCAAATGGAAGTCATTTAAATGTTCATCCATAGATGAAAGGGTCAACAAAATATGTCCTATATATGCAATAGGATACTCATCCATGAAGAAAATGAAATCCATGATGCATGCCACTACATGGATGAAACTTATAAGCATTCTACTGAGTGAAATGTCACAAAAGCACAAATATTGTATGATCTCATGAAGCAGAATAAGAAAACATATGAAAATTAAAATGTATTAGTGATCTACCCTGGGGGGTAGATCAAAGAGGAATTGGGGATTCTTTTTTCTAGGGAGCACTGAGTTCATGTTCAATGATGGCAGAATGTTTGGGGAAAGGATAGCCAGAATGGTTGTGCAACTTGAAGAATAGAACCAATTATCTCATATCATTTAGCTGGCTTCTGTTAGTTTTATGTGTATTTTCACCAAAATATATTTTTAAGAGAAAGAGAAAAGAATGTCCTGTAGAATGTACAGACATGGAAAATAGGGGTGGTGAGTTTCTACCTGTTTACAGAGGCATTTCTATTATATGGTCACTGGTGTTCCTTGACTGTCCTAGCAATGACAGCCCATTTTTACAACTGAAGTAGCAAAATAAATAAAGACACACACACACACACACCAATACCTAATGAATCAAGCAGGAAAGTAGATAACTATGTGAAAAATTATGTAGAGGGGAGTCCAGAGATGGCAGACATAAGTAAATGGAATAAATCAACTATTTCATTGCCCAGAAGTTTTACATTTCTGCCAACCCACATAATTTCAGCAGCTAGATTTTCCTTTGAGGAAAACTTTGTCAATAGCTACATTATTAGTAATGATTAACTCCAGGATATCAAGTGGTCTGCGATATCCATCCAGTCTTGTTTTCCTGAGAGCTGGCAAGAACAGACACACTTAAAGTAGGTTAATAAATATTAATACAGACTAATTTTAATCCATTATTTATTTCTCATAATCTGCATAATACCCTCTCCCTTAAAACTAATAAAAGCTTCCTAGGGTTTTCAGGTCAACAAAATTTACAAACACAAATGCACTGAAAACCAGATGAAAGGTAACTATGAAGGGATTAAAGATTTTTTTAAAGAAAAATCTCAAAAAATTACCAGATAATAAAATAGTAAGAGAGAAGAACTCAATCTTTTTTGACAAGTATTTCTTCTGTTTTATTCCTGCAATAACAAAGCCACTGTAAATATACACCACAACTCTACAATTAATGCAACTTTTTACAAAAACAAAAAACAGGCAAATAATACAAGCCAACAAACTAGAAACCATGAAGGCAGGATGCAAAATCATATCACTGGTCATGATGGGCCCATAGGGATTTCATTCTAGAACGAACTTACAAGATGATCCACAAGATCATTAATTTTGCCTGCTATGCCCATTAGCATTTCCAATTTACTTAGACATAACTACTTGTTCAAATTGAGCACCATTGAAGCCACCTCACTCTGAAACCACTATTACAGTGCTATTTTCTTTCATGAGTCATTGAGGGTTAGGGACATTTAAAGATAGAATTCCAAATGCCAATGTACGTGAAGGGTGCTTTTAAAAACTCATTGTTATCAACTTTTATCTCTCAAAGATTAATGCATATTTTATTTGGTTATTTGGCTCTTATATATGGATATTTATTATGTGGTAAGGTAGTTTACTGTATACCACTTTTAAAGGATAGATTATTGGCAAATCGCTTTAAAAACTGAGTCAGTTGCCATTGAGTAGGTTCTGACTGAGTAAGGATGGTGAGAGGATTCAGTTGATGGAACCCTAAAGCACAGCAGAGTCAATAAAACAAAGTAAACATCTTTGTCAAGGTTACCCTTGAGAAGATTGGGAATTCCAGATGTCTTCATGGTGTTCCTACAGAACTTCCTCATGGAGGACAAGGCAGTTGTAGAGAAGACTAAGAGAATCCTGAAAGGTTTAAATCAGGAAAGGAATGCAAAAGCGTTGTCTCCTCTCACTACACTTATTCAATTTGTATGCTAAGCAAATAATTAGGGAAACTGGCTTATATGGAGAAGAATTCAGCCTGAGGACTGAAGGAAGGCTTATTAACAACCTGCAGCACGCAGGTGACACCATCTGGCTTACTGAAAGTGAGGTGGACTTGAAGCACTTGCTGATGCAAATCAAGGATCAAAACCTCCAGTAATGGTTACAACTCAACGTAAAAAAGACTTAAATCCTCAAAACTGGACCAATAAGTAACATCATGATAAATGGAGAAAAGATTGAGATTGTCAAGGATTTTGTCTTCTTTGGATCCACAGAAAGTGCTCATGGAAGCAGCAGTCAAGAGATCAAATGAAGAATTGCTTTGGGTACATCTGCTGCCCAAGACCTCTCTAGAGTATTTCAAAGCAAGGTAGTTACTTTGAGGACTAAGATGTGCCGTGTCCAAGCATGACATTTTCAGTTGCCTCATATGTGTGTTGAATACAGAATCAGAGAAAAAATTATGTTTAACCTTGTGTTTAAATGATGATGCTAGCAAAGGATATTGAAGATAGCTGAATTGCCAAAAGATCTGTCTTATAAGAAGAACCAGAATGCTCCCTAGAGGCAAAAATGGGGAGACTTCTCAGGTATTTTGGACATCTTGTCAGGAAAGACCAGTCCCTGGGACACATCATGTGAGATAAAGTAGAGGGGCAGCCAAAAAAATGAGAAAGGTTTTCAATGAGATGGATGGACACAGTGGCTTCCACAGGAACCATTGTGAGTATGGCCCATGACCAAGCAGTGTTTTGTTCTGTAGTGCATGGGGTCACTATGGTTCAGAACTGACTCAATAGTACTTGATAAGAATGTTGCTTTCCTACAAAGGTCAGCCTGAAGTATGATACAAAATTATAGAAACCTTTGTTCAACTAAAAAACCAAAATCTATCAAGGTCTATACTTCTGGAGATAGTGTTTCCATCTCTCTAGACGTTCTCAACTCTCCTAATACCGTGACCTTTTAATACAGTTCCTCATGTTGTGGGAACCCCCCCAACCATAAAATCATTTTTGTTGCTACTCCATAACTGTAATTTTGATACTGTTATGAATCGGGCAACCCCTGTGAAAGGGGTCGTGATCCATAGGTTGAAACCACTGCTCTAGATCTTCATTAGAGGCTTAGTGGTACACTAGGTAAGCATTGGTCTCTAACACAAATGTCAGCAGTTAGGGGTCCAAATTCACCAGATGCTCCACTGGGATAGATGAGGCACTCTTCGTTTCCTTTCGTACAGAGTTGGTCTCAGACTATAGGGAGCAGTACTACTCTGCCTAGTAGAATCTCTGTGAGGTTAAATGAAGTCAGTGAGGGAAGGACTAGGGGATAGTCCCAGAAGAATTCTATACTCTTCAATTTACACTACATAGAAACTGCAGTTCTGATAACCAAAAGGTACCCAAATAATTTCCTTTGAAATATTATTTGAATTTTGGAAATAAAAAGAAGCCTGAAGGTACAAGATCAAGGTTTTGAAGTAGGAAGGGTAAGGTTTCCAAATGAAATTACCAAAGGAGAGTTCTTACTACAGTCAAAGGGTGAGCAGACACATTTTTTTTATTTCTATAGAAAATAAAATTCCTCAGAGAAACTTTCTCTCTTTTTCTTGCCAATGCAATTTTACATTTTTGTAAACCTTCCTGGTAAAAAGTCTCCATGATCATCTTGCGACCTTTGAGAACTCTATTTAAGATTATCCCTTAGGAATTAAAAACAAAACCAATGCCATCACCTTCTGTGCTGGTCTGGTTGACTAGAGAAACAAATTCATAGACGCTCAT
The DNA here is from genome assembly GCF_050624435.1 of Tenrec ecaudatus. Taxonomy (NCBI): domain Eukaryota; kingdom Metazoa; phylum Chordata; class Mammalia; order Afrosoricida; family Tenrecidae; genus Tenrec; species Tenrec ecaudatus. The sequence continues at coordinate 165,075,681 of NC_134534.1, forward strand.
ATGTGTATTAGAAAGAGCTTTATATGTGAGAGCAGTTGAATATTGAGAAAACATCCCAGACCAGTTGATATAGTTAAAATTTATTGTGCCAAACTGGACAATAAACACATGTGAGGTTAACTGAAGGGCAGAGAGGTATATGGCTCAGTGAGACTCACCTTTCTAGTTATCAGGCCTCTTGCTTTGTGATGGTCACACCAGGGTGCAGCTGCCTTAGCCAGTTCCCTGCTTCAGCTGGCAAGGATCACTTCCTGCAAGACATCCCCAAGGAGAAGCCTCATGGACTTACCCCAATGCATCCCTGGGTGTTGTTGCAGCCGTGTAAAGACCCCTTCCAGCGCTGAGATGCTTACACATTCACTGATTCGGCTTTCCTCCTGCAGTCAGCATCATACTATATGTTTTGTGAGATGGAGGAAGACTTTGTGGACTGGTGTCAGATATATGGGTTAATGTTGGACTTGTGGGCTTGGGCAGCACTGGGTTGGGATGTTTTCTTGATGTGCACTTAACCTCTATATAAAACTCTCTCTTATATATGAGTTTCTGTGGATTTGCGTCTCTAAAGGACCCAGACTAACACCAGTCCAGATCAAGTCCATAAGTCTGATATTAGCCTACATGCCCAATACCAGTCTATAAAGTCCTCTTCAGACTCATGAAACACATGCAATGACAATGAGCGCAGGAAGATCAGAGGCCAGTGGTTTGGAAGTCTTGTGAATCCAGTGGTATTGTGAGCATCTCAGCACTGGTAGGGCTCTCCACATGACTTCTCGGGCTCCAGAGGTCTGACTCCATCAGCCTAGCTCCCTCCTTGTACCTTCTCCACAGGGATGTCACACAGGGAGTGAGTCAAGAGAGTGTCTCCCACCTCCAAGGAAGAAATAAAGGAGTTCCCAGAAGGAGTTTCCACAAGCCTTCTCTTAGGAGAAGGCCATACCCACACATAGGTCTCATTGTCTATATATCCTGATTGACAGGCTAGACTCTTAATCCTCCAATTGACACCAGATTATGTAACTACCACGCCTTCTGAGTTGACATTTCTGCCTTTATTTTAACTGGCCTCACAAATCCCTAGAGAAGCTATTGTTTGGTTGGGACCATTTTTGGAAGGGATGCAAAGGAGACAAGTGCATTACTGAGAGAACTTATCTATAGCTCTCCAATGACACAGAGATGTGTTTAAACACATTTTGTTTGGAATAAACATGCATATATGGGCTGGAAAGAGCCCTGGTGGTTTAGGGGGTTGCCACAAGGTAAGCAATTTGAATACACCTATTGCTCTTCTGGAGATAGGTTCAGCTGTTCATTCTCATAAAAATTCACAGTCTTAAAAACCCTAGGAAGAAGTTCTAATGTGTCCCATCAGGTGGGCAATAGGTTTTTATTTTGCCTTCCTATGAACAGAAACCCTGGTAGTCATAATTTGTTACTTATTTTCAGGTAAATTAAGAAAATTAAAAGATGAACTTGCAAAGTATAATATGGCAGAGGACATGAATAGCATTTCACATAGAACTATAAATGGAGAAGACTTCCGGGAAGATGGCAACTGAATAACACATACCAGAAGGTCTCTGCAGAAATCAACCCAGGAGATTTACTAAGAGGGATATTCAACAATGCTGGATCACAGGAGGAGCATCATAAAAATAAGTTGGCACAGATCCACAAGGTTTTGAGGGGCTGGAGCTTTTAGCTTACCATAGTGGAGGTCGGCTAGGGTTTAACTTTAGCCCTGTCACTGTCTCGGCTGGAGCTGGGATCATTTGGAGCCAGAGCAAGGGCCTTATCTCAACATAGCCACAGCTTACAATCACCTTGGGGCAGGAATTAAACGCTTATAGTCCCCCTCAACGAAAAAACAGGAGAAACAAAGGGTAATGACAGAAAATGTCCTGAACTTAATGACGTACATAGAAGAAGCAGACATTTATCTGCCACATAGAGAAATTTTCAGAATGCTCTTTAGAGTCATACAGGATATGAGGGAAACAATACAGAAAAGGGATGAAATGATAAAGGAGATAAAAGATCATACACCAAAGGGAAATACAAGAGCTTCAGGATGAGATAACAAAAACCTGCAGCACACCCACAGACTTTGCCAATTGACTGGAGGAGTCAGAGAACAGCACCAGAGACCTAGAGGACAGACAAGCAGATTTTAACAAGCACAAAAAAAAATCTAATAAGATCATCAGAGAACCTGAAGAAAGGCTGAGAGCTATGCCTGATGCTATGAACAGGAATAACATCAGAATAATCAGATTACTGGAGGAAGAAACAACAAAGAAGTCATCTGCAACAAGAGTGAGAGAATTGTTGGAGGAAAACTTCCCCAGCTTCATTATTGAAAACAAGGCAACCATTCAGGAGGCTGAAAGAACACTATCTAGACTGAATCCCAAGAAGTCACCAAGGCACATAATAGTTAATCTATCCAACTTTGAGGAAAAAGAGAAAATCATGAGAGCAGTTAGGGGAAAAGGAGCAATTATATATAAAAGTTCCCAAATAAAAAATGCTCAGACCTATCAGCAGACATTATGAAAAAGAGGAGAGAGTGGAGAAACATATTCCAAAAATTGAAGGAAAATAACACAAACCCACGAATACTCTATCCTAACAAATTATCAATCAAGAGAAATGGAGAAGCAAGAGTCTTCCCAGACAAGGAAAAACTCAAAAAATACGTTAGAAGAAACCCAGCCCTACTGAAGATCTGTGTCAACCCAGTATGGGCAGAAGAACAGCACTCACCAAACATAAATAAGAGACCACCACATAGAACAATGCACAATACACTGATAAGAAAGGTAGGAAGGAAAACACCCCCCACAAAAGGTATAAGATGACATCAGAGTCCACAGATGGAGATATAAACCCTGAATATCAATGGACTGAAGACATGCATTAAAAAACTGAGGTTACCAAACTGGCTTAGAAAACACACCCGTCAATCTTCTGTCTACAGGAGACACATCTCAAGACCACAGACAAAAAATAGGCTGAGAATCAAAGGCTGGAGAAAAGTATACCAAGCAAACAACAATTAAAAAAAAGAGGGTTGCCATCCTAATCTCGATATAATTGACTCAAAGTACAAACGATAAAAAGAGATAAGGAGGGACACTATATAATGCTCAAGGGAATGGTAGACAAAGAACCACTAAGCATTTTAAGAATATATTCCCCAAATGAGAGACCCACTGAATATGTCAACCAAACACTGCAAAAGATTCAAATAGAAATCTTTTTGAATCAAAAAGAGCCTCAACAATTATAGTGGGTGACTTCAACACACCACTCTCTAAGAAAGATAGATCACAGGGAAATAAACTCATAAAGGAGTCTAGAGCTCTAAACACTATAATTAGAAAATCTGACCTGATAGATATTTATTGAGCTTTTCGTCCAAATACAAAATATTCACATTCTTCTCAAGCCCAAATGGCACATATTTGTAGATAGACCACATGCTGGGGCAAAAGGTGAATGTACATAAATTTAAGCACATTGATATCATACAGACCTCTCTCGGACCACTGTGCCACAAGACTGGAAATCAACAAAAGGAAGACAAAGAAAATAAGAGCAAACAATTGGAGGATGAATAACTCTCTAATGCAAAAAGAGTGCATACTGGCACAGATCAGAGATGAAGTTAGGAAATTTCTAGAAACCAATGAGAATGAGCACACGACATACCAAAACTTATGGGGCACAGCAAAGGCAGTTATCAGAGGAAGTTTTATAGCAATACATGCACACCTGAGAAAGGAAGAGAGACTCATGATTGATTTGCTGGCACAAATTTACAACAACTAAAGCAGAGTCAGCAGGACAATCCTACTAATATGAAAAGAATATAAATTATAAAAATCAGGGCTGAGATTCAGGAGAGGGAAAATAAAAAAACTATGGAAAAAATTAATGCTGCTAAAAGTTGTTTTTTGAAAGGATAAACAGAATCAACAGACCACGGGCAAACCTAACCAAAGAAAGGAGTGAACAAATTTCAATAGCAAGAATAAGGGATGAAAGAGGGGACATTACAACAGATCCTAATGAAATCAAAAGGATAATTACACAGTACTACAAAGGATTGTACTCCAATGATTTCAACAATTTGTAAGATACGGACAAATTCTTGAAAAAACAATCCCTACCTACACTATCCTTGATGGACGTCAAGAATCTCAACAGACCCATAGCAATTGAAGAAATGGACAAGGTTATCAAGGGATTGCCAACACAAAAATCCCCTGGACCAAACTGCTTCACTGGAGAATTCTACCAAGCATTTAGGGAAGAACTAACACCAATCCTACACAAACTTTTCCAGAAGATAGAAAAAAAAATGGCTAACTCCTGACCTCCTTCTATGAAGCTAGAATAACCCTGATATTAAAAGCAGGCAAGGATCCTACAAGAATTGAGAACTACAGGCCAATATCCCTAATGAACATTGATGCAAAAATCCTTAATAAAATACTAGCCAACAGAATACAAAAGTATATAAAACAAATAATTCACCATGACCAAGTGGGATTCATACCAGGGATGCAGGGATGGTTCAACATATGAAAACCCATTATTATTATTCATCACATTGACATGAAAAACTATAGGAACCACAAGATAATATCAATAGATGCAGAAAAAGCATTCGACAACATCCAACACCGATTCCTGTTTAAGACACTTGCGAAGATAAGAATGGAAGGAAAGTTCCTCAAGACAATACAAAGTATATATGAGAAACCAACAGCCAACATGGTAGTCAATGGAGAAAAGACTAACACAATCCTGCTGAACAGGGGGACCAGACAAGGATGCCCCTTGTCCCTACTCTTATTTAATATTATGCTGGAGGTTTTAGCTAACAGCATAAGGCAAAGAAGAGATATCAAACATATTCGTCTGGGGAAGGAAGAGGTGAAACTATCGTTATTTGCACATGATAGGATTTTATATATAGAAATTCCCAAAAATTCCACAAGGGGAGTACTGGAAGCAATAGAGGAGTTTGGCAGAGTGGCAGGATATAAGATCAACAAACAGAAGTCTATCGGACATCTATACACAGAAGAGGAGATAAAAAAGATGGTACCCTTCACAATAGCCAAGCACAAATTGAAATATCTATGGATATACATGACTAAAAGAACAAAAGACTTATATGAGGAAAACTATAGAACACTATTACCAGAAACCAAGAGTGACTTCAACAAATGGAAGAATATCCCATGCACGTGGATTGGAAGACTCAATATAGTAAAGATATAAGTTCTGCCCAAGCACTATATAAATTCAATGCAATCCTGATACAATTACCCTCACCTTTCTTCAAAGAAATGGAAAAACTGATTACTAACTTGATATGGAGAAGGAAGAAGCCGCAAATTAGCAGAGAACTCCTCAAGTAGAAGGACACAGTGGGAGGGCTTGCTTTACCTGACTTTTACACATTATATAGTCACAGTGGTCAAAACCACATGGTACTGGTATAATGACAGATACTTAGACCAATGGAAAAGTTCTGAAAACCTAGAAATAAAGTCATTGGTATACAGACAACTGATCTTTGATAAGAGTCCAAAAAATATAAAATGGGAAATAGATGTCCCCTTCAACAAGAGGTGCTAGAACAAATGGACATCTACCTGCAGAAAAATGAAGTAAGATTCTTATCTCACTGTATTCACAAGAATACACTCAAGGTGGATCACAAACCTTGAAGTTAAACCCCAAATTATTAGGGCCATCAATGAGGGAATTGGGACAAAGCTGAGAACGTTGGCACAGTGAATACATAGGCTATCAGAAATAAGGAAGTATACAAAAACATATGAGTCACAAATTGACAATTAGTATATACTAAAGATAAAACACCTGAGTACATTGAAAAAAATCACCAAGAGAGTCATAAGAGAGTGCACGGACTGGGAAAACATCTTTAGAAATGACACATCAGACAAAGGCCTTATTACAAAAATCTACAATACTCTGCTAACTTCCAAAACGAAAAAAAAACTAATTGCCCACTGAAGAAGTGAGCAAAAGACCTGAAGAGAAGTTTCACAAGGGCAGAAATCCAAATGGCCAATAAACATATGAGAAAATATTCATAATCCCTAGCCATAAGAGAAATGCAAATTAAAACAACAATGAGATTCCACCTAACACACTCAAAGATAGCCCAATTCAAAAAATCAGAAAGCAACAAGTGTTGGAGGGGTTGTGGAGAGACAGGAACTCTCATCCACTGCTGATAGACCTGTAATTATGTACAGCCACTATGGAAATCAATCTGGCGATATCTAAAACAGATGTAAATTGAGCTACTATATGATCCAGCAATCCTCCTACAGGGCATATACTCAGAAGAGGCAAGAAACAAACCACAACCAGATATCTGTGCTCCAGTGTTCATTGTGGCACAGTTCACAATTGCAAGGAGTTGAAAACAACCCAAACTTCCATCAACAGACGAATGTATTAAAAAACTGGGATATTCATACAATGGAGCACTACACATAGCTAAAAAAGCAGTGATGAACACATGAAGCACATCACTGCATTGGAAGAACTGGACAAAATTATGCTAAGTGAAGTATGCCAAGCACAAAATGACAAGTACAACAGGAGTACGCTGAAGTAAGCTTTAAAAAATGCAAAAGGGACATATGGATAAAGCTACTGTATACAAACACTCCTGGGATGAGATCCAGGTAGTATGACAGGGACCAGACCAAATCCAGGGATACATATGGTAGCCAACTAAAAAGGGGGGGGGTGTAATGGGTTGCAGGGAAACTGGGCAGTAATCCACCCAAGGCGATGGGGGGGGGGGTATTGTAATATCTCCATAGGAAAAGAGGGACCAGACTTCAACCCCAGTGCTCCAAGATGTGAATGCAACATACCAGCATGAAGCAGGGAACCAGTAAAGAGGTCTCAGGGGCTGGCCCCAATCCCAATTATGTGGACAGCCGCCCCTCCCCCAAGTATAATTTACTTCAGTGAACAGCACTGAAGTTACAACTCAGGGAAAACGACCTATCTTATCAGAGCACACAGCAGCAAATGAGGGAGGAAGAGAGAATGGAGCACATCCTGGCTCACCAAGCCTTTAGGACAATATCCCTGCTCAGAGCAGCCAACGCACAGAGAGGACCATATGGCAAGCTCCAATACAAGACATGGCATCCCATATCCCTACAGAGGACAACACTGGAGACAGTGTGGGAATTGTACCCGATCTGACTCCACCACAAAGAGGCAAAACATGAAGGGCATGCAACAGAACAGCAAGAGGAGCAGAGCAAGGAAGTCCTGAGGGAACACCAAAAATAGACTTTGGGGCCAGGGCATGTCACCCCATCAGACTCGACTGGAAAACACTCCTGAAGGGCAACAAACAGACTTTGAACTATTTATAGGCTTTTCCTTTTTTGTGTGTAATTAGTTTCTTGTTGTTTTTTGGTTGTTGCTTTTTTAAATCTATCTTGTTTTTGTGCATATTATTATTTCTGCAGGTCTATCTAGATAAGATAGGCGGGATAAATAATCGGAAGGAGAAAACAGTGGGACTGATGGTTCCAGGAAAACATGAGAAAGCGGGAGGTGGGGGAAAGGAAGTAGGTGTTAACAAACCAATGGACAAGGGAACAACAAGTGATCCAAAATCGATGGCCAGGAGAGTGTAGGAGACCTGGTAGGGCTTGATCAAGGGCAATGTAACTGAGAGGAATTACTGAAAGCCAAATGAAGGCTGAGCATGATAGTGGGACAAGAGGAAAGTAAAAGGAAATAGAGGAAAGAACTAAGAGGCAAAGGATATTTATAGAGGTCTAAAATAGGCATGTACACATGTAAACATATTTATATATGATGATGGGGAAATGGATCTATGTGCATATATTTATAGGTTTAGTGTTAAGGTAGCAGATGGACATTTGGGCCTCTACTCAAGAACTCCCTCAATTCAAGAATACTTTGTTCTATTAAACTGGCATTCCATGATGCTCACCTTCCTGATACGATCACTGAAGACAAAGCGGGTGCATAAGCAAATGTGGTCAAGAAAACTGATGGAGCCAGCTATCAAAAGATATAGCTTCTGGGGTCTTAAAGACTTGAAGGTAAACAAGTGGCCATCTAGCTCAGAAGCAACAAAGCCCACATGGAAGAAGCACACCAGCCTGTGTGATTACGAGGTGTCGAAGGGATCAGTTATTAGGCATCAAAGAACAAATTATCAAATCATTGTGAATGAGGAGGAGTACAGATTGGGTACTCAAGACCCTTCTGTAGGCAACTGAACATCCCTTACAGAAGGGCCTCAGGAAGGAGACAGCCAGTCAGGGTGCAGTGTAGCAACAATGGAACAAAAACTTTCCTCTAGTTCCTGAATACTTCCTGCCTGCCACTATCATGATTCCAGTTCTATCTTACAAGTCCGGCTAGACCAGAGGTTGTACACCGGTACAGAGAGGAACTGGAAACACAGGAAATCCAGGACAGATGAACCCCTCAGGACCAGTGGTGAGAGTGGTGATAAGGGAAGAGTGTAGGGAGGGTGACGGAGGGTGGAGTAGAAAGGGGGAAACTATCACAAGGATCTACATATAACACCCTCCCTGGGTGACCAACAACAGAAAAGTGGGTGAAGGGAGACATCGGACAGTATAAGACATGACAAAATAATAATTTATAAATTATCAAGGGGTCATGAGGGTGGTTGGACAGGGAGGAAGGGGGAAAATGAGAAGGTGATACCAAGGGCTCAAGTTGAAAGCAAATGTTTTGAGAATGATGATGGCAACAAATGTACAAATGTGCTTGACACAATGGATGGATGGATAGATTGTGATGAGTTGTTATGAGTCCCCAATAAAATGATTTTTTAAAAGAAATATAAATGGTTCTTAAACCATATCAAATGCCTTTTTTTACTGGTGAGGCTGAAAACTCTAATAATATGTTACCTATCTTCTTTTTCATATATAAAAATTGGTGACAAAACCAACCATCGACAAAAATATAGAAGCCGATTATACACATACAGTAGTGTGAGCATATATACATAATCTTTCTAAATCATTCAGTAGCTTGTTATGGTTTTTTTTTTAGGTCCCATCAAATTGGTTCTGACTCATAGTGACCCTATGCACAACAGAAGAAAACACTGCTGGGTCCTGCCATCCTTATCATTGCTCCTGTGCTTGAGCCTATTGTTGTGACCACTGTGTCACTCTATCTTGTGGAGGATTTTCCTCTTTTTTGCTTCTCTTCTACTTTTTCAAACACGATGTCCTTCTTCAGAGATGGGTCCCTCCTGATAACTTGTCCAAAGTATGTAAGAGCAAGTTTCACCATCTTTGCCTCGAAGGGGCTCTCTGGCTTGTTCTAGTTGCTCCTTGCACAGTCTGTGATGATTTTATTGTTTTAAGATTCTTCACCAACACCACAATACAAACGCGTTGACTCTTCTCTATTCAACATGCCCATGAGACCATTGAAAATACCATGGCTTGAGTGAGATGCCCCTTAGACTTCAAAGCAACCTCCCTGATTTTCAAAACTCTACAGAGATCTTCTGCAGCAGATGTACCCAATGCAACGGGTCTTATGTCTTTTGAACTCTTGACTGCTGCCTCCGCGAGCACAGATTGTGGATCCCAACAAAATGAAATCCTTGATAACTTCAATCTTTTCTCCATTTATTATAATGGTACCGATCGGATTGACACAATGGCTGCAATAACGTCTCGTATTGTCTTAAAAACAAAGAAGAAATTGTGGGACCTAAAATTATGGCCCTTAATAACCTGTCATACCTGGACTGGAACTCAATCTTGGGTTAGAATGATCAACTTAAAAGATAAAAAGGAAACGTTTCAGCAAGTTAGAGAAGGAGAGATGGAAATCGGAGACACAAGAAGGAAGTAGAATGAGTGATTATTACATTGATAGGATTGCAATGTGTAAATTGGGACAAATTTTGTATTAATTTTTGAATGCAAAACTGGGTATTTGTCCTGTAAGACTTCACCTAATTCACAATCAAATACTTTTAAATATATAAATCCATCACAAAAAAACTAAAAGTTACTAAAGACCCAAGACATATATACACTTTTCGGAAGGATCATATGTATGCAAAGTTGATCAGTGAAGAAAGAGAGCAGAAGAATTTATGCATTCAAGTTGTGGTGTTAGTGAATTTTGAATATTTCATGGACCACCAAGAAAACCAATAATCTGTATTAAAAAATAAAACTGGATTTTCTGTTGACGTAAAAAGCAAGGCATCATACTTGCTTCTAAGGAAAAATCACTTGTATTGCTGTTTTAATATGTTATTGTGTCTTATGTGGAATTTTACCAAGCAAATTAGTTTTCTAGTCCAAAATTTATACACAAATTGGTTGTTATGCTCATAATGTGGTATCACTGCCCCTTTCTACCCTGACTACCTTGTATCCACACATCCCGTTTCCCTGGCCCTCCTTGCCTTCTCATTTTTTGTTTTTGTATAAATGTTGAACACTGGATTTTGGATAGTTGATATTTTAAGGACTGGCTTCAGATTCAGGCTAAACAGGTATCTACATAGGGTTGCTGTACATCAGAATTATGACAGAGTGAGAATTCCTATTTTTATGAATCTGAGTTTTGTTAACTAATACTCCCTTTCTTGTTAGGACTTTCTTTTGTGTTCCTGGTCAACACAGACAGTCTTAGTAGGGTTTTAGGGTACAAAGGAGACTTCCAGTGTCAAATAGAATTTAAAGGGACCATGTAGCAAGTGTTAAACAGGAAAAGATGAGACAGACACAGATCATCTGGATGAGGGAGACCATTAGCATGATTTGTAATAGCATCCAAGTGTTTACAGAGAACCAGAGTCTTAAGTAGGCCATATGAAGCCAAAGGAAACTGTCACAGAAGCGTGACTGACAGCAGGTTAATATTTCACGTTTGTAGGCCAGACTACGGAAATGGGAATGGGACCACGAATGGACAAGTACCTTATGCTAGAAACACCAACTTACAAGATTTGTCATTGGCTTTCAGACAAAGGCAGTCAGGATGTGATTCAGGTCATGTGACCCTAGAATCCCAATTTCCGTTAAGGGAAAGGAGAGATGGGGATCCATTCTATAGTGCACTCTGCATGAGGGCAGAGCTATTCACACTGCTGGTTAATGGTCAGAAGGAATTTGATGGAGGCTGAATTATATGGAGACTCATGAATGCATTTTGAGCTTCTATTGTGAACCATACCCTTCTGCTAACTCAGTGCTCAGAAATACAAGCATGAGCATACTAGCTAGATGCCAACTGATCTCAGGATAATAGACTGTGGTTCCTGTGGACAGTTATTATTGTTGTTAGGTAACATCAAGACGAACTGTTTCCTAATGACCCTTTGTAAAAGTTTACTTGTGTGTGATATTGATTATATTGTTCTATAATTTGAGCTCTTGTTGGGTCATCTTCCTTTGAAATGGGTACAAATATGGATCTTTCCCCATCATTTAGCCAAGTGTCTGTTTTCCAAATTTCTGTAAGTGTTCCCAGTACTTCATTGACCAGCTGGTTGAAACATTTCAATTGGTATTCCCTCGATTCCTTCAGCCTTGTTGCTGACTAATGCTTTCGGTGAAGTTGCCTGTATAATCTTCATAGAAACTAGTTTCTGGATCAGCACACAGATTGAAAAAGTTGAGGACCTTCCTCTTTCTCACTATCCGTCCAACTTTTCCTAGCTAATGTTCCTCTTCAGGGACTGAGCTCTCAGGACATGTCCAAAGTACTTGAGACAGTCTTACCACCCTTGCCTCTAAGGATCACTCTAGCTGTACTTCTAAGACAGAGTTTTTTGTTTTTTTTTTCCTTTTGACAGTCTATGGTACTTCCAATAATCTTTGCCAACACCATAATTCAAATGCATTGATTTTTCTTTTGTCTTCTTTAGGCAATATTCAACTTTCACATTCTTATGAGGGCAAGCATATTTTAGTCTCCAAAGTAACATTCTTTGAGTGTGGATAGACATAATCCTGCACAGATTGTATTAGACTTCAAGAGAGATCTTAACATGTGCTTTTTGACTACGAATGTAGGCCATTCCTCTTGACTGTGTCATTCAGAGAATAGTACCTCACATGGTTTTTTGACTCAAAATGGTCAATCAATATTGGTCGATTTCAGTTCATTAACACCTAGAATATTGACCTTTGTGTGTTCCATTTCATTTATGATGATTTCTAATATTGCTACATTCATATATGTATGTTACAAGTGACAAGTTTTCATAGATTGTTTTCAGCTATTTCTTCTCATTTTGATTTGTGCCCCATCAGCAAATGACAATCTCGAAGGCTTTATTTCTATAGAATTTGCTCCATTCACCTCATTTGGGTGGATTCAATTTTGAGAAGACTGCTCTTCACCAGTCACATTTTGAGTTGTTTCCGGTCTGTCCTTTGGGGATCCTCTCCTGACACTGTCTCTGACAAAGTTTTGTTTCTAATTCATCAGACAGTCAGTATCTGACAAGGTTTTGATGCTAGGTATAAGGCTTTTAGTGGTGACGTCTTCCGAGGTGGGCGGCTGATTCCTTCTTCTTCGCTTGGAAGTGCTGCTGAAACCGGTTTCCTCTGAGTGACCCTGCTAGCATCTGGAACACCCGTGGCCAGCACAGTACAATAAAGGGACAGATGAGTGGTGATGTGGGCCATTAGCGCTATGGAATAACTTATTGCTGCACTCTTAATAACGGAGAGCGAAGGAAAGCAAAGAGGTGAGGCAGAACTCACATTAGTTCTGTGGAATAGTTTATTCCTTAACTTTTTTGATTCCTTCACTTTCCTTTGCTGCAGATGCAAATAGACCAGTAGTTGCATCCCAAACGGCCACGCTGAAGTTTTTAAGACCCCAGATGCTACTCACTAAACTAGGATATAAAAATTAACTTGAGGAACTAAGTTGTGCCAGTTGACCTCCTTGTCCCACGAAGCTGGTCATGAGCTTCCAAACTAGCAAATTCATCACATGAGGTTATTTGGAAAGTATATCTGAATATCTTCATGTCTCTCTTCCTCCTGTGTGCTTTTAGATAGATGATAGGTAGATATAGATATATAGGTACACAGGAAAACATGTATATATGTGTGTTCCTATAAATATACCTCTCTAAAGCACGCACATGCAATCCCAGATGCCTTCTGATATCCTTATCAGACATACCAACCTATGAAACCACTCACATGTGTTTGTTCTTTACATCATTGTCCTTGATTCTTTTGGGGGGAGTTGTATTTTCTCCTCATTTAAGGGACAGTAATGACAGCAGTGAGACTTGTCTCCTATACTCTAGACATGTCATCAGGAGAGGCATCGTGCTCATAGAGGACCATCAAAACAGAGTCAGATACTTCATGAGATGAACGGATGGGGATACACAGCCGTCCAACAATGGGATCGCACATGTCCAGGAAGGTGAGGAGGAACAGGACCAGACAGTGTTTCCAGCTACCTGTGGGGTAGCTATGTGTTGGAGCTGACCTGATGCTACCTGATAACTTGATGGGCAGGGTGAGGCTAAACTATGTGGAATTCCTTCACAGTGGGGATTCTGTCTCTCTGGGTCTTGAATTATCTTCACAGTCAGGGACTAGACTGACTGGGGCTTCAGACCAGGGAGGTGTAATGACTAAAGCAGCTAGGTATTGAGGGATCAATTGTCCAGGGGTCAGGGTGATTCATCGGCCTTGGACGATTCAGATGGCCTTTCCCACTCATCCCTCTCACTATCTTCATTTACCAAGGACAAGTTGTGCTGACTTCTCTCCTATTATGTGTTATGAAGGCATGGAAATTTTTGAATTATGATACTATATGTAATAAACCCATGAAGACTGAATTTATCCTCTATTTTGTTAATTTTATCCGATTTTATTTTAATTTTGGAAATTTTTAAATTAATATTTAAATGTTATATCAAATCTTTAAAAAATTTTTATAAATAAAAGAAAAATTATTGTTTTACTTTGTAGGCAGTTCTAGAAAACTTAAAGAGACTCCTAGATATTTAAAAAGTCATAATGTATTTATTGTTTTAAAGTTGGACAAGTGAAAATTAAGCAAGGTGACAAAGGAGGCATTGACATAGTCATCATTTTTTTAGGGTAAAAAATAGTTATTTGAAAACTGTGACAATAAAAAAGAGGAACTCTTTTAACCTTCTCAGCAATAAGTTACTTTAAAAATTATTTAGGAATATATAATAAGTGAAGTTAACAGAAACTTTTATATTTTCAAAAATGGTATTGTTTCACAGAATCTTATTGGTCCAGCTGTTGTTTTAGTATTGGCTGCTGATATTATTAAAGATTGGTTGCTGGGAATCTGATCCACAGTAGTATAAGGGGATAAACCAGGAACCAATTATGAATCAAACTCAAAATAACTGCCAAACTCTCTTACCGCCGCCACCCCTTCTGGGTTTCTGAGACTGTTTATGGGAGTAGAAGGCCCAGACTTTCTCCTATGGAAGACAGTTGAAGATTTTTCAATATATCTTATCAATATCGTTCATGTATTTGAAATCACTTGCAAAGATTCAAGCCTTAATAGTTAAAGCCTATATTTAAATAATGAACCTCTCACTCTAGAGAGTTTAATTATAGTTTTTAATTTTGTTTTCACCAACTTCTCCTTGTCTTAATTTATGTTGAGGACTCCATTAACAGCCCACAGAAGTGAACCGATCTCATAGCCCTAGCCAATTCAAATGTTGTTTCCAAACCAATTCTCCAGCCGGAGCAAATCAAAGCCTTCTCTTTGATATTATATTGGTGTTCAAGAGAAAAAAAAGAATCTCACCCACAAGGAATGTACACAATAACGGGTTGTAAGTTGGCATTGCTTCCAGTCATCTACTTGGGTTATACAAGGTGTGTGTGTGTGGGGGGGTCTTTCTGTTTTCATTAAGAACAATAGTATCGCAACAAGGTCATCCTAGAATACATTTGCCTCACAGTTGTTTTGGCTGCTTGATAAATAAAAGTTTTGTGTTCTTTAAAAAAATATTTAAATGGTCTATTCTAAAATATCAGGTCACCAGACAGTTTTTCTGAGGACCTTGCCTCCCATAGTGAACTCCTTCACTGCCAGCAGAGTCTGGAGCTTTCCTGATTGCTCAGCAGTCAAGAGTCATTCCCATTTGTAGGGCCCCTTAATCTGATGTCAAGGAATTCCCATAGATAAGAGTAAATAACAGTGGGTAATTAGGAAAACATTGATAACAACAAGAGTGGGGACATCAAATAGTCATGCTAGAGTTTTGATAATAAAAATATTTGACATTTTTAAAGATATAAAACAGAACTTTAAGAGGAATAGAAAAGTATTTTAAAGGATTAGATGGTTTAAAAAATGTAAGTAGAATTTGTTTCAATGATTGCAATTGAAAAAACTAAATTTGAGATTAAATTGTGAATAAGACATTAAGAAAAAAGGTTATTTAAATGGAAGTAAAACTATAAATATTGTCTAAAATACAACACAGAGAAACAAAGAAGTTAGGAGGCAAAAAAAGAAAACTGTGAAAAAGCAAGTGTAGAATTAAAAGATTTAGCACTATACCTATTTGAAAATTTAGAAGCGAATAATAGACAAATGGAAGGAGAGAGATGTTCCTAGACACAAAAACTAAGAGTTCCAGAATAAGTAAAAAATTTACCCTATTTGAATGCAAATAACATGCAGGTTATTGCATTTATTTGCCAGCCATACCTTTATTCTCTCCCTGGGGTATTATCTCAAGCATGCAATGCTAATTTTTACAAGGTGCTGTAAAAAAAATTTAGCATAGCACTTCTTGCAAAAAAATGTGTTGGCAAACAAATTCTCAATATGGGCTTTATTTGCATAAACATAAATTCTCAGAAAGCAAAAGCTAAAGCATACTGAAAATGATATACTTTGGGGGGTGGGGGAGCTTTATTAGTGATAGAGAGGATAAGTGTGCTATGATAAGTGTTCAAATAACCAGATGTTCTATCCACACATTAAACCAAAGTGCCATCAAATCAATTCCAACTCACAGCAACATCTGGTATTTCTGAGTAGAAGAGTAGTTCGTGGACTTGATAGTGACCATTATCTCTTAGAACTAGAGCTCTAGGTCTTTCTCCTGGGGTGCTTTCGGGTGGATTAGAACTGCCAGTCTTTTGGTTAGAAGATGAAAGCTTAAATGTTTGTCTCACAAAGAGATCTGCTTGTAGTCACAATAAATAGCCAAAAATACAAAACCACTTCTCTGAACTTTTCTTGTAGATATTACATATCTATGATCACCATGGAAAATCAAAATGTATCTTTCTGAATTTTTGACAGAAAAAGCAGGAAATGTATAAATATATTAGTAAACTTTATTACTTATGTGTAGCTAAAGGTCACCAACAATGTAAAAGACGTATTTATGTAAAGCATACATTATGCATTAAGAAAAACAAAGCCTCTTAAAATAGATAGCAAAGAATTTCAAAGAGTTAGAATAATGGATGTTCTCCTAACACATTGTAATTGAATCAACAATGAATGACAAAAAGATCAAGCAAGATACTCAAATGAAAACTAACAAATGTATATTTATAAAGACATAACAAAAGTAATCACAACACATTAAATTTTAAGTGTTAACATTTAGAATATTGTTAAAACTACTGCATATCCAAATGAGCGGGGGGGTGAGAAGGGCAGCTAAAGCTAAACTTCAAAGAAAATGTGTAGTTTTATGCCGATGTGTAAAAATCAAGTAAATAGCAGCTATAAATGAGTAAAGCAATTGACTTCTTTAAAAAATAATTTTTAAATATAAACTAGACAATGAAACAGCCAGGGAGCAAAAGTAGAGACAACTAGATAAGAGACAAAAGAGAGAATAGTCCCTGTGTTGTGATTGCTCAGAGAAGCTTCTAGAGTTCTCTTCTCTCTTTTAACACAATCTGTAGACTATTTTACCCAGATTTTATGGGCGGAGAATGGGCACCACCTTGTGTACCACGTTTCACACTCACTACTACATTCCCCAGAACCCTCTCCACCTGATGTGATTTGTTGGAAATAGGGGATATTTGGCTGAAGTCTCTCATTCCCCACAATATCCTTGAAAAAGTCTGTGGACGTGTGCTCACAAAAAGAAGGCAATTTTCATGGCTTCTCTATAAATTCTCCAGCATTGCCTCTCTGTCTAACCAGAGTGATTCTTTCTCTTGGTAAAAGACAGGAACTTGATTTCAGTAAAAGCAAGTAAAGGAAGTCGCAAAATGAGAGGAAATGATACATGAGAAAAGATGACCAACAAAGTCAGTTGTGACTATGTGAACATTAACAAGATGTAGAAACAGCTGATGAATGTGGTGAAGAAAGAGGAGAAAGAGAACAGAAACAATACACAAGAAAACCCATGCTTAACTCCATTTGGAACAAGGAGCGGCCATGGTGCCGTGGTAGAGCAGTCAGCTGTTGATTGAAAAGTCAGTGGCTCAGACCCGGCAGCTGCTCTGCAGCGAACGATGTGGTAGTCGGCATCTATAAAGTTTATCTGTGGATCTGTTCTACTCTGTCCTATAAAGTTGTAATGAGGCAGATTCTGAAATCTTGATAAATGGACAGATTCCTTAGACATATGACTTACCAAAGCTAACTCAAAACAGGACAAATAGAAATCTTGAAAAACCCTATAGAAATTAAGAAAAGTGGAAATCAGTGGATAAATAATAATAATAAGAATTCACTGGCATCAAGTCAAGGCCAACTCACAGTAACCTTGTCGAACAGGCCCGACTGACCCTGTGGATTTCCAAGACAGTGTCTCTTTAGGGGAGTAGAAAACCTCATCTTTCTCCACCAGAGCAGCTGGTGGTATTGAACTGTCAAACTTACCGTTAGCTGCCCAATGGATAACCACTATGACACTGATAGGTTGCTAGGTTTAGGGACAGGGTGATTGTCCCTCCCATACCTACAAAGGCGCCATAAGCCTATGAAGATCGCAAACAGCTTGTTCATTCTCAAGCCCCCAGCCAGGTGGGAGGCACACCTGGGCAGTCCAAGATATACCCAGGCTTATTACATCACCCAGGTGGGAGCTACCCAGTCAATGGGGTCAACCAATACCATTAACCATATCTCCCCAGAAAGCGGCTTGAAATATCCTGGCTGTGGGAAGGCCCCTCTCTCTTTACCCTGCTCCTGGTCAGTGGCAGGTTGGAGGGTGGGTCACACAAGCACCGCTTGGGCATCCTGCTTGGGGCCCATAGCTCCCCCCTCCATGCCTACTTGGGATCCACATACTTTCTAATCCCCACACTCTGGTCCCCTCACTCTCTCTTTTCTGCGCCCTCCTGCCCCTTGCTCCCTCAACCCCTAGGTCCCTGGGATTCCCTCTGTGCCCCCCAGTTCTGCACATGTGGGTGCTCTTTTCCACATGGTTGTTCTTGCCCAGTTGTGAACCCCTTTGAGACCATAAAACCTGAAACTTGTCCTGTCCTTCATAAAGACCCACTTGGATTACAAAACAGGCTTCCATGTAAATTCTTTCATCGCGCAAAGCCAAGAACCAAGGTATTACCCACTTGAGAAACCTAATACCACCAGGGGTCAGTCCTGTGGACAAATATTTCCCCTAAAGTACATTCTGTCAGCTTTTAAAGACTACAACACCCTAACTCTTTTCATAATCTTCCAAAGAAGAGAAAAAATGCATTTCTATCTCATTCTAAGAGATCGCTGGAATCCAAAACCCAAACTGAGTAAGAACACTACGAGAAAGAAAATTCATAGGTAAATCACTTTTATTATCTTAAAATGCAGAATTCTTCAGAGACATTTTGTTTAATGAAATCCAGTGATGTATTACAAAAAAGAGAGATAATCCACAGTTATCTCATTTAATATTTAACATGGTGAATTATATTACATATTTCCTAAAGTTAAACTACTCTTAATCTTTTAGGAAAAATCCCACTTGGTCAGCATAGATTACTGTAATAGTTGCTAATCAATTTAAAAACATTTGGTATCTATGCAAAATTTTAAAAATAAAATGAAATCCTAGCATTAAAGCGTTAACTATACAAATATTGTCTACCAAAATGCAAGAAGGAAATTATTCATAATGGTAAAATGTTAGTGGAATTTTTCATCTGACTTACAAAGAAAATAATGTCTAGCAATGCTTCAGAATATGAGAAATGCTGCTGGCAAAGATTGCATTGAAGGAGAAGAGCTTACTCTGAGTTGATCAAGCAAGTAACAGGTCTAGACTAGAGTCACCCAGGCAAACTCCTCTGAAAGGGGGATTTGTCATCTTGAATGTACACACCAGGAAGCACATTGAGGGATTCTGAATATGTACCAGAATTCTGAAGAGTGGTTATAAATCTGCCTTGAAGTGAGGTTATGATTCTTGACCAGGAAATGCCTGTTTGACACAAAATATTGTCTGGGTTGATCTGGAGACATGTCGTTCTTTGACCGAAGTTCTTTTGTTCTGGGGTCAATTGTAGATGGTGACTGCCTGTTTTCTGCATGTCTGACAGGCCAGATCAGATTGTAACTAATACTTGTTTCTGTGGTGAGCTACTTTCCCAGGAGGAAAGGTCTCAAAAGAAACAGGCTTTCGGGAAAGAAAGAACACATAAATAATAGGCAGTATATGAGATTTATAATTCAACATCCTGTGACAACATCTCTTGTATTGTAAGGGAAAGTTCATGGGGCAAGATGTGTTATTTACAGTGTACAAAGAGCTAAGCAGATCAGGGAGAGACCTTAGAAAGGTCCAAAGAAAAAAGAATGCCAGAAAACAATGACAAGATTTGTACGATAAGAAAAGTGATATATAATTATAACTATCTTCTTTAAAAACCTGAAAGTATATATAGGCAAGTTTTAGCTGTTACTGTTTTATGTTTAACAAGTTAAAACATAACTGCTATATATATATTATTTGTGAGGTAATATTCCTTTTTAAAAAAAATCTGGGTGTTAACAAAGCCCACATGGAAGAAGCATACCAGCCTGTGAGATCACAAGGCATCGATGGGATCAGGTATCAGGCATCAAAGACAAAAAAAAATCATAGCAATTTGAATGAGGGAGAGTGTGGAGTAGGAATCCAGGGCCCATCTGGGGAAATTGGACATCCCTTTGCAGAAGGGCTGTGGGGAGGAGAGGAGCCAGTCAGAGTGCATTGTAGCAATGATGAAATATACAATTTTCCTCTCTCTAGTTCTTGAATGCTTCCTCCCCCATCGCCCTACTATCATGATCCCAATTCTACCTTACATATCCGACTGGACTGGAGGATGTACACTGACACAGATAGGAACTGGAAACACAGGGAATTCAGGACAGATGAACCCCTCAGGACCAGTGGTGAGAGTGGCGATCTCGG
Source organism: Tenrec ecaudatus (assembly GCF_050624435.1). Lineage (NCBI taxonomy): Eukaryota > Metazoa > Chordata > Mammalia > Afrosoricida > Tenrecidae > Tenrec > Tenrec ecaudatus. Next base: position 165,096,175 of record NC_134534.1, read on the forward strand.
GAGGGTAGAGGGAAGGTGAGGGAGAAAGGAGGAACAGATGACAAGGTCTACATATAACCTCCTCCCTGGAGGAAGGACAGTGGAGAAGTGGGTAAGGGAGATGTCGGATGATGTATGGTATGATAAAATAATAATAATTATAAATTATCAAGGGTTTAGGGGGAGGGGGTGGGAAGGGAGGGTGTAAAATGAGCTGATACCAAAGGCTCAAGTAGAAAGTAGGTGTTTTGATAATGATGATGGCAACATATGTATGAATGTGCTTGACACAATTGATGTATGTACAGATTGTGAAAAGAGTTGTATGAGCCCCTAATAAAATGTTTTAAAATAAATAAATAAAATTTAAAACAACTGTTTAACAAATCCAAGATTTTTTTTAAAATATGGGTGTTGGCTGCATGCTGTTCATTGTGAAAATTTATCAAATTGTACTCGTATTAATTGTGCTTTTGTATGTTAGTATATTTAGGTTATATATCCACAAATGTCTGCTCAATTAATTCACACTTCAAAGACATTATAATCAACGGCAAAGTTTGTAAGTATTTTTTAATCAATGAAAAAGATTACTACCTAAAACACTTCTATTATAATTTCTTAGTCTACTAATAAGTATTGGAAAAAAAGGTTCTAAATTGGTCTCATTATACAATTTTCCACCCTTAAAACAAGCAAACAATGACAACAATAATGGGGGTAAAATATCTACAGAATTTTATCACTTTCAACAGAACTTAACAAGTTTAACTTTATAAAAATACAATTTTTAAAAAATAACCTTACAGACATAAAGACATGAATGCATTTTCATTGAAGAGTTATTTCTGTTGCATGAGGTGTTCTTATTAGGAGTGTCATTGAAAAAAGGTCTAGCAATCTATGTCGAGAAAACCGCTTCCTGAAAGGTACATGAGCACAGTTCTATTCTGATACCCATGGGTCAAATTCTATTCATAGGCAACTACTTTGATTTTGCAACCTATGATAGTTACAGCAGATGACATGTGAGCAAAATACCTTTCTTTTCAGAACCAATCTGGTTAAATAGAGGAATGGCTTCTCCACATACAGGCTGAAAATGAAAGAGCCCCCCGGCTTAACTACCGATATTCATGGAATACCTCTTGAATGCCTCCTATAAGCACTACAAATGGACAATGGTGGGAGTTGCCAGTGTCTCTGCGATGGAAATTTGTCTGCCACAAGTTGACTGGGGAGTGGTCACAGGCACAAAGATTGTGAAGAAGCAAGCCTGAACAGAGGAGTTGAACTGAGATGCAGTTGTCACAAAATCTGTAGTAGAATCATGGGAATCTCCGGGGCTGGTATGGGCTTCAGAGTTATCCTTTGTACATTCACATCTGTCAGTGGCTAGTGACTGCCTTCAGTAGGGGATCTAACCTTGAGTAAAATTTTGCTGAAGATAATTCAAAAATAGTTGTCATAGTCCATCAACAGAGATCCATCAGAAATTCAAGTTGGATTCAGAGGAAAACAAGTGCCAGACAGACAGATCTATCTTAGAAGAAGTACATCAAGAATGCTCCTGAGACACCAGCTTGGCAAGACTTCACCTCACGTACTTTGGACATGTTGGCAAGAGAGATAGAGGATCACAGATGGATCATACAATTGTACTATTGCTGGTTGTCTCCTAACAAGATTTGTCTATATAGCGAGGATATACTAATGTTCAATGAACATTTCTTAATAGATCATTTTTACCATAGTTATATTTGAACACATTTTAATAGCCTCATGATATCAAATGATTTGTGTCACCCCAAAACCTGTGTCTACACATGGATTTAAGTATTGCGAGATTACCCTCTCTGTGTCATCTGATATAATTACCTTATGTGTTGTCAAGCCTAACCTCCATGAAGTTTATTGAGGATTAGTGTCAGTTATATTTATGAGGCAAGACCTGGTTGTATTTTGAATGAATATCTTTTGAGCTAGAAGAGAGATTAAATAAGAGAGCAGAAATGAAAGAGAAACTATCACCAAGAAAGAAGAGTCTAGAGTAAACTCTGTCCTTTGGCTTTGGGTTCTGTGTGCTGAGAAGCTCCTGGACCTAAAGGAAGTGTGATGTCAGGATATTTACAGCTCTCCAAGGAACGCTGGACTCATAGCTGTGGAAAAGAAACAAGGACTTTCCTAGAAGTGAAAGCCTTCCTCCACAGCGGGTACCCTCCATGCTGACTTACATCCTTCTAAACCATGTCGGAGAGTAAATTTCTCTTTATCAAGGCAGTCTTTCTGTTATAATAGCACTAGATAACTAAGACACCATATAACACAAGTCTTGTAATACATCCCATAGACGAGTCCAGTGATAAACATTATTAACTATTGGCAGATTTAATTCACTGGTGGTTTTTATGCACTTCTAGATTTTCCCCTGACCTTTATTTGTAATAAAGGTTTTAGCACACCTGCTGGGTTTGCAGTCCTTTTCTGCCAGTTAATCCGTGGGAGAAAAATGAGCCTGTCTATTCTCATAAAGGTGTATCACATCAGAAACCCTGAATAGGCACACTATGAGTCAGAATGAATAGGAGCCCCGGCGGGGTAGTGAGTCCAGGAGTTGGGCTGCTAACTGCAGGATCAGTAATTCGAAATCACCAGCTTCTCAGAGGGAGAAAGACAAGGCTTTCCGCTGCTGTAAAGGGTTAGTCTTGGAAACCCACAAGGGCAGTTCTACCTGGTTTATAGTCTCTGTAGCATTGACTTGCTGTTAGTGAGTTTGGTTTTTTGGTATGAGTCTAAATCAACTTGATGGCAGTGAATTTTCGTTTGGGACTCTTTTTTATACCTCTTAGTTATTACAAGTTACTATGGTCCCATTTTTGTTGGTCTTCTAAGACATTATTTTTGTACTTCTCTATCATTTTTACGTTATGAACTGTGTTGTAATATTTTTCAAGATTGGTAATATTTACTTTCTCTTTAGAAGTTGAAAATTACTCTTTTTTCTCTGGTTGACTGAAAACCCAAATCCATTTGCAGAGATCTGACAGAGAACAATCCTCCATTGAATCCCCTCAGACCATTGATCAGGGATATAAAAATCCCTGTCCTCAGAGCGATTCAGAAAGTGAATTATTGCAGATAGAGTTAGGTTAAAATTTAACACCTTATCATTTGTTTTCCTTTAAATTTGTTCTATTTGTTAATTATTATTTTCTGCTTTCTTTCTGTGATAATGAAGTAAGGCCAGCCCAAGCCACTTTTCTCTGTTGGTCATTGCTGTTTGACCTCTCAATGTGGATGTGTTCTTCTACAGAAAGGCCTGTCCCGCTATTCATTTTGCTTGACGATTGAGGCTCTCTTTCAGCTTGAAGATTCAAGTCTCACTTACCTCTGGATATTTATCATTATTTTTTTGATAATGAAAATTTGATTTTGTTTTATCTTTATTTCTGAAACACCTAATTCTATATTAAACCTCTTGGATCAGAGTTCTGAGCTGTGCATCTTGCATTATCTATTCTTTCACCATGTTTTTTCTTCTACTCTCTGATTTATACTGTCTTTTCTTTGAATCTTCATGTAGAATTTTCAATCTTTATCTTCAGTGGTAGTTTAAGTTCCAAGATCTACTTCTTGTTTTATGTTTTCTGATGTATTTTGGTAAACTAATACAAGTGTTTATACATTTTTTCATAGAAGTATGATATATTTTATTTTTCTATCTCTTTTTCATTTGGGTATTTGCCTTATTTCACTCTATCTTTTTCATACAGCAGAATTTCTTAAAGTGTCTAGTAATTTCTTATTTTTGTTTCGCTGTGCTTTATTTTCTGTTCTGGAATGAGGCAGGTCGAAGGACACAGCCAAGGCACACAGAGCTCTCAGAAGAATTGGCCAAAAGCTACAATTGGAGGAGCTATGAGAGCAGAGATGGTTGGCTCATAGGTGAACTTCATTAACCCTTCCCCATGGTTAGCCTCAGTTTTGATGGAAACACAAGCCACCTGGTTTTCAGGAACCATAAGCACAGAAGTGGTATGTCTTCAACTGGTATGTATCCAAGGCTGAGGAGAATTCAACTTCAAGTTTAACTGAGTCCAGATTCCATGCCCTCCTTTCTTAATCCCCTTATCACAAAATGATTTGTTCCTCATCTTCAGCATTCAGAACCATATTTTCACCATGAAGGTGGCGGCTTTGCTCTACACACCTTAATTAAACCCCATTCTTGTGTTGGTGCTTTTCACACAGTAGATTTTCAGTATATATTGTGTAAAAAAAGCATAAATAAATAAATAGGGCAGGACCAGGAAGCATTACAAGTTTACTTGTCTACAAAGAAATAGAGGAAAGAACTAGGAGGCAAAGGGCAGTTATAGAGATCTAAATACAGGCATATACAGATGTAAATATATTTATATATGACAAAGGGGAAATAGATTTATGTACATATATTTATAGGTAGGTATTAAGGAAACAGATGGACAGTGGGCCACTACTCAAGTACTCCCTCAACACAAGAAGATTTTGTTCTAAGAATTTGGCAGTCTGAGATGCTCACCTTCCTGGCACGATCTCTGTAGACAACGGGTGCACAAGCACATGTGGTGAAGCAAGCTGATGGTGCCTGTCTATCAAAAGATATAGAGTCTGGGGTCTTAAAGCCTGGAAGGTAAACAAGCGGTCATCTAGCTGAGAAACAACAGAGCCCACATGGAAGAAGCACACCAGCCTGTCTCGAGTCAATTGTTGAGGACAAAGAAAGTGCATAAGCAAATGTGGTGAAAAAAACTGATGGTGCTGAGCTATCAAAAGATATAGCATCTGGGGTCTTAAAGGCTTGAAGATAAACAAGCAGCTATCTAGTTGAGAAACAACAAAGTCCACATGGAAGAAGCACACCAGCCTGTGAGATCACAAGGTGTCGAAGGGATCAGGTATCAGGCATAATTTATAATTTATAAATTATCAAGGGTTCGTGGGGGAGGGGAAAGTGGGGAGGGAGGGGAAAATTTCAAAGTTGATACCAAATGTTTTGAGAATGATGAGGGAAACAAATGTATAAAAGTGCATGACACAATGGATGGATGGATGGATTGTGATAAGAGTTGTACGAGCTCCCAATAAAATGATTTAAAGAAAAACAAGTTTACTTGTCATTTGTCAGTGATAAATGTATGCATTTATCTTCCAGATGCATCACTGATCTTCCTAGAGAGTCAAAGCTTGAGTTAGCTCATCATTTACTTAAGTATAAATCAGAGAGATAGATGGGCATAGAGATTACTGTTGGTGGTGGATAGGCTCCTAAACAAAAGCTTCTGAAGTAGACACAACCAACAATCCAACTACTTTCAACCCAGAGGCAGGGCTCCGTGTAGGATTCTAATGCAACGATGAAGTTAAATAAAAGTAGACTAACAAATGGCAATATTGGTAGGCGACTACGATTATATACAATTTGGTATTTCTTAAACACAAAGTCTGAAGAGAAAACTAACAGTAAATCTACATTTGTTAGATGCTATCAAGTCAGTTCTGGTTCACAGCTAGATCACCTATGTACAGTGACTGCCAGGTGCAGCGTCATCCAAACAATCGTTCTCATCTTTGTTGTAGCCACTGCGTCAATCCATCTGGACGAGGGCCTTCTTCTTTTCCACTGCCCTCTAGTTTACCAAGTATGAGAACCTTCTCCAGAGACTAATCTCTCCTGATAGCATGTCCAAAGTAGGCAAGACAAAGTCTCCCACCCTTGCCTCTAAGGAGCAATCTCATTGTACTTCTTCCAAGTCTATGTCATTTCCAGTAGAGAAAATCATATGACGTTCTGATTAAAAATGGCCAATACCACCCCATTTCAGCTTACTAACTCCCAGAATATAGATCTTTATGTGACATTTCATTTCATTTTAAACAACTTCCAGTGATTCTAGATTCATATTTCATACTTTCCAAGTTTTGATTATTTATTGATATTTGCAGATATTTCTTCTCATTTTGAGTCACGCCCCATCAGCGATGGAAGAGCCCAAAGGCTTTGCCCTATCCTTGCCTCTATGGTCAACTCTACTTGAGAAAGCCCTTCCTCCTCAGTCATATTTTGCGTGCCTTCTGGCCTCAGGAGCTTAGCTTCTGACACGACCTCTGGCAATGCTCTGCTTCTGTCCATTAGGTGTGAAGGAACAGACAATGTTTTGATGCTATCCATAGGATTTTCCATGGATAATGCCTCTGAAGTAGGCAGCCCATTCCTTCTTTATTGTCTATTCTTAGTCTGGAAGCTCTGCTGAAATCTGTTCACTTTGGGTGAACCTGCTGTTATTGGAAACACCAGGCACAGCTTCCAGAATCATAGCAACACACAGCCATTACAATATGGCAATCTGTCACATAAGAGATGGAAGTGCCACTTAGCAAGTGGCAATTCCTATGAATAATCATTCTAGGAATTAGAATGCATTTAAAATGTTAGCTACATAGTCTTTTGAAAATATTTTATTGGATACTTCTAGAAGGCAGAAAAGTATAGGACTCAAGGGCAGGAAAGCGTTTACAAAGTGTTTGCACTGACTTACTCTCTGACTTGGCTGCAGGCCGGGATGCTGAGCGCTGGATGAGTCTGAGCTCAACAAGGTGATTTGGTCAGCCAGAGCACCTTAATTTATTCTTTCCTTCTTCCCCATGTCTTTCCAGTGATGTGATTTCCACCATTACCGTCAGACTTTATACACAGCTGTGGGAAAAGTTATGTCAAGCTTACCCTTCCTCTTTCCTTCTTCTCCATACATTTGCAGCAGTCCCAGCCCTCTCCAAACCAAGAACCCAAACTCATTGCAATCAAGCCAATTCTGACCCACAGCCTGATGCCATATTCTTGTCCATATAAACTATTTTCTCTGATGGTTTGCTTAGCATACAAACTGAGTAACCACAGTGAGAAAATGCAACCCTAACTCACAGGCACTATCAACTTGACAATTTTAACTGTCACAATGGCTGATTTAAGAATTTGGTACAGAAGGGATCAGTCATCATACATGAAAGAACTAAAAATCGTATCAATGGGTTCCCACCTCCCTGATATGATCAATGAAGACAAACGTGTGCATAAGCAAATGTGGGGAAGAAAGCTGTTGGTACCCAGCTATCAAAAGATATAGTGTCTGGGGTCTTAAAGGCTCGAAGATAAACAAGTGGCCATCTAGCTCAGAAGCAACAAAGCCCACATGGAAGAAACACATCAGCCGGTGTGACCACGAGCTGTCAAAGGGATCATGTATCAAGCATCAAGGAACAAAAAAAAAATCATATAATTGAAAATGTGGGTGAGTGCAGAGTGGAGACGCAAAACCGATTGATAGCCAACCGGATACCCCTTAATGAAGGGTTGTGGGGAGGAGATGAACTAGTCAGAGTGCAGGGTAGCAACGATGAAACATATAACTTTCCTCTAGTTCTTAAATGCTTCCTACCCCCCACTATCATGATCCCAATTCTACCTTATAAATCTGGCTAGACCAGAGGATGTATATAGGTACTGATAGCAAGTGGAAACACAGGGAATCCAGGGCAGATTACTCCTTCAGGACCACCAGTGAGAGTGGTGATGCCTGGAGGGTGGAGAGAATGTGGGGTAGATAGGGGGAACTGATTACAAGAATCTACGTAAAGCCTCCTCCCTGGGGGAGGGACAGCAGAGAAGAAGGCAGGAGGAGACATCAGACAGTGTAATATATGACACAATAATAATAATTTATGAATGATGAAGGGTTCTTGAGGTAGTGGGAGTGGAGAGGGAAGGGAAAAATGAGCAGCAGATATTAAGGGCTCAAGTAGAAAGCAAATGTTTTGAGAGTGATGATGGCAACAAATGTACATATGTTCTTAACACAATGGATATATGTATGGATTGTGGTAAGAATTGTACGAGCCCCCCCACAAAAAATGATTTAAAAAAGAATTCATGACTATCTTAAGAGGGATCATTTTTCCAGTCTGTTATTTACTCAGTTTATTGTGCCAACCTGACCGATAAACACATGGGGGTTAACTGATGGGTGCAGGGATAAATGGCTCAGTGAGCCTCACCTTTCTAGATCTCCAGTCTCTTGCTTTGTGATGGTCAGACCAGGGTACAGCTGCCTTCGCCAGTTCCCTTCCTTAGCTCGCAAGGCTCACTTCCTGCAAGACATCGCTGAGGAGAAGCTACATGGCCCTACCTCCATACAGTCTTGGGTGCTGGCGCAGCCATGTGGAGATCCCTGACAATGCTGAGATGCTTACACATTCACGGACTCAGCTTTCCTCCTGCAGTCAACACCATAATGTGTGTTTTGTGAGATGGAGGAGGACTTTGTGGATTGGTGTCAGACATATGGGCTTATGTTGGGTTTATGGGCTTAGGCAGCAGTGGGTTGGGATGTTTTCTTGATGTGCACTTACCCTTTATATAAAACTCTCTCTTATACATGAGTTTCTGTAGATTTGTTTCTCTAAAGTACTCAGATTAATACACTCAGTAAGAGAACCCTGGTAAGTGCTTTACTCATCAAAGTCACAGATGGAAATAACAAAAGTGGGATAAAGCACTTAAGGGAACAAAAGCAAGAGTGAGTCAGGCATTGTAACAGAGATACAGTGGCCCTGGGAGATAAGGTAGGATGGAGCTGACTGTTCTTAACTTGACGTTTTTGCTGCCACATCTAGTACCCCCAAATCCGTCAATGCACTTGTCCTTAAGCAGAGAAGACTACATGTCTATTCAAGTTGCAAATCAGAAAAGCATTGAGTCTCTAAGAATAATTTCTTTCTGTCAGATAATGTTAGCAATAATTAGGCTTTGGAATAATGAGACTGGACAGCAATGTGTTATCATTCTCAGGCTCAATGAACATCATTAAGTCAGATCACTTAATGTTTCTATGTATAGTATGCTTAAGTTCTTATCTCATATGGTGGCTGTAAAATGCTAATAAGATCAATTGTGGGAACACATGTTATACATTTTCAAATAGTACATAAGTGTAAGAATACATTGGGCAAAACTTCAGCTGCTATCTCTAAGAAGAAATGCCTCAATATGATTTTCTTGGGTGTGTTCATTATGGGGCCCAGCTACTCCCTGAAAATAGGTCAGTGATGGAGACTTTGTCCCCTTGTCCATACAGATTGGACTAAGGAGTGTGGACATGAGCCAAGCAGAGACAAATAGATCCTTAACCAGGATTATGTAAAACTCAGAGATTAATGGTCACTTTTCTCTTGAATGGTGAGCTGAAAGCATATCAGTTGGGAGTTCACATTGGCCATCTTTCCTGTTATGCAGTGAGTCTATACGTATGCCAAAGCTCTTCGCACTGATTAGTATGATCACAACAGTCCAAATGCACTCACCCTTTACCATCTACATGCTTTTTTAAGAGCACCTTGCCTTAGCACCAGGAATCACCATTTCTGGGGAGAAACAATGTTCCTACTGAACAATTGCAATCCCAATAGCTGCTATATACTATGAACCTAGTGATTTATTGTCAAACCCTGGATCTTAATTTTCTAAGAAAGCTAAAAAATGCTATCATGAGTATCTTGAATTGCTATGTTCAAAAGCATGTAGGAAGCAAGTTCTGATTCACTGAGTAATAGGGTTTAGAGCAGTGGTTTCCAACCTTCCTAATGCTGCAACCCTTTAATACAGTTCCTCATGTTGTGGTGAGCCCCCAACCATGAAATTATTTTCATTGTTAATTCATAACAGTCATGACCCACAGGTTGAGAACCACTGTTTTAGAGGAAGGGGCTTCTGTACATTATACCACCATAAGAATCTTCACTGTCAGAGATTTTCTTTCCTCTCTAGGGGAAACCATCCAAGAACCCTTCAGTAGGCACACATTCGATAGTTTAGAAAGTTCATGGGCAATAGAGAGAAAAGCAGGCGCAACCTTGCAGCGAAATATGTGTATGAGACTGAAACATCAAATGTTTTCATCAAACATCTACTATCAAATGAAAATGCCTCCCCTCGAATCAAGGGATTACTGGTTTCAGAAATAAAGATGACTATTATAATTAAACATTCCAAATACAATTCAGTAATAAAGACTTTGCTTATCCTATCTCAGTAAGCTTACATCAGATCACCCAAGCATTAACCAACCCCACTTAGCAAATAAAGGGGAGTTGTGGGCCCTGGGTAGCTTTCCCAGTTGACAAAGACCATCAGTAGCACAGTATCGTTGTAAATCCACATATGTCTGCCCATGACTTTTCTCTTCTCATATGTTGTAAGGTTGATGTGTCAGCTATTCACCTTTATAATAATTCTTCAATTACTACCAACATATCAAGGAATGGATGCTTCCCTCAGTACTTCACCCATTCATTTATCTCCAGAAAATTCAGGCTGTTTTACTTTTGTGTTTTGGCTGCAAACAAGAGTAAAAATCCCCATTATCCATCACTTAGACCCCCCCCCATCAAATTAGTATTCTATATAAAGAAATAACAGAAAGCAATACATTATTATATTGTTATGGATTGCTAAACCTCACAAATATAAAGTGTTAAGTTAAACTAATTCATGTTAAGACTCCTTGAGTGATGTAAATGGTTTACATGATTGGCTGCTAATCAAAACATTGGTGGTTCAAATCCACCCACAGCCAGTGAAAATATCATGCAGCATAATTATGCATGGCACACATGGGCTTGCTAGGACTCAGAATTATGTCAACTGCACGTAGTTGATTTTAAAACATTACCAAGGAAAGGAGATGCTCCCCAGCTCCTGTTGTCATGTCTGAACCAGAACTTTTCTTCTGTAAAACTGAAAAACAAACCCTTCTGGCTCACTCTGTCCTAAGCTAGCATTGTGCTACTCATAAGCTCTCTCTGAAAAGATCTACTCTCTGAACCAGGTCTCTGGAATGACTGAACTCTTTGGGGGCAGAAATAGTTTCCTCTTTCTTTCTCAGCCATTCTAGGGTGCTCCATGTCCCATATCGGGCCCTTGGAGCTGACTGCTGCCTTGCCTTAGATGCGCTCTCTCAGATACTCAAATGGTCTTTCTCCCTCTCCCTCTCCCTCTCTCTCCCTCTCTCTCTCCCTCTCCCTCTCCCTCTCCCTCTCCCTCTCCCTCTCCCTCTCTCTCTCTCTCTCTCTCTCTCTCTCTCTCTCTCTCTCTCTCTCTCTCTCTCTCTCTCTCTCTCTCTGCCATTGAATCAGTTAGAGATTGTTAAGTCAGCGATAAAGTGCAAGTACATTAATCTGCTTTAAATATCATTCCCACAGATTCTCCTCTAAGAGCTTTGTTGCCTTAAAGTGAACACATGGTTGACTTTATCTCCCAATAGAAGCAGACATCCTTTTGTTATCTCCTCCCACTGTCACCCAGCCCCTCTCATACCTTTCCCTGATGCAGGTATTAGGTTTCCTCACCTGTGAGCTCAGGGACCTTACTGTAGTTACCACCCACCTTGTGAAGTATGTAACTACTGAATATTCGTGTCTTATTGCTACCTATAAATATCCCAAGATAGTAAAGACTCTGTTTCTCTTCTCCCACCTCCATGGGGACCATCAAGAGGGACTGAAGTGAGCATGCTACTATAAAATGTGTCTGACTCCTTTATTTTACTCTCTTTCCTATCTTATATAACTTTACTATAATATATATATGCAATTGCAGCTACAGACTCTTCAGTTGTTAGAGACCAGATTCCTCTGACACTGCATCACCCAAAAGTTCATTGCTATGTCTTCTCGGCAAGGCAAAAGAAGAACCAGTGAAAGTGCAACAATTTAGAAAGGCCAAATATAAATGCAAATAGAAGGGTAAATGTTCTTATCAACTAAAACCTTTTAAGTGACTTATTTTTTTCAAGTCCTGAAAATGTTTGTTTAGTCAGCAAGTGGAGCAAGACTCCATTTTCTGCTGTCCAAATACCTGTGTGTGTATGCCTGAGTGCTTGTGCCGTGTGTGTCCATGTGTTGGTGCATGTGTGTTTAGCATGTGTAGTGTGTTGGTGTGAGTGCATGGATGAAGAAGATGTGTTTAAAAGGGGGCATGGGAACAACTAGAGCAGGAGCTGCCGCTGGTCCAGAACAGCCCAGTTCACAGGCAGAGATTTCCCTGGCTCCAATCCTTGGCAGTAGATACACCTGTGTAGTAGGGAGCAGGGAGCAGAGGACAACAATCCTTTGTGAGCTCACAGATGGACTCACAGATGGTAATCTGTTTAACACTTTGCAAAACAAGCTTAAGAGGAGGCACCACCCTGAGATGTGGGCGGCAACAACAAAGCAGTCATGGCAATGTGAACTGGCATCACGCTGAGAACCTGGGCAAGCCCACCTCATCCCTGAGATCAAGTCCAAACGCTCGGCCTAGCCATTGGATTTCAGGAGCCCAAGTGTCTACTCCCCTTCGTTTGTCACATTCCAATCCCTGTCTATTGCTGTGAGCATGCCTATTTGTTCTATTTTCTGGAACGCTTGTTATATTTATCCTCTTCCTGCAATTTCCAAGTTCTTATATGGCTGACTCAAAATTCACTTGGATTTCAAGATCAGGCCTAATGTGACTTCTTGTGGTAAGGATCCACTAATTCCTTCAGGAAGCCCCTGTGCATCGTGAACTATACATGCTCCCAACTTTCATCTTTTCCTTCTCCAGTTCCCCAAGTAACTACACGCTCTTAAAGTGTCTGCTGTAAGATTCCCAAGTCTCATCTTTACAATGTTGGGGGAAGGAAACAGGTCTCAAATAGTTCTTATTATTCAATAGCATTTCCAGAAAGAGTTGTCATAGAGGCTGGGAATAAATGCTTCTATAACTCCAAACTCCCTGCCAAGGAGTCAATGCTGACTCATAATAACTCATAGAACAGGGTAGGACTGCTCCTGTGAGTTTCCCAGACTCTGTTAATGGGAGTACAAAGCCTAGTCTTTTTCCCACCGAGTAGCTGATGGTTTTGAACTGCTGGGCTTGCGGTTAACAGCACACTGCTTCAACCACTGTGCCTCGGGGCTCTTGAAAAGATGCTTACTCATAGTTAAAAGTACATTTGCTTTCTGGATACTGAGCTCCTGTTAAAAGTGATAGCATAAAGTGGATATAGGTGATGGATGAACAACATGATAAACATAATTAATGTCAATGAGCTGCGCATATGAGAACTGCAGAACTGTCAGATGTTTTATTATGTGTATATATTTACCACAGAGAACAAGAACAATTCATAGAGGCTAAAGTCTATTACTGTTTACACAAGGCTGGAGGCAGGTGAAAATGGGGAACTATAGCTTAAGAGGTATTAAACTTCTGTTTGGGATGATGAAGATGATAAACTTCTCTACTGATCTCTAGATTCTAATCTCCATTTCAGTGGCAAAACAAAATGCAGACAAATTCATGATTAAGCGCTTCATTTCAAAAGTTGTAATGCCAGTGAGACATGCTCAGGATGGTTGTTTATTCGGACATGTTCCAAAGTTATTTCAGATCTGCTGGTAAGGCCCAAAGGAGCATGCCTCTCCATTGGAAGCCTCAACCCAAAGACGTTCAGCTCAAGCTCCATGGGTCAGCAAGTCTAGCTCTCTGAATTAAGTGCCTAGAGGCACCCTATTCCATTGAGCCTCAGCATCCCACTCTAGAAGACACTCAACTCAAATTCCAAGCCCAGAATCCCCAATTAAGTGCTCAGAGGCAACCCACTCCACAAGCCAGCCTCCTACCCAAAATAACCCCTCTTTACTTGTTCTACAGGCTGGGAGCTAACCACTATGTTCCATGGTTGTGCTCCTGGCCCTGCTCATCAAAAAATATATATACATATATATATATTCTCTCAGCCTAACCCTCAAAATTCAATTTCCCTCCTATTCCATAAACAGTGTGGTGACCATATTTGACCTCCCCTGTCTTCCATATTACCAAAATGCTACAGTCAGACATGCCTCCATGCTTCATCCTTCATGACCTAGTTTTACCAGTTGGAGGAACCAACTATTGCTCCCTCACCGTTCTGCATCTATGCTGGGTTCCATAATTGTTGCAATGGCCACACAGAACTCAAAGACAATTAAGGGCGTTTATTTGAAGATTTATCAGGTTGCCAACAGTCAGGATCAGTAAAGATACAATCACTGGTTCACAGCACCAAGAAGCCAAGTCTTCATCGGCCAGAAACCAAGTCTTTCATAGGCAGCCTCTCAGTCACGTGCTACCTTAGCCAATTCCTTTTTGAAGCGGGAAGCTTGCTAGTTACTCTGCTCATAGTCCTGTAATGCTGCTCCTCTTGCTCTGTCTCGTAACCTCCATGCCACTGTATCTGTTTCCTCTGCTCTCAGTTACTGCTCTTTCAGGTTGAGAACTAGAACCTGGTCTTCCCATGGTCCAAGGCTTGCTTTCTTTGCTGAGATGGCTTTCATACACAGAGGAATGGCTTTGACAGAGATGTGATCTTTGTCTTTTAGCAGACCATACCCCCAAGGAAACAAAGAGTCGAGCCCTACCAAGGTCACAGCATAATCCCACCCTAATCTCTTCATAATGAGATTATAACCACAGGCATAGAGTCCAGAAATGTAATATATCATATGAGGAATTATGACTAGAAGGACTATATTAATTGACTACACATCAATAGGTCTAGTTACTCTCACAGATGGGACCCTAGATTTAGAAGATCCTCATGGTACCTGGCTAGGCACCCTTAGCAGGATCCTACAAACCTGGACCCAGACTCATATGACGTCTCCTAGAACCTAGAGAAGAGTTAACTCACTGGCCCTACTTCTGGCCAATGAGCTGACAGAATGATGCCTTTTCCTTTTTTAGTTTTCTTGATATAAAATTCACATCTCGTGCACTTCCACAGTTAATTCACATTTTAAAAGGGTTGTACATGAATCGTCACACTCAGTTCTAGTAGTGCCTGCTCTCCCCTCCTGCATTTACAGTTATCTCTCTCGGATAGTAAAGCTATTTGAGTCTTTCACCTATGATCAGAGGTTTAATCTGATTAGATATTGTTGACACTCACATCAATCCTCAGGACCACACTCACTGACAGCAAAGTTTATAGTCCACAAAGTAACATCCGTGCTTTGCAATCCTCTCAAAAGTTCTCATGCTGCAAATCTAACTAAAGCAACTTATCTTTTGATATCTTGACGCCTGCTTCCATGAGCACTGATTGTGGATCCAAGCACGACAAAATCCTTACTCTTATTATGATTTTAAAAAAAGTAATGCTAGCAAGTTAAAAAGAAATAAAACAATAATAGCGAATAATGTAAACAACTGGCTCATAAGCAGAACAAAAACCTGTCATTTGTATCAACTCACATAATCATCATAACAACCCTGGGATGTATTTAGAAATAAATGGTAGCACACAGAAAATAAGTGAGCTGCTTTAAGATAACACCACAAGACAGCAGCAGAACTGGGAGGCAGACTCGGGCAGGTGGCTTCTGCAGTCTTTATTTAACATGATTTCCTACTCTTGATTTTTCATCTCAATTCCATCCCAAATTGATCAATAGTGAGATATACATGCTTTGTTATGGGATTTAGAATGAAGTAGTCTTTGAAAAAAGAGAAGTTTTCTTCCCTTAGAATCTTTTAGTATAATGTTCTCTTTTTTTCTCCCATGAAAACTCTTTTTATCTTTATCCTGTGCTAACATTTTGGAACTAGACTGAATATGCATATATAATGCACCTTGGTCTCAAATGAATATATATTTTTATTCATCTATTCAACAATTATTTTTTGGACATTTACTCTGGACCACTCTGCTAACCACTGGGATACAAGTAATGCATTCTTGACCTTAAGGACAAAACTGAAAGTCATCACTTACTGAACACTTAGTACATGTTCATTAATTGACATGCTACATCTCGTTTAATCCTCTTGTCAACTCTTAGGCCCCTGGTTGGTACAAACATTTGACCACCAGCCAACAGATTGTTAGTTGGAATCTATGAAGGGGTACCTTGAGATACAAGCCAGGTGACCTGATTCTAAAATTCAGTCTTGGAAACGTTAGGAGGCAGTTCCATTCTGCACACGTGAAATGACCAGAAGTGAGAATCAGCTTGACAGTAATTAGCAACAACAATAATATTAGGTGATATGTACGATGACTGTCATTACTTAAAAGATGAAACAGAAGATTAGAGCAACTAAGAAACAAACCCACTGTCACAGAGAGACGCATTGTAAAGCTGGAGTTTGGACTGGAACATGATGGACCCCAGCACTGGACCCTGGGCTCACACTTTTGGCACCTGATTGACCTGCTAAGAGAGTGCTGTTCAGGACAGAGTGCTCCTTGGGGGTGGGAAGAGTTTTGCCAGAATGGGCATCAAGCCTGGTGTGCCTTAATAGCACTTCTGTAGCCTGAAGACAGGACTGGTTGACTAGCTGTTGTTGTTCTTGCTGTTAGATGTCATCAAGTTAGTCCCAGCTCACAGAAACCTCCTTTAGAGGCTAAAACAATTCAGTTCCTCAGTTGACAACTGTGGTCAGGAATCTATTGTCCATGAAACTCAAGTTGAAAGATATAGATCAGGAACACTAAAAATAAGGCTGAAAAAGAAACATCCAACTCAGACTGTTATTGAGCCAATTCTGACTCATAGTCGTGCTAAAAAAAATTTTTTTTTAAAGCAGACAAAGGGTCATTAAGTCAATTCCCACTAATTGTGATCTGGTAAACCCTTTGTATACACCTATAACACCAGACATGTTTTGTTTTGTTCTGTTTTACTTTCATTGTTATTCTCAGTCATGAGTCACTCAGAGAGGTGGTTTAATCCTATTATCTGCATCTCTTATCTGAAGGTACTTTAAGTGATCATGAGAAAAGAAAAAAATGTACACCCAAAACCTGAGAAAAACCTAACCCTTAATGCCACCTTATTATGATTTGAGAAGTCACTGGATGCTGCAAACATCTAAGTATTTCGCTATTAGCCAGAGTTGATCTTTCCAACCCACTCCCAGGCACTTGGAAGACAGAACTTGTGATCTGCTTCTAAAATACACAAGCTTGTGTATATGCTGACCCACTTATGCTGAATGCTGAAAACAAAAGTGACCATGCTATTTCGGTTAATTGACCATGTAAGGGTTTTTTTATTGGAAGTCTAGAGAAGAAAATCCGTTTTCTGTGCACAGCAATAAATATAAAATTTTATCTTTCAAAAAAAAACCCTACAGGAAAGTTTTGCTCTGCAACACGAGATCACCATGAGTTAGATCAGTAAGATGGCAAGTAGTAACCATAGCAACTTTATCATTTGAAAAGTCCCTGGTGGCTCAAAGAGTTGATAATACTTTGGGCTGAAAGGACGGATTTCGACTCCACCCAAAGGCAACTGAGAAAAGGTGACCTACTTCTCAAACTGCCACTGGAAACCGTACGGAGCACCGTTCTGTCCTGATGCCCACGAGCTCTCCAGGAATCAGTCTTCCCCACAGCAGTTGGTACCGCTACAATAACTTGAGGAATTAGGAAGTGGAAGGGAAATCATTGTCGTTGGTTCATTTTACACATTTCCAACCACACCTTATTATATGCTTCCACCTCAAGGACTTTAATGTGATCTTGTTGCACTGTGACCACACCTAGGACCAGCATGGCGCACAGGACCTGGCTGTACACGGCAGCACTCAACACCGGAGGATGCTCCATTGACAGAGCTGGGCCGATCAACTACCACGTATTTTTTTCCCTGAAGCTCCTTCTTGGAGAAGTTCCAAAGAAATCAGTGAACTTAGCTTGCTCCCTGGGAACACTTATTACTTCCATAGCTGTACTTTTTCGTTGGTAGCTCTATAAACAGCATCTCCCAAACAGACAAAACCCTCATTAGCAGTTTGTCCTGTTAGCTGCTCAAACCAGGAACAAAATAAACACAGTCACTGAAATAAATAACCACTAGCCACTGGCATCAGCCACTGATCACCTTGTTTAGGAAAGAGCACACAACAGGTTTCAAAGAAATGTAACCATCCTTACGTTCAAGGCACAAATTCTAGAATTTCCTATAAAGGCTTTGTGTCTGTCCCAATGCACCTTGCTCTTTCAGACTCTTTCAGACTCTTCCCACCCACACCCGTACCTACCCTTCTCCCCTTTCCTGTTCTTATACTCTAGAACTGCATAGGCCTTGATGTCAGGAAGTCTTCCCAAGGTCAAGCTGGGGAATGCACTTGAGCAAACAATCCTAGTGATGAGAACCCGGGAGTCACAGCGGCTCTCCGCCACAGATGCAGGGAAGGGGGGGTTCAAGCAAAATCCAGAGGAAGCCTTACCCTTTTCCTGTGCTTCCCTGCACCAGAATGCCTTCTGCCATTTCTCTCCCCGGGATTCATGGTATCATTCTCCACTGCCCACACTCACGCAGCATAGCCTGCCTGAGACACAAACCAAACGTAACTCCAAATTCACACATCAGTATGAAATGGGATATTTAAGAGATGGCCTGAAATCTTCAATTTTGTTTCCTTCGGTTTGGAAGTTTTGTTGTTTTAGGTTTAAGACTGCTAACTGCGAAGTCAGTGGTCAAATCATCCAAGAATTCCACGGGAGAACGACGAAGCTATCTACTCCTGTAAGGACGGACACCTCGGAACCCCTATGCAGAATCTCTGTGAGTCAGAACTGACTCGATGGCAATGGGGTTTTGCCAACCGAAATTATACAAGACTTCTTTGGGGCACAATTCCTGTGGTCTCAAAATAATAATTAACAGTGTTTCATTTCACTTATTTTCCTGTTTGGAATGATAAGTTAGTTGACTAAGTTGTTCTACATACATTTACCTATGTATATGCCTGAGTATCTGAGTATTAAGTTATTAATAAAAATGAATAAATAATTTAACTATTTTGTGGAATAATAACATTCATTTTTTCTCCAGTGGGATAAATGATATAATACATTATATAAATAAGTTCTTACCATTGTTCAATATACTTTTAAATGTAATACACATAATACATTGAATATATTATGTTTACTATTGTAATAGAGGTTTCATCTAAATACTATAAGATCAAGAAGATCCATTTATTTTTCCCGAAGATGTGTAGATAAAAACCAGGCTGCTTGCCTATAACCTTGTCTGAAGTCTTTGAGGGTTCTTCTAGGGCACACCGTGGCAGGGCAGGAACTGCCAACCCTTTCTTTACCACACTCGGGGCCATCGGAAGATGCTTGCTCTCGTCTGAGGGGTGATCCAAGGGGATCCTGGTTTCTGTTATTGCTGATGAATGCATAAGAATGCTCTATCTTCTTCTTTCCTTTATCCAAAGGAAAGAAAACATGTTTTTCTTTATGTGTTTGTTCACTTTGCCTCTTTCCTTGGCTCCTTTTATTCCTCTTGGTGTCACGAGGGCCATTTGCCTGTGTGTGTAATCCTGTTAAAGAGTTCGACACCATTAAAAGGTTGTATGTTGTTATTGCTCCGCTGGTGCTCCTCTTGCAGAGGGGAAGTAAGATGAGGTTTATCTTAACCCTGAGTCACATAAGCAGCCCCGAGTACAACAACTAGAGAAAGGATCATGATATACCTCTTCTTTAGGAGGCAAGAGCGAACAGCATATGTCAGGCCTTGGGGGTAAATGGCCTGAGAGCACTTGTAGACAGACAGACAGACAGCTGCATGAGACATGGCCTTTGACAAGAGTGGCTAATAGTTGCTTGAAAGGAAGCAATTTTCGGAATAAGAAGCATAATGTTTTAATGAGGTATTTAATATCTATGCACTTACTCAAAATTGAACAAGACTCTCCATAAATGGAAGAAAATTTTCAACAGTAACCATAAAGGGGGAAAAGATTGCATGATCCAATTAACATGAGGCAAAACTCCAAGCGATATCAACAAGATGTATTATTTGAAATTTTTCACAACTTTATCAGAGTAAAGATTAATACTGTATTTCACCAACAGTACAATCACAGTGGTTGTTGCTAATGCTGTCCAGTCTATTTCAATGAATAGTCCAATGTACAACTGAATGAAGTACACCTTCCTTTTCATCATTGCTATGCTTCAGCCTATTATTGCAACCACGGTGTCAATACATTATTCCAGAGTCTTCCTCTTTTTCACTGTCTCCCTACTTTACTAAGCACAATGTCCTTATTTTTGGACTGGTCCCTCCTGGTACAATGTCCAAGCACTGGGAATGAAGCCTTACTATATTTATTCCATTCTGGCTATACTTATTCCAAGGGAAATGTCTCTGTTCTTCTGATAGGCCTTGGTATATTCATGCTCTTCATCAACACCATAATTGAAAGGCATACATTCTGCCTTCTTTATTCATTCTCATTTCCATATGCGTAAAAGGAAAATGAAAACGCCATGGCTTGGGTGATCCAAACATGACAAATTTCTGCTTGAATACTTTATGAAGGTCTTTTCTGCTGATATGCTCAATGCAATGCATACCTCCATGGACAGTGATTGTGGAGCAAAGCTTAATTCATCCCTTGATAACTTTGATACATTTATCATCATGCTATCCAGATGTGACTATTTTAATTTAATTTCTATTTCATCATATTCATCTTGAAGGTCATACTCTTTGATCTTCATCAATAAACACTTAAATACTCTTAATTTTCAGCAAGAAACCTTGTATAAGCTATCCATATAGATAATGAGATTTCTTCAAATCTAGACAGCATGCTCTTCTTCATAAAGTACAATTTCTCAGTGTTTGCAGCGGTTTAGTCTTAAGTAGAGGCTACGTCATATGTAAATGAAGGTTCCCAAAGCTCCTCTCCATCTACATCATTAGTGTCAACTCTAACTTCATGAGGTAGGTCTTGCCCAATTGCAACATTAGGAGCTCATCTCCTGAGAATGTATCAGACAATATTCCACTGCTATATGTAAGATTGGCAATGTCCATCCTTTTCCAGAGTAGAATATTACATCATTCTTTCTAGTCTGTTTTAGTCTGGAAGTCCTGTTGAAACCTATCCTTTCTGGGTGACCTTGTCGATCTATAAATACCATTATATAGCTGTTAGTTTCCTAGCAACATGAAAGCCACTGCCCCGTGGAAAATGGACAGTTAAGTAACGGGCTGTGTGAGTAAAAGCCAATACTTTGGGGGTAAGTTTCACAGAGGCATCATGCTATAGTCATGCTCAGGAACATCTTCATCACACCAAGAGTTTGTATAAGTCCTTTTCAACAATCCACAACCTAACCACTCCTCTTAGTCAACTACCAATCTGCTTTCTATCTCTGTGAGATTAAATATGGAATATTGTCATTAGACCCTCTTCCTTCAAGTAGCATGATACTTCTGGGGTTTCCTTCATGTAACATGCACCTGTAATCCATTCCTTTATAACGCTGAATATTATTTTATCAATAAAATAAATCTGAATTCACCTGTAGATAGGTATTTGGGTTGTAACTAGCTTTTGGCTATTACATATAATTTACTAAGATTAAATACAATTATTTGTGGGGATGTCAGTTTTAATTTCTTCTGGGTAAATCCATAGAAACGAAATTGCTGGCTTTCATGAAAAGTTTATGTTTAATTTTTTTTAATTGTCAAACTATTTCCAAGCTAGCTGTATCATTTTATGCTGCCCCTTTGCAATGTATAACAATTTTAATGGATGAGAAATAATTTAAATTTGATGAGAAGTAATTTAAAATTTGATGAGAAGTAATTTGAAATTTAAATGATCTTCTAATGGTTAAAGCTGAGTCAGCATTGACTTGATGGCAATGACTTTGTTTGTTTGGTAATGATTAATAATATCCACCACTTTTCAATGTGCTAACTAGCTACTCATATGTTGTCTTTTGTGAAATGTTTGCTGTTCAAGTATTTTCCCATTTTTAAATTTTGTTACTTGTAGTTCTTATTGAATTCTAAGTGATTTTTTGTTGTTGTTTTTATGCATATAGGTTCTTTACCAGAGATATTATTTCCAAATAACTTCCCACAATCTGTATTTTAATTTTCTTAATTATATATATTCAAGTGAAAATTATTTTACCTTTAACAGGAAATTTTTTTAAAAAAACTACTTAGATTTAGAAAGAGCCACCTGCATTCCTAATTTTCACATAGTCTTACTCTCCCATTTTCTTGTTTTTTCCTTCACTTAAGTAAGCAATGTCTTCTTTCTGTTTTAAGACTTAAAAGTAGTTTCTCTATACTGTTTTCAATTCTGACTTATATAACTCTAGACTCTTGGTGTTTTATTTGCTACTGAAAATGAACCCTTCTCTTTCACGGTGTCGTCTGTGAAGAATGCTTTCTCCAATCACTTTCTTCCCATCCCACCCTTTACCAGGCAAATGTTTAAGCATCACATCAACTTCTAACTTGCAGACTATCATATTACCCAGCATTTCCCATTTATAACAATAGTAATAAATCTACTATACAACTATTTTGCATGTCAATAATGTACACCTGACAATGTGAGCGAAGTGTCACACTGGCTCTGATGGGGTGGGGTGGGCATGATTCTCAGTATTGCGACAGTTATGTAATTTGGCAGTTGGGATAACACTGTGAAGAACAAGAATTCTAGAACACTTCTTTGTACTCATGCAGAGCCTGTGCATAGATCATGAGTCAGTTGTTCAAACAGAACAAGAGGATATTGCACAGTTTTAAGTTCAGGAGAGGCGTGCAATACAAAGAAAGCAGAAATCCTCCAACTGGACTAATAGACAACACTGAACCGTCTTAAGAGGTTGAATGCTGTCGAGGTTTCATTTTTCTTGGACTCACAATCAACCTCACTGTAGCAGCGGTCAGAAAATCCATCAACCTGTGGCCTAGAGAAACCTGTTACACAAGAGCTCTTCTAAATGTTCAGGAACAAAGTCTTCAGTCACTTTAAAGACCAGGTGGGCCTGACCCAAGTCAAGGTACTTTCGATGGCCTCGTCTGCACGTAAAGATGAACAATAAATAAAGAAGAACAAGAAGATTAGAGTTACAGAGTTGGTGAAGAATATTCTAAGTCCTGTGTTGCTGTTGGCTGTTGTTAGATGCCATCGAGTCAACAGAATGAAATATTGCCCGGTCCTGCACCATTCCTGCGATTGTTCTTCTGTTTGAGCTCCTTCTAGAAGCCCAGACTGTGTCAATCCATCTTGTCAAGGATCTTCGTCTCTTTTGCGGTCCCTCTACATTACCAAGCACGATGCCCTTCTCCAGGGACTGGTCTCCTCTCCTGACAAGATGTCCAAAGCACATGAGAGGAAGGCTCATCATCCTTGCCTGTAGGATCATTCTGGCTGTACTTCTTCCAAGTCAGATTTGTTTGTTCTTCTAGCCATCCACGGTACTTTCAATATTCATCCCCAGCACCATAATTCAAATGTATTGATTCTTCCATCTACCTCATTCAGTGTCCACCTTTCACATGCATATGAGGGAATGGAAAATACATGTCTTAGGTAAGGTGCACCTTAGTTCTCAAAGTAACAGCCTTTCTTTTCAACACTTTAAAGAAATTTTGTCTAACTCACACATCCAATGAAATGCATTATTTGATCTTTGACTGCTTCCATGAGCATTGGTGGTGGATCCATGCAGGACAAAATCCTTGACAATTTCAACCATTTATCAAGATGTTACTCATTTGCCTAGTGTGAAGATTTTGGTCTTATTTACATTGAAGTATAATTCATACGGAAGGATGCAGTCCTTGATCGTCATCAGCAAGTGCTTCAAGTCCTGCTCACTGTTAGCAAGCAAGGTTGTGTCATCCGCACATCTCAGGGTCTTAATAAGCCTTCCTCCAATCGGAATGCCATATTCTTCTTCATACAATCCAGCTTCTCTAATTCTTTGCTCAGCATGCATATAGAATAAGTATGATGAAAGGTTAAAACCCTGGCACACATCTTACTTTTATTTTAAACCATGCAGTATTCCCTTGTTCTGTTCACACAACTGTCTCAGGACCAATGAGTACGTTCCGTGTGAGCACAATGACAACTTCTGGAATTTCCATTCTTCTCAAGGCTATCCATAGTTGTTTGTTTGTTTTATGATCCATACAATTTAATGCCTTGCCACAGTCTGTAAAACACAAGTAAACCTCTTTCTGGCATTTTCTTTAAGCCAAGATCCATCAGACATCAGCAATGTCCTCTCTTGAATCCGTGTCCTCTTGAATTGGCCGGAACCTTTGGCAACTCTCTGTCAATATACTGTTGTAATATACTGTGGTTGGATGATTAAAAGTTCCATGGAGCATCAGAATAGCAAACAAATCTGACTGGAAGAAAGCACACGCAGGATAATCCTTTAAAAATGAGAATGGTGAGACTCTGTCTAAAATACTTTAGACATATTATCAGGAAAGACCAGTCCCTAGGAAAAGAACATCGTGCTTAGTGATGTTTAGAGTCAGCAAAAAATAGGAAAAACCTGGAAGAGATGAATTCACAATGGTACCAATGAGCTTAAACAACAATGAGCTCTAACATAAAAATTGTGCTGATGGAAAAGGACCAGGCAGTATATCACTTTGTTGCATAAAGGGTACTCGGAGTGAGAGTTGACTGGAGAAGAAAGAAAAAGGGAGAGAAAGAGATTTTTTATTTACTTTGATAGATTGGCTCATGTAATTATGGAGCTGATTGGGCCCACAATTAATGAGCCATGATTCCTGGATAAATATTTTACATGCTCACAACTCCAGAGTATAGGGGGGATGCATGGGTATAGAAGGTCATAGAGGGGCTGAAAAGGGTGTGGCTCATGCCACTGTGGGAATGTTACGTCCAACATCTGCAGGCCAAGTGGCAAGCCCTAAGAGTTGAAAGTCAGGCGAGGAGATGAGCACAGTGTCGAAAGAGAGAGAGGGAGTCCTATTCGAACAGACATTTGTAATAAATGCAATCTTGTTAATGTTGCTAAATTAAATACAGGTTTCTCAGATAAACTGAAAAGATAAACAATAAGTACATGTGTATGTATTCATTATCAACAGAAATTAGTCACATTTCATATTTGAGGCAGAGAGTAAAAAAGATTAATTGCATGTAAAATGCAAATTTAACAGGAATTCTATGTTATTTACTTATTTATTGCTGAATCTGGCAGCCATCAATAAAAGCAAAACTCCACTGGTTTCAAATAGATTTCGTGGAGTTTTGTCCACAGGGTTTTCTTGGCTATCATATTTCCCAAAGCAAAGTGCCAGGCCTTCCGTCCACAATATCATTAGGTAGGTTCAAACCGCCAACCTTTAGATTAGCAGGCCCTTACATCCCCTTGTATCACTCAGAGGCCTTATACATCATTTACTCATCTTTCAAACAAGGAAACCGATTCGTGATGTCACGTAGCTGGCCCACGATCTCCAGGTGCGAAGGGAAGGAGTTGACATTTGAAGACCCACAGTATTCTTACACTAAAACTTAGATGATTCGCTGTTACAGTTCCTTCCATAACATGTTAGAGATTAACTGAGGATTTGTTGCATTCCAAA
The DNA here is from genome assembly GCF_050624435.1 of Tenrec ecaudatus. Classification (NCBI taxonomy): domain Eukaryota; kingdom Metazoa; phylum Chordata; class Mammalia; order Afrosoricida; family Tenrecidae; genus Tenrec; species Tenrec ecaudatus. The sequence goes on from NC_134534.1 coordinate 165,121,678, forward strand.
GATTCAGGGAATATTGGTAAGTAGAAAAAGGAGAACATCAGCATCGGCTTGAAGGCACGTGAGAGTTTGGGTACTGAATTTGTTCCTCGGACTTCCCTGCTTTACATCACACCAGTATCGAGGTCTTGGCTTTGCAGAAGTTCTTTAGAAAGCTCAAAGCTCTGTGAATACGATCTCGATTCTGTCTGAATCAGGACCTGAGTCAGCCTGCCTCTCTCCTTGTAAAGAAATTAGTCTGTTCTCTGTAATTTCAGTTGGTGAGCCTTTTAGCTTTGGGAAGCTTTTACTTAAAATCTTGGCATGTAGTTTTCTGTACAATTAATTTTATTTAGGAGATATATGTCTTCAGTTGTATCAAGTGCAGGGATTCTGACATTTCATTAGGAATCCATCGTCTGTATTTATACTCAGTGCCCTGTCTCTCAGAGCAAGATAAGCTCAGGTTACATTACCACTTCTAAATCTCGTTGCTTAAAGACTTCTCCTTACTCTCTCATCTCCTCCATACTTCATTCACCTCTCCTCTATAGTTCAGCATAAAATTCTACCTGATTTTTCTGTATCCTAAGACTAGTAATAGGTTCAGGTCTAATGTGAGAATGGTCATTTGGAACTCAGTAGGACCCAGTCCCCTTATGAGGTTACCATGACCTTACTCTAGTTAGTCCCTTTCTATCTTAATCTAGAATGAAGTCAGCAATGGATAGAGGAAGATTCTAAGGAAGCATTCATTACTTTGGAAGTAGTTGTTCTGGTCATCTCAAGAAATCCATGTCTGCAACATCACCCATCTGTCTAAGTTGAAAGACTACTAGTTAGCCATAGACTAGTGAGATAGTTAAAGTTTATTGTTCCAACCTGACCAATAAACACATGTGGGCTTAATTCAAGGGCAGAAGGAGAAATGGTTTGGTGAGCCACGCCTTTCTAGTACTCAGGTTTCTTGCTTTGTGATGGTCAGACCAGGGTGCAGCTGCTTTAGCCAATTCCCCACTTCAGCTGGCAAGGCTCACTTCCTGCAAGCCATCCCCGAGGAGAAGCCACAAAGGCCTACCCTGATGCAGCCCTGGGTGCTGGTGCAGCCATGTGGAGACCCCTGCCAGCACTGAGATTCTTACACACTCACTGATTCAGCTTTCCTCCTGCAGTCGGCATCATTGTGTGTGTTTTGTGAGATGGAGGAGGACTTTGTGGATTGATATTAGATATGGGCTAATGTTGGACTGGTGGGCTTGGGCAGCACTGGGTTGGGATCTATTCTTGATGTGAACTTACCCTTTATATAAAACTCTCTCTTATACATGAGTTTCTGTGGATTTGTTTCTCTAAAGTACCTAGATTAATACTAGTATCTAAGGTTTTGCTAACAGCTTCTAATATAGGTGCTTTTACCCTATAGGCTATTTCATATGTAAAATGGGCTCTGTAACCCCTGAAACACTTGAAATTGCATTCTTCTGTTTGCTGTACCTCTCTGAGTTTAGTTCCTGTGTCACTGGCACACTTCATTGGACCATAGAGTTCATAACACTGTTAGAGAGTCAGGCCAGAAACTTGAAATGATACTTCCCTCTTACCAACAGAGGGACTAAAACCAGGGCGACTTCTCACCAAACATATGTTATAATGTTGGCTTTTGTTGCTAGAAGCCATCAAGCCAGTTCTGACCATAGTGACACCGTACACACAACAGGAAAAAATACTACCCAGTTGTGCAACTATTTGCACAAATTCCTTCCTGTCCTGAGCCCATTGTTGAAGGTGCGGTGTCAATCCACCTTTGGAGTACCTTCCTGTCTTTCACTGGCCCCTCTCCCTCACCAAACATGATATCTTTCTCCGGGGACTAGTTTTTCCTGACAATGTGTGCAGAGTACGTATGATGAAGTCTCATCATCCTGGCTTCTAAGGAGCCCTCTGGCCATTCTTCTTCTAAGACAATTTGTCCTTTAAGCAGTCAACAGCACTTTCAATGTTCTTCTCCTGGGCCTCAATTCAAATGCCTCGATTCTTCTTTGGTTTTCTTTACTCAATGTCCATCTTTCACATGCACATGAGGTCATTGAAGATACCATGGCGTGGGTCTGGCGGAACATCTTCACTTTTCATTCTCAAAAGAGGTCTTGGACAGAATATTGACCTAATGCCCACTCCTCATTTGACATCTTGACTGAGGCTTCCATGAGCATTTATTGTGGATCCGAGCAAGACAAAATCTTTGAAAACTTCAAATTTTCTCCATTTTCTCCATGATGTTACTTATTGGTCCAAGTGTGAAGATGTTGGTCTTTACATTGAATTGCAATCCATTCTGAAGGCTGCGATCCTTGAACTTCATCAGCAATATCTTCAAGTCCTCCTCACGTCGAGCAAACAAGGTGTGTAATCTGCATTTTGCAGGTGGTTAATAAGCCTTGATGCCACATTTCATTTTATGTAATCTGGTTTCTCACATTAATTGCTCAGCATACAGATGAAGTAAGTAGGGTCGGAGGAGACAACCTTATTGCACACCTTTCCTGATTTTAAGCCATGCAGGATTCCCTTGTTCTGTTCACACAACTGTTTCTTGATCCAAATACAAGTTCAGCATAAGCACAATGAAGCGTTCCTGAATTCACATTCTTCTCATGGCTAACCATGGTAGGTTATGATCCAAACAGTAGAATGCCCTGGAATAGGCAATAGAACACAAGTTCTGGAATTCTCTGCTTTGAGCCAAGATCCATCAGACATCAATAATGATATCCCTAGTCTGAATCTGGCCTAAATCTCTGGCAGTTCCCTGTCAATGTACTACAGCAAGCAAATTGTATGGGCGTGTGATATCAGTGATTCTATAGTTTGAGTACTCTGATGGGCCGCTTTTCTTTGGAATGGATACAAATATAGATCTCTTCCAGTCGGTTGGCAAATTCGTTGTCTTCCAAATTTCCTGGCACATGAGTGAGCACTTCCAGTGCTTCTTCAGCTTGTTGAAACATTTCAATGGTATTCCGTTAATTCCTGGAGCATTAATTTTGGCTAATGCTTTCAATGCAGCTTGAACTTCTTCCTTTGGCACCATTGGTTCTTGCTCATATGCGACCTCCTCAAACAGTGGACTGTTGACTAGTTCTCTAGGGTACAGTGACTCTGTGTATTATTTCCATCTACTTTTGATACTCCCTGCATCATTCGATATTTTGCCCATAGAATCTTTCAAGATTGTAACTCAAGGCTTGAATTTCTTCCAGAGACCTTTCAGCTTCAGATATGTTTAGCAGGGTTTTCCTTTTTGGTTTTCTAGTACCAGGTATCTACATGCTTCATTAAAATAGCTTTGGCACCTGAGGCTGCCCTTTGAAATGTTCTATTGAGCTCTTTAACTTGATCAGTTTTTCCATTTGCTTTAGCTGCTCTGTGACTGAGATCAAGCTTCAGGGTCTCCTCGGACATCCACTTTGACCTTTTCTTTCTTTCCTGTCCTTTTAATGACCTTTGGCTTTCTTCATGAATGATTTTCTTGATGATTTCCCCAGTTCATCAGGTGTTCTGTAGCTAGTTAGTGTTCAATGTGGCAAATATTGTCTTGAGATGTTCTTGAAATTCAGGTCTGATAGACTGAAGGTGGTATCTTGGCTCCTGTGCACTTGTGTTTCTTCAGCTTTAACCAAAACTTACAGACAAGCAATTGATGCTGTGTTCCTCGGTCAGCCTCTGACCCGGTTTTAACTGCTGATATTGAGCTTCTCCATAGTTTCTGCCCACGTGATGTCTGTATTTTCCATGTTTAGAAATCCATGTGAAAAGCCAAGTCACTTTTTACGTTAAAAAAGTATTTGCTATGAACAAGTCTTTGATTTTGTAAAATTCTATCATGCAATCTCCAACTTTTTTTATATCACTAACTCCATATTTTTCAACTACTATGACTTCCTCTTTGTTTCCAACTTCTGTGATCCAATTGCCAACAATTATCTATGCATCATGCTTGCATGTTTGATCAATTTCTGACTGAAGTCCTTGGTAAAATTGTTCCGTTTCTTCATCACTAGCTTTTGTGGCCAGTGAATAAATTTGAATAATAGTTGTGTTGAATTTTCTGGAAGGTTGAAAGACATAATCCTATTACAGACAGCATTGCACTTTGTGATTGATTTTGTAATGTCTTTTTTGGGCAATAAATGCCAAGTCATTCCTTTTCATGGTGCTATTCGTCTCATAGAAACCATATGGTTTTCCGATTCAAAATGGCCGACACCAGTCCATTTCAGTTCACTAATACATAAGATGAAGATCTATATGCGTTCCATTTCATTTTGGACAGCATCCAACTTTCCTAGATTCATATTTCACAAGTTCCAAGTTTAGATCATTAGTAGATGTTTGCAGCTGTTTCTCCTTACTTAGAGTCATGCCTCATCAGCAAATGAAGTTCCCTCAATTCCCCCTCCCACAGGCTTCTACCCAACTCACCCTACCATGATCAACTCCACCAATGTAAATCAGCTTCTCTTCAATCACATTTCAAGTGCCCTCCAACCCCAAGGGGCATAGTCTCTGACTAATCCAAACAACATTCTGCTTCCATTCTTTAGGCCTTCAGTATCTGACAATATTTACAAACTAAGCATAACGTTTTCAGCCAGTCCATCCTTCGACTTGTGGCACTGAGTCATTCTTCCTTGTCTATTCTTAGTCTGGAAACTAAGCTAAAATCTGTTCACTTTGGGTAACTCTGCTGGCATTTGAAATACCAGTGACATAGCCTCCAGCATCACAGCAACATACAAGCCACCACAGTATGACAGACAAGAGGCGGTACATCACATCATAAAGGCATTAAGTAATCCTACCAATTAATAATGAAGGAACATCTTTTCCCCCAAGAAAAAGTCTCTTCTATTCATAATTCTTTGGAAAAATGGGGATCCACTTCTCAAATGATTACTTGTGAAGTTAACTGGGATGGCATTCAGGAATAAATATTTTCAAAGAAAAATCCTCAAATGCCTCAAATTATTTCCTAACCAAACAATCTGCTAGCCATTTCCTCAATGCATGTTAGTTTCCATTTCCCTTTATATAGTGTAGATGAGGAGGAAGCCAAGAGGTTGTGGCAATTGAATAAGACTACCAGGAAAAATTCTAAGTCCTGGTTTCCATGGATGAATGAGAGGACAAGATAGGTAAACAAGCGGTCACAAGCACAAGTGAGAGAGGGTTTCTAGCCAGGAGGGATTCAGATGGTGTCCGAAAGAAAGAGGCTGAAGAGAGTTCAGGATTGTTTAGGAACCCAGAGAGTATGAGGACAACCCACCAAGTAGGAGGTATTCCCGCAGGAAAGCATAAATAATGGGTTCAGTGAATCACAGCTGACAAGCTAGTGGTCGTTCTTAAAGGCTTTGGCAATATTTAGGAGACCCCAGCTCTTGGCAGGGAGGCAATGTAGATTCCTAATCTGAAAGACTGGAATTTTCATTACTAAGTACACGAAATCCAGAAAGCACATGTCCACTGAGGAAAACAAATCCAGTCCCAATTCAACCCACTGTGATTTTAAGACAAATGTGCCCTTCAAAAGAGGCCCAAGTGGCACAGTGGTTACACATTTAGCTTCCAACTGAAAAGTGGGCAGCTCATACCCACCAGGTGCTCCATAGAAGATGTGGCATTCTCTTTCTGTAATAAAAGTTACAACCTGGGAAACCAGGGTCAGTAAGGGTCACTTCTATTCTGTCCCATAAAGTTAGAACCAACTCCACACCAATGAGTTTGAATTATTTTGGGGGTGCCCATAGATGAAAATATTACCATCTCAGAAGCTATATTTTCATATCTATCTATAAGAATATTTTCTTTCTTCTTTTTTGTAATTATAGGGGTTGTTCTAAAATAGCATGTTCCTTTTCTCTTTAAGTTCTTTTAGAGGTAAGAAATGAGAAGGCATCTCAGAAGAACTTTGTAAATAGTTAAATGATAGCACCTTTATCATTGTAATCAGATTCTTCCAGTAAGAAATCAGTTTAATAATTGCAATCATGGCTTTCTCCAATTCAAGAATCAAAATACAAGTTGTTGGAATTCATCCTTTCAAAACTAAAATATCTGACATGGCTACAAAAGCTATTTCAAATTAAGCTAAAAAGCTCATTTTAAATGTGACATAGTTTGTTTTTAATTGTGATAGGATAGACTTTGGTAGACCAGAATGATATTTGACAATATTTTATTAAACGAAGGGGAATAGGATGAAGATATATACTGAGGATTGGTTATCATGCATAATATACAGATGTATTAAAATAAAATTTTAAGTATTAAACAAATGTGTCTGCTATTTTGAATAGTAAAATCTTGCCATTTGTTTGTATGTGTGCATGCTTGTGTACTGTGTGTGTGAGTGTAGAGAAAGACAGAGGAGGCAAGGAAAACAGTACTTGAGTAATTTTCTACAAAATTGTGAGGGGAAAAACTGACTTTGAATGCAACAAAATTACTTTATTATGAGAACACAAACTTTCTCTTTGAGACTATTATAATCGGATTTTAGAAATACATATGTTTCTCAAGTAATACATTGTAAATCAACCTGAGGGTCCTGTAATTTTATTAAACTCATTTTTAGCGAATCAATCTTTTAAAATCTGATTGCATTGTGTTTGAAGTCGACAAGAAACCTTATATTAAAAATGTTAATACCAGATATTGAAAAATAAATCACCTTTGGATTTTACAATTGTAGTGAATTGCAATGGGTGAGAACAAAGCACGCACAGAGAAAAGCAAGGACATCCTTTCCAAAGGAAGGGCTCAGGCAAAGCGAATGAAACCCTGAAACAACATACATTTATTTCTGAAATTCTATATTTGTACTTTGTAATTCTCCAACATGTTTGATTCATAAAAGTAAACAGAGATGGCTACTGACCTTGTTTACATCCACATTTGGTTATATTTCAAAGATTGTTTATTTTATACTGTCACTCACTCACTCACTACCATTGAATCGATTCCGACTCATTGCGACCTTATGGGTCAGGACAGAACTGCCCCTGTGAGTTTCTGAGACTGTAACTCTCAAAGGGAGTAGAAATCCCGCCGTTCTCCCTCAAAATGGCTGGTGGTTTCGAACTGCTGTCTTTGTGGATCACAGCCCAAAGCATAACCATTATGCCACCAGGGCTCCTGTTTTTCATAGTCTACATATATTGTTTTTAGAAGTTAATCTAAATGTTGGTGAAGAGTAGTTCCCAAGAAACTATCTGGATTGATATTTTCTGCCCCCTTTAAAATAAGATAAATAGAACTGAAGTTATCCTAAGCGTCTCCTCCTCACCTGAGCAGAACTTGCCCTGTGCTTTCTGAGACCTCAGTGACTGAAGAGGCTGTAGGGAATATGTAGGAAACAGATGCATTCTGCCCATGCTCGTTTCTTATACTTTAAAAAGATAGATACAATGTTAAATCTCAGCTTTTTGTGCAGTGATATGTTTTCAAACTTTAAAAAATGGTTACAAATAATTTTGTCAGATGCTTTGCATAGATTTCAATATCACCCATATAATGGACTTTTCTACTTTCTCCACAATACATATAAACATTGCAGCTTCTAAATGAGAGAACGAGAATGTAGCCCCTTTGTAAGAATAACGGCAAGGCAGGATCCCTAGACTTCAGGAGGAAGCACTTGGATATAGATCAAACAGTGATGACCCCTCTGGGTAAAGAGTAAAGTAACTAGGATCATCTGCCCTGATGTTTGACAGTTAATTATTCAGTTCTCAGGGCAATAAACAATTGACAGAAAGAAGGAACCAAATCTCTTAACCAACCACTGCAATGGAGCAGCTTTGAGGACCTGGGGCTGGAAGGAGCAACTCTCCGCCAGCATCACTGTTCAAGACATGGCTCAGACAGCCTGCGAGAGAGGCAGGGGTGCTTCCACAGCATGTACTTTCCATCTAAAGTCAAAGGTAAGAACAACCAACTTTCAATAAAAGCCACATTATTCTCCCTTCCAGGGAATACATTACATATAATAATCAATACTTTAATTTTCAAAGGCAATGCAAGCAGACCATACTTAAATTAAGCTGATCAAGTCTTAAATATATAAACCTTAAAATCTTTTAATTGAACATGCTTTGTTATTGTCACTTTTATGTCCTGCATTCACTACTATACTTGAGCCCATTGGAACATACCAGAACATTTAAATGAGCAACAATGAATAATAACACCCTACGTCAAGTGATTACATTGCTGAGCAATGAATTTTATAGATTATTGATTTTTGTGATTCCCCAATGTGCAATTTCATTCAAAGTGAGACAGTAAAACATGGAACTAAATCATCAAGGAAAAGTTGTTTTGAATATCCACTTAGATTGCATCTGCACATGGGTGGAGGTTTAGATTTCTGTTCCTGCTAACCCGGAAGAAGCCATCTTTGTCTAAGGAGCGTAGGGCTTTTACTTTTAAGCCTGCCCTGTAGATAACCTGGCAGCCCACTGGTTCTCTACCTGAATTTTCATCTTGCACATCAGAGTGAGTATTTGTCTCAAGCATGGCTGGCATCTAAAACATACAACTGTCTTATGCTAATGACTATGAACAATCTCTGTGCTATAGATAATTTAGATATGAACAGATGCAGTCTAATACCTGCTGAAGGCTCATCTGAGACCGCTGATGTTGGAGAGACCATCTAACAGGCATGTCCAATAGCAGTCTTATGGGTTTTTTATGTTATTTTGCTAGACTAAGCCAGAGCGTTAGATTGCAATGAACACAGGCCTGTATAATAACGCGGTAAAGGCCGTTTGATAGGGAAATAAGATAATTTAGTGTTATGCCAGTTCCATTTCAGAAACACACCTGCATGTTTCAAAAACTGCATTGAAATGTAATGTCAATTAGAGTATCCTGTATTCTCCAAATCCATTCCTATTTGAATGAATAGGAAATAGCTTAATAAATTAGAAATTTTCCTTAAAATATTAGAAAAAATATAAATCAATATTTGTGTCTTTTGCCACAATAATAAGGAAGCTAAGATGAGCAAAATAAATTAAAGCCAAATAATAAAACCAAAGTCCTTCGAGGCATTAGAAAAGCTACCATGATTTATTTTCCTTTCTACCCTGTGCCTAACTTTTGAGATAGCTCAAAACTGTTTCAGTCATAGATGTGGAATAAATTGCAAAGGAAGTGTGTGCGATATTAGAAGAAGGGAACTCAATAAATTTTTTACAAGTTTATTGTGGTAGCCACAAGTATCTAAGGTTTGAAGGATCATAGGAAATGTTTCTTGAATCTTTTCTGTTCCTTTCAAATTGTCTTCAATTGATATGCTCCTTTATCTATCTGAAATAAGCACTGAATATTAATTTTGCAAGGTATATTTCAAGTTTTATATCCTCCACAAAAATGTCCAATAAATTTCACCACAAAATCATTCACCTAGCTCAGAGTAATATACAGCAAATCTTGTCTACAGCTCAAATTCTGTCACTTAGTTTTCAGCCTGTATTTTCTTCTCTAAAACCATCTGAAAATAGAAATTGTACATTATTTCCTGTTCTTGCATCTTTGAAAGGGCTTAAGTAAGCTATATTTGATGTTTAGGAAGATTATCGATCTAAATGAAATATGGAATTGTATATTCAGTTTTGCACAAGTCAGATGTCAGTGGTCCTCTCAAATTAAAAAAAAAAATGGATTGCTTTCCAGTCCATTCTGGCACATAGTAACCCTGTAGGGCTGAGTAGAACTGTGGGGACTGTAAATCTCTATTTGCAGAGACTATATTCCGAGATTATACTTCTCCATGGGAGCAGAAAGCCTCGTCTTTCTCTCACGTGGTGGCTGGGAGCTGCTGCCCTTGCTGGAACCCACTGCCTCCCGAGGGCATCAGCTGTCTGCATGGCGCTCGTTCTTACATGGTAGTTTTCTGAATCTATGCTGAAGGGACCAGACCTAACAGCCAAGAGCCCTGCTTTGCATATGGATTGTGCCACAGAAAGTTGTATTTTTTGTGAGAAAATAGTGAAGCAACTGTAGGTACTTTTGGACCACAAAACAATGATTAGCGGTGAGGACAAGAGCCCCCCCCCCCCCCCAACCCATTACTCTCTTCATCTTCTCTTCCGAAGCCAAATTCAGAAGAAAGAGTTTGGAAGGAGAATGAGTCAGGAAGGACAGGCAGATGGAGCCCCAGGAGTCAGGAGTCAGGCCAGAGAAAGAGCCCCCTCTCCAGTGCAGAGCCATCTGGCTCAATGACTGCAGGGCAGGTGCCCCTCCTGGGAAAACAGCTTCGGAATTCTGTGCTACGGGATCCTGGGCAAACCATCGCCCTGCCTGGGCTCAAGACCAAGTGCAACATTTGAGTAGCCACCTAGTCGCAACTATTTTTATATTGGGCATAAATACATTCACGCAAGCAAATAATGCACATATCAACTTTGAGCTTCAGAACTAGCTCAGAAATATTAAATATAAAACGATAGCTTTGTATCTGTTACTAAGATTACTATTCTCCTTTTTGAAGCTGTATTGCACATAGTTGCAGGAATTCTTTGTTTTTGATTTTTCTTTAATTGTCCTTAACGCTGCTAGTTAAGTGATGCTAGAGATGACCATCGATGACGTCAGAGCCAATCAGGCAGAGCGAAGCAGCCCGAAGATGCGCAACTGCAGGCACCACCCACACTACCGCCACTCAATGTAGCTATAAAGAGAGAAAATGGTAATACTAAACTTATCATGAGTTTAGAGGTGGTCATCTTGCATTTCTCAGGGTCCCAATGGAAGGACACAGTACACAGAACTGGGATCTTGTAGAGATGGGTGGCTAGTAAGATGTTAACTCATCGGGAAGGGATCTAGATTGGCACAGACTGTCTGAACAGAGAAACTGGAGATGTTTCCCTAGGACACGACTGGGGGTGGAAGAGGAGGGAATTAAGGCAGACTCAGATGGCGGAAGAACGTAAGCCACTTGGCTAGCAAAGGACAGGACCAAATACACAAAGAAGAAAGAAAGACCCTGGGAAGCAAAACAAGGAAGCAAATGCTAGGGACAGCTGCCTTGAACAAAAGCCGACAGATGATCTCTGAAATCCTTGGTCAGTTTTTCTTGTGTGAGAAAAGGAGAAACAATGAGACCGAGGGAAGTTTGCTTTCTCCCTCTAGTGAATTTTATAGGTCCCCTCCTCGGAATGGTAGCATGGTAGGTCTCAAGAGATAAAGGGTGTCATCTCAACACAATGCTGCCAGGAGGCAATGTTATGAAGACTTCTTTAGGGAGTGAGTTGCTGGATTGGGTCCTAAAGATCATAGTTTCAGGGATACCAAGGTCATTGGACACAAAATAGCTCATCAAGCCAAAGTTCTAAATTCTCCTCGGTAACAATTGGGATCTTAAGCAGATGTTTTAGGAGTAACAATTGGTCTCTTGCCATCTGGAAAAAAGAAACGTGATGAAAATGGAAAGACTCATGGAAACAAATCAGTGGATTAATGGACCACACAAACATTAGTCTTTAATAATCTGAGATCAAAAAAACTAGATGGTGTTCAGTGACTGCCACCAATTTCTCTGAAAAGCTTCATATTCGAAAGTCTTGTATAAAGTGAGAGGAAAATGTGGAACAAAATTCAAAATCATGGGAGAGATTGGATTTCCTGGTGATGGCTGCCACATGAAGAGCATTGGCCAGGAATGGAATCTTGGTTCTCTAGGTAGATAGAGAACATTCTAGCACTGTGCTCCCAATACCCCTATGAAGTGGGTAACAACATATTATATCATCCACTATAAGCTACTTCACCTACCTGCTGCCCATTTTTAAGATGAATAACGTGAACACCCCAAAAAGCTAATATATACCTTCTCCTAAGAACTATTTTATAGGTTAAGGAAAGAGTTGATTCTGGAGCTCTGTCAAGGGATCCATAACTCTTCTTTTTATGCCTCTTCTAGAGAAATATCTTTAGAGTTACCAAACTGCTTAGGAGAATAAACATGTGGTCAAATATGCCAATGAGAGTGTGCCCCACTAGCTGACCATGGCTTTCTCTTGAATCTGAAACTGAGATTAGGTTACCTCCAAAAATATACATTCTCTCTCTGAGCTAGGAAAATGAGACCAATGATGACTTCCAGGAATTAGCACTTCCATTGTCCATTGATATTCATGATTTTCTGAAATCACCCAAAAGCACATGGATATTATTAGCCAAGGTCAGGATCATCATGTACACACACAAAAAGGTCTGAATCGTTAACCTCTTTCCCTGCTTTCACTGTGAAGGGATGACACTGTCAAGGTCCCTGTCTTGAGGACTCTAGGTTTACTCTACTTCCCAGGATGATACATTCATAAGGCTCTGCTAGCCATGATTCTTTATTTGGTACATCATGGTGCTGGACTTTATATGCCTATGAATAGGGTCCCACATGGAGGGCATACTCTATTATGCTGAAGGACAGGGAGTAGGGTGCCTGTAAGAATTGACTTTAGTATAGAATATGGGCCAAACCACAGCCCATGTTTCCTTGAGGGCATCTTTAAGTTCTCATTTTAATGTTGGTGTTTTAGAGACCACTGAATCAAACCATAGCCGCCTTATGCCAAATAGAAAAAAAAAAAAAGCCACTTCCCAGTCCTGCCTCAACCTTACAATTATTCCTAGGATTGAGCCCGTTGTTGCAACCCTTGCGTCAATCCATCTCGTTGAGGGGCTTCATCATTTTCATTGCCTTTCTACTTAACCAAACCTGATATCCTTCCCCAGGGACTCGTCTCTCCGGAAAAACATGCCCCAAATTTGTAAGACAAAGTCTCACTGTCAGACGAGACGTGGTATAACCATAGACAAAGTCTCACTTATGCAGAGATTTACCTAATGTAACTCTCCTTTTGTCTCCATTGAGGCTTCATGAACATTGATTTTGGATCCACACAAGACAAAAGCCTCAACAACTTCAATCTTTTCTCCATTTATCATATTACCTATTGTGAGGTCCAGTTGTGAGGATTTGGGTCTTCTTTACATGGTGTTCTAACCCACGCTGAAGGCTGCAATCCTTGAGCTTCATCCGCAAGTGCTTCAGATCCTGCACCCTTTCAGCAAGAAAGGTTGTGTCATCTGCATATCAAATGTTAATAAGCCTTCATTGATCTTGATCCCACATGCTTCTTCATACAAGCTAGTGTCTCTGATGATTTGCTCAGCATACAGATGGAATAAGTATGACCAGGCTACGACCCTGTCGCAGACTTTTCCTGATTTAAACTATGCAGTAGCCCCTTGTTCTGTTCTCACAACCACTGTTTGATCGATATGCAAGTGGCACGTGAACACAATGACGTGCTCTGGAATTCCTATTCTTCTCAAGATTATTCATAGTTTTCCATGATCCATGAAATCAAATGTCTTTGCATCATCGATTAAAAAAAACAAGGAAGCATCTCTCTGAAATTCTCTGCTTTGGGCCAAGATCCATTTGACAGCAGCAGTGAGATCCATTGTTCTAAGACCTCTGAATCTGGCCCGAACCTCTGGCAGCACCCTGTGAATATACTGCTACATCTCTTCTTGGATGATCTTCAGAAAAACTTTACAGGCATGTGATATCAGTTATGCTGTTCTATAATTTGAGTATTCTGATGAGTTACTGTTCTTTGGAATAGGTACACATATAGATATCTTCCAGTGAGTTGGCCAAGTCGCTCTCCTCCAAATGTCCTGGCAGAGAAGAGTGAATGCGACCAGTGCTTCTCAGCTTGCTGTGGCATTTCAAGTGGTCTTGCATCCATCCCTGGAGCCTTGTTTCTGGAGACTGCCTTCAGTACAGCTTGAACTTGTTCCTTCAGTATCATTGGTTCTTGATCATATGCTACCTCCTGAAATCTTGAAATGTCAACTAGTTCTTTAGGGTACAGTGACTCTGTATTCTTTACATCCTTTTTTTTTTTTGGTGCTTCCTGCATCATGCAATATTTTGTCCATAGAATCTTTCACGGTTGCAATTCAAGGTTTGACTTTTTTCTTGAGTTCCTCCAGTTTCAGATATGTTGAGGATGTTTTTCCCTTTTGTTTGTCTAATTCTAGGTCTTTGCACATTTCATTCTACTGTTTAGTTATGTCACATCAAGCTTCCCTTTGGAATTTTTCTATTCCTGTCTTTGACTTAATCATTTTTTCCACTTGCTTTAGCTCCTCTGTGATCAAGATCAAGTTTTGGAGTCTTTCCTGACATTCACTTTATCTTTCCTTTCTTTCCTGTCCTTTTTACAACCTTGTACTTTCTTCACAAACAATTTTCTTGATATCCTCCTGTAGTTCATTAGATCTTCTATAACTGGTGTTCAATTCAGCAAGTCTTTTCTTGAGCCCTTCTTAATATTAAAGTGGAATAGACTCAATGTCATACTTTGGCTCTCATGGATTTGTTTTAATTTTTTTTTCAGCTTCAACCTGAACTTATATATGAGCAACTGGAGGTCTGTTCGACAGTCACCCCCTGACCTGGTTTTAGCTGCTGATATTGAGCTTCTCCATTGTCTCTTGTCCCCGATGGAATCAATTTGATTTTTTTGTGAATTTCATTTGGAGAAGTTCATGTACATAGTCACCTTTTGTGTTATTGGGGAAAAAACATTGGTTTTGCAATGAAGCATTGGTTGAACAAGTCTTTGGTTTTGCAAAATTCTATCTTGCAATCTCCAACTTTGTTTCGGTCACCATGTCCATATTTTCCAACTGCTGTTCCTTCCTCTTGGTTTCCAACTTTTGCATTCTAATCACCAATAATTATCAATGCATCTTGATGGAATGTTTTAATCAATTTTTGCCTGAAGTAATTAATAGAATTCTTCAATTTCTTCATTACTAGCTTTAGCAGTTGGGGCATACATTTAAATAATAGTTGTATTGATAGAAATTCCTTGAAGGCAGATAGATATAATCCTATCATGCACATCATTGTATTTCATGATTGATTTTGTAATGTCCATTTTGACAATGAATGCCACCACACCATTCTTCTTGATAGCCTTATTCCAAGCACATAGGATTTTCTGATTCAAAATCATCAATGTCAATCCATGTTATCTCACTAATTCTTAAGCTATCAATCTTTATGGGTTCCATTATTTTTTGACTACTTACAATTTTCCTAGTTTCGTGCTTCACATATTTCAAATTTGGATCATTAACAGATGTTTGCAGCTGTTTCTCCTTACCTTGCGTCATTCCTCTTCAGCAAATGAAGATCCCAATGTCTTCACTCTCATAGGCTTCCCCAGACTCACATCACCATGGTCAACTCCACTCCAAGAAAGGAGATTCTCCTTGGTCACACTGTGAGTGCCCTTGCACTAGACAGTAGTGCCATTTTCTGGCATTATGTCCCATCATGCCCTGCTTCCATTCATTAGGCCTTCAGTATCTGCTTGTGTTTCAAAGTTATGCCTAAGGTTTGCAGTGGTTCCTTTCTTTGAAGTAGGGAGTTGAGTTCTGCTTAGTTGTCTGTTCTTAGTCTGGAAGCTCTGCTGAAACCTGTTCACCTTGGATGACCTTGCTGGTATTTGAAATGCCAGTGACATTGCTTCCGACATATAGCAAACCGCCACAGTATGACAAACTGACAGTCAAGCAGTGGCTCACTCTTGCATTGGTTGTGAACCGGGCAACATTGCTTCCTTGATGACAACATTAGGACTCTATTTTAGTACTGGGTATATAACCAGTCCACATCCTTTGTTTTCCTCTACTACATAATGGTACCACCATACAATTCTATACACATCACCTTACCTAGAAAGCCAGATTTCTATGCCCTGACTGAGCTTTTTTAGAAGCAAGAGCTGCTGTTGCTTTCCAACATTTTTGGCCTTGGTCTCTGGACTCTGCATTTGACTCACCATTGACTGACCTTAAGATTTTGGACTAAGTGGCACCCACTACCACATGAGATGTTACGTCACAGTTTCATTAATTTATGTGGCACATTGAAGAAATTTACAGGATCCACAAATACTAGGGAATACTCTCAAAGGAGGAATTGGGGTGGGGGTGGGGAAGGGAACTAAATATCATCTTGTAAGAGTTGAACATTTGTGACATCATTCATCTCCAACTCCTTGGGACTAGTCTGGTATTAGTTCTTACAAAAGAAACTATTACCACAATAATTTTTTAAAAGCCTCACAGCCATCAAGTCCAAGAAGAATTGCCCTTGTGAACTCCTGAGACGGTAACTCTTTCCCAAAGGAAAAATCCCAGTCTCTCCCATAAAGGGGTTGGTGGTTTCAAACAATGGATTTGGGGATAGAAGGTCAACCTGTAACCAATACCATCAGAGGCACTGGACCACAACTTTCTACATGTTTCTCTACTCATGCCTGCTGCTGACAAAACTGCTACCCATTAACCAAGGTTTCAATTAAATGTAGAAACTCAGAGATGAGACAAATGAATGGAGCTAGAAACAGGAACCCTTGGGAACCTATAGGAATTGGCAGGATGAGCTTGGAGGCATGATGTCATAGGGAATGCTCTCTCCCTGATCCTACCAGAGCACAGATAATCTACCTCCATTTTAAAAAAATTATCTCAAATATTCCAAGAAAAAAACCATAAAAATATCTACCATCCACCTTCCCTGTGCAACATTTTAACATACCTTAAATCTTAACTCATGCAACCCCCACAATGATGCTGTGAGAAGGGAATGGATATGTTACGTAGAAATAAGAGACAATGAAATCTCCAAATTATTGGAGTTATTACTCCATGTTGCTCCTGATTTTAGGTGATTTGAAGTATTTCAGTACTTGAAAATGTACACAATCCATTTCATTACATATGCTCAATTAGCAGTTGGTGAAGAAAACCATACTGTAGTAGTTCGATGACTTTATGTCAACTTGAACATGTATCAAGTGTATGGGTGGAATCTAATCAGGTCACAGGTCACAGCCTGATGATGCTTCCTTGGGGAGATGGCCTTCTTATCACTGGCTGAAACTGAGAACCTCCCCCTCTCTCTGCCACTTTTGTCTTCCTACTTGCTGGGACCTTGCCACTGACCCTGCAAATTGCCAGTGCCCTGCCATGTTTCCACCGACCCTACATCCACACAACACTGCACCCACCGGCCTGTGATCATCCTGCGTGTGACTACAGAGTCTGAAGAGTGACTTATGAACTATATCAGACTCATAGGCTTGAGTTGAACTGGTCTAGGATGCCTTCTTAGTATATAATTACTTCTTGATATAAAGCTCTTTCTTAGACATAGATGAGTATCACTGAATTTGAGTCTCTAGACAACCTGGCCTAACTCACAGACACAATGACAATGATTTATTGTTTTTATTATAACCTGCATACAAACATGCATTGTATATTGCATGTTTACAATGCACACATAATATAAAATTTACTGTTAGTAATTATGATGTATTTCCATTCTTCACTCTTCTAGTTTAACTCAAACTTTCAATATTTCATGATAAATCTATTTCACAACTCATAAATATATTCATGTTTTCATTCATGTAATTCATGGCTTGAAAAGTTAATTCTGATCAGGTGATAAAGATAAGATCCAAAGGCCACAGGCCACAAAAAATCATTTTACTAAGTAGGAGAACAAAAAAATAGCACTGCCACCAAATTGACTCCAATTCACAGAAACCTTGTTAGGGTTCTAAGACTGAACTTTGAAAGGTGCAGATAGGCTCTTGTTCTCTCACAGAGCGCTTGGTGGGCTTGAACCTCTGTCCTTGTGGTTATCAGTCCAAAGCTTATCTGACAGTACCCCCAGATCTCTTTTTGGTTTCCTACCAATGAATGTTTAAAAAAATAATACCTCCTGATGAAGTGATATTTAAACCAGATATTTCAACATTAAAAAAAACAACAATGTAATCGACCATGTAAATAAAAGAAAGGAAACGAACTACACGATCATACCAACAGATGGAAATGCGTTAGAAAAGTCCAACACTCATTCCTGGTAACGTGCTCAACAAAATAGATTAGAGGGAACTTCCTCAACATAATAATGGACATGTAAGTATTACAGCTCTTTTTAGAATCTGTCTGTCTGGCAGTTTTTCCGGTTTTCTCCATAAACCCCTCACCACCACCACTGTGGTTGTTACATAATCTGTTGTCAATTTGAGGATTAAGAGTGAAGGGGTGGAGTTTAGCCTGTCAATCAGGTCATAGCCAATGGGGCCTCTGTGTGGGTATGACTTTCTCCTGAGAATTCTGGGAAACTTGTATTTCTCCATGGAGGCAGAAGATACTCCCTCTCTAAGCTCACTCCTGGGAGACATTGCAGGTGACAAGACACATAGATATAGGTTGATGGCAGCCAGAGCCTCAGAACTGGAGAAGCCACGTGGAGACCCTGCTAGTGCTGAGATGCTTGTAACGCCACTGGATCCACAAGACTTCCCACCCACTGGCCTCTGATCTTCCTGCATTAAACTCCACTGCATGGTTTTCGTGAGTCTGAAGATGACTTTATAGATTGGTGTGGGACATATGGGCTAATATCAGACTTATGGACTTGATCTAGACATTGAATAAGAGAAACTGAAGAATAATTGGTGCATTTGAATTGTGGTGCTGGGGAAAAATACTGAAAATACCAGTGACTGCTAAAAGGACAAACTAATCTGTCTTGGCAGAGGTACGGCCAGAGTGCGCCTCAGATGCAAGGATGGTGAGACTTTGTCTTATATACTTTGGACATGTTGTCACTGGAGAAGGATATCCTGCTCAGTAAAGCGGAGGGACAGAGGCGGAAGACACTCAGGGAGATATATTGCCACCAAGGTTGCAACAGTGGGTTTGAGAATGAGAATCTAATAAAGATTAGAGGAAAAATTAAATGAATCAGGTAACAATAGAAGCAGTGTTAAAGGTATTTATTTGGTTCTTTGAAAGGATTAACAAAATTTACCAACCACTGGCAAACTTAACAAAGAAGAAGATGTAAATATCTGAGGAAGGCACAGGACTGGGCAGTGTTTCCTTCTGTCATGCACAGAGTCACATACTTTGGAACAGAGTCAATGGCACCTAATAACAGTGACACCCAACACTAAAGGTGGGAAAGGGGGCCGAGGGAGGGGATGGGACATAATGGCCTTGAGGGTAGACAGGTAGTCACTTGTGTGATGAGGAAGATAGTACCCTACAAGAAGGACAGAGAGAGGAACAGTGCAAATCAGTAGGAGGTCTGATAAGGTTTTTAAGTTGTTGACTGCAAAAACGATGATCTGATATGTAAATGCCGACAGTAAAAATGTTATATATCCATATATATGCATATATATACATTTCTTATCTAGCTTTGTTTTTAACACATAAGAATGATTTTGAAATTAATCCTCATGACAATGCATATTAATAATTTAATATTTTTAATGGCTGAATACTCTTCCATGCTAAAGATATAACAAATTATTTTATCTAGTCAGATATTGATGGACATCTATGTTGCTTCCTGTTTTAATGTATTGTGAACCATGTGTTATGAATATGCATGGCTATGTTTTTATGTGGATAGACATTTTCATTGCTCATTGATATGTTTTTACAAGTGAAATTGCTATTGTATGGTAAGTACATGTTTCTAGGCTGTATGTGAAATTTCCTCCCAGTATGAGATTTGTCTTTTAAATTTCCATATCATATATTTTTTTAATCGGGGATAGTTTTCTTTTTGATGCAGTCCAATAATTAAGTTTTCCCTTTTATTCATCCATTCATTCTTTGATTACATACTACGTAAATTTACATGTATATAATATGCATGATAACAATGTCCATAGCCCTGGTGCTGTAGAGGTTGCCCTGTGGGCTGCAAGCCACAGTTTAGCAGTGGGAAGCTGTCAGTCACTCCATGGGAGCAGACAAGGCTTCTGCTCTCGTACAGTGCTATCGTCGCCGTAAACCACAGGGGCAGCGCCACACGGTCAAGCAGGGAGCCTCGGAGGCAGAGTGACTTTCTGGCCATGACTGGATTTTTGAGAAATCTTCATTCCTATATTTTGGAGGTAATTGGTCAAACACCCAACTACTTTCTAAAAGGCCATTGGGTTGAACCCATAACAGGTTTTGAAGGAGTGGGAAGTGGCTGTCTGCTCCTGTAAAAACTACAGACTTAGAAAACTATGTAACCCGTTGAACTCTGTCCGAGAGGGTGACTTTTGAGTCAGAATCAACTCAATGGCTATGCGTTTGATTGGTTGGCTTTGGTTGTGACAGTATTATACAAGTTTATTTTCTCTATTTTTGCAGTATTTGACACAAAAATATTTTTGTATTCTGTCTGATCCATTGTTACAACCCCTGCTTTTTTCCTTTCTCCATCTTAAAGGTGAACGGTAATTCAAACGCCCCGAGGAACTTGTGACTGAAACATCAGACAAGCCCTCCTGCCTGGAGCTGGAGACACCAGCAGGGAGCATGTGCTAACAGGCTTGCTTGGTCATGTAAGAAGTCATCGGTGAGACGAAAAGACAAGTAAAGAAAGGAAGCAAGTGGGGCCGGGCGAGTTTAATCAGGGGACTTCGAAAACGGATCATGAAGAGCACTGTCGTTTCACAAATCTGGTATAGTGACAATTTACTCACAATGTGAAGTTCATGCCATAGAGACGATTAATCCTATACCGGGGATTCGAAAACTGAAGCCCACAGAGTTCGAAGTACATTCTCTTGGGACGGAATCAAAACTAGAATTCAGTTCCCAGATTCCTAATATGTCTTTTTCATTCCTGTGTTTTCTTGTGTTGAGTCAGCTCCCAACTCATGAATATCCCACGTACAGTAGATCAGAGGGCTGCCAAATCCCATGCAGGCACTATGGCCAGTTTCAGATTGGACCATTGTGACCCATCTGGTTTTCATTGGTTGAATTCCAGAAATAGTTCACCGGGCCTTTCTTCCTAGTCTGTCAGTATACCGTACGATATTTCAACATGTTGGTCTGTACTGCCCCGTGTAGCAATCATTATTGTTGGGCTCGGTGATTACAAGCTCAAGCCTCCCCTAGGGCTCATTCTCTGAAGCCATGTAGAGTCTGAAACAGGAGGAATTCCGTTTTTCATTCTGTCTGTTTCAAAGCTTCCTATTTCTTCATATTGTTGTAAAAAAGCACCGGTAGAAGCAGAATTCAATTCATGCCGTTTAGGAAGTAAATTACCTCTTGGATATGAAGGGCAATTCCGAACAGAAGGTGGGTAGGGGGAGCCACAGAAGTTAGTCTCCCTGTAGTCAGAAGGGCTTAGCAGATCCAAATGGACATGACCGACACAAATTACTCTGCGAGCCTTATTTCTGCTTTCACAATGGGCTAAGTGAAAGAAGTAAAAGAAACCGAAGCGATCAGGAGAGAGCTCCTGACACCCTAGATATCATCAGGGACACAGCTCCTCCCCTCTGTCAATGGTTGCCCTTGACCCAGTTAAAAATAGGAATAGGCAGAAATCAGAGCCTCGACACCTAGACCCTGGAGCTATTCATGTTGGTGGGGTTCCAAATACCCCCCAGGCTCTCCGTCTCTGTGTCAGAGACTTGCAAGGAGAGGCGATGAGGTAGCACGTGGCATTCAAACATCATCAACCACAGAAATTATTTTTAGTAAATTGGTGACTCCATGAAGTGCTAGAAAGGTGACAAGGACAGCAAAGCCACAGGGATGCAGGAAATGTACAGAGAAAGCTGGAAAGTGCATGTAAAAGAGACTT
Source organism: Tenrec ecaudatus (assembly GCF_050624435.1). Classification (NCBI taxonomy): domain Eukaryota; kingdom Metazoa; phylum Chordata; class Mammalia; order Afrosoricida; family Tenrecidae; genus Tenrec; species Tenrec ecaudatus. The sequence goes on from NC_134534.1 coordinate 165,143,444, forward strand.
CTAGAACTCCAAGAATGCCCTTGTCCCTGGGTTTGTTAACACCACTTCCTTACCCCCTTAACCCCCCCACCCCAAGTCCCCCCGGAACTGTCGGTCCCATTGTTTTTCCTCCAGATAGTTCATCCAGCCTGTCCTATTCAGACAGACCTGTGGAGACACTAACATGCATGAAAACAAGACAGAGGAAAACAAAGCAACGGTATACAACCAGGCAACAAAACAACAAAAACAAACCACTGGCAAAGAACAGAACAAAACAGTTCACAAGAGAAAAGCTTGTAGTTAGTGCAGGGATCGTTTGCTGGCCCTTAGGAGCGTTTTCCAGTCCAGTCTGTTGGGACATGCAAATATATATAGGAGGATGGGGAAATAGATCTATGTGTCTATATTTATAGGTCAAGTATTAAGGTGGCGGAAGGACCTTGGGCCTCTACTCAAACACTCCTTCAATGCATGAATACCTTCTTTTATTAAATTGGAACTCTATGATACTCACTTTCCCGACACAACGGCTGGAGCCAAAGTGGGTGAACAAGTAAATGTGGTGAAAAAAGCTGATGGTGCCCGGCTATCAAAAGAGATAGTGACTGGGGTCTTAAAGGCTTGAAGATAAACAAGCGGCCATCTAGCTCAGAAGCAACAAAGTCCACATGGAAGAACACACCAGCCTGTGTGATCGAGGGGTCCCAAAGGGATCAGTTACCAGGCATCAAAGAACAAAAAATCATATCATTGACTGCACACCTCCATGATAGGATCGCTGAAGACAAATGGTTGCATAAGCAAATGTGGTGAAGAAAGCTGATGGTGCCCGGCTATCAAAAGAGATAGTGTCTGGGGTCTTAAAGGCTTGAAGGTGAACAAGCGGCCATCTAGCTCAGAAGCAAAAAAGCCCACATGGAAGAAGCACACCGGCCAGTGCGATCACGAGGTGCCAAGGGACCAGGTATAAGGCATCATGCAAAAAAAAGATATAAGTGTGCGTATGTTTGTGTATATATGTGTATATGTATATATGTATATATATATACCATATTAAATGAAGGGGGAAGTGCAGAGTGGAGACCCAAGGCCCAAGTGTCGGCCAATGGAGATCCCCTCATAGAGGGGTTTAGGCGAGGAGATGGGTTAATTAGGGTGTGAGGTAGTACCGATGAAGAACACAGCTTTCCCCCAGATCCTGGATGCTTCCTCCCCCCAACTACCATGATCTGAATTCTACCTTGCAGGGCTGGATAGGACAGAGGCTGTACACTGGTACATGTGAGGGCTAGAGGTACAGGGAATCCAGGGTGGATGATACCTTCAGGACCAAGGGTGTGAGGGACGATGCTGGGAGAGTGGAGGGTGAGTGGGTTGGAAAGGGGGAACTGATTACAAGGATCCACATGTGACCTCTTCCCTGGGAGAGGGACAGCAGAGAAGGGGGGGAAGGGAGACTCCGGATAGGTCATGATATGACAAAATAATGATGTATAAATTACCAAGGGCACATGAGGGAGGGGGGAAAAGGGAGGGAGGGGGAAAAAAAATAGGACCTGATGCAAGGGGCTTAAGTGGAGAGCAAATGCCTTGAGAATGATTGGAGCAGGGAATGTATGGATGTGCTTTATACAATTGATGTATGTATATATATGGATGGTGATAAGAGTTGTATGAGTCCCTAATAAAATGTAAAAAAAGAAAAGAGGAGAAAAAAATGATTAGGGCAAAGACTGTACAGATGTGCTTTATACAATTTATGTATGTATATGTGTGAACTGTGATAAGAATTGTATGAGCCCCAATAAATTGTTAAAAAATAAAAAAAATTAAAAATAAAATGTAAAAAAAGAAGAAAAAAAAAGAGACTTCATTTTTATCACACTAGCCTAGCCTCCACAGCTATGCCAAAACAGGAAAACCATTTGCTATCTCAGTGCTTTCAATTCCATATTTGCAATGACTATGCTGCAAAGTTACAAAGAAACCTGATAAAACATGTAAGATGCTTCATATAGTGTTTGTCTCAATGGTAGATAAACTGTAAACTGATGGTCACATACTCAATAATTTCTGATTTTTCTACAAAATTTTTCTGACTCATAAAGAGGATATGTTTCATGGGAGGAAGGTCAAGGTTTTGAGCCTCTCCACACCTCAGTTCTTGTCCCACATACCTGAAAGATTTCAGAAAGACAACCTTCAGCTCAGAGTCAGAGAGTTTTGAACAGAATGAGTTGATTAAAGGGGATACTTTGGCAAAGAACTCCAAAGAGCCCTTAGTTAATGTAAAGACCTGGTGGAATGTGGAGCTGGGTCTTTTAGTCTAAAGGCAGATCTCCCCCCATTGGCTGGCTTTCTGGAAGGTCTTCTGCTATTGACTGATCCCTGTAGTGTACATCCTCCTTCCTGGTATGTGCACTCCATGGATCCCAGACTTCATTCATGCAGGGCTTGTGTCTCCGGACAAAACCCAGGACCCAGTCATTATGGGTTGGTGTCAACATCCTCTTTCAGCACCTGGTCTTGTGTCTTTTCGATATCTTCTTTCTTTCATTGATGATGAAATGTGTCTTATCTGCCCTTCACCTTATTTTTGGCTGGAGAGATATGTGAGGGAATGAGTCTCCACCTCTCTTTTGTGCTGGGATTCCTGCCATCATCACTAACAGACCTATCTTATTATTCTGTTTATAGAATTATCCCGCTGCTTAAAACACACAGACTACTTTCATAGCTTGGCAGTGGTTATAAACATCCATTTTCAAATCATTTGAGGCTCTGCCATTACTAGCTGTAGACTTTTTGTCAGACTCTGAACCTCTCTGGGTTAATGTCTTATCTGAGTATAAGAAATCCATAAGAGTGTTGAAATGATGCAGTGGGGTACTATTATTATGTTGCTCCTCTTTGTTCCCTTAAAAGCATATCCTGTGTACATTTGGTGACATTTGAAAGAGAAAATGCAAAATTGGACAATAAAGAAGATTTCTGTTCTATCTTGGGCCTTCTCTGAACCTTCAGTGAGACAGAATGAGTCTAAGTTGATAACAAGCCCTGTGCACTTGCTGGATTGCAATGTCTGGGCCTGAGCAGATTGACTTGACTGTCGATGTAGCCAACCAAACACTGAAATACTGGCCATGTGAAAGCTAGCTCTCATTCTCCAGTCATTTAGAAATCCTGAAGACACAGAAGCCTTGTATAGCCAGGGTCACCTAACGCATAATGTAGTTAACACAGTTCTTTGGAGAACAAAGAAGGATTACTACTCTCTCATACTGCAAAGTGAGATTCCTGCTCGCACTGACATCTATTAATTGGAGAGTGAAATGTGCGGCTCTTGTGTGTCTGCAAACAAAGGAGGACCTATATTTAGATGTCGCAACAAGCCTTTACTTTATAAGCATCATGGATGATAAAGAGGAATAGCCTCTGCTTTCAGTGCAACTCGCTCTTGCAGGGATGTAAGATAGTTCCTTACAGCCCTTGACATTGACCCATACAATCTCAAGCACGCCCTCTCTTGAATACAGGTTATCTTTTAAGAGTAGAGTGTGGCAGAAGAAACACTGAGTAACTTGTTCTTTGTCTGAGGGTGACCATCCGTCTTTATTTTGAAAACTAAAGAGATATTTGATGACACATAAGCAAGAGTATAACAAGGATGCGAAGCTGACCAAGACCTGGGCTTCTCTGGAGTTTCCCTTGTAAAAACTGTGCGTGCCTTCACGAAAGCCTCTTCTTGGCCTTGGTCACAGGTAGATCATGTGGAGAGTGCCTGCAGGACTTACTGCTGCTCCTGGGAAGGGGGAAGGGGGAGAAAACTGGGCCCTGAGCTGAAGAAGGCACTCTGGGTTTCTTTGCGGCTCACGTCAGTCACAGTCAGTTGGTCCTTAACGATGCATATGTTGGAATCGCTGTCAACAGTCAAAACGAAGGTCCGCGTGAAGGTATAGACACGAGCCTCACGCATTCTTTCCACCTCCTTGAACTTCCCACTGACAGAAAAGCAGAGCATCTTTTTCCGCTGGACACACGTGTCCACTATGAAGGAGCTGAAGTCATGCCAGGTCTTAGGCAACACACGGAAGAAGTCAACAATCTCCCTTTTTCAGTACCTGAGCACACGGGCTGACATCCTTGAGCTGCTTCATCACCCTGCTGTCCTGAGAGAACTTGCCCCAGCTGACTAGGGATGGTTCCTCCAGGAGCACTCAGTGAGAAGCAGGCGTTGGCGTGGTAAGCACGTGGTCCCTATCCTCGTAGATACTGTAATTCTGCTCCAGGAACTTCCACACTAGCTCCTGCCGGGTCTCTCATCCATGCACGCTCCCCAGGCTTAAGCACTTGGGGAACAAGTCCGGATGTCACCCACTTTGGTGGGCTTTTCCGGCAAGGTGTTGCAAAGGCTTTGTGCCCACACACATCGCTCCCGACTCCAGCTCTTTCCCTTGGTCCATCTCCCCCTCAGCCTTCATCTTATGCAGATTCTCTTCATGGATCTGAGGGGAGGCAGCCATGCCCTTTCTACCAGTTGGTCCCGTTTCAGTAGCATGTACAATGCTCCTGGATCTGAGTCAAATCTCAGCAGAGTCCTGAGCTTCCTGGCAGACCTCGTCTCCTTTCATCTTGGTCACGTCTTTAGTTGGCATTCCTTCCATCAGTTTCCCATTTTTTGACTTCAGCTCCTTCTGCACAGACTGGGGAACAGCAGATGGGACATCAAAGAGAGACCTTGTGATCTTGGAGAAGCTCCTGGTGCTGCCATCCTGTCTGTTCCCCTCCATTCCTGCCTGGGGATTGTTTCTCTCTCTCTCCACTGTTCTGTGGGTTTGGTCTCAACACTGAGTAACTTTCCAGGTCATGTCGTGAGAAGCCACAGAGGCTGCATGGTGCTCACTTTTAGTGCAGAACCGTTCTTGAAAGGACTTCCACCAGACATAATGTGGAATGTTCTCACTTAGCACCAAAAACTTTGCCATGTTTCTCCTTTAGCAGCAGTATCCAGAATGCAAACCCAGCTCTCTCGGACCTGTGCTAAGCAAGGCTTTTTTTCCCCCTCTGATCCTATTTTGTGTCCCTAACCAGTGTCCTCACCACCACTTTGCCATTAGTGAGCAAGTGGCAGGATAGCCCAAAAGCTACACACTACGTCACTGGGAAGCTGAGGTTTCTAGTGTTAGGTTTCTGGATTGGGGTTACCTTAGCTCTTTACTTCACCACGATGAAAGAATTCACTTAGTAGAAGCACGTCTGTAGTCCCAGTGAGTTTTGATGAAGGAAAGGGAAATGTTCAGGTATTACAGGCTCAAAAAGGTGCTATTTCTGGAAAACGTACCAGGCCCCACAGAGGCCACACAGGGTTCGCAATTGGGCATGAAAACCCGCATGGAAAGAACCCCAGAGCAGGAACGTGAAAACCCACATGTGCAGAACTGGGGAATCCCTGCAGCTCAGAGGGCTGTGTGCAGAGCCTCAGTGGGCCCGCAGGCTCTTAACCACTGCACTCATGGGAGAGACTTCCATGCCTGCACCATGCACCATGCAAGAGCAGAGTAAAAGAGCTCGGTGGTAGGCCAAGAGGCATGCTGAGCTGCCTGCCTGGCTCTTACACTCTCCCACGTTCGTGGCTGGGGAGGCCTTATTGAGGGCATTGGCTGATCCTACAGGCTGCGTTTAAGCACACATGGGCCTAGATTGTGGCTAGGTTTGGTTTCACCTGCATCTACAGGGCTTAGTTTACACATGCCCAGTTCTGGATTTTCCTGTATGTGTCCAATGGATCCTGATTTCCCTGAAACCTCTCTGTTGTGGACCTAGGCAGGCATTAGGGAGACAACCCTCTAATCTAGCTACCAAATACTAGGACCCAACCAAACCAAACTTACTGCCTGGAGTCGCTTCAGACGCATAGTGACCCTGTAGGACCGAGTAGAACTGTACATGTGTGTTTTCACAGCTGAGACACTGTGTGGGAATAGAAAGCCTGGTCTTTCTCCCTAAGAGTGGCTAGAGGTTTTAAACTGCTGACCTTGCTGATAACAGCCCAATGAGGAACCACTACACCACCAGGGCTCCTTCTCTAGGACCGTAACACCTAAATAGTGCCCCTGGATGGGGCAAACGGTTTATACACTTGACTATTCCCTGAGAGTAGAAGTTCAAATCCTCCCCAATCTGCTTCAAAGGAAAATTCAGCCATTGAGAACTCCATGGAGTAGCATTCTACTTTCACACATGCCAGTGGAATCCCCATGAGTCACAATCACCTTGTGAACAACTCTTCGGTTATTTGGATGCCTATTTAAGGGGGGAAACCCATTTTATAAAAAGTGTTGTCTGTGGGAATGACTTATCCCCGGTTAATTCCTAATAGTTTCACTAATGACATGCAAATTTACCCTGTGGCTGCTTTGACTTCCTGCCCCAGGAACTGTTAAATCTTTGGTGCTGGGAGTATTTCACCACAAGACTCACATTCTGGCTCTTTCAGGATAATTTACCACTGGCCTGCCAGTCAGCAGTGCTGCTTTTCCCACTCCAATCCAAACAAACAAACAATAAATAAATATAAATATAAAACTCAGTGCCATTGAATCAATTATGACACTTAACCCTTGGATGGAAGAGAAGTGTCTTTTTCCATTTCCAAGGCTGTAAATCATTACAGGAGCAGAAACCCCATCTTTCTCCCACTGAGTGGCTGGTAGTGTCAAACTTCTGTCCTTGAAGTTAACAGCTCAGTACACAACCCCTTGTGCCATCAGAGTGTTCTACCTCATGAACTATCTTTAGGCTATATTCATTTGCACTTGGGTGGTGCAAATGCCCAGGCACACCACATTCTACTACAAAATATTTAACTTTTCTTCTAGGCATGGGAACTCTTTTATTTGTTTATTGGGCACAATCCATTTCTTATGGCTTCAGGCCCTTTAAGACCGCCTTTTCTGTTTTAAAATCCTCAAATCCTATTTGTGGTATTCATTGTATGTAAATTGACCCATTTACCTTTCCATGTGCTAATAACCACTTTTATAGAATCTCTCTCTCTCTCTCTGAGGAGGTACCAAAAAAGGAAAAAAGCTTGTAGTGGTTACATAATCTGTTGTCCATTTGAGTATTAAGAGTGAAGGGGTGGGATTTAACCTGTCCATCAGGTCCCAGCTTGATGACCTCATTTGGAGATGCAAGGAGATAAACAGCTCACTGGAGGTGGGACACAGGCTCACTCGCTGGAGACACTGCAGCTGACAAGACACAGGTAGCTAGGCTAGTGTCCTGAGCTGGAGGAGCCACACTGAGACCCTTGCCAGCACTGAGATGCTTACAGCACCACCGAATCCACAAGACTTCCCACCCACTGGCCTGTGATCTTCCTGTATTCAGTGTCATTGCATGTGCTTAGTGAGTCTGAAGAGGACTTTATAGATTGGTATCAGACACATGGGCCAATATCAGACTTATGGACTTGATCTGGACTAGGCTGGGATGTTTTCTCAACATTCAATTGCTCTTGTATATTAACCTTTTTTTTTGTACACATGTGAGTCTCCCTGGGTAGTTTCTCTAGTCTACCCAGACTTCCACAAAGCTCCTCTTGGGGGAACTTTTATAGTATGCATTTTTCCAGCTAGGCAAGCATTGAACAAGTTGCTCTGAATTAGTGCACCCAGTGGCATCACCTGGGAAGGTTCTTTCTAGACACAGTGAAACTTTTTGTAAAAGAAGTTTTGCTTGAACCTCGTTTTTTTGTGATGGCTGATTTAAGAACACAATCTACAGCTGTGAAATTTTGTTTTCTGCTGAGGAAAAATGCCACAGAAACTGTTGTGATATTGAACACAGCTTACCAGGGCAGTGCTATGGGAAAAACTCGATGTACGAGTGGTTTTCTCATTTCAAAAAAGGTGAAATGTCAATTGATGACAAACCTCATTCGGGACATTTGTGAACTTCCCAAACAGATGAAAATGTCTACTCATAGTGAATTTGGAGTTCATTCCACCAGGTCACACTGTTAATCAAGCTTTCTATTTAGAGGCTCTGAATAGATTGCATAACAGTGTGCAATAAGAGGCCTGATTTGTGGCAGTCAGGGACTGGTTTTGCCACCACGATGGTGCAGTTGCTCACACAGCCATCTCAGTGCGCCAGTTTTGGGGGGAAAATGACATTCTTCTCTTGTCTAATTCACCTTACTCACCTGACCTCACTCTGTGTGACTTTAATTTTGTTTCTGAGAATGAAGAGGGACATTAAAGGACAGCAATTTGATGATGAAGAAGAGATAAGGAAAAAAATGAGGGAAGTGCTGTCAGCCATCCAGATGAGTTTGAGAAATGTCTCCAAGAATGGAATCTCAGATTTGGAAAATGGATTAAGTGTAATAGAGGTAATAAAGGTAAAATAAGGTTGTTTTGAAAAAACATATAGAAACACATAGATTTTTTAAAATTCTGTTTTTTTGCGAGGGGAGGTGTATTGCTAAGTGAATGAACTATGAGCGAAATCATGCAATGCATTTCTTAAATGAGAGAAAGAGGCCAGTGATTGTGACACTCTGATATCTCCTTCTCACTTTGACCCCGATTCAGAGTCCAGGGTGCCCTTCTCAGAATCACTTCCTGACATTGTTGATGAGCCGGATCTAGCCTGTCTCTGAGTTACATTTATCCTTTTTCCAAAATCAATTGTCTGCCAAAACTAATGAGCACATCACCTAAGACAACTTTATAAAGGTCATTGAACGCTAAAAGAATTTATTTTCCTGGTCATAACCTTGGAAAAGTAGCAATTTTAAGATTCAGTTCATTTCAATTAGCTAAGAGGACCCAGATTCCATGACTAAAGCAATTACCAGAATCCAGGTCTACTCAGAAATGAGAAGAGGGTACCATCTTTCATTCAGTTGTTCATATTTACAATGGAGACTTCACAAATGAACATTTCCCCCATCACACTTCAAATACAATCAGGAACAAATTCTGTTTCATCTATCTTCAAAATATTTCCTGAATAAAACTATTTCAGACCCTTTTCACTGTTGTACTTTTACCCCACATGTGTTCATTGGCCAGGTTAGCACAATAAACTATCTCAAAGCTCTTTTCCTTGTATGAATTTAAAACCCAGATGGTATGTTATATCATCATTATATAGAATAAATCTTCCTTAGGCAGGTTAAGTTAAATTCTATATGGAAGACTTCCTGACAAGTGATGAGGGTAGGGACCAAACTCCAGACGTGACTTGGGAAAGATGTGCATTTCCAAAAACCCATATAATCGTCATATCTTGCACATTGGGAATCTACATGCAGTTATTTGATATGATTGTTAATAGTGGAAAATTACTAGAGCATTCTTTTCTATTTCATATCTTTTGAAACAATCGCAATCTCGGAGTCATGGTTATTAAAAGAACCCATCTACAGGAGTCGCATCAAAGAGCATGGAGCCACTCAGCCTGGATCAGACAGTACTGTGAGAAATAGTGTCATTACACGGCAAAAGATTCAAATTCTAGGGTTTATTTGTGTGCTTGTCATTGTTGGCAGTGCCATCAAGTCTGTTCAACTCATAGACGCCCTGTGTACCACAGAACGAAACACTGGCCAGCCTTTCCTCATGCTCACAAATGTTCCTCTATTTGAGGACATTGTTGCAGCCACTGGTCAATCCATGTGTCCTAGGGCCTTTCTGTTTTCACTGCCCCTCTGCTTTACCAAGGAGGCTGCCTTCTTCAGGGAGTGGACTCTCCTGACATGTCCAAAGTATGTGAGACCAAGTCTCACCATCCTTGCCAAGACCAGTATGTTTGTATTTTGGCAGTCCATGATACTTTCAATATTTGTCATCATCACCAAAATTCAAGTGCATTGATTCTCCTTCGGTCTTATATTGAGTTGTAATCCATACTGAAGTCCATATCTTTGAACTTTATCAGCAAGTGTTCACAGTCCTCCTGTTTTGTTGTGAGAGGCTGTCAAGATTCTACACCTCATTATAGATTCTACACACCACAGAAAGAAACATGGCTTGCTCTTACACCATCCACACAATCCCTACCGTGTTTGGGCCAGTTGATGCATCCCATTGAAGGTTTTCCTCATTGTTGCTGACTTTACAAAAATGATATTTTCCCCCTCAGGGCTGATGCCTCCTGAAAACATGCTCAAGGTACCCTAGACAAAATCTCACCATCCATGCATCCACGGAGCATTCTGGTTGTACTTCTTTCAAAATAGACATGTTTATTCCTCTGGAAGTCTGTGGAACAATAAACATTTTTTTCACCAACAGTATAATTCAAGGATACCAATTCTTCATTTTTCCATTTTCAATGTGCATATTCCTCACTCATTCTTTTTTAATGCATAAGAGGGTTTAAAAATATTATGACGAGTGAGGAGCAACTTGGTTCTCAGAGTGCCATCCTTGCATCTGCATACTTCATTTTTGCAGCAGACTTGCCCATGGAAATCCATTGTTTGGTTTTATGATTGTTGCTTCTATAAAACTGAAGCAGTGGATCCAATAAAATGAAGCTCTTGGTAAGATCACTATTTTTCCATTTATTATGATGCTGCTTATTGGTCCTGTTGTGAGAATTTTTGTTTTCTGTTGAGGTGCAACCCAGACTTTACTTTTGTCTTCATCAGTAAGTGCTTCCAGTCATCTCTGTTTCAGCAAGCAAGGCTGTGTTATATTCAGAGCCCTGGCTGTTTCTGCACCTTTCTCTTATCCTCATGTTGCTTTATTCTTCATTTAGTCCCATTGCTCAGATCATGCGTTCAGTTACAGACTTAGTACATCTGGTGAAATGAAAAACCCTGACCCACACTTTTCTGGTGGTAAACCAATCCCCTGGTTCTTTTTAGAGGAGGAGTCTCCATAATCTGTATACAGCTTCCACATGAGTACAATTAAATAATTAAGTTATCTGGAATTCCCACTCCTCACAAGATTATCCATAATCTGTTACAGTCCACACAATCTTTGCATAGTCAATAAAACACAGAGCAACATCTTCCTGGGATTCTCAGCCTTCAGTCAAGCTCCATTAGATGTTAGCAATTATAGCCCTCGTGTCATGCTCCTTTTGAAATTCCACTTGAATTTCTGGCAGCTTCCTGTTAATGTACTGCTGCAATCATTTGTAAACTGTCATCGGCAAAATTTAACTTGTGGATGATATTGTTAAATAATTTCCACATTATATTGGATTGCCTTTCCTTGGGATGGGCATAGATATAAATCTCTTCCAGTCAGGTCTTCCACATTTCTTGGCATAGACAAACGAGTCTTCCCAGCATCGCGTGTTTATGAACCATCTCAATTGGTATCAGGTCAACCTTTGAAGTCGTGTTTTGCATCAATGTGCTCAATTGAACGTGAACTTCTTCTCTCACTACCTTAAGCACATGATCGCATACCACCTCCTATAATGTCTGAACATCAATCAATTCTTTAGGATGCAATTACTTTGAGTATTCCACCATCATCTTTTGATTCTTTCCATGTCATTAATATGTTGGCCCTAGAATCCTCCAGGTTAACTGTTTTTATTCAATGCTTTAAGCCTGAGGAATGCCAAGCATATTTTTCCCTACTGGCTTCCTAACTCCATGTATGTTTACATTTCCCTGTGATGCTGTACTCTGTCATCTTAGGCTATCCATTGAAAGAGCCTGTTCAGTTCTTTCCCTTCCATTTCTTTCATTCCCTTTAGCGAGTCATCCATTTTGATATTGTCTTCCATATCTTTTTAATGACCTTTTACTTTCTTGATGCAAGATGTCTTTGATGTCATCCCATGGTTTGGTCTTTTGGCATTATTATTCAATGCATCAAATTTAGCTTTAGATAGTCTCTGAATTATGAAGTAGTCTCAAAATTGTACTTTGGCTCTTATGTATTCTAATTTTCTTCAGTTTCAACTTGAACTTGCATGAAGTCAATGGATGAATGTTCAGGATTAAGAGTGAAGGGGTGGAGTTTAGCCTGTCAATGAGGTCACAGCTTGATAACCTCATTTGGAGGTGCTACGGAGATAAATAACTCACTTGAGGTGGGGCACAAGCTCACTCCTTGGGAGACATTGCAGCTGGCAAGACACATGGAGCTAGGCTAGTGCCCTGAGCTGGAGGAGTCATGTGGAGACCCCTGACAGAGCTGAGATGTTTGCAATGCCACTGAATCTAAAAGACTTCCACCCACTGGCCTGTGGTCCTCCTGCATTCTGAACAATTCCATGTGTTTCATGAGTCTGAAGAGAACCTTATAGATTGGTATTAGACATATACACTAATATCAGACTTATGGACTTGATCTGGACTGGGCTAGGATGTTTTCTTAATATACAATTGCTCTTGTATATCAAACTCTTTTGTATACCCATATGAGTGTCTATGAATTTGATACTCTAGTCTACACAGACTAACACATCCATTTAGTTTCAAGTCTGTGTGTCAAATAGTAAAGCTAGTTTGCATGGCTGCTGAAGCTAGGAAGTCAGGACGCCCCCTCACGCTCCCCCACCCCCAGGAAAAAAAAAAACACAGAAAAGAGAAAGACAAAGCAGGATGAAGTTCATGGCTAGTGGATGCAGAAGTAAATTGATCAATCTAATGATATGTTAATCTGCTCATAATTACCAAGGTTGGCAGTAAGTGCAGATACAGGATCCACACCAACAAGAAGAGAGATAGATACTTCTTCACAACATCTCTTTTCTGGATATCAAATAGGCCACGCCACCAAGAAATCTTCAGCCTGGAACCTGAGTGAGAACTCACTCTCCACCAATACCTACTTACATATGCAACCAATTGACACCAAACCCAACTATCACAGTCCAACCATTGTCAACTTGGCATCTGTGCACATCTCTTTAAACATACATAAACTTCGAACCAAGAAAATAATACAATCATAATTTCACCTAACATGATACAATGAACACATAAATCCATTTACATTTTATACTTTATAGGTGAATACAATAAAAATATTTGATGCATCCTTATAAAGAGAAGGTGCCATTAACAAATACCGTCCTCATTTTTGCAGCTGATCACGTGAGCACAGCTGGTATTTAGAACTGCCTTTTTTCACCCCCATTCTGTATTCCCCTTGTCCTCAGCAAGCACCTTAACTGGTTGTGGTTCTTTAACTGGCAGGGTCGACCCAAACCCTCATTCTTGAATGGGCTGGGACATTAGAACTCATGCCCGAATTGGGTTGCTGTGGTTTATTATTTACTATAATCTAAGGACATGGGAGCACTGAGATGACCAAAGGAATATCCTGAATTCCAAACGTGTTCTCCTTTACATGTATTATGTCATAACAATACAAGTTTCCCTTGGTAATCAAGATCAATCATATCACTTAATAAAGTAACACACTTCCTTACCTGTTGATCCAGAAGCATGAGGGTCTCGTTCAATGGAACCAGTGCTGTGTGTGCAGGTAGAAGTATCCCTCCCTTTGGAACTAAGATCTCCAGACCTGAAGAGCATAGAATAACAGGGAAATGAAGCAGAAATGCTGTGAGTGATTCCGTAGGAGTCACACTGAGTGCTGTTCTTCCCCTTTCCATTCCTTAGTTGCTGGACCTATATATTTTGGCTCAAAGAGCAGCAGCATCATATATCGGCTGCTTGTTTAGGGCACACACAGCCTCCTGAAGAACACTGTCCCTGAAAGTCATGGCCACCAACAGGTACTGTGATTGACAATTTCATCATTCTATCAAGTAAGCTTCTTCAAGATGATCAGGAACATGGTAAGTGAATTCCATGATCACAGGCCCCTTATTCCACTTCATTTCTGTGAGTCCCTTGATCTGAGGAGATGCTGTGTAAGATACTAAGCCAGTGGATAAGTCATTCTATAAAGCTGTGAATGGTAGGTTTAGCAGAAGTATTGTGTGAAAGGAAAGCAAATTCCTATCCAGAGTGTCTATTCCAATAGGAATACAATACTGCCCTTTTCATATGCAAAAGGCCATTTGTAATCAATCTGCCAGAAGGTGGCTGCTTCTTCTCCCTAAGGAATGCTCCCCAATCTTGGACTCCATGTCTGTCACTCCTGCAGGAAGATTGGCTTAGAAGCAGTGACAGAACCCAAGGTGGGTTTGGTGAGTGATAGTCTTGTTACTCAGCTCATTCGTAACCTCCATCCTTGCCACCATGATCACTTGTTCATGAGCCCATTGAGAAATAACAGAAGTGGCTTTGGAAAGAGGATGACTCATTTCAAAAGGCTATGACATACTATCTGCTTGATTGCTAAAATTCTCTTCTGTAAGGATAACCCTTTGGTTAGTATTCATGAGACACAGTATTTTTACTTTTGTGGCTCATTTAGTGAGTCTATCCACATACTTCTTCCCCACACTTTCTTGTTATGAATTTTCTAATCATGCTTCTTTCCAGTCCTCCATGACCATCCCTCCAAAGCATTAACCACAGCCCATGGACCTGTATACAAGATTACATCTGACCAGTTCTCCTTCTAAACAAAATGAATAATGATAATATTGCTAAAAAGTCTTCCCATTAGCAGGATTGCCCTTCACTATTATTTTCAGGCCACCACTTGTCGGCCACTTTGATATTGCTTGCATGTTTCTGTGATGCTAGAAGCTATGTGACTGGTACTTCAATTACCAGCAGGGTAACTCAAAGTGAAAAAAAAATTTTCTAGACAAAGAGAAGACTGCAAAGAAAGAATTGGCTGTCCATTTTGGAGGAAGTAACTGCTGAAAATCTATGCATAAAATCTAAGCATTATCAGATACTAAAGGCCTACTGAATGGAAACAGAGAATTATCCATGGGAATGCCAGAGGATGAGCTCCTGGAGTGATTCAAACTACAACAGAGAAAGAGTTGCCTTCTCAAAGTAGACTCAATCATGATGACTTAAATGGAATAAAGCAAGTGGGAATAAAGGTTCTGGATCTTCATTTGCTAATGGGGCACTGCAAACATCAATTAATAATTAGAACTTGAAATGTAGGAAGTATGAATCTAGGAAATTTAGAAGTCATCAAAAATGACATGGAACAAATAAAAATCAATATCCCAGGTATTAGTGAGCTGAAATAGATTTATATTGGCCATTTTAAAACAAAAATCATATGGTTTACTATACTGTGAATGACATAATCAAGAGGACTAATGTTGCATTTATCATCAAAAATGATATTTCAAGGCCTATCTTGAAATATATTGCTGCCCATGAAAGGATTGTATATATCTACATTCAAGGAAATGAAATCAATATAACTTTTATTCAAGTTTATGCAACAACCACAAAATCTAGTGATGAAGACATTGAAGAACCCTATCAATGTCTTCAGTAGAAAACTGAACACACATGAAATCAAGATGCATTAATAAATTTGGTGATTGGAATTCTAAAGTTGGAAACAAAGAAGGAACAGTAGTGGGAAAATATAATATTGGTGATAGAAATTAAACTGGAGTCTATGACAGAATTTTGCCAAGCCAATGACTTACTGATAGCAAATACCTTTGGTCAACAACACAATAGGAAAATTATACACATGGAATACAGAAGTGGAATTCCAGATGGAATACAGAGAAATCAAATTGACTAAATGTGTGGAAAGAAACCACGGAGAAGCTCAACATCAGCAGCTAAGACCAGGTGAGGGGTTGTCTGCGGAACAGACCATCAATTGCCCATATCTAAGTTCATGTTGGAACTGAATCAAATTACAATAATTCGGAGAGAGTGAAAATATAACCTCGTGTCTTTGTCACCTGAATCTTGAGAACATCTCAAGAACAAATTCTCTGCATCTAAAACCAATGGCAGAAAATGTACTGATGTGTAAAAGGACATCAAGAATAACATCCACAAAGAAAGCCAACGATCATTAAAAAAACAGAAAGGAAAAGATCAAAGTGAAGGCCAGAAAAGATGCTGAAACTTGCTCTCAATCAGAGAGTATTTAAGGCACATGGAAGAAATGATGACGTCAAAGAACTGAACAGACTATTTCATAGGGCAATTCAAAAACAAAAATATTATAATGAAATGTGCAAGTACCTAGAGTTAGAAAACCAACAGGGAAGGCAATTAGTGTACAAATGTGCTCTACACAATTGATGTTTGTATGGATTGTGACAAGAGTTGTAAAACGAGTAAAATTTAAAAAAATAAATAAGGGGGAAAAAACATAACAACAACTTTAAGAATGTCAAAAAGAAAACCAAATGGGAAGAAGACACTCAGTGTATCTTAAATTGAATTGTTGTTAGGTTCCAGCTAGTCAATTCTGATTCATAGTGACTCCAGGCCCAACACAACAAAATATTGCTCAGTCCCACACCATCCTCAGAATTGTTCCTGTTCTTGAGCTGATTGTTGCAGACACCGTGTTAATTCCATCTTGAGTGTCTTTCTCTTTTTCACTGAGCCCCTACTTTACCAAGCATGATGTCCTGCCCCAGGGAATGATCTCTCTGGACACACTTACCAGTGTATTTGACAAAGTATCACCAACTTTGCCTCTAAGGAGAACTCTGGCCATACCTCTTCCAAGACAGGTCAGGTTGTCCTTAGAGTGACCCATGGTCCTTTCAATCTTTTTCTCCAGCACCACAATGCTCATAGCCAGTCGTGGAAGACTTGTCCATTCTCACTGAGATAGACGCAAACTAAACAGCTCAATCCATTAGGATTAATCAGAACCCAGAAACAACTTAAAAGTTCAACTTTATGATTCTTCTTTTCTAGAACTACTCCTGGTACTAAATATAGTTGGGTTGGGTTCTCTAGAGAAGCAAAACCAGTGAAACTTACTGATGTATATAAAGAGAAAACTTTATATCTAGTAAAATGGCTCACACGGTTGTAGAAGTGGTGAAGCCCAGGTGGGTTCAAGGTTGGGTGTCAAACTGTAAAGCCGGAGGCTTTTCCTGTCCCGCATGGCTGCCAGGCTGGGAAGTTGAGAAGCCTGAATATGAACCAATAAGCAGGAGGACTAAACAGGAAAAAGACCAAGGCTGGTAGATGTGGAGATAGATCTACTTATCAGATGTTATGGCAGACAACAGCTACCAGAACTTGCTGGCAACATGGCAGGCCGTTGGATCAAGTGCAAAGAGCTGAAGGTCAATGTGATTGATACAGGATCTACACCAGCAAGAAGTGAGAGAGAGTTCTTCATGGAGTCTCCTTCATGGATATTAAGTAGGCCACATCCCCAAGAAGCTCCCCACATCATCAGGCGGTGACTTAGGGTGAGAGATTGTGGTCTACCCCCATCTTCTTACAGACACGGGCAACTGACACAGAGTATCACAGACAGCCATTGGAACACTATTCTGATCAAAATGTTGAAGAAGATGCTTTCATTATTCCTTCTCGTTCTGCCATGACACAGTTCTGTGACTTTAGCAAAGCTTTACAAAATATTTTAAAAGTGTTACTATGAGGAAGATTCTGATGCATGGCAATCCTATGTATGTCAGAGTAGAACTGTGCGCATTGGGTTTTCAATGGCTGTTTTTTGTCAGCAAGACACCAGACCCTTCTTCCAAGGTACCTCTGAATATTCAAATGCAGAACATATAGGTTAATTGCAGACATCAGTACAATCATTTGCACCCTGAGGGACTCATAGCAAGACTTTGTGTCTCCTAATGGTTTTCATGCTGCATTGCTCCAAGAATTTTCAGCACACCGTAATGAACACATCTGTAACTTCATGACCCAAACTTAAAGCTTCCTTATAACACTGTGATGACATTTGCCACCACCCTGTAAATAATCCAACATTGAGAATAATGGATTTGGCCTTGTAGATGTACTGAATTTAGCATTGCTTATAGATCTTCTTTTGAGCGGATGATGTTTCCAATTTGCTTTTGTACAAGCTCTGAGTCAATCTCACAAGACATACAGCCCCATTCTATTCTGAGACTGGGAAACCAGGGCAACTTGGATTTAATTAAAATGCTTTGGAGATTTATTCTTAGTATTAACATGACTCCAAAACCAAATGAACTTAGACAAGCCATTTAACCTCTATGACCTTATCTCCCCATGTATAAGCATGTCTACTTGCAGGATTATTATGCGAATGAAATAAAGTTCTACATGTCAAAACCTATTAAATTCATGTTACATAATGAGCTCTTATAATGCTTAATGGATATATGGACATATAGTAATTGTTATTTCTAAAATAACATAAAAGCATCCTTAGGAAACATGGAGTTGCTATAGGATATCACAAGAATTTGTAGCTCAAGCACAACCTTGCTAAACCTGTTTGTATTGCACCCTTGGCTACATTATCAGTATCTTCTGCCCAAAGAAGTAATTTTTCTCCTTCTTGTCCTAAAGCTACTCATTTCAAGTTATTCGATATACCCTGTTCTGCTATCTTGATATTTTAGAATGTTCACCATTGGCCTTTCCATTTACTTGATGACTTTTCATCCTTACTGTTCAGCTTTCTCTTCAGAGCTGGAAGCGTTGTTTTGTTAAGTTTATCCCAATAAACCTATTGCTTTGATCATTCAAAACAGCCTTCTTTGCATCATCTCTAGCTTGATCAAATTTTTCCTTAAGAAATCCTGAGTGCCAGCCAACAAACAAAAGGTTGGAGAACAGGAGTGGAAAAAGTGGAAGAGAGTAAATCAAGTTGCAAAATTGATGTTCTGAAAATATTAACAGCTGTTATTTGTCTTTTGAATGGCACAGTCATTTGTATTTTCCCTTGATACCTCTACTTAATCATTTATTAGTGTTGGAAACGACTTAGAGATCATCTCGTTTAGACTTTCGCACACTTGCACAAGCATCAGAATCTTGTGGGACATGATTACTTACTCTTCTTTTTAATATAGATGCCAGAGAATCTAAATTCCACGTTTTACTCCTTTATCCTTCGAGTGGAGCGTATTGTGCAGACATCCGTATGCTGAACACCAGAGGAGGGGACTCGAGTTTATCAAGACCTTCTGGTGATTCTTATAAGCAGGAAGATTCAGGAAACTTTTATAGCACAATAAATTCACTTAACAGTGGTGGAAATTCAGATTTAGGAAGTTATATCGGCTTTACCAAATCATACACTAATATGATTTTTATAAGGGCCTGGAGGCCACATTTTAACCTTATTGAAGGTAGGCTGCATGGTGTAGGAACTTGGATTTGTTAACTTCTGTCTCTGCAGGGAGGAGTTTAGTTTAGAGTTCTAGATTAAGGTGTTTAAGATTACGGCATGTTGAGTAACTGAGTGAGTGAATGAATGACTTTGTCCTTTAGCTACACGCCACAGAAACTAATTGTGTGATTTCAATCTCCCAATTGGCTACTCTATATTGTTCTGGTTCTTAGATTGTATATGAAGACAGCATTGGACAACAGAAAGAAAATCCCATTAGGTAACAGGTCAGCTGGGAAAGAAAACAACACACAAACACACACAACAAAAGCACATAAGCATGCGCTAAATGACATCTTTTTGCATGTAAATCTGTAAATCCCCCTTTCTTCAAATGTCCCAGGGATAATCTATGCTATAAGAAATAGACATAATTGTGGTTGTTCTTTGTAAGTCTATTTATAAAGACGTCTACTACTTCTTTACCTGGAAAGAAGGAAGAGAGAGGGGAATAGAGTACTTTTAAAACAGCCCCACCCCACCCCCACCAAACCCTCTATGTTGTTCAGTTTCCTGAGTATATACTCTCCAACGTCTTCTGAGACTGTTGGTTTCTATTTTTAATCACTGCTGTGTGCAGAGACAAACTGTGTCAAGATGAGTTGTTTTGCAGAGGAAACGGTAAAACTCCTCCAGCTTCCTCTTGTGGCTGTGACAGGCCAGTTTGCTTTTTAAGAAATCAGGAATGACAAAGAAACAAACCCATTTGAGTCACCCAACCATAATAAAAAACAAAACCTCATTGCTTTCCTCATCCTCTCTCTCTTATAAATTACTCAGAAAGCACTTCCAAATAAGCACAATTTCATAGCATCATTATCAGGTTATGGAGCAGGCTTTCCATGTGGGCTGACATTCAGTAAGACTACAGGGTGACTCACTGACGGTTCTGCCCATTGTGAGAATCTGTTCCCACTTGCGACCCTGTAATAATCAGTTGTCATGCTACTGCAGAAAAATCTAATTGCAACTTCAATCCCCCTGCCCCTTTTGAATTGCTCACGCACTGGCTCAGCTTTAATTACATAATACTTGGAAGAAGAAATACAGAACAGATGAAGCTGGAATTGAACATTTACCCAAATGGAAATCAGTAAGAGTTCACTCATGTTTCTAATGGTGTGGACATCAAACTTCATGTTACCTGGAAAGTTTGCTGCAACACATGTGATTTCCAGAGCCCACCTGGATTTCTTGAGGATGAGTCCCAATAGACTTGGTTTTAATAATCATCCCAAATGATCCCTATGCACAGTAGTGCAATTAAAATATTGGTCTACAATGTTGGCCACCGTTAACTTTTTAGAAAGTGATACTGAACCATATGAATGAAGGAATAAAAGTATGAGATATTCTTTGCCAGTGCACAGGGCTCCTTTCTTGGGTACCACACTCTACTGCTCAAACCCATCACGACTTGGTGTAGTTGTCGAGCCACAGGCACACAGCCAGATTCTTGGACACCGTGCTCTGCTCTGGACCACAACTGAAATCTTCAGTTAGTTCAGCTATTATTGCTTCTCGGTGTTTTCACTAAGACCAAGTACAGTTAGGTCAGCGATTAAGTCACTGTCTGAAACAAATGGAGCTTGTTGGGCTATTTGGTTCCTATGCCTGCTCGCCTGATGATACTCTTCTGACATCAGCTCAGGCTTCTTACTTTGTCCACAGAAGTGTTTCCTAAAGTGAGTAATACCACCCCTCCGGGTCACTAGAATGATCCACAGGGGTTGCAAAAGCAGATTCCTATACTTTAACCTAGAGTATAGGCTATATTACAAAAGCTTCTAATTGCCAAGGCAGTGCTTAGTAAATTTCTGGGAGTTTTTTTTGTTTTGTTTTTCTTAAAAAGGGCTGTAAGCCAATTAAATTTGGAAACCTTTGGTCTACATTAATGAGCAAGCTTCCATCTGATGGTTTCAAACTGCTGACTTCTGAATTGCTTTCTGAATATTTAAACAGTGTAATTTAGACCAACAAGGGGTCTGTGGGGTCAATACACAAAGCTAATTTTACAAATGAGGAAACTAAGGCTCAGAAGCATTAGTGATATTGCTCAAAATAGCATCATAACTACCAGTGTCACAGAACCAGTGCTCCGGTTTAGTATCCTTGATGTCACACGGCTTACAGAGGGAAATACTGAGCTCCTGAGTAAGGATGGCAAGGAGCTAGTTGTCTCCATTCCCTCTATGCACTCTGGAAAGATTGCTGATGGTGTAGACAATTATGCATGAGAGAGCTAACTGCCAGGTTGGCGATTAAAACCCACCAGCCCCTCGGAGGGAGCACATTGATTCCTGTAAGGGCTGACCGGCTCAGAAACCCTCTCGGGTTGCCATGAGTGGAAATCCACTCAGTAGCAGTGAGCTGTTTGGGTTTGAGATGCTCTTTGGAAACCCTGCTGGAGAGAAACAAATGGATGTCTTCAAGGTGTGAATGACAAGGACAAAGAGAACAGTTGAGGAGCTGACACCAGCTTAGAGGTGTCAACAGGATTTCAGAGGAAGCAAAGTAGCAAGGGTGGTAAATAATATATCAGGGTGGAAAAAGCTTAAACCTGATCTCGCTTAGAGAAAGAGAGCGATAGGAATCAGGCTGGCTCAGCTCTGGAAGGCAAAACAAAGCCTCAAGAGTGGCATGCTCCCTGTGCCCTTGTGAGTGAGGCTGTAGGCTAGAGTGATGAAGGAATACTTAAAACCTCAGATCTTCTTTATTTGGAAAAATTTCCCCAAGAAGCAGGAATTAAGAGGTAGCAGAGGCGAAACAGGAAATGAGGAAAAGTCCAAAGCAGAATGCATGATCACATTGGCTGGTGCTGTGGGCTCCTTGTTGGATGTCGTATAGACTTCTTAGGAGGCTTATGTAGTAGGTCTCAATACCATGCGCACTTGTAAAAGGAAAAGTATTTTTCTATCACCCCCACTGTGTTAGTCTGGGTAGACTATAGACTCGTGTGTATAAGAAGGAGCTTTATATAAAGAGTAATTGTGCATTAAGAAAACATGCCAGCTCAATCCAGATCAAGTCCTTAAATCCGATATTAGCCCATAGGTCTGATACCAATCTATAAAGTCCTGTTCAGACTCACAAAACCCATGCAATGACACCAAATGCAGAAAGATCACAGACCAGTGGGTGAGAGGTCTTGTGGATCCAGTTGCATTGTAGCGTTGTAAGCATCTTAGCACTGGCAGGGTTCTCCATGTGGATTCTCCTGCTCCTAGGGCAATAGCATAGTTCCATGTGTCTTGACAGCTGCAATATATCTCAGGAGTGAGCAGAGAGAGTGTCTCCCACCTCCAGACAGGACTGCAGGAATTCCCAGAATCCTCAGGAGAAGGCCATGCCCACACAGAGGCCTCATTGGCTATGACCTGATTGGTAGGCTACACTCCACCCTTCCACTCTGAATCCTCAAATGGACACCAGATTATGTAACTACCACATCCCTCACCCCAAATCCCCACCAGAGGCTTTTACATCTCTGGTCTGCCAGATTGCAAGTGCACGTGTGGTTTCTCCACCCAGGCACTGGAGAAGCTCTTTTTCAAAAGTTGCCATCAAATTGGCTTCTACTTTAGAGGAGTCAAAGTAGCAAGTGTGTTAGTCCATGTGTGTCAGAGCACCGGTGCTTCACTGGAGTTTTCAATTGCGGATTTTATGGAACTAGATCATCTTTCCTTTGAAGTACCTCTGGGTGGACAGGGCTGATTATGTTTATTGCTCGGGGACATTGATGTTCTATGGAAGGATAAGGGTCCTGTGAAAGTGCACATGCATGAGACTGGTCGTGTTTCTTGGAAATTGCCTTTGTAGCAGTTAATAGGGGAAGAAGTAGAAATGTCTTAACTGATGCTCAAAAGGAGTCCAGCACAACTCATGAGCTGGGGCTACAACTTGGAACCGCAGACAGTGGAGTGGGAAGAGAAGGCCTTCCCATTTGTCTGGCTTGGGTTTTAGAAAACCTGTGGTCTGTGGCATCAGGAGGGTTCATAATTGACAACCTGTACCACGTAAACAGCACAATTTTGCTTACTGAAAGAAAAGATAATTTAAAGCATTTACAGATAAAGATCAAAGAATACATCCTGCTGTATGGATTACAACTCAATATAAAGAAAACTCCAAACCTCTAAAATGGATCATTAGACAAGACTATGGTAAATATAACAATGGAATTGTGCTTGTTACATAATCTGGTGTCAATTTGAGCGGATTACAAGTGAAGGGGTGGTGTCTGGCCTGTCAATCAAGATATAACCAATGAGGCCTCTGTGTGGGCATGGGCTTCTGCGAATTCTGGGATCTCCTGCACTTCCTCCTGGGAGGCAGGAGACACTTCTCTCACTCTCTACTTGGGAGGATGTTCTACTGACAAGACACCGTGCGCTATGCCCTGGGAGCTGGAGAAGCCACATAGACCTACCCTGATGCAATCAGACCTCTGGAGCCTGAGAAGCCACATAGAGACCCCTGCCAGAGCTAAGATGCTTACAACGTCACTTGATTGAGAAGACTTCCAACCCACTGGCCTGTGAACTTTCTACATTCAGTGTCATTATGTGTGTTCTGTGAGTCTTAAAAGGACTTTATAGATTGGTATCAGACATATGGGCTAATATCACACATATGAATTTGATCTAGACTGGAATGGGATGTTTTCTTAATGATCAACTGCTCTTGTATATAAACCTCTTTCTTATTCACATATGGATCTTTATGAATTTGTTTCACTAGTCTACCCAGACTAACACATGAATTTTTATGGATTTCATTTTACTTGAATGCACAACCAATATCTATGGAAACAATGATCAAAAAATCAAATTATGTATTGCATTTGAAACCCAGCCATGTTCTTTTCAATAGTCTCATGCATACAAGAGTTGGATATTGAATAAAGAAGACAGAATTATAGACTGGTTTGAATTATTATGTTGATGAAGAATATTGATATACCATGGATTGACAGAAGAACAAACAAATCTGTCTGTACAGGCAAGTTCTTCTTAGAAGCAAAGATAGTGAGATCTCATGTCTCATACTTAGACCATTGTGTTAGGCTGGCTTAACTAGAGAAACAACTCCAGAGACATGCATATATTGTAAGAAATAAATCAAATCAACAAAACATCTCAGTCCAGTCCAGATGAAATCAAGACCAATACCAACCCATAAGTTTGATACTTAATCTGTAAGTTCCTCTACAGACTTATGCAGCCATATGCAATGATGCAGAATGCAGGAAGATCACAGGCAGTGAGTACAAAGGTGTGTGGATCCATCACAAGGATCACACAGTTCTCCAGGTGGCTTGCCAATGGGAAGCTGAAGCAGAGAGAGAAAGAGAGAGTCCTGCCTTCAGAGAGCCATTTATGTCAGTGGCACCTCCAAATGAGGTCATCAAGCTGTAGCCTGATTGACAGGCTAGGCTCCACCCAACACTTCAAGTTGACATGGAATTATGTACTACCACAAACACGTTATCAGAAAGGACCGGGTCCTGAGAAAGGACATCACGCTTGGTAAATTAGAGGGTCAGTGAAAGAAAGGAAGGTTTTCGACAAGACAGCTTAACACAGAAGCTGTAACAATGGATTAAACATAACAAGTTCGAGGACAGCACAGACTGAGCAGCATTTTGTTCTGTTGTTCCCAGGCTACCTGTAAGTTGGGACTGACTCACTGACACCTAACAACAACATCCAATGAGGTTCAAACATGCACACAAAACTTTGAATCAATGTTTGTCCTTTATTTTTAAATTAAAAAGGACCATTCAAAGACCACAACAAATTAAGGCATGTCTATAATATTAGGGATAGATTATATATATATATATATATATTTTAAGTTTTCCTGTTAAATATTAACTCTTTTAAAGTTCACTGTTATGTTATTTGAGCCTAAGAGCAGCAAAAGAAGTCTTGATATTCAAGAGACACTATCAGAGTACGATTAAGAAGGTATATGACTGTTGGAATAAAACACTAGTCCCATTAGTTAATGTTATTATGTATCGGTTCTGATTTACAATAATCCAACATATAAAATACTGCTCTGAGTCCTATGGCATCCTCGTAACTACTGTACGTGAACCCAGTATGACAGCCACTGTGTCAACTCATCTGGTTGAGGGCTTTCCTCCCTTGTTTGCTGATCTTTGTCACTAACCACGATGCCCCTATCCAGGCACCAGTCCCTGCGGGTGATGTGGTGACAGAAGATGACGTCAAGAAACAAAACACCCTCATTAACTAGAATCACACTCCACTTAGCTTTAGACTTATCTAAATGTCTATGACTTCACAGCGCCCCAAAATTTCATTGTGCTCTCGAGAACTCAAGAGCATCATTGCAATGTGTCCACATTCACAAACACAATCTACCTTTCTTCTCTCACGGAAACCCACGTGTCCCTTGGTAGTCCTCTTCAGCGTGTTCTTTCAAATCCCTTGAGCCACTGTGCTGGGCGTTGGGATAGGTTTCAAAAGTCTGAAAAGCTTTCCATTTAGCAATATCAGGAACTCCCTGCCATTGTTGTCTTCAAGTTGGTTCTCACTCAAAACAATCCTGTGGGCAGCAAAACAAAACACTGCCCTGTCGTGTGCTTTCCTCATAATTATTACTGTGCTTGGGTCCATGGCTGCAACCACCGTGTCAATTTACCTAGTTGAAGGTCTTCCTCGTTTGGCTTTGGGCTAACGTTGTTCTTGACTAAGCATGATGTCCTCATCCAGAGACTTTAGAACAAATGTGGATGTCATCACTGGGCCATGCCCTTTCTTTCTTTTGTGATTATTGTTGAAAGAGTATCTATTTGCTTATATATTGTGTAGAAGCCCTGGTGGCATAGTGGGTTAAGACTTAGACTGTCACTGGAAAGGTCAGCAGTTTGAAATCACCAACTGCTTCATGAGAGAAAAATTAGGATTTCTATTCCTGTAAGAGGAAAGTCAAAAGAAGTAGGGGAAAAAGCTAGGAGGCAAAGGGCATTTATAGAGGTCTAAATAAAAGCACATAGATATGTAAATATATTTATATATAAGGATGGGGAAATAGATCTATGGCATATACTATATGTATAGGTTTAGTATTAAGGTAGCAGAAGGACATTGGGCCTCCACTCAAGCACTCCCTCAATGCAAGAATACTTTGTTCTATTAAACTGGCATTTCATGATGTTTACCTTCCCAACACCATCATTGAAAGTGGGTGCATAAGCAAATGTGGTGAAGAAAGCTGATGGTGCCCAGCTATCAAAAGATACAGAATCTGGGGTCTTAAAAGCTTGAAGGCAAACAAGCAGCCATCTAGCTGAGAAGCAACAAAGCCCACATAGAAGAAGCACACCTGCCTGCGTGATCATGAGGGGCCGAAGGGATCAGTTATCAGGCATCAAAGAACAAAAAAATCAAATCATTGTGTGCTCACCTTCCCAATACGATCACTGAGGACAAATGGGTGCATAAGCAAATATGGTGAAGAAAGCTGAGGGTACCCAGCTATCAAAGGATATAGTGCCTGTGGTCTTAAAAGCTTGAAGGTAAACAAGTGGCCATGTAGCTGAGAAGAAACAAAGCTCATTTGGAGGAAGCACACCAGCCTGTGCAATCATGAGGTGTTGAAGGGATCAGGTAGCAGAACAAAAAAATTATATCATTGTGAATAAGGGGATGTGCAGAGTGGAGACCCAAACTCCATCTGTAGGCAATTGGACATCCCCTTATGGTAGGGTTGTGGGGAGGAGATGAGTCAGTCGAGTGCAGTGTAGCAATGATGAAACATACAAATTTCCTCTAGTTCCTAAAGGCTTCCCCCCCCCCACCCCTGCACCCACACTATTATGTTCCCAATTCTACCTGACAAATCTGGCTAGACCAGAGGATGTACATTGGTACAGATAGCAAATCAGAAACATGGGAAACATTTTTTTTATTTTCTCACCAGCACATGTCTTCACCCCCAATTCGTCACCAGAGCTTATCACTTCCACACCCATATATATCTCGACTCTTGTCAGTTTGTCCCCTATCTCCATTGCCAATTCTGATTCCAAAGTCATCACATTATATTTCACCTGAAGAAAGCAATAGCTTGTCAACTAGGAGCTGTGAGTCATTCTAATCCAGTCTGCACCTAGCAACCAATGTGATCTTCTGAAAGTTTCATTTATATATCACTTCTTATTTTAACTTTACAACGGTTGAGTCACAAGTAGAATACCATACTATTGCTCTCAGTTGCTGATAAGCCAGCCCCAACATATACCAAGTGTATGTGTAGCATAATCAAATGTCGGTCAGTTTAGCACCATCTTCATGATCACTGTATGCTTGATCCCACTGTTGCAGCCACTGTGTATTTTGAGTGGCTTTTAACTTGGCGTCTGGTGGGGGTTGGGAGGAAAGCTCATCTTTTCCAGAACCAAATCAGACAGTACTCTGTTGTGATATATATGGGCTTTTCACTGGCTAATTGGCAGATAGAGATTGCCAGGCCTTTCTTCCTAGTCTGTACTTATTGAATGATGTAATTGACATATCATACAATTTAATAGATCAATCATCTTACGAAGAGCTGTGCAATCATCACCAATCAATTTTTGAACACTTTCTTCATTGTTGTGCTCACTGTTGGCTTCCTGTTTCTCCCCAACTTCTCGGTCATGCCCCTAGGACATTATTAATCTGGTGACTGTCTTCATAGACATATGAATTCCATGTACAGGAAAACATACAAAATAAAGATGAAGAAAGATAACATAACGACCATGACAAAATAAAAGAGAAAAATGTAAATAATAAAATCTCAAGCCAGAGGAAGAAATGATATCAGAGTTTAAATTCTAAGCACTTGGTTTATGCAAGGCTCTGGATGACCACGGAAGCCCAAAATTCATGTGCAGGTTCTCCAAATGGACTAAGTCTCCAGGGAATGACCTCGGATGACAGCTCAGAGATGTGAAACGCTTTGCTGTGAGACAGAGAGCAGCGAAAACTGGATTTAGACAGAGATAGCTAGGTTAAAATGTACCAGTTTATCTTAACCCAGAAACCCACTGAAATCTGTCCCTACTAGATGATCCTCCTGGAATCAGTAATACTGGTAACATAGCTTCCACCATCATACCCGAGAGACATGCAGACTGCACTGCACTGAGTGGATACAACCCTTTAGGACAGGGATGAACTGTCTTTGTGAGTTTCCAAGACTGTAAATCTTTTCATTTATTATTATTAAAAGATCATTTTATTGGGGATCCCACAGCATATATCAATTGTATCAAGCATGTTTGTACAGATGTTGCCATCGTTATTTTCTAAACATTTACTTTCCATTGAGCCCTTAATACCAGGTCCTCTTTTTTCCCTCCCTGCCCTCCCCCCACCCTCGTGACAGGGATAGAAAGGCCTGTCTTTCTCCCTCAAAGAGGCTGCTGGTTTCAAACTGCTGACCGTGCAGTTAGCAGCCCTGTGTATAAGCACTATGCAATAGGGTTCCTTCCAGGATCTTAGCCACAACCAAACTGACTGATTGTGTAATTTAGATAACAGTGTTGCTCAGGGTTTATAATGGCTCACAGTTATAAATATTATATCATGCAATATCCTTATCAGAGCATAAGTCCCCTGTGTGATCCTTTATGAAAACCCCTTCATAGAGCTTCAAGATGCCCTTTTCCTTCACTTGGGGGTGCTAGTCCTACCAGTCTTCCAGTTCTAGGCAAGATCGTCACCGCGGGAGAGACCTTGCAGGAGCCTCTGCCTCAGTCAGATATTAAGTTAGGGGAACAGCGCCTATGCAAGCCAAAATTTTACATTATGGAATTAGAGAGAAGTCATCTTTGAGTCCTGAAGAGTGAGCAGATTACCCCATTATATTCTCTTGTAAAACCTGTACTTCCTGGGGATAGATGCCAATCAACCAAATTACATAATGATGGATGATTTTTTTTGTCTGCATTCTCATTGTATGATAAATCTTATGAAGACAGAAGTACATGTTTTCCTGCTGAGGCTATCCCCTCAGCTTGACATACGCCAAAACAAATTCCTACTCCATAAATATTTATTTAAGAATAAATTAACATATTGACACACCCTAAAATCAGGCCCTCTCAAGTTAGCTTTCTATTTCTTTTTAATCAACTACAATTTTCATTTTGGAAAATACAGTTTCTCAGTAACAGGGAATTTTGTTTAAATTCTATTTGGTGTTGTAACAAATAAGTCTTCATGGTTGAGCGCCTGTATTTTGAGATGTACTTCTCAGTCATGTACAATTAAATGAATGTTCCTGTCCTGCAGGCAGCTGTCTTTCTCTAAACTGAAACCCACGTCCCTCTGTCTTGGGGCGCAGTTTTCAATATCATTCTGCTCACTTACATCAGGCTGAGAGACAGAGAACGAGCACGGGTGTTTGGGCATGGGCAGCGTGTACAGATAGAATTGGGAAGGGGCGTACCTAAAAATTATTCATATCCTTTGAAAGAAGAAATGGTTTCATGATCAGCTCCAAAGCCAAACCAAACTCACTGCCATGAAGTCAGTGCTGACTTACAGCAACCCCGCGGGTGTCTGGGGCTGGCACTGTTTACAGGAGGGCAAAGCTCCGTCTCTCTCTACCAGAGCTGCAGGTGGTTTCAAACTGCGGACCATGAGGATCAAAGCCCAGGGCGTAACCACTATACCACCAGCACTCGTGGGATTAAACTACGCACTCCAAAACAAACAGAAAACAAGCTTACTGGTTTCTAGACTAACTCTTTCTAGGAGTAGAAGCCTCGTCTTCCTCCGTAAGTGAGCAGCTGATGGTTTCAAACTGCTGACCTCACAGTTAGCAGCCCAACAGGTAACCACGAAGTCACCAGGGATTATACAAGCTTATTTGTAGATAATAGTTGTCATGGTGTTCGTTACCCAATCATAACAATCAACACTTACTAAAATCTCATGGCCACCTCCTCAAAGCAATACTGAATTAGCAAGATGGGCCAACTGAATCACCATGACATCTGTGGAATGCCTTCAATGTTTTAAACCTGTGAGACAAGGCATGACTTGAACCTCATCTGTCATTTAAAGGTGGATCATCCCCAGAGCTGTGTTGTCCACTCCCACCTCCCCCCAATTCTCAATCCACATTACCTACTGGCATCTGGGAGAGAAAGGGAAGTGGCCAACAGTTGGTCTAGGACCGCACCCTCATAAGCTAGCTCTCTGCTCGATTTAAAGTGGGATGATCAGGATGGGCAATCATTCTCTTAGCACTGGTGTGCGGCTGGGAAGGGACGATGTGTATTGGAAGTGTAAGCACACAATGGTGGCGGCAGAGCACTCTGCCTACGTGATCACACAGGCTTGTGATTGTATCTGGTGCTTTATGCTGATTGTGGCCAATGGAAATTTCCTCCCCCAGCAGGGGAACTGAGGTTAATGCTCATGCACGGCATATGGTTATGCCTCAATTATGATTTTTATGGGAATCTTGTTTTCAGAGACAAGCTCTTGGGGAGAGATTGTTCTTTTTTAATTGTTTTGCCTTAGGAAATAGGAAATTCCCTTCCTGCAGTGATGTAGAACAGGGTTTTGATCTCCCTCCAGAAATGCGCATATGCTAGCTCACTGTACCTCTTCCAAAACCTTAAGATGGGCAAATTCTGTAAAATTAATGAGTCAAAAGGATTGTTTGTACTGTAATAAGAATGACGATAATTTGTTGCATGATACTTATAATTTTCAAAATGTTTTTTTAACAATTTTCATTTCACTCTAAAAATAAATTTGAGTAATGAAGTCTGATATTTTAAATATTCATTTCACGGATGATTAAATGACCCCCCCCCCCCCAGAGGAATTAAGTGACTTTCCTCAAGTCTCAGGATCCACCTAGCTAGCTGGTCTCTTGAGTTCTGGTTCTGTCCATTCTTTCTTCCACCTAATCTGCCTTGCATCACTAAGGCCTCCTGCTCATCTTTCCCACCATGCTTAGTGATTAGTTGCTATCTTCTCCAAGCTTTTATTTGGACTTTTCCCTTATTTTTATTTTCTCTTCTATTGCTACCATCGCCAAGTAAGTCT
This sequence comes from Tenrec ecaudatus, assembly GCF_050624435.1. Classification (NCBI taxonomy): domain Eukaryota; kingdom Metazoa; phylum Chordata; class Mammalia; order Afrosoricida; family Tenrecidae; genus Tenrec; species Tenrec ecaudatus. The sequence continues at coordinate 165,174,732 of NC_134534.1, forward strand.
CCATGACAAATTACCCCAAAGCCCTCATTTCTTCCCTTGTACTATTTCTCCTTGATCCAAAATGCATGCCAGTTTTCACTACCACATACTTCTCCAAACACAAGCTCGCACAACACCTTATACCTTGAGTAAAATCCAGACTATTTACTCAGGTATAGAAGGTTCCTAACGATTTCTCTAAACTGGCTCACAGGATGAAGTCTTAAGTGAAATCAGTTGACTTGTGGCTCTCCTAATACACCATGGATATTTGAACCCGCGACTCTGTTCCTGCTGTGTCAGTCTCCTGAAACACTCTCTGATCCACTCAAATTCTGTGTCTTTCAAAAACCAGGCAAGTCTTCCCTTGATCCTCACATTGCCCACGTTCAACTGCACAGGACAAGTATTTTGTCTTTTGTCTGTTGCTTAATGCTTATTTTCCAACCACTGATTCTTCCTCCCCCCACCCCCAATTCATGTTCTTATCACCACTAATTATAGATGCATCTTGATTGTATGTTTAATCAATTTCAAACTGAAGAAGTGGAAGCATTCTTCAATGTTTCCATCTAACTTTAGTGGTGGCTGTGCATATTTGAATAATAGGCTAACTGGTCTTCCCTATAGACATACAGATATTATCCTACCACAGACAGCATTGTACTTGATGACAGATCTTGAGATCTTTTTGACCGTGAATGTGACATTACGCCTCTTGAATTTGTCATTCCAAGCAAAATGGACCATATGCACTCAGTCTTCTACCTTTATTTTGTAGGCACTTATTTGAGCCACTCAATCTTGCTTCTTCATATAAATTAAAATTGCCTTTTGCTCCAAGATATTGTTGTGTTGTTGTATTTCCTTGGTGTGATCTTAGCTACTCACTACCTATCTCCTGGTCGATGTGCTGAAGAATGTGCATGCAGTTCCTCTTTGCTGTTTGTGCAGCACATTTGAGGATCACTTTGGTGCTGGTGTCATCTACTAGTCTTCAGGTGTTACTAGAGTGGGAATTGGGTGGGACTACAGTAGGCATGCATGTAGCTTGACTGTGTGGGTGTGATTGCTGTTTCACAGTGGGTGGCACAAGAAAATTTTTAAAGGAGAGAGAAAAAAATAAAAACAACAGCAAAATGGAAAATAATAATATCCAGGCAGGGGAAAGCAGGCAAACAAGAAAATAATTTAGTTACTAAAGAGAGAAGAAGAAACAAAAATATAAGCAAAGGAAGACATGGGATAAGAAAAGAAGCACAGATAAGCAAAACTAGAAATGGGGTAAAGAAAAGGGAAAAAGAGGATAGTAAAAAAAAAAGACTAAGTGGAAATGAAAAATGAGAAAAAAAGATAAGGGGAAAAAAACAGATGGAGGGAAAGGAATTGAAAGCAGAGAAGAAGTGTGTCCGTCTGGGGGTTGACTAGAGAAATAAATTCGTAGACACTCATATGGGTATAAGAAAGAGCTATGTAGTGTGTACATGTATATATGTATATGTATATATGTATATATATACCATATTAAATGAAGGGGGAAGTGCAGAGTGGAGACTCAAGGCCCAAGTGTCGGCCAATGGAGATCCCCTCATAGAGGGGTTTAGGAGAGGAGATGGGTTAATTCGGGTGCAAGGTAGTACTGATGAAGAACACAGCTTTCCCCCAGATCCTGGATGCTTCCTCCCCCCAACTACCATGATCCGAATTCTACCTTGCAGGGCTGGATAGGGCAGAGGTTGTACACTGGTACATATGAGGGCTGGAGGCACAGGGAATCCAGGGTGGATGATACCTTCAGGACCAAGGGTGTGAGGGACGATGCTGGGAGAGTGGAGGGTGAGTGGGTTGGAAAGGGGAAACTGATTACAAGGATCCACATGTGACCTCTTCCCTGGGAGAGGGACAGCAGAGAAGGGGGGAAGGGAGACTCCGGATAGGGCAAGATATGACAAAATAACGATGTATAAATTACCAAGGGCACATGAGGGAGGGGGGAAAGGGGAGGGAGGGGAAAAAAAGAGGACCTGATGCAAGGGGCTTAAGTGGAGAGCAAATGCTTTGAGAATGATTGGGGCAGGGAATGTATGGATGTGCTTTATACAATTGATGTATGTATATGTATGGATTGTGATAAGAGTTGTATGAGCCCCTAATAAAATGTAAAAAAAGAAAAAAAACTCTCTCTTATAAAAAAAAAAAGAAAGAGCTATATATACAAGAGCAACTATACATGAAGAAAATGTCCCAGCCCAGTCCAGATCAAGTCCATAAGTCTGATGTTAGCCCATATGTCCAATCTATAAAGTCCTCTTCAGCCTCATGAAACACATGCAATGACGCCAAATGCAGAAAGATCACAGGCCAGTAGGTGCAAAGACTTGTGGATTCAGTGGTGGTGGAAGTATCTGAGCACCAGCAGCAATCTCCACGTGGCTCCTCCAGTTCCCAGGGCAGGGGGTCTATCAGCACAGTGCCATATGTCTTGTAAGTAGAGCATCTCTCAGGGAGTGAGTGGAGAGAGCATGTGTCTCCTGCCTCCAAGCAGTAAATACAGGAATTTCCAGAATGCTCAGGGGAAGGCCATGCCCACATAGAGGCCTCATTGGCAATATATACAATGATTAACAGGCTAGATTCCACCTCTTCACTCGTAATCCCCTCATATTGACAAGGGATTATATAACCACCACAAGAGATAAGCCACAGGGGAGGAGAAAGAAGAAGAGAAAAAGGAATGAGGTATCCTGTAGCAGGTGCAAAACTTGAGAAGAAAACTGATGGGTGAGGTACCAGTACTCATCAGTACTCATGGCAGTTAAATGTGGCTCAAATGCAATCCATTTAAAAATGGACACCGGCATATCTGAAATCAGCCAAAGTTAATGTTCCAAGTGAAACATATTAAAATCACAAACCATCTAATAAGATGCATGGTGAAATGTCTATCTCCTGTGTGGTATTCTTCCTGATAATGCATGACCTTAATATAATCATGAAGAGCTATTCGACAAACATAACTTGAAAGTCAGTTCATAAACTACTTGACTAGTGTTCTTCAAACGCATTGGGGTTAGGAAAGTCAGGAGAAAAGGGCGGGACTGACACAGATTACAAGAGACTAGAGTGGTGTCATGGTGATGCATTGGCCTGCGATCCGCAGTGGAAAGGAGAAAGACAGGAATTTCTATTTCCATCCACAGTGACCAGCTCTGAAAACCACAGGAGATCCATCCAAGTCAGCACTGATCCCACGGCCATGAGAAGGACGCATGACAACTAAATCCAATGTGGATTTTGGAACAAATAAAGGACATTCATGGGTAAAATGCAAACTTCTTAGTTTCGACAAATGATGTATGTAAAATTTGATACATGAAAGTGTCCTGTAATTTTAAAATTATTTCAAAATTTAAAAGTTTTAAAAAAAAGAAAGACTCAATGGTAAAAATAATACCAAAATTGCAATAATTTGTAAGTGGTGGAATCAGATAACAGATACTACATTGATTCTTTAACATTTCTTCACCTAGAAACCAGCTGCTGAATGATGTCTTCATGAAGGAAAATGAGAAAAGGCTTTGTTTTACGTTTGGAAAAATTCCTTAGACTTTCTGGGTAACTTCAAAACAAAGGGAACCAGAATCTAGTGCAGTCTGAGAGGCCCTCCCTGGTTCCTATTCAGGACATTGCCTGAGCTGAGGCAGCCATCCAAGGAGAGTCCCCTACTTTGGCTTGCGGAGGACCTACGGGCAGATGACCAGGAGCCTGGCTGGACTCTGAAAGGACAAGGAAGGAGCATAATGAATGCATCAAGCACAAGGGTCTGGCCAAAGGGTGTCATTGTATGCCACTGGTTGCTTGCTCTCAGCAAAAGATTGGAAATCTCGCCTCACTCATTGCCACTGTGACTTTAAAATATGCTTTTGTAGTACCTACAGATGTTCACTCTTTCTTCATCACCTGTGAAAATAGATAGGACTGCGCCGATCCAGTGACCAGAGAAGACATTTCAGAAGCTGCGATCTTATAAATAGACTTGACAGAAGCTAGGAGGGGTCAGCTGAAGAGAGAAGAGTAAGTCCTGGAGGAGGAAACTGCATGAAGCCTGAGGACACCCGTGATCCTGAAACATGGCCTCACGAGAGAAGGCTGGAATAACATACCCAATCAAACCACGTGGAGCCTTAAAAGCCAGGTTAAGAATTTGGATTTTAGATTAAGTTCAATGAACTGCCCACCCTTCAGACGGGATTTATAAAGGAGTGGTGTGAACTCGACTGAGAAACTAAGTCATCTGAAGGAGATAGTCATTTGGCATAGGAGACAGAATGTTAAATATCAAGAAAACCTGAGTCAGAGAGTCTCTGGAGAGGGTGGGGATGAATTGTCATCTGAAACAAAGTAGAAGACAGTCTGCATCTTGAATCTCAGTTGCCTTCCATGACCTCTCCCAGGATGTCGTTAGAGTGGAGCCTTCCTCTCCAGCAAGAGGTGAGAGAACTCATCAATAGAGAACAGCCAGAGAAGACTCATGGATCTGTAGGCAAGGGAAAATATCCTGAGGGGACATAGCTCTGTTAGCATGATATCATTTTCTATTTCAGTTAAAAGAAAGATCTCTGTCGTAGGTAGAATCACGCAACACCTCCCCAACATGTCCACCTGTGAATGTTACTTGGTGTGGTAATCACCTAATCTGGTGTCAATGTAAGGATTAAGAGTATAGGGGTGGAGTCTGGGCTGTCAATCTGGAGACAGCCAATGAGACTTCTGTGTGGGCATGACCTTCTCCTGAGAATTCTGGGAAATCTGGGATTTCCTCCTCGGAGGCAGAAGACACCTCTCCCTCTGCTACTTCCTGTGAGACATTGCACAAGATAAGCCACATGGATGCAACCAGACCTCGGAAGCCGGAGAAGCCACAGAGAGAATCCTGCCAGCACTGAGATGCTTACAATACCACTGGATCCAAAGACTTTCTACCCACTGGCTTTTGATCATCCTCATTTGGCTTCATTGTATGTGTTTCATGAGTCTAAAGAAGACTTCATAGACTTTATGGGCTAATATCAGACTTATGGCCTTAGACTGGACTGGGTTGGGATGTTTTCTTAATGTTCAATTGCTCTTGTATATAGATCTCTTTCTTATACACATATGTGTGTCCATGGATTTGTTTCTCTAGTCTACCCAGGCTAACACAGTTGACATGACAAAAAAATTTTGCATTTATGACTAAATTAAATGAACAAAAGCCTACAACTGCTATCGAGTCCATACTGAATCATAGTGACCCGATATGACAGGGCAGAACTGCCCTGTGAGTTTTCAAGACACTAACTGCTTATGGTCTCTTGAAGAGAGGTTGATGGTTTTGGACTGTGGACCTGGTCCAGGTTCACACCTAACTTTTAACCACGACACCACAAGACCTGCTATGATTATATTAAGGACTTTGAAATGGGGAGATTGTCCTGGAACAGATCATGCAGGTACACCCAATCTAATCACCTGGCTCCTTAAAAGTGAAGAATCTTTCTGCAACGGTGTGACTCGGGAAAGGATAGAGATGAACTGATGTTGGCTTTGAAGGTGAAGGGAGCGGGGCATAGTCCAAGCAACGCAAGTCAGAAAAGGCAAGAAGCTAGTCTCTCTTAGAACCTCTAGAAAACACAGTCCACAAATATCTTGATTTTAACCCAGTAAGACCCATGTGGGCCCATAGAACTGCAAGAGAGTATATTTGTGCTGTTTTAACCCATTGGATCTGTTCTCAGTTGTTACATCAGGAATAGAAAGTTCTTCAGGAACAATGACAGAGAAGCAATGGAAAGCACGTACGGGTTGCTTGTGCTGGTTGGAATAAGCCGTCTCTAAGTAGTGAGTCGGATCAGAACCTTGCTCTTTGTCAGTGAGGAGGTTTTCCTGTCGGGTGCTTCAGTTCTCTACTTGGGAGAAATAAATGTTTTCCTAATTTTCAGACAACACAGATGTTCTCTTTCCTACCCCAGAGCAAAAAAAAAAGTCCTCTGATGTATGAAAGATATGGTTTTGTTGCCTAGTCCAGAGGCCTTGCGGGAGGGGGTAGGGAGGGGTGGTGCGGTAAGCCTGTTCTGCTTAGGGAAAGGAGATTTATGTGGCTCTCGCTCTTACTCATACGCTTTCTCTGTAATCTGGCATTTCATGCACTATTTACAATCATACAAAGGCTATCTAAAACGGAGGGAAAAAGTTTCTCCTCGCGGCTGTGACACACACTGGCCTTCCTATGTCAGCCTGTAAATCCGACCTGAAGGGCTTTCCTGTCTCTTCTGATTCTAGGGTCAGGATTCTCCCTTGGAAAATAGCAGCATCCTAAATCTGAAGAAAATCACTATTTGTATCAATTATTCATAGTTTCACAAGAAATTACTCCAAACTGTAGTGGCTTACAGAAATAAAAATGCATTACCTTGTAAATTCGGTGGGTCAGAAATGTGAAAGGTGTAGAAAAGGGCCATGGCGGGTTGTAGTCAGAGGTCAATGTGTGTACCTCTCTGTTTCTGTTTAGCACCGGCAGACAGGATGTGCCTACACTTCTAGGCAGCCATTAGACTGTTAGCAATAAGACACACCGCTGGCATCAACCATTCAATGGGTGCTATTTCATCATTGGTCAAAGTGGATACCTGAGACACCCAGTGTTGGCAAAGTGAAAAATCATCATCATTATTAATAGAACACAACATAAAGCAATCACTACAGATGCCCAGATTACCCATGTCAATTCTTATGTCCTGGATAGTCACCCTATGATTCAGGTCAGATGTTCCATCACTGATGGCTCCAGGTACCACCACACTGCTCCCAAGCCTTCTGCCCTGCTGCTGGGCATTGACACAGGCCTTCTTGCTCGCAAGAAGCCCCTGCAGTAGAACACCCAGAACTCTACAATTGACTCCACGAAGGCTCAGTTGCCAACTTCCATGGCACGACCAAGTCCTGTAAAGCCCTCTTGCTACCACTGTACCCGGGTCCCTACTGCCTGAGATTTGGGTGGGAAAGGCATGAACCACTGCAAGGGGAAATACTTGAGCCTCTCTTGGCCTACACAAGCAAATATAGCCGATTTTATTACGCTTTTTAAAAAATCTCTTCAAACAATTCTCCTACCCATCCAAAGGACACCTGGCTTTTCCTTACTTTAGGAAAGCTCTACGTGAGATTTTCCAACACAACCCCTGTACAGACTCACTCACAAACAGTGAGTTCTTATAGCTCTGTCACTTAGCCTCCTGCTGAAGGAACTCACCTCCTGCTCAGTCTTCAGTGTTGACTCAGCTAGCCCGAGAGAGGCTCGGCACATGTTGACTAAGTCTTTGGGGCAAATGGCATGCTCTGTTTCTGGCTCTTCTTATTCGTATAACCTAGCCGCTCATTTTGTGAGAGTTCAAATACCATACAAACATGATTGACTGCACTGCGGTCAGCTGGGACTACATCGTCCGGTGGTTATGTTAATGCTGTAACCATTACAAAGTGGCTCGGCTTTTTTATATAGTGGGATCTGCTGGAAGAATCTCCAGTGTCTCACTCCACGGAACTATTTAAGCTATATTCATAACATTGTGACTAGTTTTCCCCAAAAGGGGAATACAAAAGTGGATTAAGTCGATGTCCTGATGCCATTAATGACCTGATCTCAGATACAGTTTCTCATAATTTATACAATATCCCATTGGCTACACAAGTCATCCTTATTCAAAATAGGGCATCAAGGGGTATAAATCCTTCAAATCATCTTAGACATGAGCTACCACTATTTTGAAAAATAAAACAAAGAAGGAGCCAGGGTTTAGTGGTTAATAACATGTTCGTGTTCAGTTGTCCTAAAGGCCATGATCCACAGTAAATCTACTTAAAACCAACTTAACTGTTTCCCTTTCAACTACAATTCAGACAAGTCTCCCTCAATCCTAGCTCTTTTCAATCGCCCGTTTTTCAGAGATTATAATCCATTATCTAGGAGTTAATATTGTGTGATAGGAAAATATATAATGGATAGCAAGGTTAATGAACAATTTGAAACATTCTTAAGTATATTTTTCTAAATTCCAAATTTCCTTTACCACTTTGAGTGGTAAGTAGTCCCACTCCATCAGACTTTCTGAGATATCAAAAGAGTTCATGTTGGATAAACATAAAATACATACTGGTTTTGCAGACAATTACAAATCCTCCTGCAAGTGGGATTTGGTGAATCACTTTGGTTCACTTGCTGAGCTCAACTTTCATCTGCTGAACAAGAATAGACTAGACCATTAGTTGGTTTTTATTTTGTTTTTTTTCAATTTAACTACTAATCTTATTTTTCTGTGCTAAAATAAGATCTTCAAGCCCTATCCATGAACATTATGTAAGTATATAGGGAGTTAGAAAAATGCAGATCTTACATAAGCTACCTCAAATCACTTTGAGAGTTCAGTGATCATTGGACAAGCTCAGATTTCCTCAGTTGAAATTGTAGGCCTTCTTATTTGGGGAGCAGGGCAGAGTAAGTGCTCATTGTTTTCCTTAAGAAAAGTTTTTTGCACTTTTCAAAATGGACTGAATTATCTAAAAGATGATCTTTGAGCTATAAATATCTAAGATTTTATGTGTCCAAGTAGACAAAAAAAGGTGGTGGAAAATCTTCTTACAATAGACTTGATAGAGTATTGACTTACCTATAAATTTATAATTTTTATTACTTTCTTCCAAAGCAGGTCTCAAACTCTATAGTTAAAGAGGGTCTTCCAAGACAGTTGTTTAAAATGTAAATTCTTAGACTCCAGATATTATCATTCAATAGGTAAAACATACTTTGAAGTAAAGGCTATACAAGATGGACTTCTCAAAGAAAATACATGTGCATGATCATTTTAAATCTTACTAATTTACTGATCTACCTGGCACCCCCATGGCCCTGTTTCCACATTTCTGAATGAGCTCACAATAATTGTCCTTGGCTAGGGTACCCAAAATTTCCTTGATGATAAGCTCACCAACGAGTTAGTGTGCTGTACACTGACTAGAGATAACTGAGCTCTTCCTTGACTCTGAACTACAAACTAAGTTAGACACCTCAGGTTGATCTACTTCTGTGGTGGGCTTTGCCTGCAAGGTGAGTCATTCAAATCCACCAACTTCACCTCCAAAGATGAGGTGGCTTATCGTCTTGGAAACCCACAGGGGCAGTTCTCTGTGGGGTCTCTATTGGTCAGAATTGACCCGACAGCAGTGGATGAAACTGAGAATTATGTCACTGTCGTGAAGTGCTGTCAAGCCTGTTATTGCTTATAGTGATCCTATATATAACAGAACGAAACACTGTCTGGTCCTGCACCACCTCACAATGGTTAGGTTTGAGCCCATTGTTGCAGCCCTTAATCATAGAGGGTCCTAAAATTAGAGCCCTTCCCCAATCCTTGTTGGATAAGAATCTCTTGTACTCTGCATTGCTACTGATATCAAACAGTTTTGCCTCATAGGTTGCGACCAAGGATCTGCTTGCTTTAAGGAGTCTTGCCTCATAGGTCTCTGACCAAGGAGTCAGCCTCAAATGTAGGAGGGCCCCTTATGTCTGGAATAAGAGGTAGAGCCCATCTGCCTGGTTAAGGCCACGGGGATGGTAAAGTTCCACTTGAGCAGGAGATTATGGCCCAACAAGGGTAGTGTGGAAGCTCTGACTTAGGACGCCTCTCCCATTGGAGCAACATGAAGTCTCTACATTGGTTTGGAGACCAATTTCGTTAACTGCTCTTCTATCTTCTTGTTCTGTAGTTATAGTCTCCCAGGAACTCTCTCAAGAACACCAATTTTTTATTAGCATAATTTGCAATTCCTCTGGGATAACCTCTAAATTGGGAATTCTTGTGATTATTCCTAGAATTGGTCACCCTTGAAATAATATGGAGAAAGTAGTCAGTGGTTAGAAAGTATATTTCCTATTTATAATCTGAATAGCTTCTTGGTCTTCCCCTAAGTAGTACTGGAAATGCCATTTCCTGGAGTTTAGGAGCTATTGGGTTGATGAGGTTAAATATTTTTTTAAGTTTTGATGCTTCATCTTCTTCTTTTTTATTTTGATCGTGTGAAATGAATTCACAGTTGACTCCTTCCTTCTTGTCTTGCATCGTCTGCCTGCTTTAATTTGTCTCTGATGAGACCAACCCAATTTTCCAATCCCACACCACTTTTAAAGAACAATTATTCAAAAAAACTTGAAGACAATATATTGCCCAAATGGAACTTAATGAGCTCTGTGACCTTAGCCAGGTAAATAGATTCTCTCACCTACCTACATAATTGTAAGGTGGGAGTATACAATCTCCCAATTCTCTTCACCAGCTGTGCCCGAGTGACATGAACGATTAAGTGCTGGGCTACAACATGAAACGCTGGTGGTTTACGTCCATCCACAGGGTCCTTGAAAGAAAGTCCTGGTGCCAGATTCTGAAAAGTCAGCTATTGAAAACTTTACGGGGAGCAGTTCTAATTTGAGTCATATAGGTTACCATGACTAAATGGTAATTGTATATTTATTTTTTATTTACAATAGCTTCTGGAGCTCCAAAACTCGCCTGCAAAACTTGTTCACAAAATAACTCATATATCTTCAATTAGTATCAGGCAGCTGTATTCTTCAGGTGTGTTTAGCACAATCATTCTCTGCTGACTCATCATCAAAGAAGTTTTGAGGAATCTGGCCTAGGAGAATTATTTGAAGCTCACAGTCTGATATACAAAAATAAGGCCCTGGGGTGCCAGGTGGAGCAATTAATTCATAAGACATTAGTGTATCACAGACATGCATGTGTTTATTCTTTAAAGGTGTGAAATCCTTCTCAGTGGTCACTTTGAGAGAGATAAATTCAACATAGGGACTTCCCAGTGGATCTGCTGGGCCAGGAAAATTCAAGGCAGAGAGGTTAGCACAGAAGGTTATGATGAATATTTTGTTGAATTTTTTTGAGGACCCCAAAGGGCTTGAGAGATTTTTCTTGAAAGACACATAGTAGTTTATTATGAAGACATTTTTTTTAATGTTAACTGCATTTGTCGGGAAAAGGGCAGGAAAGCTGTGACTAGGAATTGGTTCCCACCATGACAATATACTTGCCCATTATTTTAGGAAAACAAAGGGCTTTCTACAAGAACTTTACTGAGAAAGATTATTTCACCCACTGTAAGGCTTTATCTTTACCCTGTGGAGTTTTTTCCTCCCAAAATGGAAATAGCATTTATAAGAATTGTAGTATGAATCTCTTGGGCATACAAAAACTGTCATTTTGATGTGGTATACATGGAAGAACACAGAATTCTTTAAGAAAATGCTTAGAGAGACAGTAACACTCCCTTCAGAAGTGTACTCTCTGAGATAGAGGCTATGACAAAAAACAGCTTCACCTTTTGATGATTTTGTTTAATGAAGGTTTCTATGATTCTTTATAGCAGCTTATCTTTTTTACTCACATATACTCCATATGCCAGAATCCTGAAGGATAGAAAGCTCAGGGTTCAGTGAGAGCCACTAGTTTTATCTAATGTTTAGAGTTGATTTGAGGGTTGGTAACTCACAGCATGCTATGAAGATTAAATGGGTTAGTCATATAAAGCATGCATCAAATGCCTGTCACCTAGTGAATGAATTAAGTATGAGCTTTTGTTGTTGCTGCTATTGTTAGATACCACCTTATGTACAACAAAATGAAATACTGCCTAATCCTGTGCCGTCCTCCCAAATTTTGCTCTATGGGACCCCCTGTGTCAATCCATCTCCTTAAGGGTCTCTATCCTTTCTCATTTCCCGCTGACTCTCTGGTTACCAACCATGATGTCCTTCTCTGGGACTGGTCCTTTCTGATAACGTGTCCAGAGTACATGAGATAAAGTCTGGTCATCTCTCTTTCTAAGATGCATTCTGAGATATTTACTCAAAAACAGACTGTTTGCGCTTTTGAAAGTTCATAGCATATCAATATTTCTTGCCAACATCAAAAATCAAATATTTTATTTCTTCGCTGGTCTTCTTTATTCATTAGCATCCTCTTACTCTTGTATAATTATTAACAACATGATAAGAGTCATTACTTAAAAATCAATGCTCAAGTTAATGGTATATATCTTTCCTAGGTATTAGAAGTCATAAAATAGATCCAGGGATTGTATCTGACATTAAGCTCAATGTTAATCAACCACCATAAAAGCTAGTCTATCCTTAGAGGATATTAATAGCAATATATCATCCCAGTTAACAGAGGTAATCATCCTCTCAGCTTCCAGTGTGACTGAAGTTGTGCTCTTTCTAGAATGTCACAAAATTAAAGAGTGTTAACAAATAAAGATCACGATCAAACGACACTAGTCAGCATGCTTAACAGATGAACCCACAAGATAAAGAAGTGTTAGAAAATCAGAACATTTTCATCCAGAGAGAAGAGAAGAGTGATGGGATATATCGAGCATTACACATCATCATCACTTTTTCTGTGGAATAAAGAAAACAAACCAAACAAACCTTCCTGCCATCGAAGAGATTTAACTCACAGCAACCCTATAGGACAGGGTAGAAAACTGCCTTTGTGTATTTTTGAGACTGTAACTCTTTACAGGTGCTGAATCCATACCTTTCTGCGGAGCAGGGGGTGAATTTGAACTGCTGGCCTTGTGTTTAGCAGCCCAACTTGTAAGTCACTGTATCACCATGGTCCCTTCTCACCCACTCCCTGACACATTTTGTGGAAAAAGTAATTTAAATAGGCCAGCACCCAGACATCTACTCATTCCTCTTACATTGGCACACTGTGTCACGCTGGGTAAATTCACCTACTGAATTTAATTTTCTCACCAATCATTACTCTAAGACACCTTTCTAATTTAATATTCTAAGATGTTGGAGTTGCTAGGAGAAGTATTTCAATTTCTCCCAGTTACCTCTTGTTTTCCATCCAGAGCTCCGGTTGATAAATACAATACCTGAGCTAATAGGAATTATGACTTCAGCTACACTGATGGCAAAGGGATCTGGAGAAATTGGGCTTGAAAGTGAAACTGAGACGAAGGGTAGTGGCAACTGCTTTCCTCACTGAGTCAAGGCCAAGGCCACAGAGAGGAACTGACCGACGCGTTGACCTGCCCCTGGCTGTGCAGTGTTACTTGGGAAAGCAAGTGTCCAAGAGGATAAAGCAAGGCTGTTGGCAACCTCTCTTCCTCAACAATGGGCAGACCTTCATACAGAGGGGAAAGAATCTATCCATACCTAATAACATGCTTCTCATTCTTTTGTGGTTTTTTTAAAAGGGGGAAATATGATGATGTGATGGCATTTTGATTTCATTTCTGAGGTTCCGCACTGCCCTTATCAAAGACTCCATCACCCCTTGAAGAACTTCTTGATTAGACCTGGTGCACAATAGCATCAATGTTACACAAATTTTACAAATGGGTGCCGTGAAACTTAAAGGGAAATTGAAAGGAAATGAAAACCGAACAACTTTGTCTATAGCATAGGACAAATCCAAGGATAACAAAGTGAGTTATTCAATCTTTAAGTAGACACCTCTTTCACACCTTCTCTATGGAAGCACTTTCTGACTATTGAAAATGCTGCAGCTCAGATCAATTTCTCACTGTGCAGTGAAAGAAATAAGCTCTGGGATGAGAAATGAAAAAATAATTATCTATATTTACAGTAACTTTTACAATCTCCTATAAAAAGTGCCTACCCCATTTACAAATGAGGGAACCAACATACCCTCCTGAAATCAAAGCGTTACTTTTGAATACAGCCCTCCCTGACTCTCAAATGAAAAACCCATGACACGGCTTCTCTCTTCCCATCTCTATAGAGTTCACTCCTTCTGCAAACACAGCAAGAGGAAGTGCAACCCAGGAGAAAAATCTCTGTGACCAACCAGAAGATCACAAATACATACTTGGGAAATTTTTACCAGCACATCCAAAATATTATGTACCATTCCAGACATGCTCATCATTGACTGGGATACATTAAGTTACAATCCAGATGAAAGGCCACCGTCTTCGATTTCCATCAGCAAGTGCTTCAAGTCCTCCTTGCTTTCAGCAAGCACAGTTGTGTCATCTGCACAGCACAGGTTGTTAGTAAACCTTTCTCCAAACCTAATATAAGGCTATATTCTTCATATATTCTAGCTTCTCAGATCATTTGCTCAGCACACAGATTGAAAGAATATGGTGAAAGGATACCACTCTGACAGATACATTCCTAACTGTAAACCATGTAGTGTTTCCTTGTCCTTTGGAAATGACTGGATTGATATAGACCGGTGTTGAGTTGGGTTGTCTAGAGAAACAAAACTTGTGACATTTATTAAATGTATAAGAAAAATCTTTATATTAAGAAGTAATTTCATATCAAGAAAGGATCCAAGCCCAGTCCTACTCAAGTCCATGGGTCCAATGCTAGCCTTTAGACTCATGTAGCTGCAGGTGGATGTCACAGAAAGGTGAAGCAGGAAGCAAGGAGATCACAGGTTGGCACACACAGAGTAGTGTGGATCCACAGTCAGCAGAAACATGGCAAGGCGCCTATCACTCTCCAGGTTAGCAAGCTACAGAGGCCTCCAACAGAGGCGGATGCAAAAGCCCAGCACGAAGGAAGGTGGAAGGTCCAGAGAGATATGATTGACCACTGTCTCTTTCAGAAAAAGAAGAAGCATCACCAGGCTGTGACCTGACTGCTAAGTTGGACTCCACCCCTCTACTTTGACAGAGGTTCAAGTTGACATAAAGTCTAACCACCACAATGCCTTTATATATTCATATAGATGAACGTTTCACTGATGTTGCTTCTCAGAGAGAACTTAGAGAACTCCACCTAAGACATAAGTTTTCATCATTTTGTATAATACTTTTTCATTTACGTGTGTGTGTGTGTGTGTGTGTGTGTGTGTGTGTGTGTGTGTGTGTAGAAAGAGAGACAGAGAAGAGCGGGAGAGAAGCCAGAGGGAAATGAAAGGAAGCGAGAGTGATGATGGCAAAAAGCGTTCATGGCTGAGACCCTTTTCTTCAATTTGTTTGACAAATCCTTGAGTAGCCCCAGATATGTACCTCCATGCTTTACTCAGGAAAACAAAAATTGAACACAATGAAAATTGTTTCAATAAAGCCAATTACTCCTTACCAATCAATTTTAAAATAAATATTCCCATTTTTAATACTTACCACGAGAGAAATACAGACCCAGAATATTAAGATTCAGTTCCTAGGCTGGAATGTAGTTGGACAGCTCTGCCCCTGTTTCACAAACATTTACGGTCAGTGGAAAATGAACTGCATTTTAAAAGTAAAGCTTCATATAGTGCTCTATCCTCTTGTATCACACACTGCTTGTATTGTTTTGTTCTTGATAACATATCAAAACGGAAGCCCCACTAATCCAGAGATTTAAGTCTCCTGTGTTTCCTACTACTCCTACATATAGGACTTGGAACTGACTTGAGGGCAATGAATTGGTTTTAGTTGTACCAACATAACAATTAAAAATTTATTCCAAGAAGACCAGATGAATGTATGTACTGAATGATACAACCAGGACTAAACAAGACTCATTTCTTAAAATATGTCTGGTCTTCAAATGCATTTCCTGGGCTCACGGTGACCTTTCCTAGAATCCTATGTTTGGTTTAGGTCCCTATCAGTGACTCCCCTCTTCACACAATGTGACCTCAGTTCCTTGTTGCAACTGAAAAGCATTTAAAGAACTAAAAATCAACTTTCTAGGTATGGGACTTCTTATCTCACCTCTTTAAATGATCGTAGTTTAGATACAAGGAAGATTGTGTTGCAAATCCTTTGGAATGAAAACACTAATCAACTGTTACTGAGGCTACTGTGTGCACAGCTGTCAGCCACCTGCGGACCTAGGTGGAGAGGAAAGGCAGGTGCAAAAGAAGAAAGAAAGGAATGCTAACACAATAGTAGACTGGAAATCTATAATAAGGATCATAATAGACGTGCAAACACATTTCTTCAACTTCTAATCTCTCACAACCCACGCATGTATATAATAGGGCAGGTTTTTGCCCGTCTCCCTGCTAATTTGTCCAATGCAATTCCCATCCGTATCTCAACCAGAAAATAACTGGATATACGAATATGTTCCTTTATAAATGTAACTATGTAATATTCTGGCAAACAAATACACTCCCGGCTATGCAAGGCTGGTTTTCAAATGTTTTTCTCTTTTTCTGCCCAGAGGAGGTTCAAAAATAAGCACTAAACTTTGCAAGCACAGAGGGGGAAATCTTGAATTCTCCTGGCGTCTTTTCATATTCACTTTACTTCGCTGTTACTATTTCTTCTCCAGGTGAACTCTCTCAAAATGCATTCCAAATCCCTGCATTTTATCCAAGTTATCATCTACCTTCTGTAAGTCCAATTCAAAGGATTCTGCACCATCGATGGTTGGAGCAGGAATCAGAGGCACCTATTGTAAGCGTCCATGGACACATACCCATCAATCATTCGGTCCATGAGATATGAAATATGAAACACAAGGGAGAATGGCAATGCAGTCTAGTAGGGAGAGTCTATTTTTTGCAAAGTACAACCAGGTCTTAGGCACATGACCTTGGCAATCACTTAACTCCTCTTAGACTAAGTATTTTTTCATCTTGCAACTAAAACCGTAAAAAAAAATCACCAGTTATCTGCGTGTCGCAAAAAGCTGAGTTTTTTTTTACAGCGCCACGTGGGTTTATTTGTACAACAAACAGCACAAGAAGACACCAGCGCCATGCAGGCAGCAGCCCAGGGCTCACACCAGTCCCTCTCGCCCTCACAGAGAACTCTACGTTGTGGGAGCCTGGGGGCCTTTGGGAGCTTGAGCTGGGGCAGGGGCGCCTTTGGGAGCTTTTGCTGGAGTCGTGACCTTGGCTGGAGCATCAGCCTTGCTTTGTGCCTTGGCCTTGGGCCGGCAGAACCTCAGACCCTTGGCAATATGTGCTCAAGCCCGCTTGCCAAGCTTGGGGTGGGCAATGTAGGCCAGTCGGCTGAGCTCGCGGTTGACGCCCATTGGGATCTTGGCCTTGACCTCTGTGGGCTTCACAAGATCCTTGATGGCCTCGGCGCGAGCAGCCGCAGCCTTGGCATTGTTAGCCTGCATTTTCTTCAGGCCCTTCTTGTTGCACTTCTTGGCGAAGCGCATGTTCCCCAGGAACTTGGGGTCCACCCCCTTCAGAGATTCATATCGTTGTGACCGGGGTTTTGGGATGCCGTTTCTGTGCCATTTCCGGGATTGGTTGTGCGTGGTGTGTTCCTGGACTTGGCCATGTCTACACCGACGCCTGCAGCTGCCAGAGCATCAGGGAACGGAAGAGAGAGGAAAAGCTGAGTTTATAAAATCATTTAAATGACATTGAAGAGAGAATTTCAGAGGGACGTGTGCTTGTGAGGATACTTACTTTCCTCCAACGTTTGCAGGCGTCCATCAGGAAACCAAGTCACCCCAATGACGCTGGTTTCCCCAGCGGCCAGTGTTAACACTCAGCTGCAGCGTGAGTTTATAGCTTCGTTCCTTAGTATGATCATTTCACAAATTCGATATGCCAGCCCCGTGAAAGATATCACATCTACAAAGATGTTTCCTGCCCTCAGAGAGCTCACAACACTTTGGAAATGCTAGAAAAATAAGAATAAAACCAAGCTCAAGCCTACGGCCCGCAAGTCTATCCCAATTCTAGCAGACACAGGTAAGAGAGACCAATCATCCTCCGCAGGTTATCGCCAAGGGAGAAGACAATCTCCTATCGTTCTTCTAGCGCAGCTGGTGGGTTCGCGCTGCTGACCTGGCACTTAGCAGACCAATGCGCATGTCACTGCACCACCGGGATGGCAAAGCGGCAAGGTGCAGATTAGAGTTCTAACTTTCCTTACCAGAACAAAGGAAAAGTGGAAGCAATGTCGAAGTTCCCATTATTTATCAAATATAGATTTAAGGTTGACAATCGACACCCCAAACCCATAAATTTGATTGAATACGAATATCGTGGTATTCTAACCTAGAGAACAGACCCTGAGAAACAAATAAGGCAGGTGAATAAGAAATCTTTAGATTAAGAAACCAACATAACGAATAAGCAGACATACGTTACACTCTTTCCTTAACAAAACCCAATAGAATCAAGGGCAATGGAAATGAATATTAATCCTAGAACCCAGACCTTCAAAAAAAAAGAATTGCCAAATACCAGTTAGCAGATGAGATTGAACAAAGGCAGGAAACAACGGGATGTACGGCAGTGAGTCTGCAGCGGGCCACGCCCGAGCAGCTGTTTTGAATGATGGCAAGCAGGTACCTCATAGCCTACGACGGCACTGAAACCTACGAGGCTGAACAGCGGCCAGGGAGGCGTAATGTCCTCTCTTCTCCCAGAAAACTCCCAGGACGTAGAGACACCACTCTCCCTACCAACACCCCCGTGTGCACAGCAGCCTGTCAATACCCCAATGCCAAACTATATTGCTAATGTCTTTTTATAGCTTGGCTTCTTACTTTCTCCCTGTTATCCTCCTCTTACTACTCTTTTCTGTATGTATGTATATATATATATATATATATTATATATAATAAATAAAATATAGATAGAAAATAAATAAATATATAGAGAAAATAAATAAAAATATATAGAGAAAATAAATAAATGAATAGATAGATAGATAGATAGATAAATTCTGTGAAGTAGATCCCTGCCTCCACGTATGCAGCAGAGCGCCTTGGGTCCCTCAGAGAAGAGGCTGGCGCCCCACCACAGCCACGTGTGCTTGCTCCCGCTCACCCAGGACTTTTCTTATCTCTTACCTTCTCCTTTCTTTTCATTTCTCCTTCCTCCCCCAACTTATTGTGTGCGTCTCCCCCCACCCCGTTTCATCTCGTTTGATGTTTATCTCCCTCAAAACTTTTTTTGTACTGTCTTATCCCACCGCGTGGAAGCCCTTTCCACAGCCACTAGCCCGCCATGGCTGGCAGGGTGTCCTTCTGTGGAACAGTGCGCGGTTTCCATGGCAACCGCGTGGAAGTCGGCGCCTGCACCAATACGCTTTCCTGCGTCATCTTTTGTCCTTTCCTCCTACTTTTCCTTCTTCTCTCCTCACTCCTTGACTTTTCATCCTGCAGAGCTGGTGCCTTGCCCCTGACACTGCCATCACCGACAGCACCAATTTCACACCGCCACCATCAGCCGGGAGTGCTCCTACAGAGAAGCGTCTGCTAGAGCAGCTAGCACCAAAACTCTGCTGTATTTTCCGTTCTCTTTTTATTTTTAGCTGTGTTCTTAGTTCGCTTCTCTTCTTCCATGAATTTCTCTTTTGTTCTGTATCTCCCTGGCCGACCGCCTTCTTAGATTTTAATTTAATGGCACAGGCACCAGGCCTCCTACCTGTGTGGTCTGCAGCGTCCATCCAACTTGCCCCGCCTACAATCAGTGGGCTCTGCTCCCGCGGAGCAAGTGCCACATTTCACCACAGCCAGGGTTCATATTCCACGAGGACCAAACCTTTTGTCTTTCAGTCCCCTTTATTCTGTCTTCTAAGTTTTCCCTTCTCCCTCTTCACTTTGAAATGTTTTCTTCCGCTTCTCCCACCCTTATCTGCTTCCTGCCTCTGAAAAGTGGTGAAACAGAGGGCACCTATCTACTTACATCTGCCACCGCTCCCACTGGGTGAGTGTCATGAACTATTTTATGACCAGTCTTGTCTGCCCTCAGCTTCTTTACATAACCATCCATTTAAAAAATAAATAAGAAGTCAAGTTCCCCTGTATGAGCAAAGTAAACTCTGAAAAGGAAATCAGGAAGACAATTTACATGAACACCGACAGATTCAATAATTAGCAATAAGTCTAACCATAGATATGAAAGACCTAACTATGCAAAGAAAACTCAAAAACACGAAAGGAAGGAAAGAGAACTACATAAATGGAAGACTCTAGGATGACCTAAAACTATGAGAATGTCAATGTTACCCAAAGCAATCTAAAGGCAAAATACAAATCTAAGGCAAATGCACCATATCTTAAAGAGATGGAAACTACCTACCAAAGTTATAGGCAAAGAAAGAGACCTTGGGTAAGCACTCCTCCTAAAGGAGAACAAGGTGAGAACCTGATCACTTCCCCATCTCAAAACCTACTACAGGGCACAATAAACAAGTCTGGTGTTGGTACAATGACAGACACACAGACCAATGGAACAGAATTGAGAAGACAGAAGTAGACCTAGCAAGCAAATCGTTGGATAGTAAGTCTTTGACAAAGAATCAAAACACATTAAATGGGGAAGACATAATTTTTTTATTTAAATTATTTTACTGGGGGCTCGTACAACTCTTATCACAATCCATACATCCACTCATTGTGTGTCAAGCACATTTATATATTTGTTGCCATCATCATTCTCAAAACATTTGCTTTCTACTTGAGCCTTTGGTATCAGCTCCTCAGTTTCCTCCCCTTCCTCCCTGCTCCTCCTACCCTCATGAACCCTTGACAATTTATAAATTATTATTATTTTGTGATGTCATACACTGTCCAATGTCTCCTTTCACCCACTTTCTACCCCACCTTCCCTCTACCCTCCCAGTATCGCCACTTTGACCACTGGTCTTAAAGGGTTCATCCATCCTGGATTCCCTGTGTTTCCAGTTCCCATCTGTATCAGTGTATATTCTCTGGTCTAGCTGGATTTGTAAGGTAGAATTGGGATAATCATAGTGGGGGGGGGGGGAGTGTTAGGAAAGCATTTAGGAACAAGAGGAAAGTTGTATGTGTCACCGTTGCTACACTGCACCCTGACTGACTCATCTCCTCCCCGTGACCCTTCTGTAATGGATGTCCACTTGCTAACAGATGGCTTTGGATCCCTAATCTGCAATCCCCCTCATTCACAATGATATGAATTTTTTGTTCCTTGATGCCTGCTACCTGATCCCTTCAACACCTCATAATCACAAAGGCTGGGGTGCTTCTTCCATGTGGGTTTTGTTGCTTCTGAGCTAGATGGCTACTTCAAGCCTTTAAGAATACAGACATTATATATTTTGATATAAAAATGTGCTGAAAAACTGGGGTTCTGCTTATACATGGGTCAGTGGTACCCCAGCGAGGTGTAACATCTCACTGGCCTCACGCCCCGCCCCTGAGGTAACTGGATGAGTGCCCGTTATCTCGCGGGTGATTACCATTTATCCGCTGTTCATTCAAAACCCCTCGGACACTGCAGGGCTTTGAATGTATGTCCTATGACATGGATGGCTCCAATTCGCAGAAGCACCTGTAGTGATTCACTTATGCCAGCAGCTGAACTGCTAAGGATGTGTCTGTGGCTGCACTCTCTCTCTCCCCTCTGGTCTCTGTGTTAATTCACATCCTGCACCCCCTGCCCACACGGACTCCCCCCCACCTCCTTCCCGTTACCATGAAAGTTCTTTTTCAAAGTCTTGTTCTTTTAATCCTATTAGAAATGGATACTCTTGAACCAAAACAAAAACGCCGGTCATATGAGGCTGGTTTCAAAATGAAGCTTCTGTCAAGAGCAGAAGAGAGCAATAACAGTATTTCAAGTAGAGAATTCTGTGTTGACAAAAAGCAAGTAAGGGAGTGCCGGAAAATAAAGGCTAACTTGGAACAGATTCCAAAAGCTCAACGTGGTTTAACGTCTTTTTATGGGACTCTAGAGAGTGAATTGCATAAATGGGTTATGCAGTGTCGTCAAAATGGTTACTGTTTAACACGCATGGGAATCCATATACATGCTCTACAAATGGCTAAGGATGACAAATATAAAACACCAGGCATTGAAAAAATTGCTGCATCAGCAGGATGGTGTACCCACTTCATGAATAGGTTTGCCCTACTATGTTTGAGACAAAGATTTCCCAGAAATTGCCACAAGACCTTGAAGAAAAAATTATGTTATTCTAGTCATTTATTATAAAACAAAGAAGGATTTATAATTATGACCTGACAGATAGTGGGAATATGGATGAAACTGCCATGACTTTTGATCTTCCAAGCAACAGAACTGTGGCAAGTTTAGGAGAAAAAAACATTTTTTCTCAAAACCACAGGAAATAAAAAAACAAACAAAACTTTACAGTTGTTCTATCATGTTTGGCTAATGGAACTAAGCTGCATCCTGTCATTAATTTTAAAAGGAAGACCTTGCCTAAAAAGATCAATTTCCCATCAAGAGTTACTGTGCATGGACATATTAAAGGGTGGATGGATGAAGACGGAACAAAAAATGGCTGGAAGAAATTTGGAACCGATGACCAGGAGCAGCCTTAAAGAAAAAGTCACCGTTACTTGTTTGGGATTTGTTCAGAACCCACCTATTGGATGACATAAAAAAAATGGCAAAATCTAGTAAAGTTACCTTAGCCGTTATTCCAGGCGGGCTTACATCTGTACTGCAGCCTCTGGATGTATCTTTGAATAAGCCTTTTAAAGACCGTGTATGAAGGATGTGGCATGAATGGATGTCATCTGGTCAAGCCCGACTAACAAAAGGAGGAAATCTCATGAAGCCTGACCTAGAGTTAATAGCAAAGTGGGTTTGAGATGCATGGGAAGACATTCCAGAAGACACGGTGCAACGTGCCTTCCAGAAATGTAGTATTAGTAATGCTATGGATGGCAGTGAAGACTGTGCTTTGTATGAAAATGACAGCAGTGATGGTGATGGCGGCCATCTCAGTGAGGACAGCGTATATGATGACCTCACACCAGCTGAAGCTCTGCATTGGGATACGGATGATGATGAGGAATCCAGTTTTGAAGGATTTTAGCTCTTTATATTTTAGCTTGGTTGCTGATTGAGCTCAGGGAATAGTACTCTTAAGGTATCATTGTTGATGCCTTTTTGTTTTTGTTGAACCTATTTTCCACTTACTGTGCTGACTTACTAATGTTAAATCACTTGTCCTTTTATTTATGTTTTTATTTAAAATAAATATTTAAATACAGTACCCCACTGATGTCTCAATTTTTAGTAATTTTATTGTCATTTGTTTTGATTATTGAAACTCACCAATAACTTCTGCATTTTCCACCCTAGGCTTATACTCAAGTCAACCAGTTTTTCTGGTTTCCTGGGTCATAATTAGATACCTCGGCTTATACTTGGGTCGGATTATATTCAAGTATATACGGTAATTTAACAAATAATTTGGAAAAAGTAGGTATCCATCTTCTCCAGCCACTCCTCGGGGAAAAGATAGGGTGATGCCTTTCATGAAATTAATTTGACTAAACCACTGAGCATTAGAAATTTTCTGATAAATTCAGATGTCATCTTCTCAGAACAGACTTCCTTCTAACTTTGCGTGGCAGGTAATCATCTAATTTCTGCTTAAGTACTTGTAGGTATCTTAGCTCACTTTTATTTGAGATAGCCTATTTCTTTATAAAAGAATACCTTTTAAACCCTTTATTTCCCCGTCTTTCTCTGTCTTTACATTTTCCACCTCTCATTTAAGATTTAGGTTTCAAATGCTTCTATTACATCTTTGCTTCATTCTGAGCTATCCTTGCAGGCCCCCCCTTCAGGACTTTTGGATGTGTGTTACCGTTTTAGGAGCAGAAAACATTGCCTCCTAGTGGCCACGTCATATTCTATGAAGGGGCAAGCCTGCTGGAGTCACCCTCCTATGTCAAGAGGGGCCACTTCCTTCAAGTATTTGGCAAATGCAGATGGAGCTGAGAAGAGAATGTGTAGGAGCATAGCAAGACAAGTGCAGAACTCGGATACAGTGTGCAGCCTCCTTGCTCTGATTCTCACCCTTATGATGGGTCTGTTCCACTGCCAATGCCACTTCCAAATATAAAACTTGTGGCCTCCTGCTTTCTCTTTGTCCATAAAAAAATCTTCTTACAATGAAAATTTAGAATGAGCTGATATTGCATTGATACTGAAGTTATCACCTATGTGGTTCAGAGTAGGAGAGCTCTATCACAGATATCTTTTAAGCATTATACAAACTATAAGAAAACGAGATCAAAAGGGAATCTCATGAGGTTGATGAACCAAATGCTGGATCCAAAGCCAGCAAAAGCAAGCAACCTTTTCCACAATGTCCATTTATATTGGATGCAGATCACACCCCCATGTAAATTGATTGTATCAGGGATATTATGTGTGTAAGGATGTTTCATCCCCCCCCCTAATATTGTTACAACTGCTTTTAACAGATTTTATTATCAAGGTGGGTGTACTGTGTTAGGTCACATCATGGGAGTTTAGTACATCTTAACTGCCAAACCACAGAGAATCCTGGCTCACCCTAGTTGACAAAATACATTAACTAGTACAGTCCACTCTTTGTCAACTTAGCATCTGTACATATCTTTTTAAACCACATATAATCTCTAAATAAAGACAATGTAAAATCATATTTGTGCCTGACATGATGCAACTAACATGTGTACAATCAAAAACACACAAATTTGCATTTACATATTATAATTTACTAAGTGAGCAATCAGAAAATATTTGACACATGTACTCAAGGAGGAACTAGTCATAACAATCACAGTCCTTGTTCCTGCAGCCAATCATGTAGTTAGAGCTGCTATTTAAGACTATGATATTCCACCACTTGACAGTTTATGATAATTCTCCAACATCCATCTGGTTTTTGCATAAGCCAAAGAAACAAGTTAAGTGGGGATGCAGTGGGAATGGCCACCTTAAACTACTTGCTGGTGGCACTGATCACTGAAATCCCTCCAGAAATTCTGTGTCGCTTTTGGTTTACAATTTTCCCAGACAGAGACAATTCTAATGGATTCCACCTGGATTTTCCTACCATAATACTCCTTATGCCATAGGCTAGGGAGCCAATAAGGGGGTTCTACTACTTACTGAGTATTCTGATTATGCATTCTGGAACAGGAGGGGGAATAAAACCAGGATGATTTCCAGGACTCACTGGCTATATTGTGAGATGAGCCTGAGCTCAGATTCCATTCAGAACTTGACCTCCATTTACTCCTACTCTGACTGCTATTTCTTTCTCAAGTTCCCCAGACACCAAAATGAAGTGAAAAATGTTAGATATTATGGCTGAATTTTTAAACACAAAAGTGAGTTTTCCACAATATTAATATTTATCACACAGGGACTTGTCAGCTGAATTCTTGATTGCAATGTGTCTCACGCACTTAATTGAGAAACATATAAATGTAGGCATTATTGTGATTTGTAAGATTCGCATATAAGTCAATTTATAGCCTCTGCCAAGTACATAAACCAGATACTCAAAAAGAATAATAATGGCAAAAGTAGGTCCAGGACTTCAGGAACTGATAGATAAGTGACTATTCTCTTTAATAAATTTATATGTAGTCTAGAATATTATAGGGATCATCTTTTAAAATAAGGTTCTATTTCAACATACCTTTTGATCATCACTTGGTACTTACATATTCATATCTTATAAGTGAATCTGGGATGGAAATGATTCATTTTGGTATCTATATATACTGCCTACAGCTCAATATCTTACACAAAGTAAGCCAACCAAAAATGATGATTCACTGGAAGGCTAAATGATTGCTTTAGCAGTGGAGGTAGGTGTTTAAAAGTACATTTTTAAAATGCTTTTACATCAACCTCTTCAGAGTGGTTTTCAAAAAACTTTCCATAGCATAGAAAAAAGTATAGAAAGACCTTGTCAGAAATACTGCTTTTTTAAATACTGCTTTTAAAAGGTTTCTTTGTTACTTGTAAGGATGAGCTACTTGGTGGATAATGTGGCACACTACAGACATAAGGTTTTGTGGGCCAGCAGAGAGAAACTTGAATTCTTGACACATTGTTTCATTACGCAGTAATGCAAAGCAGAAATCAATATGCACGTTGTAAGAAGAAACCAAGACATAGATAAATATAAGTGTTCAGCTGTTAGGGAAAGGTCATTAGGGTGAATCCACCAGTCATGAGCAGTGTACATCCAAAAAGATTACAGGCTAGGAAACAGTATGGGTGAGTAGACACTTTCTGACAGGGCAAAAATTGCCTCAACCACAACATGTATGAAGAGACAGTCTTTGTATTTGGGGGAATTGATGTCGTGTTATTATGTGTTCAACAAAGCAATTGAAATATATATTTATTTCCATTTTACAGATAAAATTTCCATGTCAAGGAAAGTTCAGTGATCACAAAACTAGATCGTACCAGACGTGGGGCTGACCTGCAGCTCTCCTCCCTCCTTATTTAAGAATTTTTCTATAAAAATATGCATTTCTAGAATACCAATTTCATTCCAAGTGTGGGTACAACCTCTACTGGCACATCAGCTATTATGAGTCCCAGTAAGTTTAAGTTAAAATCAGACACAAGGTTTTCTCTCCCAGGAAGTGTTTTTATGTATCTATACACCAGTATCTATTCATAAAACCTGCAGATAGTTCAATTAGTTATTTCAATCAATAAATATTCATAAAGTTTTTACAATTATTATTCACTCTTACCTTCGCAGTACAAATAAATGCCTGGCACAGAGCCCTTGTTTTCATATTTCTTATATTTTAATATCAAGCCAGTTAAAGAGACTATAAAATAATAGATAAATGAAATCATTTCAAAGATTGATAAATAACTGTATAGTTTAATATTTAAAGTAGTACAGTTTTGAGAGTAATTAGTAATCACACCAGAAAAGTAGGCATAAATGAGACTCTGTAGCGAAAATGAAACATCTTAATGAAAAGTTTGACTCATATTAATATTTATTTTAATATTTATATTAAATCCAGGTTATGGCTTGGAATTCAGATGAAATTAGATAGGAAATGAATAGGTGGGAAGAAGAAACATGAACTAAGGTATTTTTGAAAGATTGGCATGTGATCCTAGAGATAACTGATGACATCAATCATGTAGGGTAAGAGAATTCCAATAGGGGCATTTCAAGTGCTGAAATCCAAAAGGAAATGTGTGTTCAAAAATTAGAAGCAATATGACTGGGTCAAAGGGATAAAAACAAAACCCAAGAGAGAGGAGATAAAGATAACCAGGTTGGCCAGAACCTATTGTCACAGTATTCCATACTCCTGGTAGGTCATGAGAAAGAGTTTGCAATTTATTATAAGGTAAGTGGTAAATCATTGAAGATTGGATGACAGTAAAGGGTTCTGATTAGAAGAAGCTATATGTGAATATTATGTGCTGATTTCATGCTTTTCAATCAATAAAGTCATAATAAGGTATAAACTTGCTTTTCCAAGAAATGACAAGATGACTTTTTCTAAAAGTTTTTTTAGTAAAGTGAATAATGTCTTGTCTTTTGCAAAACGCCAAGTTTTCTTTTATTTTTTTCCGACAGTTTTATTGGCACATAATTGACATGTCAAAAATTGAATAATTCAATTGTTCAATCATATCAAGGGGAGTTGTATAATCACCACCACATCTATCTTAGACCCTGCCCCACCCACCTGCATGGTCAAATTGCTTTTAAAATAAGTTGTGAAATCATGATCAGTTCTAGTGCTCCCTGCCTCCTTCTGCCTCCATTGTTGGCTCCTGAAATCCCCTTTCACTCCCTATCACCCATCCCCCAGCCCTGCATTCCCTGTAACATTTTATATCAGTTATTATCATTGTACATTCACTCTTCCTGTGCTTCACAGCTTCGAAAACCCAACAGAAAACAATGACAAACAAGGATCAGATCATATGAATATATAATGTTTAAGAAGGAAAAGACCCCGTCGACATTAAAAAAAAACAGGGAAGAAATATCTGTCATGGAATAATTACAAGATACTTTCATGGGGTTCCAATTCAGGTCCTGTCTACAGGGAGGTCAACTGACCAGGTATCAAGTTTGATCCGGATGGTCAAGATTACAATGGTCTCTGCCTGATCATAAGGCTGCTCGAGACTCCTCCCCTTGGCTAGAGCGGTTCTGCCAGTGCCTGGGTTTGACTAGATACTCTGCAGATGGGTTCTGGGCTTTCACTGTGTTCCACAGCCTTCTACAAATTGGGTGTTCATAATTTTAGCTCTGATACGTTTCTCTTCACCATATTTGAATTTTGTAACTGTCCTCTTCGGATCGCACAAGCTGGCGTGCTTCTGTGTGGATTTAGTTGGCTCTTCTCTTAGATGGCTGTTTGTTTGAATGCAAACCTTTAAGACCCCACACACTGTTCTGATTGGTAGCCGGGCACCATCTGCTTTCTTTACCCCACACTGCTGCAGTACTTCAGCGATCATTTCATGAAGATGAGTATCGAGGTGAGACTTGATGTAAGAACTAATTGTTCTTACACTGGAGCGAGGATTTAATGCACGCCCAGAACTCATTCATGGATCTATGCTTTCTTTCTTTCTTTTTTTTTAATTTGCTGTAACTTGGGAATGCATATATCATATCATTCTATACTTTAATCACGTTGAAACATAATTGTACAATTGCTTCCCTAATCAGTCTCCAGACATACTTTTCCTTCCTGGGCTTCTTGACGTCATTTCCTTCTTACCTCCCCGATTCCTCTATATCACCTCTGCCGCCCCCACCCCCCAAATCCTTCTTATGTTTTCTCTCCCTATTAGGCTCAATGTCCCTGACTTTCATTTACTAAAAATACACATAACAGCGTCAAGAGGGTGGCTGTGATGTGAGATACACCTATTAAACACAAGCTTAAGCAAAATATAACAGAATGGCCCCCAAAGGATTGCCGGGATAGTGCATACATTAATCCGGCACACAGGGCACTGATGGAGCAAGAGCTTTTTGTCCACCAATCAACAGTACACCGCTCTTGGTACAGCTGTCTTCTGCTTCCTCAGATACCATGTGTTTTCCAGCTTAAGTCCGCAGGTTACAATGTGTCTGAGGTAGAGTCCAGTTCACTCAGTGGGGTTCCCATGTGGGGTCTCACAGGTGCAGCCCTGGAGCATTCCTTGCGCCCTGACGATGCAGAATTCAGTGTCCCAGTGTTCTACAGCACCGGCCTGAGTTCCCAGGATACTCCCAGATGCCCTTTCCAGTTTACAGAGGCTCATGTTTGCACCCCTGGCCCGTGGATAGCTGCCCAATGCATAACCCTCTGGCCCCTGAGCAACTAGATCAGCACAAACGACTAGGAGGGACATGTTACTTCAAGTAAGTGCCGCCACGATCAGTAAAGGTCCCAGGGTTCCGAAAGTGGTTTTCTTGTTAAAAGAAAGAGTTTCATTATGTTTAAATTAAAAAAAATCAACTGCAGGATTCAATAGAGGAAATGTGGCTAGACACCAGAGTCCACTAAAAGTTACAATGGTTTCTGACCGTAAGCTGATTAGGTGATCACATTACATTCATTCATTCAATTGTAGTATACAGTGGTAGATATATCAGTCTTAAATAATCGAAAGTGTTCGTATACCCTATTTTACACAAATCACTTCTGTAACAAAACTAATTAGAAAGCCAGCACAGTGGAAAGATAGAAAAGGTAAATTAACATGGCTTTGCTTTGGACTTAGGACAAAAAAAACATGATTTAAAATGGAATATGGCTTCAACTTGGCAAAGGACTACCATGTATGGCATATCTATCTAAATTGTCAGAAACGAATCTTGGGCACACTGGATCCAAAGATTGCATGTGAATCGTCAGCCTCACGATATGTCCTGTCACTCTACTTCAGGATAATATCATAAAGGTGCCATCATAATGCTGCTTCTCAAAAATATATATTATTAATAGATAGCAATTACCAGAAAAGGGGATTCTGTTGCCAGCTGTCAAAGGGTCCTGGAGCGCCTGGCACTGTTTTAGCCAACGACAGAGACCAGGCTGATTTAAGAACTGTTCAGTTTATTTCTTTGAGTGCCGATAGAGGGAAACAGTGGTTTTTCTACCTCCAAACTGTTTCACCATTTAGTAGAAATCTAGTCAGTGATATGCCTTAAACTATGGGACAAGAAACAGGCTTTGCAATAGTACCAGGTGGTAATTATTAAGTTTTGCGATGATCAGAGAACTTTCAAGCACTATGACAAAATAATAATGATTTATAAATTATCTAGGGTTCATGAGGGAGTGGGGAGCGGGGAAGGGGGGGTGAGCTGATACCAAGGGCTCAAATAGAAAGCAAATGTTTTGAGAATGATGATGACAACAAATGTACAAATGTACTTGACACAATGGATGGATGGATGCATTGTGTTGAGTTGTACGAGGCCCAAATAAAAAGATTAAACGAACAAACAAAAAGACTTAAAGGTTAAAGCCTGAAGCTTAAGTATTTGGACCCTAGCCATTTAACTAACACTGTCACCATCAATGCTGATTCTTTGGTTCTAGGTGAATGTTTTGAGGGCTAACTGGCATAATTTGTCATAATTGTTTTGCAATAAACTATAAACTTTAAAAAAAAGACAAAAGGGAGCAGGGTTCACAGGAAAGTTTATAATTTCCCAAGGGATGATCAACCATCAAGTGATATCTTCATTACTTCAGGGGCTCAGACCAGACCAATGTCCCCCTAAGGTTTCACCAGACCTGTACCCCTTAAGGTTTGGGGATTATCTAAATTGCCCTGCTTCCCTTTTTCTGAATTAGAGCCTCTTTGAATAATTAAGAAGTTTGGCAACAGGTTCAGGCCTTAAATTATTAAAATATTTAAAGGTTTGTTTGTTTTTGAACAATAGAGGAAGGGGTTTACATACTGGGTTCCTTTTAACAAACTAAATCTCAACAGGTTAAATCCCAAACTATGTCACCTTCCAGTGGTGATTAACAGCCAGCTAACTCTTTCACACCCTCAGTTCCGTAGTGAATGGTCTTTCAGGAAAGCAGAGTCCGTGTTTATCTCTAGCTTATATTAAGGGAAGGGTCCCTTCTAGGAGCTATCTGGGTTCAGAAATGCCACTAGGAATTTCCTTTCACAACGCTTGTATGAGTTACCTTCTAAAGATGGTGCTCAGAGTACAGCACTGCTTTGCCCAGCTGCCAAGAAGTCAGAAAGCTGAAAAGTCTGTTGAAGAGAGTCTAACATGCTGGGGATGTATTATCATGGAAATAAAACTGGTAATAGCAGTTACCAAATAGGCTTTCATGTTATCAGACCATTCGTGCACAGCCAGCGTTGCGTGTGGTGATTTCAACTATCACTTAACCTCATGTAAATATGGAATATCATTTCTGTATGCTGACATTTTGCAGATGCAGAAGTTGAGGCTGAGAGGATTTTGGTAATAAACATTACAATCTAGTCTGTCAGAGCTCAGAGAATGAACTCCTAACCACCACCCAGTGGTGTCCCTCTGAAACTCAGGAGGTGGGTGGAGGCAGTAATCCAGTTGATGATTGGGACAGTTTATCGTGGCCAACCTTCACGTACACTCCAGTTGAAAGGCCCCCGAGAATGGAAGCATCCAGATGCCCTTTCCTGCCATAGCAATATATTCACTCTACGGCCAAAAGGAATTTTAAAAATAATTTCAATTTCTCACAAAGGAAGCAAAAATAACTTCCCAGCAGAAAAATCCTCATGGATTTGGAAGATCAGAGATACAACTAGCCAGGACTTAATTAATTCACAACAGGCCTTAGAGAATTTTTCAGGTCAAATCAAAGGCAAGGATGTTTCATATGCACTGAATAACTTATCTACCAATCTTGTACCTGTAGGTTTATCTACAGGTTTAGGTTTGCTAGATAAGTTATTATAGATAATCCTGCAAGAAATTATAGCAAAGCAATATGTGAGTGGGTGCAAGTTATATAAAAACATAGAAAAGACAAAAAAGATAAATAAGAATTCCATCTCTTCTAAGTTTAAGACTTAAGATTGGTAACAGATCGAGAGAATATAAAGGTGGTTGAAAGACTATCTCCACACCTGTTTACTCTTCTATAATCTTTGCACTTCCACATCAAGAGCAGTGATCTAAATCTAATTTGGAAAGAATAAACTCAATTGTCTATTGTGCAGTAAAAAAAAAAGAAACTTTTTAATGCAACCAGAGGTCTCTAGAAATGTACAATTTGTTCTTATTTCCCAAATGTTTGCAGAGGAATTAAATGAGCCCTGGTTGGGCAATGGTTAAGCGTTTGGCTGCTAGGAGAAAGGTCAGCAGGTGGGACTCACAGGCCCCCCAGCGGAGAAAGATGTAGCTGTCAGCGTCTGAAAGATGACAGACATGGAAACCCTTCAGGACACTTCCACTGCATCCTGTAGTGTCGCCATGATCCAGACTTAACTGGATGGCAATAGATTGTTTAGAGACACGAAAAACTTCCCAGAGGGCACAAAACTGAATTACAGGCTGGGTTAGAGGCCACATCGCTGGATACTTTATGATGTTGTCTCTAATCCAAAAGGTGCTGGCTCCTGGTGTTCCCATGCACAGAGGAACAAAAAACCCAGAGGGAGGGAACAAAACCACAGCCTCTACTGCCAGTGGGGAAAGCAAAACCATGGGTTACTATGCTATTGACCCCCAAATTAACTGACTTTTAAGTTAGTTGCCTGGTGATTTGACAATCTATTCGGTTTTTTTTCACCTTTTGTTTGTGACTTGTAAATTTTATTCAGTGAGAATCCATTCTAAAAGGAGACTTAAAGAAACACATCATTGGCTTAGCTCTTCGGATTGTTTTCGCTAAAGGGACCCATGAGCAATTCATAATAAATCTCAATTTGGCCTGTTTTATAGTTCAATGTAGTTTCTAATAATTTTTTTAAAAACAGGAAATTTGTTTTGAATAACAAGAAATGAAAAAGGTCTTTGAGACTGAAAATGATCTCTAGGGAGCAAATAAAGCAAAATTTGGAAAGCCTGGCCTTGCACAAATCTAATTTAGAGAAAGCTGCTAACCCGCACTTCTCTCATTTCTTCCTCCATTGGTTCCCTTTAAAGGAGAGGAAGTAAAATTTGGGTAGAAGACGTTTTAACAGTAGACTAACTTTAGGCAAAGATAGGCAAAAGCTCATTGGGACAGCTAGTTGAACATCAACAGAGGGGATGTAGAAGACATGGGCAAAACCTGAGCAAAAGGGCAGCAGGCCCATAACAAAAGCAAAAACTGAAAACTACAACCTTTTATTTGTAAGAATTATAAACCATAAAAGGCATGTGGTGTGAGTGTGTGTGTGTGTGTGTGTGTGTGTGTGTGTGTGTTTGTGTGTATTATTGTTGGGTGCATTTGGGTGGAGTCTGCTCATAATGACCATGTGACAGAGTAGACTTCCCATGGAGCTTTTAGGCTGTAACTTTATAGAATTAAGTTGCCAAGTCTTTCTCTCGTGGAACCACTGGATGGGTTTGAACTACCAACCTTCTGATTAACGGCTGAGTGTTTAATCTTTTGGTTCACCAAGTACCTTGTATGACAGCTATAACTTACATAAGTTCTAAATATCTATAAAGGGGCTTCCAAAGGTTTGTGGAAAAACAGATTTTCTGTGATCTTTGTGAAACCCTCTCAAATTTATTTATAAAAAATATATGTAATATCATGCCTTATTTTGTAAATATAAATGTAAAATTGGATACACACACATGGGCACTCACACACATATGCACATAGAATTTGGGGCTGGTTTATCTCTTTAAACCCTTTTAATTTACGAATGAGGAGGTATTCTGGACGTAATTTTAATTATTGTCTAAAATCAGACTAATGGGCCTTTCCAGGCTGTGGGGAGACAACCCCGCTTGTCCCTAAATCTAGCTCCCTAATAAGTTAACAGGTTGAAAGTTTGAGTTTACACAGAGGTATCGCAAAAGCTATGCCTGGCAATCTCCTTCCAGATATACCAGAAAACAAACAAACAAACAAACCCAACTTATTGGCAAGGAGTTGGTTCCGGCTCATAGTGACACTATAGGACAGAGTAGAACTGCCCTTGTGGGTTTCCAGGACTCTTCAGGAATAGAAAGCTTCATCTTTCTCCCAGGGAGCAACTGGTGGTGTTGAACTGTTGACTTCGCAATTAAGAGTCCAATGTGTAACCCCTATTCCACCAGGGCTCTACAAGTGCAACCACCAACAATGTTATGCCGCAGAACTACACTCTGACACAGAGGGGAGCTCCAGAACTCAAGGTTGACTCCATAGCAACTGGACAGAAAGTACCCTAGCTTTTCTTCTCCTAGCCAGGGGACTTGAATGATCTGGGCATCAGGCTGTTTCACTACTCTTTAATTATGTGTTGTTCTTAAGTAGTCTTTGTGTTTGAGTTTATTTGTTTATTGTTTTTGCATGCAATGCCCAGCATAGTGGGAGTTTGAAAAAGATTTGATAATGGGTTAAGGAAAGCAAATCGGATGTGTCATATATATTAATAACTGGTTCAACATTTGACTCTAAGCAATTGCAAAGGGATGAAATTGTGATGATACTGACTTGTTTCAATTGCAGCCTATAA
The DNA here is from genome assembly GCF_050624435.1 of Tenrec ecaudatus. Taxonomy (NCBI): domain Eukaryota; kingdom Metazoa; phylum Chordata; class Mammalia; order Afrosoricida; family Tenrecidae; genus Tenrec; species Tenrec ecaudatus. Next base: position 165,209,147 of record NC_134534.1, read on the forward strand.
ATACTACCTCACTGTCTCTCAAGCTCTACACATTTCCACATGAATTTTGAAGCAAAGAAGACTGGAACTTGGTGATAATAGAGTATTAGGATGCTGTAGCCCTGGCATCAACAAGAAAACTCCACTCTTGAAAATTGCTTAAGGAATTTGCAATTTGCTGATGGTATGGAAATACAGCGAAATATATTCAGAATAGATTCAAGAAAGGAAACGGGTAACCTATTAATTATCTCTTCCAGTTGTTTGTATGTCAAAGAAATGAAAATTCAGCTAAATTAAACCCCTTTTCTGTTCTGCATGTCACGCAGTCAACTCTGTGTCCTTCTCTGACCTTCAGTTATACTCCAGTTCAACAATTTGGAGGAGTTCATAATTCAGAAAGGGGACCTCACAAACAGTCCACGCAAGGGGAAAAAAGAAACAGAAATGGAACCCTAGTAATACAAGTAGAGTATGAGCATCTTTTAAAAATATAATTGCATGCTCCTTAATTTCCATCTGCTTTATATTTACAGGTATAATTAACACGTTGTAATGTACAATTAGTTTCAAAATTGGGAAATTGTTTTTCCCAAACCCAATATATAAAACATAACATATTCTCTCTAGTTACTGAAGAAAAAATATCACTTATAACAATCTACATCATATCAAGTCAATAGATTATGTTGTATCTGCAAGCAAGGGGACAAACAAAAGGCTTTCCGAAAGCGAGTGGGACTATAAAGAGTGTTTCGCAGTAGTCATTATGACTACATTTCAAGGAGAAAATATTTTACATTCTTCAAGTTGACAAGAATAAGATTATGCATTTCTATCAGTAATGAATCTCTTTTCTACCTGCCAATCACCTATTAAGAAAGGTACCTTTTCTTTCTTGCTTTAAGCATACAATGGAATCGTTTCATAATTAAACCAAGAGGAATGTCCCAGTGGGTCAGAGATATTGCAGTGGAAATTAAGGTACATGCTAGCAAAATACCAGGCCCTGGAAACCTGGATGGTTTTGCTTCACTGTTCTGTTTTAAGCTTCATTTTCATGCCCCTCTGAGACCTGACCAATATCTGTCTTTCCCATCCAACATTCCTAGTCTTGGCCTTTACTTTCCAGTTTTAGCTAATTCTTTATTGCATAAAGTTACCTAGTCTAGTATATCTGAATGAAGTCACTAGAGACTATTTATGAGATATCATGTGGACAACAAATATTAGGATTATTAGGATAGCCATCCCTAGCCTTTCTTATACTCAGACAGATGTCATCTCCATTAGTGGCTAACAACTACAGCTATGTAGCAACGTTACAAGGATTTTATGTGACAACTTGTGTTATGTTAGGTAATTTGCTCATCTTAGTAATTATGTGTTGAGCTGCTAATGAAAGGGTCAACAGTTCAGAACCCTATAAGTTGTGGATAGGACCATTGTGATATATATGATTAACTGATTTTCAGAAGTAGATTGCCAGGCCTTTCTTCCTAGATCATCTTAGCCTGGAAGCTTCACTAAAACCCGCTCAGCATCATAGCAACATGCAAACTACCATTGGCAAATGAAGGGTGGCTGTGCTTGAGGGGCATTGACCTGGGATTGTACCTCTGTCTCCCTCCCACATAGGAATCAAGAATTCAACCACTGAACCCCTGATGCCTCATAGACTAGGGTATATCCCATTACCATCAAGTCACTTCTGCTGGAAAGCAACCAAAAAGGTAGAGTAGCATTGCCCCCAAAGGGTTTCTGAGGAGGTAATCTTTTTTTTTAATCATTTTATTGGGGACTCACAATTCTTATCACAATTCATATATCCATCCATTGTGTCAAGAACATATGTATATTTGTTGCCATCATCATTCTCAAAACATTTGCCTTCTACTTGAGCCCTTAATATCTGCTGCTCATTTTCCCCTCCCTCCCCACTCCCCCCACCTCATGAACCCTTCATCATTCATAAATTACTATTATTTTGTCATATATTACACTGTCTGACATCTCTCCCCGCCTTCTTCTCTGCTGTCCCTCCCCCAGGGAGGAGGATATATGTTGATCCTTGTAATCAGTTTCCCTGTCTACCCCACATTCTCTCCACCCTCCAGGCATCACCACTCTCACCGGTGGTCCTGAAGGAGTCATCTGTCCTGGATTCCCTGTTTCCAGTTGCTATCTGTGCCAGTGTACATCCTCTGGTCTAGCCAGATTTGTAAGGTAAAATTGGGATCATGATAGTGGGGGGTGGGGGGAAGGAAGCATTTAAGAACTAGAGGAAAGTTATAGGTTTCATCGTTGCTACCCTGCACTCTGACTGATTCATCTCCTCCCCACAACCCTTCAGTAAGGGGTGTCCGGTTGGCTACCAATGGGTTTTGAGTCTCCACTCTGCACTCACCCACATTTTCAATGATATGATTTCTTGTTCCTTGATGCTTTATACCTGATTCCTTTGACAGCTCATGGTCATACAGGCTGGTGTGTTTCTTCCGTGTGGGCTTATTGCTTCTGAGTTAGATGGCCACTTGTTTATCGTTGAGCCTTTAATACCTGAGACGCTGCATCTTTTGATAGCTAGACACCATCAGCTTTCTTCACCACATTTGCTTATGCACACATTTATTTTCATTGATCGTATCAGGGAGGTGGGTACCCATTGATATGATTTTTAGTTCTTTCATGTCTGATAACTGGTCCCTTCTGCACCTTGTGGTCAGACAGGCTGGTGTGGTTCTTCTTTGAGGCTTCTCAGCTAGATGACTGCATGTTTATCTTCAAGCCTTTAAGACCCCAGACGCTATATCTTTTGATAGCCGGCACCATTAGCTTTCTTCACCACATTTGCTTATGCACACGTTTTCAATGGTCATATCAGGAAGGTGGGCACCCACTGATATGAGGATGTAATCTTACAGCAGCAGTTGATCACAACTTTTTCTCATAAAGCAGATGCTGGGGTCAGACATCTGACCTTACAATTAGCAGTTGGGCGTTTAACCCCTGTGCCACCACGGTTCCTCCATACTAAGCTGTCGTACCCAGTTATGTGACCAAACACAAAGCTAAGTGTTGCTGTGAAGTGATTTTATAGATAGAGTTCACATCTATGAGCACTCGATTTTAAGATTGGTGATGACCCTCGATGATGTGAATGTGCCTCATGAAATGAGTTACAAGGCCCTAAGAGCAAACCCCGAGGCTTCTGGGAAGAGGGACGTCTGCCTCATGACTGCTGCAGCCATGCCACCAGAGATGACTTCAGATTTCAAACTTGCCAGCCATGAGCAAATTCCATAAAGTAAGTTTAGTTTCTTTTACATATCAATATTATTATTCATACATAATATATATAATAAAATATGTTTTTATATATGAGGAGGCATTAAAAAGAGAATTAAAAAATCATGGAATTTCCCCCCAAATTTGAAGCCCCCGTGTGTATGTGTGTGTGTGGACAGCCCCAGTGATGCTGTGGGTTAAGCATTGTACAAAATATTGTCAGTTTCAAACAACCAGCTATTCTGCAAGAGATAGTAGATGCTATCTTCTCCCAGAAAGATTTACAGGCTCAGAAATCCTATGGAGCAATTTTATGCTGTTCTATAGAGTCTTTGTGAACCAGAATTTAACTGAATCTACTGCACTGGGTTTAGTATTTTGATATGTGTATATATATTTTGTATGTATATATATATAAATGTTTAGATGTGTATATACATGTGTGCATGTGTATGTGCCCCCAATTAAAATATATGTGTGTGTATACATTGCATATATGTGTTTATACACATACATGTGTATGTATATGTGTATATACCCTTCCTCAATTAAAAAATATCCAAACTTAATATCCAGCTTTATGGGTACCACTGTTGATTCTGGTCAGTTTTTACCTAAAACAACTTAGTATTTCCAAGTCTGTAAATCTGTAGAAGAGCAGATAGCCTCATCTTCCTCCGATGGAATTGTTCTTGGTTTTGAACCATCAGTCTTGTGTAAGCTGTCCAATGCTCACCTTGCAACATCACCAAGGCTCCTAGTATATGTACTAACCAAAACTATTACTACTAGGTCTCCAATTCATGTTTGTATGGGTGTATTCCAAAGAAAATGTGTTTAAACATGTCTCAGCAATGAATGGATAACTGCAAACAAGTTCTTACTGTAACACACTTGTAGCCTTTGTTTAAAATAAAGTATATTTTTTCACTATGGAAAAAGCTATTTGGACTTCAGGGGTAACATAACATTTTAAACACAAGCGAGGGTCTTCCCAAATCACTGAAGCTTTGCAACAAATTTACAGGAAGGCTGCCCCCACATAAACAATTTTACATGGGTTAAGCTTTTTAAAGAAGATAGAAAAGACCTCAAATATGAGCCAAGAGAGGAAAGACCATCAGCCTTGAATGAAGAAACAGTGGCTTCAGTCCAGATGCTCATGGAAGAAGACAGTAGAAGAATCATTATTGAGAGTTAGCTGCTAAGGCTCGAATTTCACGAGTCAGCATTTGTAACAATAAGCTTTCAGGTATATTGGTGCCAGAAACACTGAGCAAAGATTTGCTTTCGCAAAGACCTGATATTTCCCTGTCTCTTTAGCAAACTCAAAGGAAATTAAAATGGTTTTGTGTAATGAATCATAATTAGAGAGAATCTTGGATTTACCAATATGATCCAGAGAGTAAGACCCCATCACAACAGTTGCTTATGAGGGGCATCTGCTACGCCAATTAAAGTCAAGGCAGGGAATTCAACTCAGAAGTTTATGGTGCCTGCTTTTAAGGATTTCAAAGAGATAAGCTTGCTCTTTTCCCTTAAAGAACATAGAACAAACACAGAGGGTTATTATAAAGGAGTTTTTAAAAAGTGAAAACTGCATTGGTGAGAAAATGGTTAGGAAAAATGTGCCAAGGAATTTTTTTCCATCATGACAATGTTTCTGTCCATTATTTGAGGGGAATAAGGCCGTCACTATAGGAATTTGTTTGGGAAACATTACCCTAAGTACTCGATACTCATCATCCGGCCCCTTCAGACTTCGTTTGATGGCAAAATTAATGGATTTTTAAAAGGAACAAACTTTGAGTCCAACAAAGATGCCCAAACTGCCATTTTCATGTGGTTTGGCCAAAATGAAATGAAAAATACTGAAAAGATAATGTATATATTAGAAGCAAACTCAGATATGATAAATATGCTGACATTATGAAATAGATAATTTTAACTAATTATTATTAATATGCTAAGAATTCTCATTGAAAATGTGTACAACATATAAGAAGAATGAGGAAAGCTCTAGCAAAGAATCAAAAAGAAAACAAAAACACTAACAGAAATACAGAGTGCTTCAATGCACTCAGTGGTGAGCTCAATATAGCGCAGAAAATAATCATGTGTGAAGATCGGTCAACAGCAGATACAGTATGAAATAACTGGTGAGCTTTTTCAAAAAGTGCAACGTGTACATTTGCGATACCCGAAGAACAAAGAACAGGAAACCCAGTGCAAAGCGTAATGCAAAAGAACGTGCCAAACTTCGTGGCGGACTCCAGACCATAGTTCCTGCAGGTTCGTAGAACATCAAAGGAAAATAGTCTACAGACATGTCTTATTCAAACTGTGAAAGACAAAGAAAAAAACTCGAAAGAAAAAAAAGCAAGAGAAAGGAAAAATAGCCATTCATAAAGAAGATTTTTCAGCAGAAATCATGCAAAGAGATGGAATGAAACAGAATAAGCATTGAAAGAAAAAGAAATACAAACTTAGAACTCTATATTCAGAATTCTGTAGGCTTTATACTGCAAAAGTAAAGAAGAAATAAAGAGTTTCTCAGATGAACAAACTAAAAACAGAGAAATAAATCAATAGATGTATCCTTGAAGAAATGAAAACAGAAATTTTTCAAGCTGAAGAAAAGTTATGTAAGGCAGACATAAAACATTAAACCGCACTGATTGAAATTAAAATACAATAATTTTATTTTACTAATTTATCTAAAATGTAACCGTCACCTTAAAGTGATAATATGAACAATATATTGTGTGTTTATAGCACCTGGTTAATTAAAACGAATGACAGCAAAGTCACAAGAATGGAAGGAGAGTTATGAGATAACTGACACAATACAAGCCATGGTGTCATTTCATTCGAAGGTCAGCATATATATCAGTTAAACTATATTTTATAACCTCTAGCACAACCCCTAATAATTTTTAAGAGACATAATAATTGAATCCTAAGAGAGGCGATAAATGGAATCATATAAAATACTCAAATAAAACCAGAGAAGGCAGAGAAGGGGACGGGAGGTGTGAGACAAAGAATAAATTAGACAGATAAAAAGTTATAATCATGGTAGATAGTAATCCAACTTCATCAAAATCACTTTACATGTGAATAGTATAAATATATCAATTAAATTACATTGTTAGAATATAGATGTAAATATATTTAAATGAACAAAATTAATGTTGTCCATAAGAAACCAATTTAAAAATTTAAAAACTCAAGTTAAAAGTAAATGAATAAAATATATATTATTCTAATACTAATTTGAAGAAAGGTATAGCATCTGTATCATTTCACACAAAACAGACCTCAATAAAAAGATGATTATTGGGAATATTGAGGACATTGCATGATGATAAATGGACAGTTTTTCAGGAAAATACAGAGCAGGTTATTAAAAAATTTGTAACAATAACAAAAAACTCAGAACTTGATGGCTTCACTTGAGACTTCTACTAAAAATTCCAAGAAGAATTGACACCAATTCTACAGAAAACATTCTAAAACATAGTAAAAGGACAGCAAACTTCCAAACTTATTTTATCAAGTTAACATAATTCTAATATCAAAACCAGTTAAAGTCACCACAAAGAAAACTACATACCAATATTCATCAAGAACATGGATGCAAAAATTCTCAATGAAATACTGGCCCAAAGAATCCAACAACACATCAAAAAATGTAAAAACAATGTAATCTATCACATAAACAAACAAAAGATAAGAACCATATGATGATATCAATTGATGCAGAAAGCACTTGGCAATATATAACACCCATTCCTGATTAAAAATACCCACAAGATAGGATTATAAAAGATATTTCTCAACACAATAAAGGTCATATAACCCAAACCAATAGCCAACATCTTGCTCAATGGAAAGAAACAGATTTTTTAAAAATCTTTTTATTGGGGCTCATAAGGCTCTTATCACAATCTGTACATACATCAATTGAGCAAAGCACCCTTACACATTCGTTGCACTCGTCACTCTCATAATTCACCTTCCACTTGGGTTCCTGGAATCAGCTCGGTTTCCCTTTTTTTCCCCCCATCCCCTTCCCTACCCGATCCCACCCCTGGTCCCTTGATAGTTTATAAATAATTATTATATCTTATCTTACACTCCCTGGCGTCTCCCCTCACCCGCCTCCCCCTTGCCCATCTCCCAGAGAGGAGGTTACACATAGATCTCCGAGATCGGTTCTCCCTTTCTACATGCCCTTCCCTCCTGGTGTCGCCACTCCCACCGCTGGTGTTGAGGGGTTCGTCTGTCCTAGATTCCCTGTGCCTCCAGATCCCCACTGCACCGCTGTACATCCTCTGGTATAACCAGGTTCGCAAGGCAAGGTAGAATTGGGGTCATGATGATTGGGAGGGGAGGAAGCGTTCAGGAACTAGAGGAAGGTTTTGAGTTTCATTGTTGCTACACTGAACCCTGAGTGGCCCATCTCCTCCTCACTACCCCTCTGGAAGGGGTGTCCAGCTGTCTACAGGTGGGCATTGGGTCCCCATCATGCACTCCCCCTCTTTCACGGTGATGTGATTCTCACCACCACCTCACCTTTGTTGTTGGAGACCTGGTTTCCTCTGTCCTTCATGGTCACCTATGTTGGTGTGCTGCTTCCATGTGGGCTCAGTTGCTTCTGGGCTAGATGGCTGCTTGTTTGCTTTCAAGCCTTTAAGTCCCCAGACGCTATATCTCTCAGTAGCCGGGCACCATCAGCCTTCTTCACCACACTTGCTTATGCACACTTTCGTCTTCAGCGATTATGTGAGGAAGGTGATCACACAATGATTGTTTTTGTTCCTTTGTATCTGCTACATGGTCCATTCAACACCTTGTATTCGCTTAGGCCATGTGCTTCTTCTCTGTGGGCTTTGTTGCTTCTGAGCTAGATGGCCGCTTATTTGCCTTCAAGCCTTTAAGACCCCAGACGCTATATCTTTTTTTGATAGCCGGGCACCATCAGCTTTCTTCACCACATTTGCTTACACACACGGCTGTCTTCAGTGATCATGTCGGGAAGATGGGTATCCTGCAATGGCTGTTTAGCAGGGCGAGGTGCTATTGTGTTGGGGGATTATGCATGAGGAGGCCCAATGTCCATCTGCTACCCTACTACTGAATCTATAAATATATGCATATAAATCTATTGCCCCCATAATCATAAATATATTTACATATGTACATGTCTGTATTTACGCTTCTCTGTATGCACTTTGCCTCCTTCTCCTTTCCTCTATTTCCTTTCGCTTTCCTCCCGACCCATTACCATGTTTAGCCTTCATTCTGGATTCAGTAGTTCCTCTCAGTTACCTTGCTCTTGGTCACTCCCTTCCAGTCCTCCCCTCCCCTCCCTCCTCTGGTTTTGAACCACTCGCTGTTCCCTGAGACACAATGGGGGATGGGCAACTGAGCTGACCCCGCCACACTGAGGCAAACACTGGGAGCGTGCAATGGAGCAGCGGAGGAAGCAGAGCAAAGGGAGCCCGAGGGAGTATAAAGGATGGTCTTCCGGGCGAGGACGTGGCGCCTCACAAGCTACACCTAGAAAACACTCCTAAAGGCCAACGAAAGGACCTTGAACTACTAGCAATTTTTCTTTTAATATTTGCTATCTTTTTGTTTAGTCTTTTTAAAATTTGTTTTGTTTTTTACCTTGTAAATTTTGTATGTTAGTGGCTTTTCTGCTTATCAGCGTGTCGATGTTGCTTCTGTCAAAGCCATGTTCTTATGGGCCACTTGGGCGCAGTCAAAGTCATATCCATTTGTATGCACATATTACTATGTCAGCAGGTCCACCTAGACAAGATAGGCTGGACAAATAATGAGAGAAGAAAACAACAGGACCAATGGTCCTGGAGGGACATGAGAGTGTGGGAAGTAGGAGAAGGGAGGAGGTGTTGCCCAACACAGAAACAGATTTTATTCCCCATGAAAAGGGGAACTAGACAAGAATGGCTTTTTTAAAAATCATTTTATTGGGGGCTCATACAATTCTTATCATAAATCATACATGCATTCATTGTGTCCAGCATTTTTGTACATTTGTTGCCATCATCATTCTCAAAACATTTGCTTTCCACTTGAGCCCTTGGTATCAGCTCCTCATTTTCCTTCTCCCTCCCCACTTCTCCTCCCTCATGATCCCTTGATAATTTATAAATTACTATTTTCTCATATCCCACACTGTCCAACTTCTCCCTTCCCCACTTTTCTTTTGTCCATTCTTCCCAGGAAGGAGGTTATATTCAGATCCTTGCAATTGGTTCACCCTTTTTACCCCACTCTCTCTCAACCCTCCTGGTATTGCCATTCTCACCTGAAGAGATCATCTGTCCTGGATTCCTTGAAGTTTCATTTCCTATCTGTACCAATGTACATCCTCTGCTCTAGCCAAATTTGTAAGGTAGAATTGGGATCATGATAGTTGCGGGGAGGAAGCATGTAAGAACTAGAGGAAAGTTGTATGTTTCATTGTTGCTACCCTGCACCCTGACTGTCTCATCTCCTCCCCACAACCCTTCTGTGAGGGATGTCCACTTGCCTACAGATGGGCTTTGGGACCCCAATATGCACTTGCCCTCATTCACCTTGATTTGATTTTTTTGTTCTTTGATGCCTGATACCTGATCCCTTTGACACCTCGTGATCACACAGACTGGTGTGTTTCTTCCATGTGGGATTTTTTGCTTCTCAGCTAGATGGCTGCTTATTTACCTTCAACCCTTTAAGATGCCAGACACAATAAGAATGGCTTTCCATTGAGTAAGTACTTGAGTGGAGGTGCAATGTCCATCTGCCTTAATACTAACCCTATAAATATAGTCACATAGGTCTATTTCCCCACCATCTTATATAAATATATTTACATATGTACATGCCTATATTTAGACCTTTATAAATACCCTTTATCTCCTAGTTCTTTCCTCTATTTCCATTGGCATTTCATGACGCACACCTTCCCGACATGATCGCTGAAGACAAATGTGTGCATAAGCAAATGTGGTGAAGAAAGCTGATGGTGCCAGGCTATCAAAAGATATAGCATCTGGGTCTTAAAAGCTTGAAAGTAAACAAGCAGCCATCTAAATCAGAAACAACAAAACCTACATGGAAGAAGCACACCAGCCTGTGTGACCACGGGAGTAGAAGGGACCTGTTATCAGACATCAAAGTACAAAAAATCATATCATGCCCACCTTCTCGATATGAATACTGAAGACAAATGTGTGCATAAGCAAATGTGGTAAAGAAAGCTGATGGTGCCTACCTATCAAAAGATATAGTGTCTGGGATCTTAAAGGCTTGAAGATAAGCAAGCGGCCATCTAGCTGAGAAGTAACAAAGCTCACATGGAAGAAGCACACCAGCCTATGTGATCACGAGGTGTCGAAGGGATCAGGTATCAGGCATCAAAGAACAAAAAATCAAATCAAGGTGAATGAGGGCGAGTGCATATTGGGGCCCCAAAGCCCATCTGTAGGCAAGTGGACATCCCTTACAGAAGGGTTGCGGGGAAGAGACGAGACAGTCGGGGTGTGGTGTAGCAACAATGAAACATACAACTTTCCTCTAGTTCTTACATGCTTCCTCCCCGCAACTATCATGATCCCAATTCTACCTTACAAATCTGGCTAGACCAGAGAATGTACATTGGTACAGATAGGAACTGGCACTACAAGGAATCTAGGACAGATGATACCTTCAGGACGAGTGGTGAGATTGGCGATACCGGAGGGTGGAGAGAGGGTGGGGTAGAAAGGGGGAACCAATTACGGGGATCTACATATAACCTTCCTGGGGGATAGATAACAGAAAAGTGGGTGACGGGAGATGTTGGACAGTGTAAGATATGTCAAAATAATAATAATTTATGAATGATGAAGGGTTCATGAGGGAAGGTGAAGTTGAGAGGGAGGGGGGAAATGAGGAGCTGATATTAAGGGCTCAAGTAGAAAGCAAATGTTTTGAGAATGATGATGGCAACAAATGTACAAATGTGCTTGACACAATGGATGTATGGATGGATCGTGATAAGAGTTGTATGAGCCCCCAATAAAATGATTTTAAAAGAGTGGCTTTTATCATCACTTTTATTCAGCATTTTGCTGCAAGTGTTAGCCAGAAATATTAGACAATTTTAAAAAATCAAAGGAATCTAGATTGTCAAAAACAAAGCGAAACTCTCACTATTGGCAGACAGTATGATTTTACATATTGAAAATCCCAAAGACTTAACTAGAAAAAAAATTTGATGGAAACAACTGAGAGATTTAGCAGCCTGGCAGGACACAAGATTAATATACAAAAATCAATCATATCCCTGCATACTAAGGAAGAGACTTCTGATAAAGTAATCAAGAAAATAATACCATTGATAATAGCCACAAAAAATTAAATACTTAGAAATAAATCTAACAAGAGGTACAAAAGACTTGTACAAATAAAACTACAAAACACTACTACAAGAAGCAAAAGATACCTAATTACTAACTTGTATGAGACCATTCTTAATAACAAGGATAGGAAAATAGGAGACCTATTACTTCCCAACCTCAAAACTTCTTACACAGCCATAGTAGTTAAAACACTGGTGCTGATATAATAGACACATAGATGAATAAAACAGAAGAGAAACCCCAGAAATAAATCCATCCACCTACAAACCACCAATCTTCAACCAAGTGCCAAAACAAATTAAATAGGATATATATATATATATATATACGCATTTAGTTTCTTCTTCAACAAATGGTGCCAATAACATTGGTTTTCCATCTGTAGAAGAATGAAGTAGGACCCATACTTTGCCTACCCCTATCTCCATGGCATTGTGGTGCGACATTAGTGTTGGGGGGCTGCTGGGTCACGAGGGTTAGTTGGTTCTGTCGTGTGATGTCAGAAAGGTGGAACAGCCACAAGACAAAGGGAGGAAGACGGGACAAAGCAGAGGAAAGTACAGGAAGAAAAGAGGGAGAAAATGATAGCTTGAAAAAGAATAGTCAGTTCTGGGAAACAAATTAGTATGATTTAGAAAAAAGAGGGAAGTAGGGGAAAGAGGAGCCCTGGGCAGATGCTTTCCTCAGCCCAGAAGTGCAGACCGTACTAAGGCATTGGTGGGGCATGAAGCCGCAGGGCCACTGTGCTCAGTGTGGAAAACAGAAGAGCATGGAAACAACATTGAAAACAAACAAGAGAAATCTGCCTGAAACCACGGCTTTGTCTAATGAGAGAATATCAATATACACTTACTTATTGCGATAAAATACCACACTAATGTCCGCTGTTAATAATGACCCAAACTGCACGTCAATTACATAGAACTTATTTGTACGATCTTCACAAATTTTATAAGTCCATTCAAACAAAAAAATTATTTTGGAATCATTATATACATGGTAGGAGAATAATTATGTACAAGCTACATATTGGCCCAAGAAACCACGATGCGCCTAATAAGAATTAAATACAAGCTGCATGAACTTAGACATTTAGCTTTGGCTGGAAGTTCCAAGCCTCTTAATGGCAGTTCCAGAACACTGCCGTAAGTAGAGCATCTTGTTTTAAAAAGAGGGCTTACAAAGGGCCACTTGCATAACCCCGAAGTCTGAACCACAGAATGCTTGCAAATCAATTCTGCATTGGTCATCTTCAACGCTAATAGCACCAAGAGCTAGCTCAGCAAATGCAGGCATCTCACATTTATCATCATAACTGCTTTCTAAAAATAAGACATCTGCATGAAAAATGATAAACCTATTTCCTACTATATTTAAGGCAATGATCATAAACAGAAAAATACCTAACAATTTTCTAAAAGGTAACCAAAACCTAGCAAAGCACATATCTAGAAAGTAAGACTGTTAGAGTACGATGTAAAGTCCTAAATATATATATTGCATTGTTATCACTAAAATAATTGTTAATTGGTGCCTTAGATGCAATAAACGTGTTTTTTGATCTTTGGGAGCATTTTTTTCCTGTAAAAATGTAGTCAGCACAGTATGTGCCGATTCTGAGTTTTTATGTGTAAAACTGAATAAAAGAATAAACAGTTACATCAATTATGTTTGTCAGTTGTCTGCAACCATCACAGGAGACATTTGAGATATGCACGGCACCTTTGTTGACAGCCTTATTTTAACGACATAACAAGTGATTTACACAGTCTGCCAGGAACGTTTTGAATTTAACTCGAGGCTTGCCTGCAGGTCATATTGTTAAAATATGCATTGAAATGGGGAAAGATGAATATATATTTTTGCCTACCTAAACACTAGTTTATAGTAACAAACAAAAACACCATGAATTGTGAGATAGCTTGTCTTCTCTGAAGCTGAGCATGAAGAAAAGGAAAAGGAAATAGTAACAAACCTTCACTCCGCTGGTTTTTGAAATGGTGACACTGCCTGCCGTGCCCCGGTGGGAAGGACAATGCATTCAACAATTTCATACCCATTTTAAAAATACGAATCTATTGACCACGCCAAACAATGTCGAAAAATCATTATCAGGTGGATTGTATGCATAAATGTCAATGGTGTAGCAATAAAGCTTTTAGACAAACCATAAATAAATATCTTTATGGGTTTGGAGTAGGCAAGGTTCCCTGGAAATAGAAATATAAAAATTAAGCAATAATAAGTCACAAAGTCATATTAAAAGATAGCGACTATTTTTATGAAAATACACCATCAGAAAACAGACAAAGATACTATTTATCACTACTTTGATTTAATATTGTACCGGAAGTCCCAGAGCAATAAGGCAAGAAAAGGGAGCGGGGAGGCACGCATATTGATAAGAAAGAAGTAAGACTATCCTTATTTAGATTCATAAGTGGATGCATAGAAAGTCCTAGAAACTAAACCAGAAAGCTATCAAAAGTAAGATAAGGATTTAGCAGAGTGGCAGAGTACAAGATCAGCATACAGTCAGCGCAACTCCTCTGTACTAGCAAAGTGAACCCCAAAAAGAAATCAGAAAAACAATACTACTTACAGCAGTGGCCCCCAAAAGGAAATCCTTAGTGTGTTAGTCTGTGTAGACTACAGAAACAAATACATAAACACTCATATGTGTTTAAGAAAGAGCTGTACATAAAGGAGCAATTGAATATTGAGAAAACATCCCAACCCAGGCCAGATCAAATCTATAAGTCCCGATATTAGCCCATATGGGCTGAATGCAGGAAAACCACAGGCCAGTGGGTGGAAAGCCTTGTGGACGCATCTTAATGCTGTGGACACATCTTAATGCTGGCAGAGTTCTCCACATGACTTCTTTAGCTCCAGGGCTCTAGCATAGCTCCATGGGTCTTCTCAACAGGAATGTCTCACAGGGAATGAGTGTGTGCCCTGCCTCCAGCGAGCTACTTATCTCCATCGAGACTCCCAATGAAGTCATCAAGCTGTTACCTGATTGACAGGCTAAACTCCACCCCTTTAGTCTTAAATCTCATATTGACAACAGATTATGTAACTACCACACTTAGAAATAAACTTGACCGGAGATATAAAGACTTATCCAAAGAAAATTGGAAAATGCTAATGCAAGAAACTAAAATACATCGACATATGTATACCTGCAACAACAGTTACAGTGACCAAGAATGTGCAAGTGGACACAACAGTTATGTAAACTAAGCAAGAGTGGGAGGATGTATAGGCAGAGAGTAGTACCAGGGGCATATACAGTTTAGCAGTGGATATTCCCATATGTATTTACAAATGTTGCAAAAATACCCATGGATATACAAGAGTGCACAGGAGGCACCGTTATGGAAACCTCTGAGCCATTCTGAACATGTCCTAGGATTGAGATACTGGGTGTGAAATCTGTGAAGCATAGTCTCTGGGGACATATAAGTTTATAGGCATAAAGAAGACCATTCTATTTTGATGAGAAGAAACTGGGTCTTAAAAGCTTGGAAGCAGGCATCTAAGTTACACTTATTGATTTCTTTCTGTCTGAAACAAAGAACACTGAAGAAAATCAAAGACTCAAGGAAACAATTAGTCATCCAAAGGATTAATGAATCACATGACCCAAGGCTTCCAAGACCCTTTGATCAGAAGAACTAGATGGTACCCTGTCACTACCACCAACTGACGTGATCAGGAGTGTTCAGTAGAAGTAATCAGATAGAGTGGGAGAAGAGAGTAGAACAAAGTTCAAATTCATAAAAGATCAGCTTTACTTTTCTGACAGAGACTCGTAGACCTCCCAAGACAATGACCTTTAGACACTCATCAAACTTAGAAGTGAAGGCGCTCCCAGATACTTAAGACAGGCCGAGGGAGTGAACAATCAAACTTGGGATAAACACGCTTCTCAGAACATTCACCTGCATTTAACCAAACAACTGTATCTGACAAAGCAAAATCAAAGTTAAGGAGGCAGGAAGGGGCAGGAAAATGACAATGGGGAGCCCAGGGGGGAAATAGAAATAATGATGACCTGTGCAGATGGCAACCAATGTCATGCAACAATCTCTGTACTAATTGTTGGCTGGGAAATTCTGTGAACTTTCACCTACACTACAATAAAATATTTAAAGGAAGAGGATAAGAGTGCCATACACAAAGGAAAAATGCAATGGGAGAGGAACATATATGTTCCACAAAGGACTAATGCTCACACATATAAGGGACGTCTACAAATAAAAAGGCAAAAAAGAATATTGAAATATAATTTTGTGAATGACTTGAACAAACACTTCATAAAGGAAGAGATCCAAATAGCCAACAACCATATATAAATGTCATCAGAATTCCATTTGAGTAGTAATCAGGACTCAACACTATAACACACCTGCTAGAAGGGCTAAAATTAAAAACTGATCCTTTCATGTGTCAGCTAAATATATAAATCAAAGTGCCCATATGTTACTGACTGGAGTGTAAATTATCACAACTACTTTGGAAAATTATTTGATTTTATCTTTAAAACTACCCATCTACATACTTTGTTGTTGTGTGCCTTCAGATAGATTTTTACTCTTACTATCCCTATAAGATGCAGGAAAACCATCCCATTAGATATCTTAGCGTGTACATGTGATCATTTATGAAACCAGATCACCAGGCCTTTTCTCCAGCAGAGCAGCTGGCCCTTTTAGGATTAGCAATTAATCTCTTAACCACTGAACAACATGGGCTCCATACCCATGCCTTATGATCCAGCAATGCCACCTCTAAGCGTGTTTGTCCCAGAAATGTATGTATATGCTCATCCTAAGAAATGTATAAGATGGCCATTGGAGCATTAATCATAGCAGTCAAAACATAAAATTGCTCAGCTGAAGGAGGTACAGATAGAAACTATGCTGTTCTCTCACAGTGGAATACAATTCAAATATAGTGATGTAAATCAACAAGAATACTGAATAGTCAAGTACCTGTAGCAATATAATTGACTACTACAAACATATTGCTGAGCTAAAAGTTCTGAACACAAATAACACATGTAATATGATTTAGACACATTGTAAACAAGTAGTTGCCTTCGGAGAAGGTCGTTTCTGGAATTTTTCAAAATTAAGCAATATATGGTTGTATCTGTGTACATATAGACACATAGGCATATGTTAATAAAAATATAAAGAAAATGAAAAATTATGGATGGGCTATTCAAAATATATTAGTATCCAATGAGATCCAGAAATTCTACATCTTTAAGGTAAAACTCTTGAAAACCTGAAGGAAACCCAAGACCTCGGGCACTAGCAATGAAACCTGTATGTGAATGATAATTCACCTTAAATGACAGTTCAAAACCCTTAGCAGTGCCTACAAAGCCTTTTCTAGTTTGGCCCCTTTCACAACTCTACCCCTTCTCTCTTTGCTCTCCAATTTCAGCAACACCACCTCTGTGCATTCACAACGGAAATGTACGTTCACTGAATGACATTCCTGACCAGTAGAGCTCAATTTCCCTCAAACAGTTCAAAGTTCCACACTCCTGCCTTCCTTCTTCCATTTCCTGCTATCTCAGCTGTCCCTCGATCCCAACATTAATCTTTCCTTGTTTCCATCCTCCATTTACCTCTCTCTCTAAGCTACCCTCAGAAGTTTCTGGATTGATTTAAATCACAGCATTTACCACATTTCAATTAGCTGTCTTTCTACTTCCCTGAACCTCGAGTTTCCACAGAACAAGGTGATATAGCAGTGATTCATGAATATTTGCAGAAGAAACAAAATCGCAGGCACTGGGTCTGTTCCTATTGTCAGGTGTCTTGAGTTGATTGTGATGCATAACAACACTGGGGCAACAATGAAACACTGCCAGGCCCTGTTCCATCTTCACAATGTTTCTTATGTTTGAGCCCTTTGTGGAAGCCACGGTGTCAATCCATCTTGTCGAAGGTCTTCTTCTTTTTCTCTGCCTCTCTACCAAGCATGATGCCTTCTACCGGGACTGGTTTCTCCTGATAACATGTCCAAAGTTTGTGAGACAATGTCTTCCCAGCCTTTCCTCTGAGGAGCATTCTGGCTGTACTTCACCCAAGACAGAATTGTTCATTCTCTCAGCAGTCCAAGGTACTTTCAGTGTTCTTCTCCAGCACTATAATTAAAGTGCATCAATTCTTCGCTGGTCTTCCTTGTTCAAAGTCCGACTTTTTTTAAAAAAAAACATTTTATTAGAGGCTCATACAACTCTTATCACAATCCATACATATACATACATCAATTGTATAAAGCACATCCACACATTCCCTGCCCCGGTCATTCTCAAAGCATTTGCTCTCCACTTAAGCCCTTTGCATCAGGTCCTTTTTTTTCCCCCTCCCTCATGTGTCCTAGGTAATTTAAACATTGTTATTTTGTCATATCTTGCCCTATCCGGAGTCTCCCTTCCCCCCCTTCTCTGCCGTCCATCTCCCAGGGAGGAGGTCACATGTGGATCCATGTAATCAGGTCCCCCTTTCCAACCCACTCACCCTCCACTCTCCCAGCATCGCCCCTCACACCCCTGGTCCTGAAGATATCGTCCACCCTGGATTCCCTGTGCCTCCAGCCCCCATACGCACCAGTGTACAACCTCTGCCCTATCCAGTCCTGCAAGGTAGAATTCGGATCATGGTAGTTGGGGGGGGGAGGAAGCATCCAGGATCTGGGGGAAAGCTGTGTTCTTCATCCGACTTTCACAAGCATACGAGGCAAAAGCAACTAATCATGGCTCGGGTGACAAAAGTCTCAAAGTAACATCCTTGCTTTTCAACATTTTAAAGAGGATTGCACAGCATTTTTACCTAGTGAAATGCACTGTTTGGTCTCTTGACTTCTGCTTCCAAGGCCATTGATTGTGGATCTGAGCAAAACAAGTTCCATTACAACTTCGATTGTTTCTCCATTTATGATGATGTTACCTATTGGTCCAGTCACTTGGCTGGGCAACTGTCTTCCAAATTTCTTGGCAAAGATGAGTGAGTGCTTCCACGACTTCATCTGCTTGTTGAAACACTTCAATTGCTCGTCCATCAATTCCTTGAGCCTTGTTTTTGGCTAATGCCTTCAGCTTGAACTTCCTCCTCCAGTACCATTGGTTCTTGAACACATACTACATCTGAAAACAGTTGGATGGCAATTTTCAATGAGTTCTTTTTGGTACCGTGACTGTGTTTTCCTTCCATCTTCGTCTGATATCTCCGGTATCACTCAATATTTGCCCATAGAACCTTGCAATATTGCAAACTGAGCCTTGAATTTTTCATTAGTTCCTTCAGTGTAAGCTGCTGAGTGTTCTTCTTTTTGTGGATTTCTTCCTCTACATCGTTTCCTCTTTCATCATGATATTTGACTTTGTCTTCTTGAGCTGCCCTTTGAACTTTTTTTCTTCTGCTCTTTTACTTCATGATCCCTCCCCTTTGCTTTAGCTCCTCTACAGCTAAGAGAAAGCTGGAGAGTCACTTCTGAGAGCCACTTTCATGTTTCCTTCCTTTCATACATTTTTAATGACCTTTTGCTGCTTTTTTCATATATGATGATTATGATGTTATCCATAGCCTATCAAGTCTTCTGTCATTAATGCTCACTGTGCTAACTCTGTTCTTGAGATGTTCTCAAAATTCAGGTGGGATATACTTAAGGTTATATTTTTGCTGCTTCAGTTTTCTTCAGCTTCTGAGTTCACATATAAACAATTACATCTGTGTATTCCACTGTTGACTCCTGACCTGGGTTTAGCTGCTGATATTGAGCTTCCCCATTATTTATTCACACAGATAGAGTTAACTGGATTTCTGTATATTCTATCTGGAGAAGTCAACTTCGATAGCTGTCATTCGAATTGTTGAAAAAAGGTATTTGTGATGAAGAAGTCATTGGTCTTGCAGAATTCTGTCATGCCATCTCCAGCTTTATTTTTATGATGAAGGCCATATTATCCAACTACTCTTCCTTCCTTTTTGTTTCCACCATTTGCATTCTAATGGCCAGTGATTATCAATGCATCTTGATTACATATTTGATCAATGTCACACTGAGGTCACTGACAAATTCTTTAATTTCTTCATCAGGAGCTTTCGTGTTTAGTATATAAATTTGAATAATAGTAGTATTGACTGGATTTCCTTGTATGTGAATAGATATTAACCTCTCACAGCACTGTACTTCAAGATTGACCTTGAAATGTTCTTTTTGACAATCACCGCAATGCCACTCCTGGCACAGTAAATCACATGACCTCCTAATTCAAAATGGCCAATATCAGTCCGTTTCAGCTCACTAATGCCTAAGATAATGATCTTGATGCATTCCATTCCATTTTTTTGGCTACTTCCAGTCTTTCTAGATTCATAGTTTGTGTGTTCCAAAGTTTGATTATTAATTGATGTTGGTAGTTGTTTCTTTTCATGTTGAGTCCTGGCCCATCAGTAAATGTAGGTTCTGAAGGCTTTACATCCATGCACTTGACTCCATCCATGGCATTATGACCCATTCTACTTTGAGAAGGCAGTTCTTCCTCGGTCATATTTTGAATGCCTCTGACCTGAGGGACTCATCTTCTGTCACTATCTCTGATAATACTCTACTGCTATTCATGAAGTCATGAGGTTTTCAGTATCTGACAATGCCCCACAAGGTTTTCAGTGAGTAATTCCTTAGAATTGGACAGCATTTCTTTGTCCTAGTCTGTTCTTAATGTGGAAGCTCTGCTGAAACCTGTTTACTATGGGTGACCCTGCCGATATTTGAAACACAAGTGACATAGCTTCCAGCACCTCAGAAAAATACAAGCCACCGCAGTATGGGAAACTGATACATTAGTGGTGATATTCTGTGATAAATCTGTTCAAATTTTCTACTTCAGTCACCGTTAAAAGGGTAGGTATTATGCTATCTAGTCCTGATATTTCTTTCTATTACTTTTTCTATTTCCTAGTTTAATTCTTCTGTAACTTTTGTTTATTTTTATATTGTGCCCACAGTCTTTTTTTTATCTTATTTTTCTAATTATTGGAGATGTTAGGCTAAGATAATGATTTTGTTTTTTGTTTTTTTTATATGTATACAGCTTTTGTTTTAACTTGTTCTTAGATCACTGCTTTTGCTGTGACCTAATAATTTTGGTTTCCTGATGATGTTTGGCCATAATATAGGGATCTTAGCAGCTGCGATGAGATAAAAGTTGTTTTGTTTTATTTTATTTTTTGAAATGAAAGATTTTTATGGTTTTTGCATCATTTTTTAATATCAAATGGGGAAAAGGATTCTCCTAGCTGAAATTTGCAAGGAAAGTCAGCCTAATTATATCTTTGCATAGTGAAAACATGTGATAAATATATTAATATTTTTCAGGGCACTAGTCACCAAGAAGTATGTAGAAATTACTAGGCTATGAAGTTCAAAAAATACAACATTTGATAAAAATTGTGTTAGTCTGGGTAGACTAGAGAAACAAATCCACAGAAACTCATATGTGAATAAGAGAGAGTTTATATAAGTTTACATTAATAAAACATCTCAACTCAATCTAGT
Source organism: Tenrec ecaudatus (assembly GCF_050624435.1). Lineage (NCBI taxonomy): Eukaryota > Metazoa > Chordata > Mammalia > Afrosoricida > Tenrecidae > Tenrec > Tenrec ecaudatus. Next base: position 165,230,419 of record NC_134534.1, read on the forward strand.
CCAAGTCCATTAGTCCGACATTAACCCATATGTCCAACACTGATCTACAAGGTCCTCCTCAAATTCACAAACCACATGCAATGACGTGGAATGCTGGACCACAGGCCAGTGGGTAGAAAGTCTTTGAATCTAATAGAGGTGTAAGCATCTCAGTGCTGGCAGGTGCCTCCACGCGGCTGCTCCAGCACCCAGGGCTGCATCAGGTAGGTCCATGTGGCTTCTCCTCAGGGATGTCTTTCAGGAAGTGAGCCTTGCCAGCTGAGGCAGAAAACTACCCAAGGCAGCCACACACTGAGAGCAAGAGACCCAAGAACCTTCGATTAATCCCATATGCGTTTATCACCCAAGTTGGCACAATAAACCTTAACTATCTAAAAAATTATTCCAGGTGTATAAACTTTGATTTGAGTACTGATTATTGGACTAAAATCTGTTTTTTAAGATGAAGATACCATTATACTTCATTTGAGATTTGTGGTAAAAGCCAACAGAGATAAATTTGGTTTTACAGATTAGTATGGTGATGAGGTATTAAGGGATACACCCATGGTTAATTTAAACACAGTAGAAGCACGATTCTAGTGGATCAGGAATTATGTAGAGGGAAAGAGGAATTACATTGATCAGTCAGATAATTCAGAAATTTTATGGCAAATGTTAGGGTTGGGTGAATTCCCTTTAATATTTCCTTTATCCCTCTCTAATAGGATACACATTCGGCACCAGTGATAGGAAAATGAATTAGCGCTCAGACGTCTGCCTCTCACCTGTGACTTACAGTCTACTAGGAGACTGTTTAAACATGAAGCTCTGTGGGTGTTATAGGCAGAGGAAGTCAGTCACTTAATTCTAGGTCACATTGAACTAGATATATAGATCCTCCACGAATTCTTTACCAATTAAAAAATACAAGCCTTAAAAATAAGGACTTGCCATTTTCTTTTCAATGAATAGAAAACAAAGACATCTAAACAAAGGTCACAGTCAGTAAAGAAAAGCACTCAGGTGTAATGAGTATTCTCTGGGCGATTGGCCGCTATATTACTTTCCTAGGGTTACTGTAACCAAGTACCACAAACTGAGGGCTTGGAATGGGACAGACATGTATTCTCTTATGGTTCTGGATTAGAAGTTTAAAAAAAAAAAGTATCCACAGGACCATGGTTTCTCTGGCAATTCTAGGTAAGGTCTTGTTTGTTTGTTTGTTTGTTTGTTTGCTTGTTTGTTCCCAGCTTTGGGGAGCTCCTGATAACTCTTGATGTTCCTTGGATTGAAGCTTTATCATTCAAACCTCCAATCTTGATCTGACCTTCTCCCCTGGGCAGGTCTAGGTCCAAACTCTTAAGTTTAGGGTGGTCTTACCCAGAAGTCTTTAACTGATTGCATATGAAAATTGTTCTTTTCAAGGAAGGTCAGATTTTGAGGTCTTAGGTAGATATCAATTTTTGAAAGACTCTATCCAAACCACTACAAATACCATCCTCTCTCACTTCTTCAATGCTACTAATGCCTAGATGTGAAGACACATTTCTTCTCCAGTAACACAGTGAGGAGACTCACTTCAGTTTGCACTCACATGGAAGCTGAACATCCACCCATTCTGGCATTTAGAAATGTCCAACAATCACTGTCTGTTCTTAAGGAAGGGCCTGGACAGAGAGCCCATCTGACAATAGAATGATTACAGCATATAGCCCATTGGACAACAGGGTGACTAAATAGGCTCCCGGGCTACAATATAAAAGCCAATCTACATAATCATTGAAATAAAAGTAAATCTTATACTAGGGTTTACAAAACTAAAGATAAAGCACCTAATCAGTGAAATGTAAATTGTTCTGGCTTTAATCAGTTCATTCGATAAATTACCTCTTTTGTATTCTAATACTATCCTTCCTTAAGAACATTATTACCTAGAAAGCACTGTTATTAGAATTGTTGAAGATAAACAATATATGCTCTTTATTATAGTGCCCTCTAATTTAAGATTGATTGAAGAAAATTTTAACTGATGGATATGCCTAATGGATGTGAGAAAGGTAATAAATTCCCTGCTCAACAAAGGTAGCTACATTTAAAAGGTGGGAGTAGTAAAATACGTAAGATAAGGAGGACACAAAGCAATAAAGTTAACTTCAAAAAGGAAGAGAAAATGATTCAGAAAAGAGAAATGTGTCCTGTTTAATGAAGCTTTTTTCAAAGTAATACAACATGATTAAATTTCCTTCTCCACCAAACAAGCATCTATTGCCATAAAGTTTATATTTATTTTATAAATCGATCGTTCAATGACATTCACTGAACCTTTTGAGGTATTTTCTTAATAATAACTCAAGGAAGAGAAGAAAGCAGAAGTCAACTTATGGCTATGAATGTAAAGAAACATGGATGCAAATTATAGTAAATTTCACTTTAATTTCAGCTCACTCTGAATAATTGCTAAATAAAGATATCAAGAATTTTTCTTGGTGAAGATCAAGTTATGAATTCACTTGGGTGATCCAAGGAAGTGACCCCATCCTTTCCTAGAGACCTACTTCAGACATTAAGTTTCTTATGTTGTTTTGGTTAAATCTCTAGCTTTGAAATAAGTTTAAGCCTCAAGTCCATCCTTAATTAAACCTATTGAAAAGCAAAAGAAAATAAACTTTAAAGGTCTCTGTTTGGTTCATAAAATCTCATTACAACAACCTAGAAAATATTCAATTATTCTTAGGACACCATAAACATTTTATGGCTCCATCCTATTATTCCTCTTCAATATTACTAAGGCACGGATGTTTGGTCAGCTTCTTACATGTCCTCATCTCCCCTTATATTTGATCTCTTTATGGACTTGAAAGATGAGTTTGCTTTTCAATTTACACGCTCTTTCTTCACTCCAGTGCTTTCAGGAAGGAGAGGCAGGGATGTGAGAAAAGATGCTCTCAGAAAGAACTATTAGTAGTCGCGATTGAATTGCGCTCACAAGTCTCCAAAGAAATAGAAGGCACCATAACTCCCCAAATAGCATACAAGAAGAGGAACTAATGCATGCTGGGTGGACTAGAAAATCATGGTGCTCAACAACCTGAAAACACTGCTGCTAGAAGTGTTTATCTAAGCCACGCTTTATAATGGAACTGTCCTGTTGGAGTGATTTCCTTCTCTGAATTCCTTTGATACCAACTGTGCCAATCTCTTGCCAGCCAGCCACTTCCTAAATTCCTAGGCTAATTACATCCATAGTTAGCAAGAAATTATGGACATCAGATTTAATATTCAAGTTATAAGAGTAAGTCAAACTTACTGCTCAATTAGCCTGATCCCACATCTCAATTCTAATGACCGGGTGTCTGTTTGTCCTTATGTTATAATCACCAGTGGCGGCTCACTGGCAGAACTCTAGCCATGCAGGAGAGAAGCCAGGTGAGATCTTCAGGAAAAGCACCTCATATGCGATCATCACCCGTCGGTCAAAGGAGAAATGTTGCTATGCTTCTGACCAGGTTTCAGTAGATCTTCTGGACTAAAGTAGAAAGAGCCTGAGATTTACTTCCAAAGGTTACCAATGAAAACCCCACAGATCATAATGATTCTTTTCATTGTGTATAGTGTCACCATGAGTGGAGGTGTCTTGATCACAGTCAACAATGACAAAAATAGGCAGCATCTTTAGATGAATTAACACATTTCAGTTTCAAATAAGTTACACGGATTCTTACATTTGATCTCATAATACGCCTCAGTCACAACACTAGGCAAGAATAAGTTCAGGATTTAAAGGCAGCCGAGTACAGAGCTTAGTTAATGTGCATACTTCCCACTAGATCGTCCGTCAGCAGGTTTCCAATTCTGGTACTTAGTCTTGTTTAATTCCCATCTTCTAATATGAATTGTTTTATTAACTAGAACTATCTGAGCTTGAGATCTGCCTTCCTCAGGCCAGACACAGAAACTAGGGGCATCGGCACAAGAAAAATTAAAAGGTGGAGACTATTAAGTGCTTCAGTTTTTACACAACATGATGATTAATGTTGGCTGTCAAATTGACTCGACTATGATTCTCAGTGGCTTGACATCATAACCACGATAGATCTCCCAGACAGTCAGGAAGTTGAAAGAGAGTATCCTCAGGTCTGTGAGCCATTTCCAATATAGACAAACCTTTCTTTTTACTAGGGTTTCAATCTTGCATCTAGCTCATCATCCAACCTGGTTCTTTGTACTTGAGCCTGCAGTCTGCCCTATTGCCTGTCTATCCTGGGATTTGTTAGCCTCTAGCCTATAGTCATCAGTCTGTCACCTTAATGACCACCAGTCTCTTCAGCTGTCTGAGTAAGAAGGCTCCAGCCTGACATCTGACACCCAGACTTGAAACATGCCATCTACAACCATGTAATACATTTCCTTATGACAGTTTTTTGTGTTTATACATGTACAAACATCTATGGGGTATGGGGACTGCAAAAGATTCACAAGAAAATTCCATTATCTTGAAAATCCATTTTCCCATGAGCTTTTGGCAGCCCCTTTGGATAAGCTTCATTCATTTTGCTTCTCTAGAGGACCCTGGCTAAGACACACGGGTCTAGGACAAGAAAGAAAGAATTGCAAGAGAACTCCAGCCATAGAGACCTGCATTATGGCAATGAGAGGGCAGTCCACATGGCACCATGATTTTGCTTTGAATGGCTGACCTTGGTGAAGTCAAGCTCTCTAGGGTGTAATCTCATCCCTGTGTGGGCTGTGAGCAAATGGCTCATACTCTTTGATGGCAATTATTCCGCAGTCTCTCCAGCCCTCACTGCCAGCTAGCAGATTGGCATTCATGTGTACTGAAATTCTGCAAACCTAAAAGTCCTAAAAATGTTTTTCAAAATATATATTCCCGTGCATGTGTGTTTTCTGGATCTCTTTCTTATTCTCATAAGGTATTTAAATTCTACTATCTAATGTCATTTTTATGAAATCAGCTTAATTCAACCAGAATTTTAAAGAAAATTTCTATTTTGTACAAATATTCAGAATGACCCAGTTGGAGAGACTTTTTTTAAATGGTATGGATAAATAACATCAAAAGCACTCCTTCTATAAACACCAAGAAATGCTGGCTAAAATTATGGCCAGTAAGCCAGAAATGTGTAGGTAGAAGCACTGTGTTTGTTTGCTTGTTTTTATTTTTTTAAGTAAATCTCTAATTCAGAAAGAACTAGAAAGCAGCAGCTACTCAGTGTTTTGTGAATACCCCAAGGCAGAGTGGTTAGCCATGTCCATGGGAGGAGAGCAATGGGCCGGAAGAGGAATGTGAAAACCCATTCTCACCCTTAAGCCAGCCATTTCCAAGAGCTGTGCTCTCAATGAAAGAGGAAAGTAGAAACAGCATTTTGCAAATTTCTCCAGAAAATTTGTTTACCTCAGCCTGAACTTAGGCTATTTAGAATACTACAGATATTCCTAAATGGATATTAACATCAAATTTCTCAGCTACACAATTGTGAAGTAAGCACATACTGGTAGGAGGTGAGGGAAAGGATCTTCACAGAGTAGTATCCACACCGAGTAGCCTGTTGGTGCCTCAAATCTGATGTGGTGAGAAGTTCTACAGAGAAACAGAGTTGGTCTTGGAAGAGAGCAGCAGAGGACAAACATCATAAGGCGCTGCTGTACATGGCAGGGACCATGAGACATACTTGCATTCAGTGAATTGATCAAAGGAGAAAAAATAGTCAGATGAAAGGAATCCAGGATTTTCAACATTGGCGAAAACAAACATACAGAAAGGGAGAAACCCAATACTGACACTAGGAATGTCGGCTTACAACGGGAGGGATTGGCGTGAACACTACTTTTCTGGATGTCCATATATTGATAGGTGGATACTGGTGGTGCTATAGCTTAGGCATTTGGCTGCTAACCACAAGGTTGATAGTCTAAACCCACTACAAAGTCCATGAAAGAAAGATGAAGATGTCTACTCCCATGATTTACAGTCTTGCAAACCTATTATAGGGTCACAATGAATCAAAATTGACTCAATGGCAGTGGGTTTGGTTTGTGTATAGATTAAATACACAATAAATTAAATTAAATACAGATAAAAATGTGAATGAAAATGCTTTATGTGTACAAAGTGTGTATGTATGTGTATTTTTTCTCTAGGCAATGAGCATGCCGCTTAGCAGTGGAATCAAAGCAATTGAGCAAGCTCAGTCCCTCAATCTTGGTCACATGGTTCAGTGGGCTATGCATTGGGCTGCCAAGCCACTCCATAGGAGAAAGATGAGGCTTTCCACTCCATAAACCCACAATCTCAGACACCCACAGAGGCGGTTCTACCCTGTCCTACAGAGTCACTAGATGCTAGAAGAGACTCATGTGGCAATGAGTTTAGGATTTTTGGCTATAAAAACCAGGATTCCTTTCTGATAGAGGTTTCAGGTTCAGATCAGAAAAGTATAAGACAACATCATATTGTGTCAGAAAACAGAGAAGAGAGCAAAACTGAGCAAAAATAATGGGAACATGTGAAAAGACACAGAAACCAGCTTATATGGGATTTTACTGACCAAATTTGGAACCACTTGAGGATAAAATACATAAATAAAAAATAACTCACTCAATTATGGTCTACATTGATTAAAAACATGTTATTTCCATAGTTTAAAATTCCATCACCCTAAAGTACCTATTAATTGCAAAGAGGGAGAATAAATTGACAGAGGAGAAACCTGACAAATATCACATTCATGATGGATCATCTAATAGAATGCAATATAAAGAACACATTCTGGGTCTAAATGAAGGCATGTACATATGTAAATATATTTATATATGAGGATGTGGAAGTATATCTAGGTGTATAAATGTATAGATTTAGTATTAAGGTAGCAGATGGACATTGGGCCTCCACTCAAGTACTCCCTCAAAGCAAGAATACTTGGTTATATTAAACTGGCATTCTATGTTACTCAACTTCCCAACACAATCACTGAAGACAAAGCGGGTACATAAGCAAATGTGGTAAAGAAAGCTGATGGTGCCCAGTTATCAAAAGATATAGTGTCTGGGATCTTAAAGGCATAAAGATAAACAAGCAGTCACCTAGCTCAGAAGCAACAAAGCCCTCTTGGAGGAAGCACACCAGCCTGTGTCGAAGGGATCAGTTATCAGGCATCATCGGAACAAAAAATCATATCATTATGAATGAGGGGGAGTGCAGAGTGGAGACCCAAAGCCCATCTGTAGGAAATTGGACATCCCCTTACAGAAGGGTTCCAGGGAGGTGACGAGCCAGTCAGGGTACAGTGTAGCAATGAGGAAACATACAACTTTCCTCTAGTTCCTAAATGTTTCCTCCCTGTTCACTATCATGATCCCAATTCTGCCTTACAAATCTGGCTGGACCAGAAGATGTGTACTGGTACAGATATGAATTGGAAACACAGGGAATTCAGGGCAGATGATCCCTTCAGGACCAGTGGGGGGAGTGGCAATACCACAGGGGGAGAGATGGTGGGATGGAAAGGGGGAACCGATTACAAGGATCTACATATAACCTCCTTCCTGGGGGATAGACAACAGAAAATTGGTGAAGGGAGATGTTGGACAGTGTAAGATGTGACAAAATAATAATTTATAAATCATCTAGGGTTCATGAGGGAGTGGGGAGCATGGAGGGAGGGGGGAAATGAGGAGCTGATGCCAGGGGCTAAAGTGGAGAGCAAATGTTTTGAGACTGATGAGGGCAATGAATGTACCAATGTGCTTTACACAATTGATATATGTATGGATTGTGATGAGTTGTATGAGTCCCTAATAAAATGATTTTTAAAAAATAATACATTCTGGAATTTGATTAGATTCAGGGCATAGACCTTTGAAAAAAATTAGGAAAATGGGCAAACCAAACTTGAGGAACACTTGTGAAATAACTACCCTGTCATCTTTCAAAGTTTCAGAGGCATACAAGTCAAGGAAAGAGTGAGAAACCATTCAAGTTAAGGAGATATGACATCTTTGTATTTTGAGCTACACTGATATCATCAGAATCAAGTTTATTTCATTTTTATTTTTCAATATCACAATTGTTATCTATTGACAACACTTTTGAGAAAGGAAATTTTGAGGTGGGGGAAACTCAATTATGTTGTCTCTGGGCCCCTGATACTTGGACAGTGAATTACAGAAAAAGGAGAGTCGATTGATACATTCTTACTGAAAGATACTGAAGGAACAATGCCTAGTGCCCAAGCCAAGTAAACTGGAAGCCCTGTCACGCATGGTCTGAATGCAAACCTTTGACTTCATGGAGCACAAGAGTATGTGGAACAAGAGTTTTTACTTCAGGTTCCTCCGAACTCAGTCTATGATCTCTTTAATGTTCGAGTAATGGTGAAAACTTTTCAAAAGCTGTGAAAGAAAATGTGGTTGATTGAAAGTTTTTGTTATTGTGTTTTGAAAGACAGTATAAAGGCTTTTTGATCCCAGAAGTCTGAGTTTGTATGTTTCCATAACATGCTTACATTTCTCACCACGATATAAGCCTCTGCCTGGTTGATCCCATTCCTGTATATGAGAAGTTCAATTTGATTTCAGATCTGTATATCAAAAAACTTTGGCAATATATGGATGGATTGTTGTTAAAAATAAGATCCAAAGACCTGGTTAGGTGATGGAACAAATTTGTGGAGAATATTTTCAGAAGAAAACACAGGAAGGGGATGGTAAGTTAGATATGTGTCTTAGGACTACAAAGATGCCTTATGTTAAATGCCGCCAGAATTTATGTTGTTCTTAGTAGCAGTCTACCCATTTCTGCCTCATAGCAGTCTTAAGTAAAACAGAAAGAAACACTGTCCAGCCCTGGACCGTCTTCCCAGCGGTGGCTATGTTTGAGGTCAATGTTGCAGCCACTATGTAAATGCATATCCGTAACAGTCTCCCCCTTTTCAGTGCCCTTCCACTTTACCAAGCTGATGTCCTTTTCCAGGTACGGGTCTTCCCTGACAGCCTGTCCAAAGCATATAAGATGACGTCTCACCACTGTTGCTTCAAAGGAGCATTCTGGCTGAATTTCTTTCAAGACATACTTACATATGTGTTCTTTTGGCAGTCCGTGGTAGTTTCAGCATTCTGCTCCAGCACCATAATTTGAATGATCAAGGCTTCTTCGGTTTTCTTAGTTCAATATCCAGCTTTCACATGCATATGAGGTGACTGAAAGTTCATGGCTTGGGTAGGGCCACAGTAGTTCTCAAAGGGACATGCTTGCTCTTCAATACTTTACAGAGGTCTTGTGCAGCAGATAAATCTAATTCAATGCATTGCTCAGTCTCTTCACTGCTGCTTCCATGGGCATTGACTGTGCATGCAAGCATGATGAAATCTTTGACAATTTCAATCTTTTCTCGGTTTATCACGATGTTACCTATTGGCCCAACCAAGCCAAACCAAATTCTTTTCCATTGAGTCCATGGTGCCGGTAACTGTTTATGGGAACAGGCTTTCTTCTGCATAGCTGTCGGTGGTTTCAAACTGCTGATCATGCGGAGTGCAACCCAACACCACCAGGTTCCTTTACCTGTTGGTCCAGTGGGAAGGAGACTGTTTTTCTTTACATTGACTTATAATCTATCCTGAAGGCTACAATTCTTGATTTTTATCACCAAGTGCTTTAAGCTATCCATAGTTTGTTATGATCCCCACAGTCAAATGCCTTAGCTTAGTCAGTAAAACACGAGCAAACATCATTCTGGTCTTGTCTGTTTTAGTCAAGGCCCATCTGCCATTGGCAATGTTAGCCCTTGTTCCATGGCCTCTTCTGAATCCAGCTGGAATTTCTGGCAGCTGCGTGTCGATGTACTGCTGCAACCATTTTTGGAGAACCTTCAGTAAAATTTGACTTACATATGATACTAATGACATTGTTTGATAATTTAAGTGCAAATGTGGATCTCTTCCCATTGGTTGGCCAGGGAGCTGTTCCCACATTTCTTGGCATTGTTGAATGTGGACTTCAAGTGTTTCCCCAGTTTGTTGAGATATTGCAATCGGTGCACTGCCAGTTACTGGAGCCCTGTTTTTCCCTGATGCTTTCAGTGCAGCTTGGACTACTTCCTTCAGTCCCACGGGTTCTTGATGTTATGTTACATCTTGAAATGCTTGAATGTTGAAAAATTCTTTTGAGTATGGTGCCTATGTGTATTCCTTCCACCTTCTTTTGATGCTTTCTACATTGTTTAATATTATATCCACAGAATCCTTTAGTATTGAAGTTTAAGACTGAATTGTGTCTTCGGTTTTTTTGGTTGGAATTATGCTGAGTATGTTCTTCGTTTTTCATTTTCTAGCTCCATGTCTTAGCACATTTCATTATAACACTTCGCTTTACCTTCTCGGGCTGCTCTATGAAGTTTCTGTTCAGTTCTTTCACTTCAGCATTTCTTCCATTTTCCTTACCTACTCTATGGTCAAGCACAATTTCAGGTTCCCTTTTGACATCCACTTTGATCTTCGTTCCTTTCCTGGCTTTTTTAATGGCCTTTTTCTTTCTTCATGTCAGTGCTTTATGTCATGTCACAGCTCATCAAGTATTCTGTCATTAGTGTTCAATTAGTCAAATTTATTCATGAGATGCTCTCAAAATTCAGGTGGAATATACTCATCATTAGATTTTGGTTCTCATGGAATTGTTTTAATTTTCTTCAACTTCAACTTACATTGAACAAGCAATTGATGGTCTAGGCCATATTCAGACGCTGGCCTCCTTTTGACTGGTATTTTTGAGCTTCTCCATAATCTCTTCCAACTACAAAACCAAACTCACTGCTGCCTCACAGCCACCCTATGTTGTTAAGTACTGTTGAGCTGGATCCATAGTAACCCCACGGATAACCAAACGAAGCAATGCCTGGCCCTGTTGCATTTTCAGAATTGGTGTGTTTCAGCCCATTGTTGCAGCTACTGTGTCAATCCATCTTGTCAAAAATCTTCCTCTTTTTTGATACCCCTATACTCTACTAGGCATAATGTCCTGCTCCAGTGACTGGTCTCTACTGAGAACATTCTAAAGTATGTAAGACAAAGTCTCATTAGCCTTGCTTCTAAGAGTTATGGCTGTACTTCTTCCAAGACAGATTTGTTTGTCCCTTTGGCTATTGTGGTCCTTTCAATATTCTTTGCCAGCAGCATAATTCAAATGCATTAATTCTTCTTCAGTCTTACTAATGTGCAACTTTCTCATATATATGAGGCAATTAAAAATACCATGGCTGGGGTCAATCATACCACAGCCTTCAAAGTAACACTCTTTTCAACACTATAAAGATATCAAGTGCAGTAAATTTGCCAAATGCAACATGTCATTTGATCTCTTGACTGCTGCTTCCATGAGCATCAACGGTAGATATGAGCAGGATGAAATCTTTCACAATCTCAGTCTTCTCTCTGTTTAGTATGACGTTACCAGTTATGAGGCTTTGGGTTTTTCAAAGTGAGTGTCATCCACACTGAAGGCTTCAGTCCTTGATTTTTATCCGCAAATGTTTTATGCCCTCCTCACTTTCAGCAAGCATGATTGTTGCATCTGCTGTTAATAAGCCTCACTTCTGGTTCTTGTGTATCCCCTCTGGAGAAGATCACATATATAATTGTTATTTCCATTGTAGCAAAAAGGCATTTGTGATGAAGTTGTTGGGCTCTCAAAATCCTATGATGCAATCTCCAGCTCCATTTCTATCCCCAAGGCTCTATTTTCCAACTACTGTTTTTTCCTCTTTGTTTCCAACTTTTGCGTTCTAAACACCAAGAATTTTCAGTGCATCGTGATTGCATGATGGATCAATTTCAGACTGAAGTTGGTGAATTCTTCAGTTTCTTCAACACTAGCTTTAGTGGTTGGTGCATAAATTTCAACAATCATTGTACTAACTGATTCCCTCATATGCATAGAAATCTTTTTTTTGCCACAAATAGATCCTGATATGTCCTTTTTGATGATGAATGCAACACCATTTCTATTTAATCTGTCATGCCCAACATAGTAAATCATAACTGGCTGATTCTGAAGCTAAGGACAGTCTATTTAAGCTCACTAATGCCTCAGATTTTGATCTTTATGTGTTCTGTTTCATCTTTGGTGAATTCCAAATTTCTGAGATTCATACTCTGTACATTCCATGTTGTAATTGTTAATAAATCTTTCCAGTTATTTTCTTCTCCTTTTGAGTCATGCCCCATCAATTAATGGAGGTCCCAAAAGCTTTTCTCTATCTGCATCCTGATGGTTAACTCTATTTTGAGAAGGCAGCTTTTCTTCAGGAATATGTTGAGAGCCTGCCAACCTGAGGAACTCATCTTCCTGCAGTGTATCTGACATAGTTCTGTTGCTGTTGATGAGTTTTTCGGTGTCTGACAATGTTCTGCTGATGTTCATAAGGTCTTCAGTGACTAATTTCTCAGAAGTGGAACCATATTCCTTCTTTAGGGTCTGTTCTTAGTCTATAAGCTCTGCTGAACCCTGATTACTATGGGTGACTCTGCCATCACTGGTTTTTGAAATACCTTTCACATAGTTTCTAGCAGCAAAGCAACATACAAGCCGCCACAGTACAACACACTTGATTATACATAGAGACTGTTTCTCCAAAAACCCTTTTAACTCATTAAATTGAACACCAAACAAATAGAATTCCCGATTAATCTTCTAAGTACACTGAAGATAACATTTTGATTTTTATCTGTATTGCATTTTCAAACTAACATAAGCCAATGTTCATTTAATTTGTTCTTGGCTTTGGAAAAATAGATCAATATAATAAATGAATCACAATGGACAGGGACTTTATTGATATTTAGATACATATTAGTGGGTTTATTTGATCTGCTTCATCAAGGCTGTCCAGAGACATCAGGCTGAATTCCTTGACACTTAACTGTCAGGAAATGACTAGGAGCTCATTGCACTAAGAGGACATTACGCAAACTCTTCATCTAAGTTATCATGGACCAGTGATGCTCAGCACACTATGGAAGAACCAATTACAATACAAATATCCTATAAAGGAATGGAGTTTAAATGAGGATTTTTTTTATTTACTTGTCAAATCTTTCTTATTCTATGACAACCAATAATTCTCAACCATTTTATCTGACTGAAAATGCTCAACAAACATGGCTCACTATGACAACAATTCTCAATGTAAAGAATTCAGGCTGAAGAAGGAATCAAGAACTAAAAAAAGGTTACCAGTGAACTCATACACCTCATTATTGCAGTTTCTGCATCCTCAAGAATTCCTTAAACCAAAGGAATGGAAAGAATATGAAAGCTGCTAATAAAAGTATCGACTCAAAAGACAACAATAACAAAAATTAACTTGTTGCTGTTGAGTCCATTACGACTCATAAGGACCCTACAGGATGGAGCAGAACTGTCCCTGTGACTTAGAAAACCTCATCTTTCTCCTGTGAAGCAGCTGGTGATTTTGAACCATTGTCCTTGAAGTTCAAAACCCTATGTGTAATCCATTGTTCACAAGGGCAATTTTTTTAAATCTTTTTTTTTTTTACCAACTGAAGTTTATTTTATCACAGTTTAGGGGCCTGGCCATCCAAATCCTGGGGGGCCGGACATAGGGGAAGACATCCCCCTCTCTGAGCTCTGGAGTAAGGGCCTGGTCGCTTCTGAGCTTCTGTTCCTGGAAGCTTTTCCTGTGGCCTGGTGTCTCGCTCTCTCCTGTCTCTGCTGGCTCCCTTGTACAATAACCCCTTTATATCCCTGGGCTCCACACCCGCCCACGCACACAGGAATCCTGCCTCTCAAACGTAATAAAACACAGCCCATTCTCAAAATGGGTTTATAACCAGAGGCGGGGCTTCAAGGTTTGGATTTACAACACACAGCATAGAGTGGGAGGAGTCTAAGAGGCCTTGCCGCTGGTTGGGGGTGGAGGTACCCCAGTAACCATGGTCCCACCCCTCCTCCAGATCTCACTGCCTACCTCAGAGGTGGACAACAGCACCACCGAGAGTTGTTCCGGGGCCAGCTCAGAGGACAAAGACGACAGCACCATGAAGCTGCTTGCTCCCATGTCCCTCAGCCACAGCCCTGGCAAGTCCAAGCCGCAGGGCAGCCACAGCCCAGGCCTGGCTTGCTTCCCTAGCCTTGCCCTGTGCCCAGCATCCCAAGAACGCCCAGGTGCCAGCTGCAGCCCATCACCTCCGAACCACCATCTATCCCGAGTGGCTCCTGATAGGGGCAGTGGTGAGGAAGGGCCCTCCAGGCTGCCTGGCCCCCGGGTCTTCCTACCAGCTGTGCCTCAAAGCCTGGGCCTGCTACCTGCTTTGCACTTGGAGACTATAGACCCTGGAGGTGGTGGCGGTGGCGGTGGTGGTGGCAGCCACTCCTGGGGCCATGATCTGGAAGCCTATGCTCCCAACAGCCTGTCTCCCCTAGGGCCGGCAAGGGATGGAGGAGGGGGCCTGGAGACCTTTGGAGGCAAGTGGGGACTTACCTGCCCGCTCTGCCCCAATTTTCCACAAACCTGCCTGCCTCCCTCCCACTGCCGCTCCTGCTGAATCTGCACACAGGGGGTTGTCAACTGGGGTCCCCCAAACTCAGCTCCTTTGTCACCTCAACTGTGACAGTCAGCAAAGTCCTACCCCGCCACCCACCCCCATCTGGGATGGGGGTCGGGGGTGGGAGGCAGGAGACTGTGGTAGAAGGTCCTATTTTGGATGTTCTCATTAAATCATTTTATTGTAAAATTATTCAAAATTAGTTACAACTTATATTTTCCTATTCATACTCAGCATAATTTCTTAAGAGTGTAACGGGTATGATCTATTCAAGTCATATGAAAGCAGAGTTTTGGAAGCTGCTAATAATAATCTATAAAGCACTTAGTAGGACTTACTTGCCATATTGTTATTAACTCATTTAATACTCATAATAGTCCTCTCAGTTAGGCACCCCTGGGTTCCCCATTTAAAAGATGAGAAAACTGTGTCACAAGTTGATAAAACCATATGATTAAGAACCCAAGCACAAAACCAGGATTCATCATTAGGCCATGGCTGGCCAAAGTTCACATAAAGTTGGTTACATAACCAAGATCACAACTCAGGTCTGTTGACAATTGTAACGTTTCCCGATCACATTCTGTCTCAAATCAAAGTAGGTTTACACAGTGTTTTCAGATAGGTTGTGGAGAGATTGAAAACCCAGGACTTTTTGGATTTTCACTGCACTTGCTGTTCTACTCAACAAGTCTCCTAAGAAGTAGTCCCAGTGGACAACGTGAAGACCTTTGCCGTATCTTATTGTATTTCTCTAATAACACACAGTCTGAGAGTGGAGACCAGGTGTTCTTTGGTGCACTTAAGGAAAGTGTTTGTCCTGAATAAAATAGTGATGATGTTGAATGAGCTGGAAAGAGTCAACAGCGGGGAAATGATTTGGGGATTTCCACACAGTTATGTTAAGGACCTCCAGGAGCATTGCCAATTTCTTCTTCGTTGCCTCTAAGGATCTGCATCAATCCTTCTAAGGTGCAAGTTATCCTTGCTGTGGCCTAGAACAATTCTGTTTACTTTTCCAAATTTCCCCTAAAGCCAGCCACACTGAAATGTGCAGACGGACTGTGGTACTAACAACTGCACTACCCAATGATTTCAAACTTCTAAGATACACAGTAATTGCCTGTTATTTGAACATGGTACTTTCATTTGAATTAAATTTTCTCTGCATCCCCCAAGCAGAAGAGAAAGTATCATTTGTTAGAAACACAAACAAGGGTAGAAGCCTAGGTGTCAGTGACCAGTGGAGTCAAGGAAGATAATTCAGTGTCTATAGTAGGCTTTATCATTTTCATTTGTAAAAGAGAAATATTAAATCAAATATGTTAAACTGTAATTATTGCTGTATGCCACTAAATCTATTCAAACTCATATTGGCCCGAGAGAACAGCAGAGACCTCCCCCACGGCACACTCTCTGGGAGTAGGGTGTTTCTCCTGCAGAGTTGGGTTCCAGAAGCCTACCTTTCATTTAGAACTTGAGTGCTTAAACATTGCACCACCAGATATCCTTTACAAACTAAGCACTACAACTTAGGTCTTAGAAGCCCCAATGGTACTGCAGGCAAGTATTTGGCTACTAATCCAAGTTCAGAGGTTCAAACCCAACAGCCAGAGAAAGATGAGACTGCCTGCTCCTTTAAAGACTTACAGTCTTTAAAACCCTAAGAAGCAGTGTTACTCCTCACTATATTGGGTTGCTATGAGTTTGAATCAACATAACAGTAGTGGGTGGATTTATATATTTATGGATTACTATTAATAGTTGTATTAATGATTAGATGGTTGAATGAATGAAAAATTGCACACAGTTGATTCTTTCAATGCGCCCAAATAATCACAGTGAGAATCAATAGCATTCCCATTGCCCATCATCAGCCAGCCTTTCTCCAGATTTCAGCACTACATGTCCTGACATCTGAGGAAAACAGACCCCACTGTGAAGACCAGTTGAGTAGGAAGAATCCTGTGTACTCACTGTATCTGACTCCAGACCCGGTTCCATCCAATTACTCTCCAACAAGTCACTTCTCCCTGGGCTCATTTCCTCCAACTGTTAAATGAAGGAACTAACCCTTTGTCTATTAGGAGTGAAATGCAAAATACTCAAATGGGACAGGACTTTCAGAGTAAAATTCAACGGGAGTCAAGGAGCTGGCAAGCCCAGTCAAGTCTGAAGGTGAGAAAGTAGTTAGAGGGAGGTTCTACTATTTGTGAAAGCATGTCTTTCTGAGTGGAGTACTCTAACCCAGCCGCCGGGATTTGGAAAGTCTACGAACTCACCTCCTCAAACATCCCCTGTAGATACTCAAGTTACCTAACTGGGAGCGTTTTAATTGGGATAAGGCACTACATTCATAGGAAAAGACAGTTTTTGAATAGTGCATTAACTATATGAAACATCTATAATAGGCAAATATGAAAGAAGCAAGGTCTGTTAGAAGCTATCAGAGGTAATAGGAAAGGGGAAAGAGAAAATCATTGTTTGGGCGACACTAAATTTCCATTAAAGGTGATGGACAAACTTGAAACTGAGTAGTGATGGTTTGCACAGCATGACAAAAGTAATTAATGTCATTGAATTATACAATTGCACATGTAAAAATGTTAAAGTAGTGATTGTTATATATTTGTGTGTACTTATGGGCAGTGTACATGTGCATATACATTCAAATATGTATGTGTATTCATATATGTATGTATGTACTCACCACAGTCAATAGAGAGATAGATAAGCTGTTGAAAGATGCATATAGATGGATCCCTGGATGATTGTTATGCGAAAATTAGACTTTTTGCAAAGAGAAAGGGTTTTCAAGGGAGAAGGAAAATATGAGGAGATCTGAGATGAAGATAGGGTTGTGGGCGTCAACCCAGTAAGAACACCTAGGAACGGGAAGCACTTGAAGGAAGGGTGTGCAGTGGGGTCGTATCTTCACACCAGACTTATTCATCTGTTATGTGGAGCAAATAATCCGAGAAGCTGGACTGTATGAAAATGAATGTGGCATCAGGATTGGTTGGAGGAAGGCTTACTAACAACCTGCAGTATGTAAATGACATACCTTGTTGCTAAAAGTGAGGAAAGCACTTGAAGCACTTTCTGATGAAGATCCAGAATCCCAGTCTTCATTGTGGGCTACAGCTCAGTGTGAACCAAAATTTTCACAACTCGATCGACAGGTGGCATTGTGATAAATGGAGATAAGATTGATGTTGTCAAGGATTTCCTCTTGCTTCCATCCACAATTATTGCTCATGGAAGCACCCTTCAAGAAATCAAGTGACACATTACTGTGGCTAACTCTGCCGCATAAGCCCTCTTTTGTGTTGAAGAGCAAAGCTGTCATTTTGAGGAGTGAGGTGCACGTGACCCCGGCCATGGTATTCTCAGTTGTCTCATCTACATGTGAAAGTTAGACTGTGAATAAAGAAGATGGAAAAAGAATTGATGCATTTGAACCCTGGTACTGGTGAAGAATATTGAAAGTACCATAGACTGGATGTGGCCCATCGTGGCAGTGCTTCGTTCTGTTGCACAGAAAATCGCTTTGAGTTGGAACCTAACTACTAACAAAAATCAGCAGGGGTGGATCTAGGAAGACAGCAATTAATAATTACCTCGGGGCCCAGAAGCAGAGGTTGGAGGGAAAGAGAGAGTCAACAGCGATGGACACAGAAGGAAAAAGGTGTTCCTAGGTTGATTACGGTGACGTCTGCACAGCACTTCTTACTCCAATTATTTATTGAATTGTATGGTGTGTTACCTATAGCTTAAATATGTAGAACTATTTAAAATTATATTTTTAAAAGCTTCATGGAGGAAAAGAAAAGTCTATGTAAAGAGAGTCTGATTCCCAGAGTTTGCCTGCCAGGCATTGAAGTTTATTAAGGCTTATGCTTTTCAAACAGAGAAGACTGGTGTCTGAGTCTCCTCCATTTAAGTCTTCCCATGAAGGTCCAACAATAGTCTCATCTACCCAGCAGGTTCCTTGGACCCCTGTCCCAAGATGTACGTTTGGACCTGTGCATGTGTCGTCCTAATTTCCATGATGAGTATGGATTTGGTGTATGTTTGCTTTCTGGACCATGCTCTGCTTTGTCACCTTGAGACTTTGAGCTTTTTGATGTGACATGTTTTTCTTGTGAACTTCTCTGCAGTTGACAGACGCAGATTCCTCTCCAGAGGCTAAAAGAGTAGAGATAGTAAATTCACCTAGTTAAAAGGCAGCTCAATTTGTGTACAGAGAATCTGTATATAACTCAGTTTATATATGAGTTGGAAACAATCCAATGGCACTGAATAGTGACATCAATAAAGGGCACTACCAGCACCAGCTGCTGTGAGTCAGCTCAGATTCACAAGATGACGCTATGTGTGCCCGAGCAGAACTGGGCTGTAGGCTTTTCCTTTCCTGAGTTGCCAGAAAGAGATCACAGATCTTTCTTTGAAGGCACCCCTTACAGATTTAACTTCCAATGTCACAGTTTGAAGACAAGTATGCTAATTCGTTACACAATCCAAAGACTTCTTCTGAAAGGCAAACCACCTTTATTCTGGCCCTTGAATCCACTAAAAAGACTTCCTTCCATTTCATGTATTTCTCACATGCAGGCCTTAAAAAAAGAAAATGTGCACAGAGAAAAAGAAAGCAAGGGAGATCTGATATTAATCTCCCGCTTGTACTAAACTCCGCCCTAATATGCCAAGGGAAGGGAAGCAAAATGTTAATTAGAAGCACAGAAAAATAAAATTTCATTTACTAGTAAGTGCATTCCTATTATATCACCTACCCAATACATTTGTCTTGCTAAAACCATAACACAGCAAGGCAGTAAAAAAAAAACTCAGATATATAGCAAAGTGTCATGCTCGACAACAGGAATTAAGTTAGTATAATTTACTCTAATAAAACTCCTTTTACTTATGTCAATGGGATAATATATTCTGACATGTTCCTAATTTCGTTTTGTTATTGATGAAATAGAAACTGACAATTCACTAAATCATCATCGCTGACACAAATTATTGTTTTATTTTAAAACTGGACTGATTTTCAATGGTCCAAGATGTTCAGTAAGGAGCAAGTACACCAGAATATTGTCTTATGACATATATGAAGGAGTCCTTAACAAATATGACTTCACCATGATTGCCACAGTGCCTAAAATTCCTGTATTTTTGCTACTTCTTTTGGTTAAAGAATGTTAACCTTGTACCAAACAGGGTCTCATCAAAAGCAGAACACTGGAATCTGAATCATTTGAAGGGACTTTATTTTCAAAAGGATGGATTCAAAGATTAGGGTAGCCACAATGGGCGAGGCAGGGACCACGGACTAGCAGTAAGAGCGCTGTCTCTACGCTGAACTACATTAAAAACAACAAAATAAGTTGAAGAGGTTTCAGAATCCTACAAGGTCAAGAATCTGTACAGCAAATCTCTTTCGGGGAGGGGAGAATTACATATAAATTACACCGCTATCCCTCACAGGAAGATGTAAAAGGATAAATACCCTGAGCTCTCTGTTCTGAAACGGATCAGCAGAGAATATGCGCCTAAACTAAGCCAGGAGCACTAGCTGAACGAGCAATGCCGGGGCAGGTCAAGGCCTGGGCTCCTCTCAGAGATGGGGACATGCGGAAAATCATAGGTCGGGACCTCTGAGGACAACCTCCACAGATTTGCCAGCACTAGGGAGATTGCACCTGCCTGGGAAACAAGAGATCTGACCCTTATGGATGTTACCTACAAATCAGGGCCTCTCTAAGTTGGGAATGAGTCAGGGGAAGACAATTGAATATTTTAATTTGTTTTTCTTTTACTTGCTTGACAAGGAGGAAACTACTGTTATTTATAACGCTCTCTTCCTTCTAAAGAGTGTAGCAACCAAGAAGCGTGGGCAGGTGTTTTGTTTTTACTGTCTTATACTGCTGTGCGTATTGCTAATTGTTAATAGCTATAAGGCAAGTGGTTCATTCAAATATATCTTAATCTTGTTTAAGAGAGGCTGACCCTGTGGTGCCAATTTATATACATAAAAGTATAAAATTTGAGCAGCTTCTCAGAAAATATGCTTATCTACTCATTGTTTTGTGGGGTAAGAAGTAAGTCCTATGCTAATTGAAAAAATATCATATATATTTGTGTATAAGCTGAGTTTTTAAGCACATTTTAATACAGTTTTTGTGGTAAAATTGGGTGCCTTGGCTGATATTTGGATTGGCTGATATATATTGAGTATATATGGCATATAAATTAAGAGGGTGTATTATTGTTTTATATCACAGAGTAATATAATCCAGCATCAAGAGAAATTTTATAACCTTGACTTGCTTTTTGGAGGAGATAAAAGTTTGTTTGCTTATTTTTAATAATATATAGGCACTTTTGGTATGCCAAAGGAATTGTTTTAATAGATAAAAACTGAACATAGCTTAGTTAATTAAGAAGACTAAGCGTCCTCTTTGTTACCGCAGATTGAATATTCACTGGTTAGGTATATCCTTATTTCAAAGGGAGAAAAGATAAATATCAATCTGGTCCTTCAGTTCTCAGATTAGGGAATCCTAAAGAATGAGAGAGAGGAACACGAGTGGTGGTGTGGGTGACCGGCTGTGTCGCTAACCTCAAGGGCAGGTTCAAGCCTGCAGGTTGTTCTGTGGCTTTCTGTTCCAATGAAGATTTACAGCCTTGGAAATCCAAAAAGGCAGTTCTACTCTGCCCTATGGTGTCATTACATATCAGAATCCACTCAACGGCCTTGAGTTTGAGTTTGATTTGAAGAAAGAAAGAACATACTTGCTTCCCAAAGAGACAATCTGACTTACTGAAATGTTACTGTAAGATCAAATAACGAAGAATGAAATTTTTTATATAATAACTATACACCTTAAAAATAGAAGAAGTATGAACTCTGTGAACGAAATAAAAACTGAAATTTAGGAAAATGAGGGTGATTTGATAAAGAATGCCACTATAGTCAAAGTAGATAAACTTGAAAAGAGAGTGGCAGAAATCTTGCAGTCCCAGATACACAGGCATCTTCAGATTCCTTCCTTTTACCTCTTTTTGAGTTAATTAACATAACTATTTTGCTCCGTCATTATTTCTTTGTCACAGAGCAAGAAAAGTTTCCACTCTCTCCTCATTTTCTGTCACTTTCCTTTTTAGTCTATTGAGGAAGTATATGGAAGTTAGGATGATTTATTTTCATCTCCTCTGGATATTCTGAATACAAAGTGAGCCCATTAAAATGGCAGACATGTGGCAACTGCAATAGAAAAGCAACAGAAAGTTTTCATTAAATGTTTAAGAGCCATTGAAAGTTAAAGGTACAAGGATCCTAAGAAACTGCCTCATTGAACTACAGATCAGAGTCATATAGTCTAGTAATACAAAGCACTCATATCCCTGAAAATGTTATCCTTCCCTCGTGTACTTTATTGCCTTTTCTTCTAGCACTGTACCTGCAGGTTATTGTCTTTCCATGACCTATAACCCTGTAGCAGTTCTAGTCCCAGCTTTCACCAAATTTGTGGGCCTTTGTGAAACTGTGTCATTTTACTGTTGACCCAGTTTTCATTCTCAGATTCATCCAAACCCACAACATACCAGACATGTATATGGTTTTCAAAGCATAAGTTCCTACCAAGGAGCTATCTTTGATCTTTGACTTACCTAATGATATACTAATCTATCCCATATCTCTTCTGCCCCTCGCTTACTTCATATTTATTATTCCCAGGCATCAGTTCACCCTAATTTCAACCTCCATTGCAGAAACATAAGACTTAAAGCTTCCAATGAGATGGAGCTTACAACTGGAGCCTGGGATCTGGCTGTTCTCGCCTTGATGATGCAGCTCACATGGCTTACTCACAAGAGTGCTAGAGAGCTATCTGACAAAGGACTAATCTTTAAAGGAAAGTAAACATTCTTAAGTTGTATTCTAGGCAGTGGCATTAGCAAAGCTAGGGAAGAAGAAGTCCATTGCAATACAGTGCCTTTCTTCTAGCGTGCTTATTCTAGCCCCAGTTGACACGCATCGACACTAGATGAGATAGTTATAATAGCTATGCCTACTTGAGTGGAAGTTGGAAGAGTTGGGTGCTAAAGGTGAGGCATGCCTGTAGAATTTGTCCTAGCATCTCTGCTAATACAAGATCCAATGTCCTAAACCTACATATGAATCCACTTGACAGTTGGCATTGGCAGGTCCAAGTGCAACAATGGCAGCAGCACCCATAAGGAGATTTGATGACCCTGGTGTCGATATTTGCAGTGGAAACAATGGAAATTACCACCACAGCAAGGGACACATGGCTAACACTTCCAACTGCCAAAGGAACTAGTATATAAAATACATGGAAGGTTCACATAAAAAAGATCACAATTAGTTCATTGATTACTGTTCCTATATTCCTCTGACAGATGAAACCGAGCTCTGTAGAATTTTCATTTTTTGCATATATATTAGCTGTAGAAAGCTTTAAAATTATTTCATAAAATTACTATTGTTAGTCAAGTTCCATATATTATTATATGCCTCTCAACAAAATGTGCTTTTTTATATCATGCCAATACTTAGATGAATTTTAAGTTAAGTATAGGTTATATTAGTTGCTGATCATCGCACTAACAGAGTGTTACAAATCACTGCAAGCCCCACTTCCTTGCAACTTGCAGTTATATTTTTTCTTGCTTCTAAGACAATTGGTCAGCCTAGAGCATCTCTACATTGTACCATAAAGTAATTGAGCTGAGTTCAAAGTTTGTGTGAAGTTCAACTCGATTCTACTTTTATCCCTTGTCCCTTTGGATCAGCACCTACTGGTGCATATACTTCTCTAAAAGATCAGATGAGTGCAAGAGGTCAAGGCAAACCATTTAAGCATACTGAAGACTTCTGATGACATCAAGTTCACTGATGAAGGCAAGCCCTGTGGTCCAGAGCACTGTCTATAAACACATATTCTCTACCCAAGTTAGCACACCGACAGGTCATTTGCCAAAGAGAGGAGTGAAGAAATGGGAACAAGGCAATTGGCCAAATGAGATGCAATTAGCATTTACTATTTCAATAGTTTTGTTCATTGCCTGTTTCTCTAAAGCACTGATTTCTCACATGGCCATTAATTTATTCATTCATACTATTGTATTAAATGGGACTCTGGAGAAGCAAAACTAATACTATGATGTTGAGTGAAAAACTATTACTGCTAGTTTTCCAATTCATACATTTGGGGTTTGTTCAAAACAAAATGCGTTTGAACATGCCGTGCACAGAGTAGACACATTCTCTGTGTAACACAGTTACCTTAGTGTTGTTAAGGCATGACAAAGCAAATGGTTCAATCAAAGTGGTTCTCCATGAAGGGATAGCTGGACCAGTTAAATTCAAATCAGAGAAGTCAGCTCAGAGCGTTATGGTGACTGCTTCCCGGAATTCTAAATGAGGAATCTTGAGAGGTTTTATCCAACATCTTAGCATAAAGAGTTGTTTATTTGTTTTTTTACAAAGAATTGTAACCTATATTGATGATGAAAAGGACAGAAATTTGAGTGAAGGAATACTTTAACCAGACATCAAGTGGGAGGTTTCTTTCTCCTGACTCACATAGCTGCAGGCCATGACAAATCCAAGGTCAGCCTGTCAGATAGCAGGCTGCTGGCTGCAAAGGACCATGACTCCATGATCAGCAGGTAAAACAGTAACTTGTTAAACTGCTGGATCACCCCTGTGAATTACCGTTAACCCCAAGATCAGTAGGAAATAGAGCAGGCCACTGCGTAAAGTCCAAAGAACCAGATGTGAGATAATGATGAGCCAGCTGCAGGATGCAGATTGGACATTAAACGAGAGCATTACTAGAACTGCCACATGTAATGGATGTCAGCCATACTCCATGGAACTCCCTTTCAACTGCATGTTCATAGCAGGTCTCTTCACAGGGGACGACTATATCGTTACACAACTGCTAAACTATATTATGACTACCAATCCATGGAGAAGTACGGTCCTGGCAATTTGACTCAACCTTAACCATCACAACTAACTTCTGCCCTATGTTGTTGCAGTTGTCAGGAGCCATTGAGGGTGTTCTGATTCATAGTGATGTCATGTACAAAAGCAGGAAACATTATCACCCAGTCCCACCCTCACAAAAGTTGCTATGTGTGAGCTCATTGCTGCAGTCCCTCTAAATCAAGCTTGCTGAAGGTCTTCCTCTTTGTTTCTGACCCTCTAACAAGATGATTTGCTTCTCTAGGGATGAGTATCTCATAACATTCCCCAAATGTGTATGATAAAAATGTCAACATCCTTATTTCTGAGAACACTCTGGATGTACTTCTGTGGTAGTTACATTATCTGTTGTCAATTTGAGATTAAGTGTAAAGGGGTGGAGTTTAGCCTGTCATTCAGGTCACAGTTTGATGACCTCATTTGGAGGTGCGAAGGAGATAAATAGCTCGCTGGATAGAGGACACACATTCACTCCCTGTGAGGCATTCCTGTTGACAAGCCACATGAAGCTATGGTGATGACAGTCAGAGTCTGGAGCTGGAGGAGCCACATGCCAGTGCTAAGATCCTTCCACCAACACTGGATCCACAAAACTTTTCACTCATTGGCCTGTGATCTTCCTGCACTTGGCATCTTTGCATGTGTTGCATGAGTCTGAAGAGGAATTTACATACTGGTATTGGACAGATGGGTTAATATCAGATTTATGGACTTGATCTAGACTGGGCTGGGATGTTTTCCTAATGTGCAATTATTTTTTATATAAAGTTCTTTCCTAGACACATATGAGAGTCTATGAATTTGTTTCGCTCATCTACCCAGACTAGCACAACTCCTTTCAAGACAGTTTCCCCTCCAATCTTTTGTCAATCCATGATATATTAGATATTATTCAACAACACTATAAATTCAAAGGTATCAAATAGTTTTCTTCATTTCTTATTCAGCTGTGGAATAAACATGAAGTCCTTGAAAAACCATGGCTTCAGTCAAGCACATATTAGTCCAAAAGTGACATTTTAGCTTATTTACACTTTACAGATATCTTTTGCAGCACATTTGCCCACTGCAGTATGTAGTTTGATTTCGTAACTGAAGCTTCCTTGGGCTTTCATTGCAGATCCAAGTAAAATAAAATCTTGACAAAAGTAATTCTCCCATTTATCATGTTTGTCTTCAGAGTTGAAATGTAAGCCATACTAAAAGCTATTGGCTTTGATCTTCATTAGCAAAACTGTGAAGTTCTCTTTGCTCTGAACAATCCATGCTTGTCATCAGCATACTTCAGACTATTTATGAAACTTCCTCCAATTGTGATGCTGTGTTCTTCTTGTATGGTCTAATTTCTCAGATCATTTGCTTGCCATGCAGATCAAATAAGTATGGTGAAAAGATACAACCATGATACACATTTTTCCTGATTTAGAAGGGGCTCATTCCCCTGTTCTGTTGCAAGGAGTGCCTCTGAAGCTATGTGGATGGCTTCCACGTGTGCATAATAGAGTTGTCTGGAATCCTCACTCTTCACAAAGTTTTCCATAATTTGTTATTACACACACAAGGTATTTGCATAATCAATGAAATACAAATAAACATCTCTCTTTTATTCTCAGCTTTCGACCAAGATCTATTTGACAGCAGCAATATCATTGGATCATTGTCCTCTTCTGAATCCAGCATGGATTTCTGGTAGCTGTAAGCATGTTTTAATTGTCTGCAGCAACATTTTACTTGCATGTGATACTAGTTGCATTATTCAGTAATTTTCAAATTCTGATTGATCACCTTGGCATAGGTAAAGCTTGATAAATATTAGTCAAATAAATTAAAATATGTGAGTGAGAACACATCAATGATTTTGTTTTCTTAATTATAAGTCATGAGTAACATTCATAAAATGATTTTTTTAATCGTTTAATTGAAGCTCACACAACTGTTATCACAATCCATACATACATTCATTGTATGTCAAGCACATTTGTACATTTGTTGCCCTCATCAGTCTCAAATATTTGCCTTCTACTTGAGCCCTTGGTATCAGCTCCTCATTTACCCTCTCCCTCCTTCCTCACAAACCCTTGATAATTTATAAATTATTATTATTATTCCATATCATACTCTGTCTGATGTCTCCCTTCACCCACTTCCCTGTTGTCCATCCCCCAGGGAGGACAGAAAATGATTTTAATGTATTGCAGTAAAAATTAAATTATTAAGAAGGAGTTTCTTCAACTTAGAATGTGGATGGTCTGTTTAGCATGTTTGTAGACAATATTTCTAATTAATTGAAGGCTTGATTACAATAAGCTAAAAAATTTTAAATATTCTGGATAATTTTAAATGTGATGGAAATTTTGGAAATGTATAAATTTTGGAAATTCTGTACAATATAACTTATTTGATTAATATCAGTGAATTTTACATGTTAGGTGCTTGGCTACTAATTGAAAAGCCCATGTTTTCAATCCACCAGATGTTCCGCGGAAGAAAGATGTGGCAGTCTGTTTCCATAAAGACATAGGAGTCTTCTGGGAAGATGGCATCCAGGAGAATTAACCCATCAGTGCTCCTGTAGTTAAATTGGGAAATTAAGAGATAAGGAGGCCAGTATTGGGAGACTGGGTACTAGAAATAGAATCCCAGTGTCCTAGGGTTGGAGGTTCTGCCCTCTCCTTACAATATTCACCCACAGAGGCACTCAGGGCTTGCTGTGGTGCTCTACCTTCACCAGCGCTCTAACTTCAGCATGCCTACCTTCAGGCTTTCCACATTCCTTACCAGGACCAGGGGGATAGCATCCACTACTGCTGCCTGCCTCCAATATTCGTGATGCACCAGTGTGCTGCTATTATTCCAGACTGATGTCTTAGTGTGGGTCCCAGGCCTGCGGAGAGCCTCCTAAAACCAACCACTAAAGGGTGCTCTCCCTCTCTACTCCCCTCTCCACTTGTGCATTCTCAGGCTTTGGACCACCTCCCTTCCCTGCTCAGGAACAGAGGGACTTTATCAGTTATCCCTTCTCCCCTTTGCCCCTGCTCTGCATGTGGCCTGCCAGCATGCTGTAATAAAAGATAATAACACAAATTTACTACAGACAGAGAGCAAGGCATCAGCCTATTACAAGCCCCTGGGTTATGTACCCATGGCAGATCACGATACCTGGGCAGAGCAGAGCCCAAGGAGCTTCAAAGGTGTGAGCGGCGAATGAGTCAGTAGGGCAGCCAGGAGAAACAACTTGGCCAATCTAATCCCCCCTTTGCTGGTGCACAGCACGGCACCCCTCCCCCATATCAGGGCACCATGCAAGCCCCTGGGAGGAGGGGACTTAAAAATACAATAATTATGAGGCTGTATTCCTTTTCCTAACTTTGAATATAAAGCACTATGTACCTGGTTCATTAACAAAACTTTAACATAATAAAGCAGGGAAAAATACCAGGTGCTTAGAATCAGCTAGCCCAGGTTTTACCAGGTTGGAAAGACTGTTCAAAGACCACACAATAGTAAGTCAGCAAAACAAGCCTTCCACCTAAGACACTGAACTTCTGAGTAATATATCGCTATTCTCCACCCGCCTAAGATACTTAGGTAGGTAAGAGGACAAGACTTCATCCCCCCCATCCCCACTTGGCCACCTCCACCATCCAAAGAGAGCAAACCCTATCCCCTCTAACCTGATTCACCAGAGGTACAGTCTCTCAAAATCATTAACTCAAATCACAGGAATATAGCCCTTGCAGCTATATCAGACATCAAATCATCCCCCAAGCCCAAATCTCATCTTCTCTCTGACACCCAAGAAAGTAAAAGAGACAAAACAAAATTTGAGGAGGACCTGAAACTAGTGACACACATAGAAGCAGACTTTAAACTGTCTGAGAAAGAAACCTTCAGAGTGCTGCTTAGAGTCATACAGGATTGAGGAAATCAATACAGGAAAGGGATCAAAAATCAGAGAGGATAAAGTCTGCTTTCTGAAGGGAAATACAAGAATTAAGGGGAAATGGAGCAGAAGCAAAGTAAACAGTAAAAGACCTAACTAACAGGCTCCAAGAGGCAGAGAATTGTATCAGTAACCTCAAAGATAATCAAGCTACATTCAACATATGTGAAAGACCACAAACAAGATAATCAAAGAAGCTGAAGAATGTGAGCGATATTATGAAGACAAAAAAATTATTTGACTAATTGGGATACCAGAGCAAGACATAATAAAAGTATCAACAACCAAGATACTTAGAGAATTTCTGGAAGAAAATGTCCCCAATTTAATGAAGGAGAGCCTGATAGTCAACCAGGAAGCAGAGAGGACACCAATTAGATTTAACCCCAAGAACACACCAAGGCATATAGCAGTCAAAATATCCAACTTTGAGGAAAAGGAGAAAATCCTAAAAGCAGCAAGAGTAAAAAATGCAGTCCTATATAGGTTATCAGGTAAGAATATGCTCAGACTTATCAATAGAAACCATGAAAAATAGAGAGAATGGAGTAGCATCTTCCAAAAGTTGAAGAAGAATAATGCTAACCCAATAATCCTCTATCCCGCCAAACTCTCCATAAAAATAGACAGAAAGGTAAGGGTTTTCCAAAATCAGGAAAAATTTAGAGAATACACTTTTTTAAAAGGCACTATAAAAATTGCTTTTGAATTCATTTTGGGCAGAAGACCAACATTTACAGACTGCAAACATAAAACCAGCGCATAGTGTAACACTATCTAGAAGTCAGTGCACTGAATGCTATGCCCAAGACATCTTTGACCCAACGGTGAAAAGAAGGCAAGAATAAATCCCACACACACACACACATGCACAACACAATGCTAAGGAGTAGGTAGGAAAATATCTATCACAAAAGGTATGAGATGATAGCAAAGAATCCCCAGATGGATATGTCTGAATACCAATGATCTGATTTCTCCATCAAAATAAAAAGGCTAGCAGACTGCATCAGGAAACAAACTCCAGCAATCTGTTGTCTGCAAGAGACACATCTAAAGCTCACAGACAAAACCAGGTTGAGGATCAAAGGATGGTGGATGCATATCAAGCTAATGGCAATCTGAAAAAAAAAACAGGAGTTACAATTCTAATCTCTAGACAAAATTGATTTCAAGGTGCAGGACATAACAAGAAATAAGTATGGGAATGTTATAAGGCATAGAGGATCAGTAGACCAAGAGCGAGTGAACACAATAAGCATATATGCACCCAATGAGGGAACCACAAATATGTCAATTAAATCCTTCAAAAGATGAAAAAAGAAATCAGAGGACTTAATACACCACTCTCCAAGAAAGATAGATCAGTGGGAATGTAGTTCAAGGAAGCTACAGAACTAAATGCACAATTAGACAACTCAACCTGATAGTGATAAATGCATATATGAAGAAAGATGAGAGACTTGTGGTCAATACCCTATCACAAATCTTCAGCAGTTGGAATAGAGTCAACAGAATAGTATTTCAAATAGCAAAAGAAAAGATATTATAAAAATCAGGGCAGAGACAGATGAATGGGAAAACAATGGGAAAAAATCAACTCTGTAAACGCTGGTTCTTTAAAAGGATTAACAGACCAACAAACCGTTGGCAAACCTATCAATAGATAGGATGGACCAGATATCACTACCCAGGTTGAGGGATGAACAGGGGAGATTACAATGTTCCCTAATGACATTAAAAGACTAAGTGCACAGTACGATGATGGACTGTACTCCAATTAATACAACTTGGAAGATGTGGACAAATACCTGGAAAAACAAACTCACCCCAGATTATTGTATATAGATGATAAGAACTTGAACAAATCCATTATTGCAAAGGAAGAAATGGATAAGGTTATTAAGGAACTACTAACTAATAAAAGAAGACCCAGCCCTGCCGGCTTCACAGATTTCCACCAACCATTCAGGGAAGAGCTGACACCAATTCTACACAAGCGCTTCCAGAGCATAGGGAAGAACGGGAAACTCCAAAATACATTTTATGAAGCTCGTATAACACTAATACCCAAACCAGACAAGGACCCCACAAGAAAAGAACCGCAAGCCAATATCTCTAGTGAACATTGATGCAAAAATCCTTAACAAAATCTTGGCCAACAGAATAAAAAAGTACATAAAAAGAATAATTCATCATAACCATTTGGGATTTATACCAGGGATGCAGGAATGGCTCAAGAGCCAAAAATCCATCAACATTATCCATTGCATTGGCAAGAAAAATGATAAGAGCCACATGATAATATTAATAGACACAGAAAAGTCATTTGATAACATTTAACACCAAAGATGATAGGACTGGAAGGAAATTACCTCAATATAATTAAAGCTATATATGAAAAACCAAAAGCAAGTGTTACAATCAATGGGGAAAAGATAAAATCATTCCCAATGAAAAAGGGAAAAAGACAAGGATTCCCCTTGTTCCCACTTTTATTGAACATCGTCCTCGAGACTCTAGATAATAATATAAGGCAACAAAAGTATATCAAGACTATGCCTCCAGGGAAAGAATAAGTAAAATGATCATTATTTGAAAATTATATGATTTTATATCTTGAAAACCCCAAGGATTCCACAATAGGAGCTCTGGAATCAATAGAGGAATGTGGTAGAGTGGAAGGATGCAAGATCAACAAGCAGACGTCTATCTGATTTCTATATACAACTGATGGGATTACAAAAAAAGACACTGAAAAGGAAGTACTATTCACAATAGCCAAGTACAAATTGAAATATCTAGGGATCTACCTAACCCGACCACCCCCAAAAAAGAAGCACAAAGAACCGTACAAGGAAAACTACAGAACATTATTACAAGAGACCAAAAGGGATCTTCACAAATGAAAAATTCCCCATGCTTATGGATCAGACGACTCAATGTCATAAAGATGTCAATCCTACCTAAGGCATTATATAGGTTCAATGCAATCCCAATACAAATAGCAGCAGCATTTTCAAAGAGATGGAAAAACCAACTGCCAACTTCATATGGAAAGGGAAGAAGCCCAGAATCGGCACAGAATTCCTCAAGAAGAGGAATAAAGGTGGTGTGGGGGGACTTGCATCACCTGACTTAAAACTTATTATACAGCCACAATTGTTAAAAGAGCATGGTACAGGTATAATGACAGATATTTGGACAAATGGATAAGAACAGAAAATCCAGAAATAAAAACAGCAGAATACAGATAACTAATCTTTGATAAGGGTCTGAAAAATATCCAATGGAAAGCAGATGTTCTTTTTAACAAATGGTGCTGGAAAAACTCGGCAGAAGAATAAAGCAAGACCCTTACATCACCCCAGACACAAGCACAAATTCAAGGTAGATCACAGACATTGAGGTAAAACCCCAAACTCTCAGGATCATCAATAAAAAATTGGGACAAAGTTAAGAATCTTAGAGTAGGAATATATACATGGGCTATGCCAAATAAGGAATGGCTCACACCGGAGGAAGAAAAGTAGATGAGTGGGACACACTAAAGATAAAACACCGCGTACATCGAAAGACTTTATTAAGAGTAATAAGAGAGACCACCAGCTGGGAAAAGATATTTATTAATAACATATAAGGTTCTATTACTAAAATCTACAAAACTCTGAAACCTTACAACAAGAAAAAAACTAATAGGCCACTGACAAGGTGGGAAAATAACTTGAAAAGAAGATTCACAAAGGAGGAAACCTGAAGGACCAGTAAACATATGAGAAAATGTTCCTGATCAATAGCCATCAGGAAATGCAAATCAAAACAACTGCGAGACACACCTACCACCCACAAGGATAGCCCAATTCAAAAAAAGCAGAAAACAACAAATGTTGGAGGGGGTGTGGTAAAATAGGGGCTCTCATTCATTGCTGGTAGTCTTGTAGATATGTGAAGCCACTGTGGGAAGCGATTTGGCGCTACCTAAAACAGATGGAAATAGAGTTACCTTATGATCCAGCAATTCCAGTACTGTGCATATACCCAGAAGAAAAAAGAAACAGACCACGACCAGACATCTGTGCTCCAATGTGCATCATTGTGCAGTTCACAATTGCAAAATAACAACTGGAAACAGCCTAAATTTCCATCAATAGACACATAATGGAGTAGTACACATTCCTAAAAAGTCGTGATAAAAGATGAAGCAAGTCGTCCCATGGAAAAAGATGGAGGATATTATGCTGAGTGAAGTTAGTCAAGCACAACAGGACAAGTACAACAAGAGTCCACAGTGGTAACTTCAAACAGCAGAACAGGCATAAGGGAAAAAGCAAATATCCCACAGTTACTGGGCTGAGGACCACGTAATCTGGCAAGAGCCAGGCGAAACACAGTGATGTATATGTCATTAAATAAATTAATTAATGAATAGATAATAAATAAATGGAAAAATAAAAACATGCAGATAGGACCTGTGCTGAACAATACCCCACACACACACACTGTCTCCCACTCCACGTGCCTTTACGGCCCACAGGGGAGTGGGGAAGGAAAAAGGATAATGGGGGACTAGAAAACTAATGCACGCATGGGGAGGATGTTGTTTATGTCTCCACAGGAAAGGGGGACAAAGAGCAGACCTCATTCCAGTGCACCAAACCTTTAGGGCAACATTCCTGCTTGGAGTAGCTCAATCACAGAGAGGACTGTAGAACCAGCCTTAGCTTGAGACATGATGTGCCCTCCCCAGATGACAGCACTGCAGAGGACAGCCCTCTGCAGTTCAGGGAGAGTGGCCCCATCCGACCCGTCACATGGAAACAAACCATGAGAGGATGCAAGAGATGATCAATGGGAGCAAAGCCACAAAGTCCCTGAGCAGCCCTGATTGCAGATTTCTGACTTGGGGTGGCAGTGCTCGACACCTCTTCTAAACTGGTGGGGGGTTATTCACAAGGGGTCACACTCAAAGACTAAAGGATTAACGGGGTGGGGGGGTACATGTGAACACACCAGAACATCCCACACTACAGGAAGAGCAATGGGGTCTTGGAGGAGGTGTGCCCCTAGGTCACAAATGCTAAGTGTGAAGAGAGTGTAAGTGCTGTTAGGTAAGTGGGACCCTCGGATATGGAAGCCTGAAAGAAAAGGGGATTGGACTGGTGGATAATATCACTATTTATCAGAGAAATACTCATCTACTGTGGGTTGGGACAACAGTTAGTCATGGACCTATTTGTATGGTCTTTCTTTTTCTCTCTCTATCTTTTGGTGCCTGTCTATATAAGATAAGCAATCCCAAGGAGACAGAGATGGGACTGATGGTTTGCGGGGAAGCATGGAAGGGAAGGAGGTGGTGAGAGGGGAGCAGGGATCCAATAACAACAAGGACAGGGGAATAAATAGCAAGGGATCTAAAATTGATGGTGAGATGCTTGTTTGATCAATTGAAATGTATCTGCAAGGAATGACTGAGATGTGAATGATGGGTAAACATGGTAGTGGAGCATTAAAAATGGAAAATAAAGAGAGGAAAGCAGAAGAAAGTAAAATTATATAGATAGATATAAATACAGATATGTATATATGTAAATATAAAATATATAAAGATGGATGTAAGTGTATGTGTGTGTGTATACAACGAGGAAGCAGATGGACTTCTACTTAAATCTTACCTAAGTACAGGTACAGTTTGTTCTAATGATGTGGCATTGTATGATACTCACTTTCCCTACAGGATCGCTGAAGACAAAATGGGTGCATAAGCAAATGTGGTCAAGAAAGTAGATGGTGCTTGCCTATTAAAAGATATAGCATGTGGGGTCTTAAAGGTTTGAAGTAAAGGCCTGAAGTAAAGTTAAACAAGCAGACATCTAGCAGGGAAGCAAGAAAGCCACATGGAAGAAGCACACCAGCCTGTGTGGTCATGAGATGTTGACAGGAACAGGTATCAGAAGTTCAAAAATAAGCAATCACATTGATGTGAAGGAGTGTAGACAAAGTGGAGACCCCAAACCCACCTGTGAGATAATTGAACAGTCCCTCACAGAAGGACACATGGAAGGAATGATAGACTCAGGGTATGGTATAGCACTGATAAAACACATAACTATCCTCCTGTTCTTTAATATTTCCTCCCTTTACTATTATGGTCTTTGTTTTACCTCATTAATCTTGTTAGACCTGCATATGTTCAGTTGTATAATTAAGATCGTTTCAACGTATGAAAGTCAAAATAGATAACCCTTCAGAAATAGTAAGGATCATAATGATTCCGTGAGGGTACGGGAAAGGGGAGGGAGGAGCTGATAGCAACGATGACTGTATAGCCCCACTCAAGGGGAATGAATAACAGGATTGTAGGTGAACAGATACATTGGATGGTGTAACACACGGAAATAAATTTAAAATACATAATAACAATAAGGGTTCCTAGGAGTAGGGTGGGATAGGGAGGGGTAAAGGGGAGCTGATATCAACGAGTTCAAGAAGAAAGAAAATGTTTTGAAACATGATGGCAGCAATTGTACAATTATGCTTGATCTAATTGAATTATGGATTGTTATAATATCTGTAAGTTCTCCCAATAAAAATGATTTTTTTAAAGAATTAACACCATGGGAACTCTGTGGGGCGGGGTCTTCTCTGTCTTATGGGGTTTCTGTGAACCAAAATTGACTCTATGGCAATCACTTTTTATATAATGCAATAAAAAATATTTAAACAAAAATCAGGCATGACTGACCTCATCTTCTCCATTGTTCTACATTTTGCTTTTCTTGTTCATAAACAAGTGCTTTGCCACACTTTCAAATTTCAAAATTTAAAGAGATTTGCCTTAGGGAAAGATATCTTACTTATAAAGAAGACTCTATCTCCTGAATTACTTTAAGGTTGGATTCCAATGGGCTCTGTTTCTGCTTTTCAAATCTATAATACCTTTGTACTTTTTTTTTTCTTTCTTAAAATCATTTTATTGGGGACTTGTACAACTCTTTTTTTTTTCACTGATGTGACAGAGTTTATTCTTTGTGTGTGTGTGTGTGTGTGTGTGTTTTTAATTTTAACAATTTATTAGGGGCTCATACAATTCTTATCACAGTTCATACATATACATACATCAATTGTATAAAGCACATCTGTACAGTCTTTGCTCTAATCATTTTTTTCTCCTCTTTTCTTTTTTTACATTTTATTAGGGACTCATACAGCTCTTATCACCATCCATACATATACATACATCAATTGTATAAAGAACATCCATACATTCCCTGCCCCAATCATTCTCAAGGCATTTGCTCTCCACTTAAGCCGTACTTTTTAATATAAATAGACACTTCTCATCTCACACTATCTAGTCGACTCACTCATTGAGATCCTATGGGACAGTATAGAACTGCCCCTGTGGGTTTCCAAGACTAAATGTTTACAGCTGTAGAAGGCCCTGTCTTTCCCCTCCACGATGCTGGGGATTTCAAATTCCTGACCTTGCTATGAGCAGCCCCGCCGGCAACTACTACACCTTCAGCGCTTCTCTCGAGCACTTCTTAGAACACGTTACTTGTCTTTGCTGACTCAGATCATAACTTTTGGAAATCTAAGCAGTGTGGTCAACGTTAAATAGGCTACCAAGAAATAACAGTCCAACAATTACCTTTCTTGGTGTCTTGGTTTTTAAGCCTGTTCCTGGGGTCATTTGGGAGCACTGATTCAGAAAAATGCCCTAAATAGACCGCACCAACTCTCGTTTCTTAGATATGGTGTTCCACTATCTTTTCAGTTGATAAGTTATACTAATTATTAATCTATCATCCTTCTTTTAAATATAAGAAGAATTCAGAACCACAAATTATACAGTAAGACAAAAAAGTAAAAATATTTAAAAATAATTAGGTATTAAGGGACTTCCAAGGAGAGTTGTGTGTGGATCCGTGGTGACAGGTTGTTTACACATTAAGCTGCCAACCCTACGATCCATGCTTTGACCCCATCAGTCACTCTGCAGCCTTTAAAATCTCTAAGGTTTGAAACCCAACGAGTGTTTCCTCTCAGTCCTATCGGGTCAGTATGAGTTTGCTTTTCTTTTTGGTATGAGGAGCTATGCAATAGAGAGAGAGACTCCAAGTTGGATCTGCCTCCAATCCTGATGCAGGACTCTTCTTCATACCATCCAGCTTCTCTGATGATTTTCTCAGCATGTAGACTGAACAAGTATGGTGAGACAACACAACACTGACCCACGCCTTACCTGATTTTAAACCAGGCAATAATCCCTTGCTCTGTTCACACAACCGCCTCATGATTCTTGAACAAGTTCCAAATGAACAAAATGAATGTTCTGGAATTCCCCTTCTCCTCAAAGTTATTCAAAGTTTATTATGGCCCACCCAGTTGAAGGCCTTTGCATAGTCGATGAAACACAAGTAAACGTCTCTCTGTTATTCTCTGATTTGGAACAAGATCCATCTGACATCAGCAATGATGTCCCTTGTTCCATGTCCTCTTCTCAATCTGGCCTGAACTTCTGCCAGGTCTCACCATTGTGGAATGATCTTAAGTAAAATTTCACTTGTGCATGATATCAATAATATCATTCTGCAGTTTGAGCATTCCATTCGGTCACCTTTCTTTGGAATGGGCACAAATATGGGTCTCTTCCAGGTAGCTGTCTTCCCAGTTTCTGGCGTAGCCAAGTGAGTGCTTCCAGTGCTTCTTCAGCTTTCTAAAACATTTCTATAGGTATTCTGTCAATCCCTGGTATCTTGTTTTTAGCTAATGAAGTTTCAACTTCTTCCTGGAGCACCATTGGTACTTGCTCCTGGTCTACCTCCTGAAGTGGTGGACTGTCCATGAATTCCTTTGGGTACAGTGACTATATTTTCCATCTTCCCTTGATGCTTTCTGCATCAATCAATAGTTTGCCTATAGAATATTTCAGAATCTTGAAGGAATGTTTATTAACACCTGCAGTATGCAAATGATACAACCTTACTTGCTGAAAGTGAGAAAGAACTGAAACGCTTGCTGATGAAGACCAAAGTTTGTAGCTTTCATTATGAATTATAATTCAACATCAGGAAGACCAAAATCCTGAAACAGGACCAATAGGTAACATCACAATAAATGGAGAAAAGGTTGAAGTTGTTAAGGATTTTGTCTTACTTGGATCCACAAACAATGCTCATCCAAGTAGCAGTCATGATATCCATAGAAGTATTGCATTAGGTCAATCTGCTGCACAAGACCCACTTAGAGAATTAAAGAGCAAAGGTGTTACTTTGGAGACTAAGGTGCATCTGACCCAACCCATGATGTTTTCCGTTGCCTCATTTGCATATTGTCAGACATTGAACAAGGAAAAGAGATGAAGGACTGATGCCTTTGAATGGTGGTGCTGGAGGAGAATATTGAAAGTGCCGTGGACTGCTAAAAAGACAAGCCAATCTGTATTGGAAGAAGTAGGGCCAGAGTGCTCCTTAGAGGCAAGGACGGCAACTTTGGACATATGATGAGGAGAGACCAGTCCTTGGAGAAGGACATTCTGTTAAGTAAAGTGGGAAGGGCTCCAAAAAAGAGGAGGGTCCTCAATGAGATGGAATGGCACAGTGGCCGCATCAATGGATTCGAGCACAGGGACAATTTTGAAAATGGCACAGTCCATGAAGTGTTTCATTCTCTTGTGCTTAGAGTCTCTACAGGTCAGGGCTGACTCGATGGCACCTGACAACAACAACAATTTGGGCACTGCCAAGCCAGGACACAGCTTGAAAAGGTAGAAAGACACAGCTTGAAAAGAGTGAAAAATAAAAAAGAATATTGAAAAGGTACATATATTGAAGGGAAAGGGCAATTTAGAGTGTAAAATATATGAGACTTCATAGCAATTTTCATAAATATTTTGAAGATACAAATTTTTCTCCTTCAAATTATGCACTAAAATTTCAGATCACATTTTAATAAATAAGTCTTTATAATGCATGTTAAATATTTCAGAGGTGAGGTTGAACTGAAAACTTCTTTATAAGGAAAATTCTTTTTTTCCTCTTAAGCATTCCTGTGCAGAGGTGGAGAAGCTGTGCTCTCTTATAACAAGACTGGAACATTTGAATTGCCATAAAGGAGTTTGATCCCTGACAGACCCATTTAGGATTTCAGATCATTTGCATTTCTATCAATTGTACCAAACTCACTGCCAACTAGCCGCCCTCTAGGACAGAGTGGGATTTTTCCTATGGATTTCTGAGGCTGTAGATATTTATGGAAGCAGAGAGTCTCATCTTTCCATTGTAGAGAGGCTGGTGGGCTCAAACAGGTGACCTTGTGATTAGTAGTCAAACACATAATCCACTACACCATCAGGGCTCTTTCTTTTTTGTTCAATAACTCATTTCTGGCCACTTTTCAAGATAACAAATTGGAATTGCCTACTATTCAATTCTTAACAAAATGAATGCTTGGGGAATATTCCAAGTTTATATAATTAGCACTGTTGAAATATATCTATGGATCAAAGGTCACCATGTGAAGTATGGCTTGACCTAACTATTTAGTCTACTCTAACTAAAGTCAGCATGCACTTCCTTGACCTCAAGCTAGCTAACACTACAATAAAATATACTGAGTTTAATAGGCAAGAAAATTGTGGTATATGGCATATGTCTGTATCTCAAAACTAAAGCTGATAGGGGTAAACTGATGTGATTTTTTAATCAGCAGGTCAAATATGCCAGAAATAAACTTAACACATGAAGCACCAAAATGTGTTCTGGCTTTTGTGATAATATGCAATGCATAGGAGACTATCAGGTCTAGCAATGACATGGCATGACAATATCAAGGATTCTTTCATCTCCACTAGGACAACAACTGGAGCAGCAAAGAGCAGAGGATGTACCTGAAGCATTCTGTGGGATTTCTTGTCACTGTTGTCTAGTTTCTCTTGCACAGACAAGAAGATCTGATGAAAACCAGAATATCTATATCCACTATCTTTCTAAAGGGCTTGTTATCTCTAAATGACATAACTGCATTATATTAGTTCTTTACATCTTGTCTGATTAGCATCGCACGTGACAGTATCTGTGCCCTTGCGTATCAGGCAAGGATTAGAAGATGATCGTTTCTGACTTATTTGAGTGCAAAGAGGAGCTAATTTGATTAAAAGGAAAGCTGCAGCTGTGTCCACAGCTGTGGGAAGGAGATGTCACCCGTTAGCTCCTTCTGTCAAGTGTATCAATTATACCCTAAACAAATGCCAAGCAAGCTGCGTTACTTACTCTAGGAAGTCTTGGTCTGGAAGAACTCTCAAGGAAAATACGCAGTGATCTCTGGTGACGGAGTGGTTACTCAACAGCTGTCATGTGGAAGGTCAGCAGTTCAAAACACCAGCTGCACCACAAGAAAAAGACTGGCCTTCCTACCCCTATAAAGAGTGGCAGTCTTGAAAACTCACAGGGGAAGCTCTACCCTGTCCTGTAGGGTCACTGTGAGTCAGCACGGGCTCGGTTACAGTGAGTTTGGTTTGGTTTTCTTTGTGACTATCTTTACAACATCTGCTATCTGTATATCCTGAAAATCAAGAAAACTAAAAAGAATGGAAAATAAATTAAAAGAAAGGTGTTAGACACAAGTTGAACAATAAAAACCAAAGCCTCTTTCGGGTAAAATCAGTTCTGACAAATGGTGACATAGTGAGTGACCAAGAAGAACTGTCCCATTGGGATTTCTGGCTGTCGTCGTAATCGCAGCAGGTCACTAAGACTTTCTCCTACAGACGCAGTGGGTGCTTTCAAACCACTAACCATCATGTTGGTATCTGAGTGCAAACAGAGCGTACCAACCAGATGAGACAAAGTGGACAGTGTCTAGCTTTAGTTAACCAGGAGGCCATTGCACACTTACTGTTCTCCATGGTTAATGCATTTTACTCCTTCTGGATACGGGTTTTGCCTCTCTTTTTTGGATGCTAGACACTCCAACTCCCATCTCTTCTTTCTATAGCCTCAACACGATAAAATTTCAACCAGTGGAAACTGCAAAGAGTAGTTGTCAGAGAGATTAATTGTATGCCAATAGCCATACTCATAAGGAAAAGTCAGGGTAGGGGATCTTTTCATTGGTGATGGAGCAGGTGAGGGAAGTCGATTTGGGTTCTAAATATATGGAACAGAGAATGCCTTGCTATAGGAAATTCGATTACAATCAATCTTTCATTCTTGAATTCTACACATGCACAGGCCCACATACTTTTCCTAAGCCAATTTAGGAACTACGCTCATGTTTTATAATTGCTTCCTTGAATTAGCCTTCCCTAGTGCTGGTCCCTGGAGCCTGGTGGTAGTGGTTAAGCTCTCAACTGCAAACCGCAAGATTTGCGATTCAAAACCATTGTCACACTGTAGGTGAAAGATGTGTGACAATGTACTTCTCTAAAAAGTATAGCCTTGGAAACCCTTTGGAGCAGTGCCATCCTGTCCTATTAGCTAGCTATCTGTTGGAACGGACTAGCTGTTGAAAGATTTTGTGTTTTCAGGGGCGCTCCTTAGTGAATGAAATCTTGTAATAAAATCTTCCAAGATGTGAATACAGAAAATCAGCAGGGAATAACATACTCAGTGTATCTCAAACTGAAAGCACGGAAGAACAACGTAAGCTCAAGTTAAAATACTGAAGGATCCTATGGGACAGCTCTCTAGCA
Source organism: Tenrec ecaudatus (assembly GCF_050624435.1). Lineage (NCBI taxonomy): Eukaryota > Metazoa > Chordata > Mammalia > Afrosoricida > Tenrecidae > Tenrec > Tenrec ecaudatus. The sequence goes on from NC_134534.1 coordinate 165,271,642, forward strand.
CTGGAGCATAGTGGCTTATGAGTTGGCCTGCTAACTACAAGGTCAGGCGTTCGAAACCACCAATTGCCTAGCAGGAGAATATGAGACTTTCTATTCCTGGAAAAAGTTAATCTCAGAAACCCACCAGGGCTATTGTACAGGGTCTCTAGGGTCACTATGAATCAGACCGACTTGATGGCAGTGAGTTTGTTGTTTTTAAGAGGACACTTCTACCACTTGTCTGTCAATTTGTCATACTGTGGCTCCTGTACTTCTGTGATGTTAAAAACTACGTCACCAGTATTGCATATACTATCAGGGTTATCAATGGTGAACAGATTTCAGCAGATCTTCAAGACTAGAACTAACTATGAAGAAGGCATCCACTGTCTACGTCTGATGGCTTAACCACGGAGAACCTTATGAACAGCAGCAAAACACTGATCAATACAGTGCCAGAAAATGAGCCACTTGGGGTGGAAAGCACTGAAAACATTGCTGAGAAACAGCTGCCTTCTTAAAGTAGAATCAACTTTAATGACCAGGTTGAAGTAAAGCATTATTGTTATTGTGAGGTGCCATTAAGTCTGTTCAAAGTCATAATGATCCTGTAGAACAGAGTAGACCTGCCCTGTGGGCTTCTGAGATGAACTCTTTACAGGAGTAGGAAGCCATAGTAAGGCTTTAGGAACCTTTCTTTGCTGATGAGGCATGACTCAGAATGAGTAGAAACAGCTATAAACACCCACCAATAATGGCAATGCATGAAGTATAAACCTAAAAAGAGAGAAGTCATCAAAAATGAAATGGTATGCATGAAAATTATCTTAAGCATTAGTGAGCTGAAATAGACTGATAATAGACAGATAATCATATGGCTTACTATGCAGAGAATGACATATTCAAGAATGATGGCACCATGTTCCTCAACAAAAAGAAAATCTTAAGATCTAGCTTGAGGTACACTGATTTCAGTGATATGATAATATCTACATGTTTATATATATGGTTAATACAACTGTTATTGAAATTTATAAATCAAACAAACATGTGATAAGGATGTATTAATAATAACTGTACAATGAAATGTGAAATTTGGGGGGAGAAGGAAGGATCAATAGTTTGAAAATAAGGCCTTGATGATAGAAACAAATCTGGAGCTCATACGCTAGAGTTTGCAAAACCAATTACTGTCTTCATAGGAAATACCCTTTTTAAAACAACACTACTGGTGAATATACATATGAATATCACCATATGGAAGCCATAGGAATCAAACTGATGATATCTGTGGGAGGAAATTATAAAGAAGGTCGATAGCATCAGCCAAAACAGGACTATTAACCATCTGTGGAACAAACTATCAATTGCTCATTTGAAAGTTCAGGTTGCAGCTTAAGAAAATGAAAATAAATCCACAAAAGCAAAGGACAACTTTGACTATGTCCCACCTAATTTTAGAGGACATTTGAAGCACAGGTTTGCCACGGTGAACACTAATTGCAGAAAACCTGACAAACTGTGGCATGACATCAAGAATAACATACATGGGCAAAAGCAGAAGGCAAAAGAGAGGAAGGAGAGAGAAGAAAACTAGATCTCAGGTGAGACTCTAAAACGTGGTTTTGAACATAGAGTGGCTAAAGGCAATGGAAGAACTGGTGAAGTAAAGGGCAGCTTGAGAAGACAGCGTGTTATATTGACATGTGAATAGACCTGAAGCTAGAAATATTTTTCAAAGAATGCCTTTAGCATGTCTCAAGCTGAGAGAACCGAAGAAAACGCTGTCTAGGTGCAATGTTCAGGTTGTATGGGTAAATACTGAATGATTCAGGAAGCATCATATGAAGACAGAAAGACAGAAGGAATACACAGACAGAGTGACTGTACCACACAGAATTGGTCATCACTCAATCACTTCAAGAGGTGTCATGTGATCAAGAGCTAATGGCCCACCCTGTACTGAAGACATTAGTGAAGCACAAGACTCCGGGAATTGATAGAAAATCCATTGAAACGCTTCAACAAGCAGGTGAAGCACTGGAAACACTCGCTTGTCATTGCCAATCGATTTGGAAGACAGTGACCTAATCAAAGAAAAGCAACCTAATGGAATGAAGAGATTATCAAACAAAATTAGTGATATGTCATGCAAATAAAATTTATCTGAAGATAATTCTCAAATGCTTAGATAGTTCCTGATTCAGAAGCGAACAAGACATGAGAGAGATTACTAACATCTCATCAATTGTGACTGAGACCACAGAATATGGAAAGAAGTTTGCCTTTGTGTTTTAGTGACCGTGCAAAGGCACCCAACTGCGTGGGTGATAAGAAACGATGGATTCCATTGAGAAGAACGGGAATTCCAAAACCTTTCATTGTGCTCTTGTGATGCATGTTCACGGATGGAAAGCAGTTTTCCTACAGGAGAAAGTATGTATCACAGTTGTATCTCATCACCATATTTTTTCCATCTGGATGGTGAACAATTAGTCCAAGAAACTGGATTATAAAAGGGATTATGCATCACAGTCTGAGGAAGTCTTATTCACAATCTGTAATATGCAGGTGACAAGGCTGTGCTTGCTGAGAGTGAGAAAGACTTAAATCACTTGCTGAAGAAAACACAAGACTGAATCTTAGAGTATGGATTGCAACTCAATATAAGGACAAAGTCCTCACAATTGGATCAGCAGCTAAAACATTATAAACAGAATAATGATTGAAGACATCAAATATTTAATTTTAGTTGAATAAACAATTAATAGTCATGGAATCAGCAGTCAATAAATTATTGTATTTGGAAATATCAATGTACAATACTACTTTACCGTTTTTAAGAGTGAGGATATCACTTTGATTACTGTTGTTATTGTTTGTGGTGGGTGCTGTAGAGTCAAACCTAACTCACAGAAACCCATGTACAGTGCTTGGCCGCATGCCATCCTTACAAACATTGTTATGTTTGAACTCATTGCTGTTAATCAATTTCCTTAATGTTCTCGCTCTTTTTCACTGGCCTTGTACTTTGCTTAGTAGGATGTACTTTCCAAAAACATGTCGTGCCCAAAGTTTGTGAGATGAAGTCTCGCCATCCTTACATTTAAGGAAGCTTGTGTTGTACTCCTTCCAAGTTTTAGCCTACACTATAATTCAAATACATCAATTCTTCCTTATTCATTGGGCTTCTTTTTCGTGTATATGATGTGATTGAAAAGACTTGGACTGCTGTAGGCACACCTTAGTCTTCAGAGTGACAACCTTGTTCTTCAACATGTTAAAGCGGTCATGTGCATTGAACTGTAATCCGTATTTAAGGCTGCGTTCCTGTAAAACAATACTAACAGTTTTATTGATACAATCCAGATAAATATTTTTAAAATATTTTTAAAGAGTTGTGCAATCATCACAATCAATTTTAGAAAATCTTATTCTTTTGTTATGGCAAAACTTTCTATAATACTCATTGACAGTGGCAGAACCATGCCTACCAGATTAAAACATGTCATAATAAAGCAAGCAGGGCTTTATTAAAACAATAAGTAAAGGTAGTCCCAGGCCACCATTCACTGGGAACCCTCAAGGCAAAAGATCCAAACCAAAGGACAATGACCACCAATTCTACACCCTTGGAGTAGCAGTCATCTGCTTCTTTTCACACTAGTGAGCTTCAGCCTTAAACCCAAGGGCTAATAGTGAGTTTGAGGTAGAGCCCCATTCACTTAGTGGGGTTTCCACATTGAGTCCTTTTGGCTCAGCCTATGGAGATGTTGTGCACCTAGACATTTTCTTTTTTATTTAGTATATTCTGAAATATTTATTTATAATTATAAATAAATGAAATTTTTTCTTGAAGCATGGTATAGTATGGGTAACAGTGTTAATATAACAATAGTAAACTACATTGCTACATTTTGCAACCATATGTGTAAAAGTCCAACATCAATGTGAAGGTTGAGACTTTGTCACCAGATAAGAAATTCTCAGGGCAGTCTTTGCAAGAGTACAACAATGATCATCTTCCACAAAAAAATCTACTTGTGTATTTAGACTTGATAATCAACAAACTGGAAAACCCTGTTTCACAAAGATAGGTTGTTGGAAATGGGAGAAGGCTCAACATAGTCTCAGGCAGAACAGGATATGACTGCAAATACTTGATACAGAATTTTGTAACTGGCATTGTAGAGGAATCAGTTTTCGCTGCATCACTGTTAATAAGTTCAATGTCTTGTGCTATCTTAGGAATATCTTCAATTTTGACTGTGAATGGGCTTCTGGCAAGTGCAAATGGGTGTCAGGTAGATTTGGAAAGTAGGATGAAATTTCATCTGCAAGCATGTGCAAGTGTTCTTCTACAGAAATGATCACCTGGTTCAATGTCATGTTCCTTAAAGAAAGAAGATAAGGTAGGCAACATGCAAATTTTATTTTCATCCAATTTTTTTTTTTTGCCAAAGCTGAAGTTTCATTTGGAATGATCGGATCTTTTCAGACAAATCGAGGCATGTTGCATTTGGTCCTTGCAGTGATAAATTTAATTCATTCAAGATGGCAAAGATGACAACCAAGTAAGCTATTTTCTGAAGTTCACTTTTATCGCTGAAAAGTATGATCTTTGAACTGCAGTCTTGATTTCTGATTAAAAAGCCTTTTGGGTTCATCACGAAGCTCAAAACACGTTTTAAAACTTTTCCTTTGGACAACCATCTCCCTTCAGTGTGGGATAGCAGAACATTGTTTGGTGCATCCAACTCTTGCACAGTTGGGAAAGCAGGTGACCATTTAAAGTGCTCACTTTTAAAAATTGACTTTATAAAATTGACAGGACTTACGATGCTTTTCATGACTTCTTGTAACTATTGTGGCAGCATCTTCTTTGCTAATAACTGCCGATGAATCAGACACTGAGTTCTGATGACTATCGGTCACTCATTCAGTACCAAACGTTGAAATCCAGATCGACATCCTAGCATAGCTGGAGCACCATCTGTGCAAACACCACACACCTTTCTCCAAGAGATCTTACACTTTCTCAGAAATGAACCAACTGTGTCAAATACATCATGTGCAGTAGTTGTCATTTCAAGAGGTTTGCCAAAAAGAAACTCATCTTTAAAGTTGCCATCATTAATAGACCTCACGTAAACCAGTCACTGTGAACAGTTCGCAATGTCTATAGATTCATCAAACTGGATGCCAAATATTGGCAGTGGAGCAGATTTAATTTCCTGGATTACCGGATCAAGAATATCAGCAGACATGTCACCTATTTTTTGGCACACAGTGTCGTTATATAGGGAAATTGCACTCAATTTCATAACAAATTCGTCTTTGATCATAACTCGAACAATGTCTTTGGCCACTGGCAACAGTAAATCCTCGGCAATGGTGTGCGGTTTCATAGCTCTGGTGATTCTGAGTGCCACCAAATATGAAGCTTCAATGGCTGCTACATTTTGCTTCTAAAATAGTTGGTATCATTGCTTGCAAAGCTTGGATATTTGCTATCAAAATGGCATTTTAGTTTGTTCGGCTTCATAGATTCGGCTGATAGAACTTCATAACAAAAAACACATTGTGGTTTCTCAATTCCTGCTGTAATTATTGAGGTAAAACCACACCTTAAAAATACTCAATATTTTCTTTTCTTTTCTTTTTTAACATGCATGGTTAGTGTTTTGTTTTTGGAAGAATGGTTCTAAAACATCACACTAAATCAGGCTGAAAGGCAAAGTTTAAAATAGACCGTTTTATAAGGATCAGTTATAACATATGTAATGATGGTTCACGCTACGAAATCTTGATCTCAGAGCATGTGACACACTCGTTGGCAGGAGTACCAGGGATTCCAAACCAGCCAGTCATCATTTTCCTCTCGTCTGCATAGACTTCTTCTCGTTAGCTGCCTTCTGCTTTTGTTGCATGATCTCAGAATCCCTCTGCTTCCTCTGAGAAGCAGTCAAACTATCCTCTTTTCTTTTTCCCTTGCTAATCTCCTGGGTTTTCTTCATGTTTTTCTGGCGGGCAAGTTCTCTTTGATTTCCACGGGCCATGCCGACCACAGGGACAGAGCGACTAGGAGAAGCAACGGTTCCCTGTCACCACCAGCCAGTCGGGAAGGCAGCGGGGCGACGCCTCTGCGCCGTCAGCGGCCATATTTTCTTTTCTTAAAGTTCTTCTCTACATGATCCATTCTCAGGGGATGGTTTGCCGTGCGGAGCGGTCACGAAGACAGGCAGCCCTTCTCACCTGCCCCACCGTGACAGCTGCTATCTCGGAGGTGCCCAGAGAGGAGCGGGCAGCCCCATCCATAAGGTCGGCTCCCCCAGTCATTTCCTGGTCATTCTGTGTGCGCTGCAAGGGTTGTGAAATGCAGGAAGGTCACAAGCCAGTGGTGGATCCAGTGGCAGTGGCCCCATCTCAGGTCTGGTGTGGGTCTCCACGTGGCTCCTCCAGCTCCAAGGCTCTGGCTGCTGATCCATCAGCATAGCTTCACGTGGCTCAGCCCGGCTTGGTGGTCCACGTGGAGGACGCACTTAGACATTTTCTTCTTTTCTTGTAGACATTTTCTTCTTTCTTTGGTTCATTATTAGTTCACCACCACCACCCTTCCCTGCCATAGCCCCAAGAAACGATTAATCTAATTACTGTCTCTATAGATTTACCAATCCTGGATTTCATACAAAAAGGAAAACAGACAAACAAACAAAGCTATCCCACAACAATAACAAAGTAAAACACAGAAAAAAATCAGTTGAAAACATAACAGAAAATAATAAAAACTAGACTAAATTTAAAATGAATCAAAAGGGTGAATAAATGATGAGCTGTTACATTTTAACCTAACGACATGTGCATTCTTTCACTTTCCAATGTAATTTGTCTGATAGCAAGGCTATTTACGTTCCTGGGTGATGGTCAGAGGGAAATCACTGGAGCCTTACTTAATCAGAGGGGACCCTGCAAATTGATTTTGTGTAAGATAGAGACCTGCTCTTATCTTACATGTCAAACAGGTTTGAGAAGGCTAAGATCTGCGAGGAGAAAATTTATATACAAAAGAAACAGACATAAGTTTGGACACAGGGGTCCCTGCAATAAGACACTCCAGAGCTCAGAGCTTTATTAGGGATGAGCTTGTATGGTCTTTAGATCATGTAGTCAGAATGCTCATGCCAGGATTACACAAAAGGCAATTTACAATTCTTGAGGCATAAAAAGAACCATTAGCTCATTAGCTCAGACTGTTCAAAGACAGAGGGGAGGATGAAGCTCGGGAAGATGAAGTAAGGGATAAGTTTGCAGGTGGCTGCTTTTTGCCGCTTTTGCCAGAGAGTAGGAGGCAAAGGGTCCATTTAGTGGAGAGACACTTGAACAGTCGCTTCAATCATGGCCTTGGGCCATGAAATGTGGTCCTGACCCATTTTCCTAAGAAACAAGCAGCTATATTGGACTGTCATGGTCACTCATAGCCTTCAGGCTGCAGTCCTTGAGCGAGCGCTCTGATCCTCCTCCCTCCAAATCTAGTGCTGGGTTGTTCTCAGATTATTGGATCAGCCTTGAATAAATATGATGAAGGAATATAACACTGACGCTCAGCTTTCCTAACTTTAAACCATTACAGCATTCTCTTTTTATGTCTGTAAACTTCCTCTTGGTCCTTGTACAGGTTAGTCATGAGCACAACGAAGGGCGTTAACAACAGAACACATTTTAGCATAATCAATAGAACACAAGTAAACAGCTTTATGATTTCAATCAAAAATATTGTTAGTTTTGTTGACCTATATTTCATATATAATACAATTTAATCATTCAATCATATAAAGACTTGTGAATGACTTTAGAATGTCAACCAGGATTTATGAAACCTCGGCCACAGTATCTGTCCTGCTGTGCCTTTCTCTGAATCCAGCTCCAGTTTCTGGCAATTCTAATCTGATGAACTGTGACAATCATCATTGAATAGTTTTTAAGAAAACTTTCCTTTCATATGACATTAATTATATTGTTGGATACTTTCTGCATACTGTTGGGTCACCTTTGTTTGGAACAGGCATGAATGGGGATCTCTTCCAGTCAATTGGTCTTGTAACTGTTTTCCAAATTTCTTGACATAGGTAAATGAGCAAGGCTTATTAACCACCTAAAATTGTCACATGACACAACTTGTCTTGCTGAAGTGAGTTGAAACATTTACTGATGAATATTTAAGGATTATAGTCTCCAGTGTGGATTATGATTCAATGTAAAGAACAAAATCCTCACAACTAGACCAATAGGTAACATCATGATAAATGGAGAAAAGGTTGAAGTTGTCAAGGATTTTGTCTTACTTGGATCCACAATCAGTGCTCACAGAAGCAGCAGCCAAAAGATTTATGCATGTCCTGAGGTAAATCTGCTGCACAAAACTTCTTTAGAGCATTGAAAAGTGGTCTGACCCAAGCCATAGAATTTTCCAAGCCATGGAATTTTCAACTGGTTCATATGAATATGAAAGTTGGACATTGAATAAAGAAGACCAAAGGAGAATGTGTGCACTGAGTTGTATGCTTCAGAAGAATGTTGAAAGTTCATGGGCTTCCAAAAGGAGAAACCACTGTCTTGGAATAAACATGATCAGAATGCTCTTCAGAGGCAAGAGTGGAGAGACTTTGTCTTAAATATCTTGGACATATGTCAGGATAGACTAGTCCCTGGAAAAAGACACCCTGTTTGATAAAGTAGAGAGCCGGTACCAAAGAGGAAGGCCCTCAATGAGATGGATGGACACAGTGGCTGCAAGAGTGGACTCAAGCACAGGAAAAAATGTGATGATGGAGCAGGATGGGACGGCGTTTCTTTTTGTAGTGCATAGGGTAGTTATGGGATGGAACCTACTTACTTGATGCACCTAACAACAATTTCCATAGTTGGCCGCTGGCCTACTTTTCCTCATGATGATGTCTCTTCCCACAGATATAGTCAATTTGATTTCTCGATTCCTCCTGGTGAGGTCCAGGGGTCTATACATTGTTTTAAAAAGTATTTGCATTGAGGAAGTTGATTGCAAAATTCTATCATGCAATTTCCAGCTTCATTTCTATCAACAAGGCCATATTTTACAATTACCGATCCTTACCTTTTGTTTCCAACTTTCACTTTCCAATAGCCAATAATTATAATGAATGTTGATTGCACAGTTGGTCAATGTCAGAATAAATGATTTTGGAGAATTTTTCCATTTCTTTGCCTATAGCCTTAGTGTTTGGTGCATAAATTTGAAAGACACTTGCATTAACTGGTTTTCTATGTAGCCACATATAAATTATTCTTTCACAGAAAGCTCTGTATTTCAAGGTGGATCTTGAAAGTTTCTTTTATAGGATGAAAGCAATGCCATTCCCTTGAATTTTTCATTCCCGGCAAGATTGTATGGACTATAAAACCTATGGATAGCCTTGAGGAGAACGGAAATTCCAGAACACCTCATTGTTTTCAAGTAGAACTTGTACATGGATAAAGAGGCAAATGTGCAACCAGAAATTTTTTAACTTCATGGTTTAAAACTCAAGAAAAATGTACATCAAGGTTGTATCTTCTTACCATACTTAATAATCAGAGTAGTTGGACTGCATGAAGAAGGATGAGCAATCAGGATTGTAAGGAGGCTTATTAACAACCTGCAATATGCAGATGGCACAACCTTGTCTGCTGAAAGCAAGGACTTGAAGGACGTGCTGCTGAAGGTTAAGGATATAACCTTCAATACAGATATCAACTCAGTGGAAAGAAAACCCAAATCCTCACAATTGAGGCAATAGGTAACATGATGATAAATGCAGAAAAGATTGAAGTTGTCAAGGATTGTGTCTTGCTTGGATCCACAATGCTCATGGAAGCAGCAGTCAAAAGATCATATGGCACGTTGCATTAGGTAGAACTGCTGCACAAGACCTCTTTGAGTATTGAAAAGCAAGGACATAATTTTGAGGACTCAGGTGCACCTGCCCTAAGCCATGTCATTTTTCATCATCTCATATGCATGTGAAAGCTGGACTTTAAGTAAAGAAGACCAAAGAAGAGTTGATGCATTTGAATTGTGATGCTGGAGAAGAATATTTAAAGTACCACGGACTGCTAAAAGGACAAATGATCTTTTGTTTGTCTCTGTTTCGTATAAATTTTGCCTTGGTCACTTGAAAACTAATTGACTTTGAGGAATAGCAAATTATACTTAGCCACATTTGTTTTATTTAAAGATATCTGGATTAGCTCCTAAGAAAATGGTTTGGGGGGGAAATTAAATACATAAAGTTAAGGGTATCATTATTAAATATAAAAGTTTGAATGGATATAAAGTAAAACATGATTATGATCTAATATTTAGGCAGCAGCTTTTGAATTCTATGACATATGGGTTTGATTTTATTTTTCAAAGCAAACATAGGAAGTTTCTAAAAGGTGATATAAGACTCTTCCAAAAATCAAAAACAAAAAGCCCATGAAAGTATAATTATGTCTTATAGCCTACTGCATGACATTATTCACTGCTTCCTAAAACTATGTAATGCCCCTTCTCAAACAATTCTCTGGAAAGCTAGTATTACCTCCGTAGAATTAATAATGCTCTGCTGTTGCTGGTTGTCATCAATTAAGTTGGCTCCAATATGGCGACATTATGCATAATAGAACAAAACATTATTACATGTGCTGGGCCATCTTGGATATGTTGTGGTTCATTGTTGAGAATATGTCCATTTCACTGAGACCTTTTCTTGTTTTCACTGAAATATTTTTCTGCTTTTCCAAAAATGATGGGCTTTTCCAGTGACTGGTATTTCCTCAGTAAACAAGACAAAGTCTTGAACTCCCCATTGCTGTAAGACACATTCCATTTTATTTCTTTTTTTTTAACTTTTTAAAAACATTTTATTAGGGACTCATAAAACTCTTATTACAATCCATACATACATCAATTGTGTAAAGCACATCTGTACATTCTTTGCCCTCATCATCCAGTCTATTTCTTCAAAGACTGACTTATTGGTTCTTCTGTCAGTTCATTCAACATTGTTTTTGAATTTCACAATTCAAATGCTTCAGTTGGACTGATTGCTTTGTTCAGCCCCAGCTTTCATTTGCATATGATGGGATTGAAAAGCCTGTTGATTAGGTTAGTTGCAACATAGTCATCAAAATGACATCTTGTAAATTTAAAGAAGTCTTTTGCAACAGATTTGCCCAATACAATACATTGATTTCTTGACAACAGATTTCAGTTAGAATGTGCTGCGAGCAGTTACAGTTTCAGAAACCCACAGGGGGCTGTTGAATCAGCATTGACTCAATGGCAGTGAGTTTGGTTTGGAGCTTGTACAAGCATTGATTAGATCTAAATAGAACAAAATCCTTGATCATCTACTTCAGTATTTTCTTCGTTTATCATGAGGTTGTTTATTAGTCCACTTGTGAAGATTTTCATTTGCTTTACATTCAAGTGTAATTCATACTTAAGGCTGTAATCTTTTACCTGCATCATGAGATGGTTTACATAGTCTTCATTTTCAGTGAGCATATTTGGTTCACTGGCATACCAAAGGATGCTTATGAGTCTTCCTTTGATCCTAATAGTCTACCTTTAATAGTCTACCTGATACTGTTTCTTAATAGTCTACCTTCTCAGATTAGTTTTTCAACATACTGATTGAATAGGTAAAATGAAATGATACCACTTTGCTACTCATCTCTTCTATTCCAGAACCTGACAACATTCCTTAATTCATTTGAACAACTGCCTCTTGATTCCTATATAGATTCTGCATGAGCACAATTATATATTCTGAACTTATCATTCTTTGCAATGTTTTCTATAATTGATGCTTCACACTGTCTAATGCCTTTATGTAGTAATAGTTGATGAATCACCAGGAAAGATTTTTCTGATATTCTCTGCTTTTGAACAAGATCCATCTGACATCAAAAATAATAACCCTTGTTCCATGCCCTCTTCTGAATCTGACTTAAACTTTTCACATTTCCTGTCAACATTTGACTCCAGTCAATTTGATACCATACAAAAAAATCAGACCAAATCCACAACCATTGAGTTGATTTCAATTCATCATGACCTTATAGGATGGATTAGAACTGCACTTTAGGGTTCCTGAGACTGAGTCTATCTTCCACAAAGTGACGGGTGGGTTTGAACTGCCAACCTTGTAATTATCCATCAAAACACCTAATAATAAAACCAAATTCACTGCCGTAAAGTCATTCCCAACACCTAATGACAATGCGACAGTGTAGAACTGCCTCTGTGGATTTCTGAGACTCTAATTCTTTGTGGGAGTAGAAAGTCTTGTGCTTTCCAATTGCTGGCCTTTCGGTTAGCAGCCCAACAGTGATGACACCTACTCCCCACATCTAATAAGTGCCCCTAAAATGAGCACAGTAGTCTATCACCTTCCCTCATTTGAAGAGTAGGAAAGTCCTGGATGTTGGCAAAGAAAATCTTTTGAATAAAACATACACAACTCATTAAGGGTTATTAATAATCTTCAAAAAAGCAAAAATGTCCAAAAACAGATCTTGATTTTTCTCTGAAAAATAGTGAGGATACATGATTTGGTTCATGAAGATGTCTGGAGCAAAAAGAATGCTTAGGGGTAGAAAGTAAGACAGACTTAACCAGGGTGAACCAGGAGCAGTTGGGCACCTAAGAGGCCAGCAGGATCCAGATTCCCTGCTAATGGGTCATATCAATAAATTTTGACTAATGAAACATTAGATACATAGGTTTAGATTTGGCTTAGGTATTGGTGAATTGAAGAAGACAGTTTTCAATCCAATATAGCTAGATATTTTGGGCAAGAGGAACGCATCATCCCAAAGTGAGGATTCTATTTCCACTAGGATTCGGAGGACTTTCTGGGTGTCTCTTTATGCCTCAAGGACCAGGCCTACTGGCAAGTCCCTTAGACGTGGCTTAGAGGATGTTGACAATAAACCAGAGTGCTCTGGATAGCTGACTCCCTCTGTTCCTGATTGGTATGCAACAAAAACTGGTTCAAAATAGTCAAGTTTCTCACCCAAGATCAAATAACTGCTAAAGGGAAAGCAGGTTTGAAGGTCAAATTCAGATACCAGGGATCCTGCTCCTGACCATTATTATTATTTTTAATCATTTTATTGGGGGCTCGTACTATGCTTATCCATATAGACATCTGTTGTGTCGAGCACCTTTGCACATGTGTTGCCATCATCATTCTCAGAACATCTACTTTCCACTCGAACCCCTGGCATCCTGCTGACCGTTATTAAATGAGCAAGACTAATGAAAGCGGAACAGACACTCAGAGGTACAACACAGCGCCACTTAACGGGAATGGGCAAGATGGCTGATTTTAAACATGAAGTTCGATTTAGATACAAAAAGAAAAGGGAAGTGCACGCAAAGGGAGCATTGTGCAGGCAAAGGGGTTTCGGAGAAACCATCCACACACAGAAGAGATCAATTGATACACCATAGCATTCGTGTAGAGTAACGGTAGGAGGTAAAACGTTAGACAGGAGTTAAGTCAGAATTGTGAATGTGTTGAATGCCTGCTTGAGTTTTACATTTTGAATCAAATGTTAGTGGTTATGTTATTTATTTATCTTTCTTTTTCATATAGAACACCTTGTAGGTATGAAGCTCAAGAGTACAGCTGCATTATTCATGTGCCTCTCAGCTTTTCTTGTTTGGATCGTCATTATCATCCCTTCTGATCCTGTTTCAAGACTTCAGCATCCCAGGTGACTGGCATTCTAATTTATTTAGGATCAGAGAGTCTTAATTAAATGCCTTAATATTGCAAAGTCTAGCATTCTGAGACAGTTACAAAAGTACTTACTCCAAATCCAAACTAAGTTTCTAGAAGTTGGGGGGGGGGGTCACTGCATTGTCAGTCATTGTATGAAAAAGAAAAGTTAAGGCCAAGAAAACTTAAGGCCACACTCGGTTGCTGTTATTCATAACAGCAGAGAGAGAGAACCATAGTGACCGAGAGACGTTTAGATATTCAGGGCTTATGGCAACAATATTTTTGAGACAATGTTGTAAGTACATTATCAGACAGAGTTCTGTTCTGATGTTTTCAGCTTTCCTTGAAGATATTCAAGACACAGAGATATCTGTGTACTGAATATAAAACAGTTGTGTCATCTCACTTTGTGAATATGTAATTATTAGAAAGTTTTCTCAACCCTCGCAATTAGTGTCGTGCTGCTGCTGTGCCTGTTTTCCCTCCAGGAAGGTCATTTACAGTGCATGTTTTCAGGACGCTGAGACACATGTTTTATAGAGCCATCCACGAGACTCATAAACCATTAGTCACCTGAGATACCCTTGTCCCCTGGAGACTGGACCAGTAAAAATTATGATTTTCTCCAAAATCAGGGTTAAGTGTTTTCAGGAGATAGTGCGGGAGAGAGACTCTAAAGATACCCGTAGTCATCCTCAGCAGCTGGCCTCAGAGACAGACTGATTAAAGAAACAGGAAGAGCTGCAGGCTCATCAATGGGATCAGGAACAAAAGGGGGAAATACAGCTTAAGCAGTAGTCCCGTTTAAGTCAAAGGAGCCTGCAATATTGTCCCACTTTTAATTAGAATAAGTAATTAATTTATGGGGTACATGTCTGGGATTTCAAAATAAATGATATGAATAATTACCCAGAAAAACAATCCACGGCATAAGCACTCCCATGATCACATTGGAACCACAGGCATAGTGCTCTCTCCTATCCCACACCAAACACCCTGTGTTGAATATGATCGCTGCCTGGGACTCAGCCCAGTCACTGACCAGCCATGAAAATTGTCCTCGCCCTGCTTCCTCATGCTGTCACATGCCCCATATGTATACACATGTGCATCTACATACATATGAACGTGTGCAGGGTTAACACATAGTCACACATGCTCACTAAAACTGCACTCATGTTCAGAGCCTACCTTGTGACCCTGCCTGCTCTTAAACCCTTTCCCACATGGGAGTCAATCTAAAATTTCTCCCTTCTTCATGGTAGACCAGACTCCACTAACCCACTCTTCCCTTGAGGCATCTTGACCCGCTTTTCTTAGAAGAACGCTGGGATTTCCACCAATGCTACAACTGAGGATTCTTTGTTCCCAACTTCTAAACCGAATCGAAAGAAGGGCATACCGCCAGGAGCACACAATTCCACGGTTGCAACGGGATACATCCAAACTATTGTGGTTGTCATGACTGCCATCCCAACTCCCATCCACGTTTCCCACATGACCACTACATGCAGCGGAGAGATGAGAGTACGCACCTCACCCTGCCTCATAACTAGGAGGTTAAGTCAAGAGTTCTGGTGACAGATTTCCTATCATTTGGTCATACTGCAAATACTTGATCCACTCTGCTCCACCAGGAATCAGAGGTCGGGAAGTTGTTTGGAGAGCCAAGAGAGGAAAGATGCAAGAGCAGTTCATTTGTAAGAACAAAGAGTGTTATGAATTGTATTGCTGGTTGTTCACATGCGTGGGCACGTGCACATGCACGCGCACGCACACACACACACACGCACACACACACAATCTACTGTCCTCCTCTCTGGGTTGCCAGGTTGCTTGGTTGACTTCACCAGGGGAGCCCTACAGGAAATCAGAGCAACCTCCCTCGAACTCTCGGCTGACTCTCTCCAGGCCTTCTGGGCCACTGCCCCTCTGTGGCTGCACAATGTCTCAAGTCAGACTGCTTCCTTAGTTTCCCTCCACCCTCCCGCACCTCAAGTGACTCGTCTCATAAGTGTTCCGGATTCTCAGTCCTTTAAGCCTACCCGCTCCTGGTGGTAATCAATGTGTTCATTGGCCGTCTTTCACAGAAACCTCTCAGTGCATTTGTTTTTCTTCCAGTACTCGAACCAAGGAAAACCCAAAATGCATTTGCAGTGCAGTGAATTACTTATACAGTTCAGCCAGGCATAGTGTTTGCAATTCCCACATAACAACTGGAGAGGACTGAGCAGACTGGGTACCTTTCCTCTTTTCCTGAAGGGTCTACATAAGAGAAGGTGATGAAAGATTCTGAGAGATTTATATGATTCAGTTGTGATGGTTAGCTTGATAAATTTGAATTAAAAAGTTGGACCAGGAATGTGAGGTTTGGTCCACGTTTCCATCCCATTGGGTATAAAGTGAACCGCCTCCACAAGAAAAGGGGAGGGATCTCATTGGCATAACTAACGAAAGAAGAGCCAGAAGTGGGGTGTGTCTATTGGACTCAGAGCTCCCTTTGCACAGAGCCTTCTTGGTCCCAGAGGCAGAGGTGTGGCACCAACGGAGTGGCAGCAGCAGAGGCAACAGTGCCATGAGCACGAGGCAGGGTTGTGCATGTCCCAGGCTACAAAGTAAGCACACCTTCAGGCAGGAGGCTAGCTTGTGGAATTGGGTGCCTCTGGGCAGTCAATAGAGGAAGTTAGCTTCGCTCAGTCAAAGAGTTAGAACTGAATATTTTACTACTGGGCCTTATGACAGAGTGGCGTGCCCTTTGGACGCTAATTGCCAGTATTAAATATGCTTGGTAACACTGGCTGAGCAGGGCAGCGGCCAAGGAGTCACTGTGCTGAGAGTCGGAAGCCCAGAGCGGTATGACACAGCATGGCTAAGAAGAGGCTGTCCTGGCTACAAGGACTGTATTCTACTCATGCCTGATCCTAACTCACTGAGGAACTTTTGAGTTTTGTGCGGCCATGACAATGAATTATGGAACCTAGCAGAAAAGAGATGGAGCCCTACTGGCGTAGTGCTTAAGCACTGGACTGCTAACCTCCGAGTAATCAGTTTGAAACCACCAGCTGCTCTGCAGGAGTAAGACTAGGCTTTTTACTCTTACAGAGTTACAATCTCAGAAACCAGAGAGTCAGTTTCCTTGGTGACCTATGGGGTCACTATGAGTTATCATCCACGTGATGGCAGTGAGTGAGTGAGTGAGTGAGTGATTGACCGAGTCAGAGAGGACCATGAAAGGGGTGGTTGATGTAAGGAGGAGCAGAGAAGGTTGGAGAGTAGAGGCGTGTCTGAATGCTGCTTCATGGGAATAGGCCTTGGGCTGGTAGATTTATTCTCTCTCCCTCTTGTGAAGTCATAGTTCAGATGGGCCACCCTGTGTATAGCATTGAACAGGGATCTCAAACGATATTTAATCATAGGAATTTAAAATCATGAAGAAAGGGAGGAACCCTTTAAAAGAAAATGAGATTCAATGGAATGAGGCATGATTTTAATTGATCCTATAGTCCACCTCATTTGTCTAAGCTTTGACTGTTTTACACCTGTTGACCCAGCATAAATACCAACAGAAGCTCCCCTGTGGAATGAGCATAATTCCAGAGTATCAGCATCAGAGAAGGCCACTCTGTGACCATGAGGGATCAGGACAAAAACAAGACCTTTTAAAATCATTTCTAAACACAAACAAAACATGAACACAACAGTGACCAAACTTCCCCCAAAACTTGGCTAACAGAATTGGCCACTGCATCTTTACCAGTCAAATCACTTTAGCCCCGCTCTCAGTTATTCTTCCTCCTCATCATTTTTTTCCATGGAGAATCATGAAATTACATCCACTTCCTGGCAACAGCCAATCCAAACGAACATTCCACTTCCTTACAGCAAGACCAGAACTACCCACACAAGCCAAAATCCCATGTCCTTTCCAGTACCCTCTTTTTTTAAATCATTTTATTAGGAGCTCATACAACTCTTATCACAATCCATACATACATCAATTGTGTAAAGCACATCTGTACATTCATTGCTCTCATCTTTCTCACTTAAGTCCCTGGCATCAGGTCCTCATTTCCCCCTCCCTCCCCCATCCCTCATGAGTCCTTGATAATTTATAAATTATTATTTTGTCATATCTTTCCCTGTCTGATGTCTCCCTTCACCCCCTTTTCTGTTGTCCATCCCCCAGGGAGGAGGTCACATGTAGATCCTTGTAATCGGTTCCCTCTTTCCAACCCACTCTCCCTCTACCCTCCCAGTATCTCCACTCACACCACTGGTCCTGATGGGATCATCTGCCCTGGATTCCCTGTATTTCCAGTTCCTATCTGTACCAGTGTACATCCTCTGGTCTAGCCAGACTTGCAAGGTAGAATTTGGATCATGGTAGTTTGGGGGGGGGGGAGAGGAAGCATTTAGGAACTACAGGAAAGCTGTATTCTTCATCGGTGCTACATCGCACCCTGACTGACCCATCTCCTCCCCTAGACCTCTCTGCAAGGGGATCCCCAGTGGCCGACAAATGGGCTTTGGGTCTCCACTCTGCACTTCCCATTTCATTAACTATGGTAAGATTTTTTTGTTCTGATGATGCCTTATACTTGATCCCTTCAACACCTTGTGATCGCACAGGCTGATGTGCTTCTTCCATGTGGATTTTGTTGCTTCTGAGCTAGATGGCTGCTTGTTTACCTTCAAGCCTTTAAGACCCCAGATGTTATTCCTTTTGATAGCTAGGCACCATCAGCTTTCTTCTCCACATTTGCTTTCTAGCACCCTCTTACTGAGTCACTACATCATGTGCTTCCCATTGTGCTTAGTTCACACAACATATTCTGTGGAAGGTTGCATCCTGGAGGACATGACAATAGGCACCTAGATTACGTCATTAGAGAATGTAGAGAAAGGACTTTGAAGGCAGTGTAAAACTTGGAGGTGGCAATAAACAAGGCAAGTCCAAAAAAAAGCTTGTTCAAAGTAACTGAAAATGATCATAGTTGACTTGCCAGTTGCTTCTTTTCACAGCTACTCACCTACCCAAATGAATATGAATCAATTTCAGGCTTGTACAGTCTCTAACCACAATTACTGAAAGAAATACCTTCTATGGATTTTCCTGTACCATAAAGGAACAGATTCGCTCTTGGTTTATTGAATAGAAATGTAGGGCTGAGGAAACCTGGTATGTGATTATGAGTGTGGGATAACATTGGTCCCTTCCAATTACTTTTCTTTTGCAAATCAGCTCTAAAAGGCTAGTACAGTGCTAAGCATGTCCAAGGACTGTTGATTCCCTGCAGCGGCAAGTGGACCTATTACGTTTTCCAAAATACTTGACACAGTTCATTTTTATTCAGAGATTTTAAAGCTAGGAAGATAAAGAATTGAGCTTTTCTTTTTCAAGTCATCTTCTATCTACAGCGATGGATTAACATAATTAAATAACCTAACTCATGCTTAAGACCTGGGTATGGGAGTCCTCCAACTCTGCCCTTTTAAAATGATGGCCTGGCTTCCTTGAAGTCCATGCAGACTGTTCATTGATTAGTGTGACCTGGTGAAAAGTTCTATTTTAAGCAAGATTAGCAAAAGGAAGGCAAATCTATCACTTTCAAAGAAATGACCAGCTTGTTATGCCTTTGGATATTAAAAAAAAAAAGTGTTTGTGGTAACCATATCCCTGCCAAGTTTTTTGTCTGTTTATACCCAGCTAACTCTACTCCACTTTAGAGATGTCACATTTTTGCTCTGTGCTGTGTCACATACCTCCACATCCTGAAACATTACGCAGTTCTGTGTCATCCTGATGATTAGTTGGGGATTAAACTCTAGGCTTTACTTCCTAGTCCATTGCAGCTTGGAAATTCCGCTGAAACCTGCTGAACATCATAGCAGCACACAATTCTTCACTGACAGGTGATGTACATGAGGTATCATGGCCAAGGATCAAAGGCAGGATCTACAACAGGGAAGGTGAGAATTTTACCACTGAGCCACTGCTGTATTTCCTTTCTTACAACTCTCCTTTCTGAGAAGGGGACCCAGTGGTGCCAGAGGGTGAGCGCTGGACTGCTCACAACAAGGTTGGCAGCTCAAACTCACCAGCCACTCTGCAGAATAGAGATGAGGCTGTCTGCTGCCATCAAGATTTAGACTACAGAGTCAGAATAGATTTGATGGCAACGGGTTAGGGCTTGGGGGCTTTCTTAAAGTTAATTATTGATGAGATCACAATGCTCCCTGTATTTTCCCCAGGTAACCTATTTACATTTACTTACATATCATCTCTAAACCCTGAAGTCAGAATGTAAATTGAATATCCCAGGTACTATCAGTGAACTCAGGGCAGAAGACATGGAAGCGGCTAGAGTATGGCATTAAGCAGAGGAAGGAGAAGCCTCTCATTAGCACATTGAGAGAACACAGCAATGTACATAGTAAAATAAAACTGAGATGAAGTCCGAAATAAATTTAGAAGACACAGGCATCTGCTGAAATATTGCTGCTATCATCCTTAGATGACTTACTCAAAATAGATTAACAGCTAATGCCAGCAGCGAAATATGATTAATCACTGACTTCAACCCGCCCTGCGAGTTCCTCTCAGGAAATGGTCAGAGGAAAAATATACCAGCTAACAATTTCTCTGTATAAAGTCATTCCCAAACCACTTTCAGTGATTCTGACGCATCACTCAACTCTCACTGCCATTAAGTTGGTTCCAACTCATGTAGTGGTTGTTGGGCTTGAACTTCTGACCTTATGGTTAGCAGCCTAATGTGTAACCCATTATGCTACCAGGGCTCCTTGAGTCTAACTCACAGTCATGCTGAACAGTTTTGTTGATATTTTCTAAATCTTTATGGTAGCAGATAGCCTCATCTTTTCTCCTGCTGAGGAGCTGGTTGATTCAAACCACCTACCTTGTGGTTAGCTGTCCAATGATTAATCAATAGCATTACCAAGGCTCCTTATGAAGCCCACTACTACTTATTATTTATCAAGGGGGCAAAGGCAGTACTTTGAAGTATGGTAGACCTGTAAGTTTTGATGAAGCTGGGATAAAAAGGAAGGGAAATGACGAAGGTACAAGTAATATCTGTTTGGAATAGGCACTGCAGGGATTCTGAGAGTCCATACTACAGAGACAGTATTACCCACAGAGCATTTGTAGCTAAGAGATAAGGAGAATAAAGGAAATAATGAACTTGAAACATTTTGATTAATACCTTAACCACAATCATAAAATATTTGAAACTATCAAAATTCTCTGACTTAGCTATTTATTTGACAAAAATAATATTTACATGTATATATGTGTATATGCATACATATATTATTTATATATTTCTATATATATGCTGTCTGGAAAGATAGAGTGAAATTCTACTCAAAGTCATCCAAGAGAAAGACACATATAGGAAAGAACTAGATTTCTTGGGTTCCTAAAACTTTTATTCCCTGTCCTCATTTCTGTAGAAGAGGCGGACTTCCACCTCACAAAGGAGTTATGACCCAGGTACAGGGACACCAATAGAGGGAAAGGAAGAGAAAGAAAGGACTCACATGCTCTTGCTTACTTGAATATCACAGACAACAAATGATAGAAATTGAGGGTGGTAGTTACATAGTCTGGTATCAATTTGAGGATTAAGAGTGCAGCGGTGGAGTCTAGCCATCAATCAGGAGAAAGCCAACGAGAGCTCTGTGTAGGCATGACCTTCTCCTGAGAATTCTGGGAACTGCTGTTTTTCCTCGTGGGAGACAGGAGACACACTCTCTCTCTGCTCACTCCCTTGGAGACGTTCTACTGAAAAGACACATGGCTCTACACCCCTGCCCGGGGAACTGGGGAAGCCACGTGGAGACCCCTGCCAGCACTAAGATGCTTACACCACCACTGACTTTACAACACAGAGACTTTCTACCCACTGGCCTATAATTGTCCTGCATTCAACATCTTTGCATGTGTTTCTTTAGTCTGAAGAGGACTTTATAGATGGGTATCGGATATATGGGCTAATATCAGACTTATGGCTTGGACTGGACTGGGTGGATGCTTTCTTAATGTACAATTAGCCTTTATATAACACTTGCTCTTATTTACATATGCATGTTTATGAATTTGTTTCTCTAGTCTATCTAGACTAACACATTGAGGAAGGGATACTCTGACTTCTTGGAGGAGAATTGAAGTTAGTCTTGCTGAAGGATTTGTAGGCAGGAAGGAAAAAAAATACATTCTAAGCAAGAATAAGATTTCCAGAAACTGCCCTACCTGAAACAAGGAGCGAATGGGAAGCTAATTGTCATCTCTAGATTGATTTCCTCTTGTCCCTGTGTGTCACCATGATAGTGACCATGTCTTCTTATTTATTTTGACACACTCATTTGAGTAGAAAAACCCTCAATAAAATGGAAACGATTTAGGTCATTTGTTTCTTTTATCAATTTTCTTTTTTAGAAGAAGCATTTGACCCATCACTTTTCTGCTTCAAAACCATTAGTCAATCAGCAAGAAAGGGAGCCAGGGCTTTCCCTGTGATGACTAGTGACACAGGAGGGCATCCACTTCCCTGAACAGACAGTTGGTTTGCCAGTTGCCTAAATGGCACCAGACAAATACAGTGTAATAGATAACATCTTCACACTACAGTGTTTTTTTAAATTAGATAACTCGGTATGATTAGAAACATTAAAGCTGCCAACTTGAAGAATACAGTCACCCATGAAGGACTGCTTCTATAAAATCCATATATTGACTGCAATATGGGGCTGATTCCCCTTGGTAAAAAGGACAAGGAGAAATACCACTTTTCAAAATCTTATGTAAGCTTCCCCACTCTCCATAGACCTACACAAGAACATGTAATGGTTCCCTGGTCCCTCTGAAAATGCAGGCAGAAGATATAAGGTGAAATTCAAGGTTTCTGCAGGTTTTTTTCACCACATGCTTCAAAACTTTGATTTGCCAATATACGCCTTTTACTCAAGATGATCTGGTTCACTTATGCCGCGTATGAAATCATCTTTAATTCAAATAGTACAAGGTATGAAGCACTGATCCAGAGCAAGTAAAGGTAGTAAGTGTAAAAATTGTAGCAGCAGTAATAGGAGCACCAATATAGGTACTTTCTTTGGGTTTCTGAGATAAGTTTTACCACATTCAAACAGCACTGCCATCCAGTTGATTACAACTCACCGTGACCCTACAGTACAGGGTGAAACTGCCCCTGTTGGTTTACAAGGCTGTGACTCTTTATGGGAGTAGAACACCTCATCTTTCTCCCAAGGAGTGGCTGGCAGTTTCAATTGCCGACCTTGGCTTAGCAGCTCAACACATAACCACTACACGACCAGAGCTCCAACATTTGCCAAGCAAAGGTGATTCATAACCTCTTAAATTCAGAATTTCAGTAGTTTGTAAAGAGTTAACCCACAACTGACTAGACAGCCTCCGCTGATTTTCAGAGAGGGGAAAAAAGTGACAATTTCTAATCGTATCCATTAAGACCTTCGGGTTTAGCGAAGCGCTCACCTCCTCGTAGTGCTAAACGAACTTATAGTCTGTTAAAATGGAAGCAAGGAGTTTTCTTGGAGGGTTTGAACAATTCAAGCTAGGAAATGGGATATAATGCTCTATCACAAAGTGCTCCAAGTTCTAAGAGAAAAACAAACTTTCTATACAGAAAAGTGGGAAAGCTGTATGGGCCACCCTCAGGAAGGCTTGGGATGACAAGACAAAAGCAAGTTAAAATTCTGTCAGCTGTTTTCTAACACAGTAATTTTCTGATAGAGCCAAATGAGTATTCTCCCTGAGGCATGCTTTATAAGCATTCTCCCAAAACCACCCTCACAAACATTTCCTTATAAACCACATCTTTGTCCCCTCAATTGTGTGCTTGCGGTGGCTGAAGCTTTGCAATATATTGCAAGTCGCACACGTCTCCATCATAGGCTCTATTTTGTGGCATAGTGGTTATGAGTCGGACTACTAACTGAAAGGTCAGTAGTTTGAAGCAACCAGCTAGCTCAGCAGGAGAGAGATGAGGCTTTCTACTCCTATAAAGAGTTAGTCTTGGAAATTCACTAGGGCAGTTCTTTACTGTGCTACAGGGTCACAATGAGTCAGAATTGACTCAATGGCAGTGATTCTTAGGAAGACAGAAAAGGGGATGCAGGTCAAGCTAAAGTTAATGTAATTAATGGAGTTTTGATTCAGAAATAGGTCAATAATATCAATCTTGAAATGCACCTGGGTTTGAGAGTACCCTTACAAAGACTATACCTGCTGGGACTACTGCTCAATGATTTCCCCTTTTCCCTCACCCATCATCTCTCCTTTTCCCGGGAATGTTTCTTCCTGATAACATGCCCAAAATAAGTTAGACAAATTCTCACAATCCTCACTTGTTGTTAAGGGCTATGAAGTCCGTTCTGACTCATAGTGACCCAAGATGTAACAGAACGTTACATCCTGTCCTGCACGGTGGTCACAATTGTTTGGTGGATCCATTGTAGGAGCTACATGTCAATCGATCACACCAAGGACTTTTTTCCCACTGACCCTTCTCCAGGATGTACTTTTCCAAAAACTTTTCTCTCCTGATACTGTGTCTAAAGTACTCCAAATGAAATCACACCACCCTTGCTTCCAAGGAGAATCACTCCTGTGCTTCCTGCCATGCATATTGATTTGGTTCTTTGGTGACCTACGTTTCTAAACACCATCATCAAAATGTCTGAATTCTTCTCCCGTCTTCCTTATTCATGGTCCAGCTTGCAAAGGCATAAGAGCCAACTGAACACTTCACGATTGAGGAAAGTACACCTTCGTTTTCAAAGTGACACCTTACTCTTTAACACGTTAACAAGGATTTTTACACCTATTTTCCCAATGCCATTTGATTTCTTCCCTGTAGCTTCCATGAGAAAGTTTTGTGAATCCAAGTGAAAAGAACTTTTGATGATGTTGTTGACTCATCAACTTGTAAAGATTTTATTTGCTTTATGTTGAGTTGTAACTCTTAGTGAAGGATGTAATCTTTGTTCTTCATCAATCAGTGCACCAAGTCATCTTGTTTTGGAGCAAGTGAAGTGTCATCTACATATTGCAAGATGTTAATAAGCATTCCTCTAATGCTTATGCCATATTCTTCTTCATATGATTCAATTTCTCAGATTATTTGCTCAGAATATAGAGTATATGATAAGACATACACTTCTCCTGTTTTCAGACTATATAGTATCCTTTTGTTTCATTTTGACAACTTCCTCGGTCTATATTCATGTACTGTGTGAGCATAATTAGGTGTTTAGAAATTCCTATTCTTAAAAAGGGTTTTATTTCATTTTTAAATCATTTTATTGGGTGCTCAAACAACTCTTATCACAATTCATACATACATCACTTGTATAAAGCATATTTGTACATTTGTTGTCATCATTCTCAAAACATTTGCTCTTCACTTAAACCCTTGGCATCAGCTTCTCATTTTCCCTCTCTCCCCCCTGTCCACTCCCTCATGAACCCTTGATATGTTATAAATTATTATTTTGTCATATCTTACACTGTCCTACATCTTACTTCACCCAATTTTCTGTTGTCCATCCCCCAGGGAGAAAGTTATGTGTAGATCCTTGTAATCAGTTCCCCCTTTTTACCCCACCCTACCTCCACCCTCCTGGTATCACCACTCTCACTACTGGTCCTGAAGAGATCATCTATCCTGGATTCCCTGTGTTTACAGTTACTATCTGTACCAGTGTACATCCTCTGGTATAGCCAGATTGGTACGGTAGAATTGGGATCATGATAGTGGGGTGGGGGGAGGTGGAGAGGAAGCATTTAGGAACTACAGGAAAGTTGTATATTTCATCGTTGCTGCACTGTACCCTGACTGGCTGGTTTCCTCCCTGTGACTCTTTGGTAAGAGGATGGCCAGTTGCTTACAGATGGGTCTTACGTCCCTAACCTGCAATGCCCTTCATTCACAATGACTTGATTTTTTTGTTCTTGGATGCTGGTACCTTATCCCTTCAACAATTTGTGATCATACAAGCTGGTGTGCTTCTTTAATGTGGACTTTATTGCTTCTGAGCTAGATGGCCACTTATTTACCTTCAAGCCTTTAAGATCTCAGACACTATTTCTTTTGATAGCAAGGCACCATCAGCTTTCTTCATTTGCTTATGCACCCATTTGTCTTCAGCAATCATGTTGGGAAGGTGAGCATCATGGAATGCCAGTTTAATAAAACAAAGTATTCTTGCACTGAGGGAGTTCTTGAGTGGAGGCCCAATGCCCATCTGCTACCTTAATATTAAAACTATAAATATATGTACATAGATCTATTTCACCATCCTCATATATAATATATTTACATATGTATATGCCTTTATTTAGAGCTCTATAAACACCCTGTGCCTCCTAGCTCTTTCCTCTATTTCCTTTTACTTTCCTCTTGTCCCACTATAATGCTCAGACTTCATTTGGGTTTCAGTAATTCCTCTCAATTACAGTGCTCTTGATCAAGCCCTACCAGACCTTTCACACCCTCCTTGTCACCGACTTTAGATCACTTGTTGTTCCCTAGTTCCTGGGTTTGTTAACACCTACTACCTTTCCACCATGTCCCACTCTCCTATGTCCCCCTGGAACTGTTGGTCCAGTTGTTTTCTCCTCCCGATTGTTCATCCAGCCTATCTTACCTAGATAGACCTGCAGAAATAATAATATGCACAAAAACAAGACCGAGCCAAACAAAGCAACAATAACAACCAAAAAAACCAACAACAACAAAAAGCCAATGACCAAAAAATAAAACACAACAACAACAAAGAAAAGTCTGTAGTTAGTTCAAGGACTGTTTTTTTGGCCTTTAGAAGTATTTTCAAGTCGAGTTTGATGGGGTGCCAAGCCCTGGCCCTAAAGTCTCTTTTTGGTATTCCATGGGGACTTTGTGGCTCTGTTCCCCTTACTGTTCTGTTCCACACCCTTAGTGTTTTGCCTCAGTGTGGAGGGATCAGATTGGACGTAATTCCCACACTGTGTCTCCAGTGTTGTTACCTGTAGGGCTATGGGTCAGTGAGGGATGTGCTGTCTCATACGGGGCCTTTCTTATGGTCTTCTCTGTGGATTGGCTGCTCTGAGTGGGAATATTGTCCTCAAAGCTTGGTGGGCCAGAATGTGCTCCACTCTCTCTTCCTTCCCCTTCATTTGCTCCCGTGTGCTCTGATCAGACATGTCCCTCTCCCTGAGCTGTGGTTTCAGTGCTGTCCTCTGAAATAAATTTGTGGGGGTGGGGCAGGTGTCCACGTAGTTGTGATTGGGGCCGGCCATTCCGGCCTCTTAACTGGCTCCCTACTCCATGCCAGTCTGTTAGGGTTCTCCCCTACTTTATAGAGTCATAAAAAGCAAGTAAACATCATTCTGGAATTCTCTGCTGTTAGCCTACATCTATCTGATGCAGGGATCATATTCTTTATTCCAAGTCCTCTTTTGAATCCTGATGCAATTTCTGGCAACTGCCAGTTGAGGTGATTCTGCCATGGTTTTTGAAATATCTTCAGCAATATCACTGCTTGTGATATTAGTAATGCTGTTGAACTATGTCTACAATCTGTTGGATCATGTTGCTGTGGAATGGGCACACATATACATATCTTCCAGCCAGTTGGCCAGGTACCTGTTGGTGTTCGACTGGGTTCCCAGAGAAGCAAAAGCAGTGATACCTGCATGTGTATGGACACAGAAACAAATTTATATTAAGAAATGGCTCACGCAGTTGCAGAAATAAGCAAGGCCATTGTGGTTTAAACCCATGCATTCATGGTAAGCTGGAAGCTTCTCTTGACTTATTTATCTATTGGAGCTCACCATCTGGAAATCAGAAAGATCACAGGCTGGTAGATAAAGAATCAAATGAATCCAAGGGTGGCAGTCTACTGATGGTTGCAGGGACTGGCAAGCAATATGGCGGGAGATTGAAGAACCAGATGCAGGATCCAGAAAAGGCAGAACTAACAAGCTTTCACACGAAGTCTGCTGAAAAAGAAGCAGGTCACATCCCCAAGAATCTTTCTTCCAGAGGCATCAAGGCCTCTGATCAAAGGGACTGCACTCCACCACAGTTGCTGGCTGCTCAGAGTTGATTATGTTATGTTATCTCATGGAGGAGTTAATTATGTTGTGTATAGTTTCCACCATGGGGGGTTGCTGCCAAACTGCAGAGAACTCTGGCCCAGCCAAGTTGACACAAAACCTAATTATCACAGGGTCTTAGAAAAAGCACAGTGAATGCGTCCAGCTCTGTTTAAGCTTCTTGAAACATTTCCATTGATGAGCCATTAATTCCTGAAGAATTGTTGTTTGGGAATGCATTCAGGGAACTCAGGACTTCTGTTCATGTCATCAGCTCTTGCTCGTATGCTCTCTCTTGAAGCAGCCAGATGTAGGCTGCATCTTTTTGATGCAGTGACTACACATCCCTTCCATCTTAGTTTGTGTTTTTAATGATGTGTGTGTGTGTGTGTGTGTGTGTGTGTGTGTGTAGGGTAGTCTACATTTCAGACTATCCGCCATGCATTCAGCAGTTCAAACCACTCTTCAAATTCTCCCCCCAGCCCTCCATTATTCTATCCACGTCTCTGATCTCTCCTCTCCACTTGGGGAACTCCACCCTCCCTTTCATCCAGGTCAGCACCATCAACCCTTTACTCCTTTGCTTCATTTTCCCTTCTTTGTCTCCCTCTCCTTGGTAATCTCCAAACTCTTTAGTCTTTGGCACATTAAATACCCTTTAGTTTGAAAACTTTGCCTTGGTTTTTATCCTTATAGCGTGGGTCTCATACAATATTTGTCCTTTGTGATTTGACTTACGTCACTCAGCATAATATTCTCCAGGTTCTCCCACGTGATGAGGTGTTTCACAGTTTTATCTTTTGTTTTTCAGCAATGCATAGAATCCGTTATGTGGATACACCAAAGTTTCTTCACTCATTCTTCTACTGATAGCATTTTGTCTGTTTCCATCTTCTTGTTATTGTGCACAGTGCTGGACTGATCATGGGCATACGTATGTCAGATTGTTTTTTGACTCTTATGTCTTCAGGGTATATGCCCAGCAGAGGTACTGCTGGCTTGTGTAGAATTTCTATTGGTAGCTGTTTGAAGTAGTGCCGTATTGATTTCCACAATGGCTGTACATATTACAGACCCACCAGAAGTGTGTGAGGCCTCCAATCTCTCTGCACTCTCTCCAGCATTTGTTGTTTTCTGTCTTCTGTTTAACTGGGTTGCCATTGCTAGTGTGAGGTGATATCGCATCCTGGCTTTAATTTATATCTTCTGGGTAGAAAATGAGTGTGATCATTTTTTCATTTTGTTAGTCATTTGAAAATAATTTTTGGTGAATTATCTATTCATGTCCTTTTTTCCCATTAAAAATGTTTTTCTTATTGAGGTGTTGCAGTTTTCCATAGATTTTTTAGATTAGTCCATGTGTCATTGCCAAAATGTTTTTACTAGTGCATGAGTTCTTATTAGAACTTTGATGAAGTCGTTTTTATATACACAAGGGTCTTATTTTTAGGAGGGCCCGGTTATCTAATTAGTCTTCTACTGTGTATGCTTCTTCCATTGTGTTTGATATGGTTGATATCATGCCTGTGCCCTTTCACGGGCCGTTTAAGCTTATCTCCATCTTCTTGTTGATGGTCTTTATAGCCCTAGAACTCACATGGAGGCCATTGATCCCTCTTGAGTTCATTTGTGTACATGGGTAAGGTAGGAATCCTGTTTCGTTCTTCTGCAGACACAGATCCAATGTTGCCAGCACCATTTGCAGTAGAAGCTGTCTCTTTCCCATTTGATATGTTGGGGCACTTGGTAAGTAGGTGGATGCGTTTATCTCACAGTTCGCCTTCTTTGGAATCCTATATCATTCAACCTTTGGTTCCCAGAGTCCTTCAATCTTGCAGCTTGAGGCTTAAATTTTGACCTCATTGCTTTCAGGTTGAGAAATGCTGAGTGTGTTTTCCTTTCTAGTATCCTAACTCCACATCTTTGCACCTAACAACAACAACTATCTTCCACATCCAGGGTGCCCCTGGCTCCCATTTCTTCAATGATGACATTTTCTTTGGAAGCAAGCCAGAGTTTAGGGCCCTTTCAGCTCCAGGCTACCAAGGTCTGAGTCTTTGGCCCAACATAGCATGGACTCTCTCTCAGGGCAGTCCCCCTTCTAGTGGATGAGTCTTCTACAAAGGGGGCATGGAGCGGTGCCCTTCTCATATTGGGATAGTTTAGCGTCCAGTGGCCAGGTTCCTGTAAGTGTGGGGTGGGCTGGAGTGGGTTTACCAGGAGGTGTGAGGCAGCGTTCTATAGTGCTACTGTCAGGTGACCCCACCTTTCCTCTTTCTCTTGGAGTTTCTCTTCCTCCTCCTGGTCTTGATTATAAAAAATGGAGAAGGCCGATTTTCAAATTCAGCCAGATGATGATTCTAATATTCTGCTGACCCTTCATACGAGGAGGGCTAAGTACTCTCACCACTGGCTGCCCCTATTTAGTTCTCTGTGACGAAGGTTGCACTCAAATGAAGGGGAGACGTTTAAAGGCTTTTGGAAAGCACACAGGCAGATGCTCCCTGTGCCAGGCAGGTACCGATGGCAGCCAGAAGGCACTTAAATGGCTCCAGTATCCGTTTCCCCAGGGAATACCCTGAGTCAGGAACTCATTTGGATAGGGGTGCTTCTGTGTTCTGGTCACTTGCGCCTGGCTCAGGCCACAGTCAGTCACTGCCTCAAAGCAGACAGGTTGCTGGGAGCAGATGTGCCCACCTGCTTGCCACCAGGGCTGTAGTCTGTGCTATGGGCTCTGTGGAGGCCGCCTCCACGTGCAAACACAGTGCCGGGTGCAGGACTCAGACCCAGAGAGCAGATCCAGGTCAGGAGTCCTTGCAGGGAGAGTAAGGGCAGGATAGCAACATGGAAGCTCGGTTGGCAGGCTCTGCCCCCGGTGCTGAGTCTAAGTCACTCCTGGGGGCTCTCAGGGATTTCCTTTGTACCAGGCCTGCACTTCTCAAGTCCCAGGGTAGTGACAGCTGCACTCTCTTAGCCTTCCTATGGTGGCCTCACTGAGGAGATGCACTTACACAGGGACCGGGTGTGAGAGGCAGCTGGAAGGTATCAGTAAGGGGTTGTGGGCTCTGGGTGCAGTAGGGCTATGTGGGAAGGCAGAGAACCGGATCCCTTCTCCCTGCTGCGCAGTGTCTGCCAGGGCTTATGCATGCTAAGTGTGTGCAGCTGTCCAATAGGGACAGGAGAAACACAAACACAGGGCATCAAGGTCTTAAAGGCTGCAGGGTCTTTGAAAGCCAGGCCAGGTCCCCAAACACCTTCTTCTATGACAGCCATGTAGACAGCACAAGGCACAGTTCCATGAAGAGCATACAGGTTGGTAGGTAGACCCCTACATAGGACCTACATATGTGACAGGCTCCAGGATGCTAGGTGCAATTGGAAAGGGTTATAGGGAATGCAGGACTCACACGTAATCCACAGGACAAGAAGGAAAGAGATGAAAGAGAGTAGGGAATAAGTTACATGGAACTGCAGGAGAGTGAAAGGGGTTAACACTGCAGGTTAACAATGCAGGATAGCAAAGAGAAAACTTTCAACGAGTCCTTCCAGCCTGCTGTGGCAAGGACGTCTTCTCAGTCTACAAGAGAAGCAATCCGAGTCACAGCACCAAAGAGGTTCCAGGGGTCCCAGACAGGTTCTAATCCTCAGTTCTTATTCTTCTTGAGAGGAAAGAATTCTGGCTAGAGACACAACACGCAGTAAAGCATATGAAAATTTCATTGAAAGCAGAAGTATGGAGATTCAGTAAAGAATAGAAAAGTTTTAATACACTTGGTAGACTTAAATGGGCAGCTCAGGACAGAGGTCAGAGCATCACACTTGCCTGATGGGTTTCCTTTTACAGTCTTCCCCACCCCCTTTAGTCCTGATGATGTAGGGGTTATACACGCTGTGATTCACAAGGCCAGCAGTTTAAACCCACTCTCCAGTTCCATGGGAGAAAGACGGGTATTTCTACTCCAGTGAAGATTTACAAAGGAGCCCTGGTAGTGTAGTAGTTATGGGCTGAAATCTTCATGGTCAGCAGTTCAAAACCACCTACAGCTCCTTGGGAGACAGACTAGGCTTTCTATTGATGAGATCCAATACTAGTACTAGCAGTACTCACTTAGCAAACTAGACAGGGAAAGTTCAAAAGCTAGGTCTATCTAAGGGAAGGTCAAATAGTGGCATCAGGTTCTGAAGACCACAGATTCCCAAATATTCCATATAATATATTAACTATTAACATGATTTCTACATAGTTATTATGTTAGTCTGGGTTGACTAGGGAGCACATTCATAGACACTCATATGTATATAAAAAGAGCTTTATATAAAAGAGTAGTTGTATATTAAGAAAACATCCCAGCCCCATCCAGATCAAGTCCATAAGTCTGATATTAGGTCATATGTCCAGTACCAACCTACAAATTCTTATTCAGACTCATGCAACATATGCAGTGACTTCAAATGCAGGAAGATCACAGACCAGTGGGTGGAAAGTCTTGTAGATCCAGTGGCAGTGGAAACATCTCAGCACTGGCATGGATCTCCACATAGCTTCTCTAGCTCCAGGACTCTAGTGTAGTTCCATGTGTCTTGTCAGAAAGACTACCAAGCAGAGAGTGTGTGGGTCCCACCTCCAGTGAGCTACTTATCTCCACAGAGCCTCAAAATGAGCTCATCAAGCAGCAACCTGATTGACAGGCTAAACTGCACCCCTTTACTCTTAAGAGTCTCCCGTTGGCACCAGATTATGTAACTATCCCAGTTATTAAAGTACAATATAAATACCGAAGGTGCTCAGAACTGCACTGCTTTAATTCACAGGTTGCTAACTCTACCTAAGCACATGGTCTGCCTAGAGACTGGAATGATGATGCATTGGAAGGAAATATGGGTGACACAGGGTGCGTGTAAGGAATGAAGATAAGGTGAACATTTATGGCTTGCCCATAATGCAGAACAATGTTTGTTCTGCTAATTTTTTTCTTAATTTTAAAATCTAGATTAATCTCACAGTATTTTCCATAACATCAAGAATTTCTATTACCTTTCAGTTTTCAAAGCTAGTAGAGTTATTTTTCCTGGATTCTTTAGGTGTACAGATTTCGTACGGAGAAGGTAGGCATGAAATAAACTAACAATAACAATAGCCTACTCACATAAATCTTGAGATGTACAAGGAAAATTAATAAACAGTTCAAATAATGGGGACATTAACAGGTTTTATAGAATCTGCCAACTCGTTAAATGTACAAGATTGCTCACAATTAGAAGTAGAAAAGTCTGAAAGAAGATTCACAGTCTCCTGGCCTCACGTACTCAATGAAAAATATCCACCTTAAGTTTAATTCAACAAAAAACTTATCTGTAACTCTGAAAAGTGTGCTTCAGACTTTGCTGAGCATTGCAAAAAGAACAGTAAAAACGTGTAAGCAGCGCTGCTGGTGTTAGGTGCCTTGGCGTTGGTTCCAGCTCACAGTGGCCCAATGTGCAACAGAAAAACACAGCACCCCGGCACCACGCTCAAGCTTGCTCCTATGTTTGAGCCCATTATTGGAGCCACGGTATCAATGCATATCAATAAGGGTCTTTCATTTTTGTTGCTGACCTTTGATTTTGCCAAGCATGATGTCCTTCTCCAAACACTGGCCACTTCTGATAAAATATCTACACTATTTGAGGCAATGTCTCTTCATCTTTGCTTCTTAGGAGCAATCTGGCTATACTTCTTCCACCGTAGACTTGTTCACTCTTACGCCGTCTAGGTAGCCCTGGAGGGCAGAAAGGGGTATCCATTGGGTTGCTGATCACACGGTCAGCACTTGGAACCTATCAGCCACTCCATGGGAGAAAGTTGTGGCAGAATGCTTTTACAGAGATTTCAGCCATGGACACTTTGTTAGGCAGTTACAAATTTTAGTTCAGAATAATGTGTCAGTATCGCATCATCAATTATAATGGATGCACCACACTAATGCAAGATTTTAAAATAGGGGAAATCACGTGTACAGGGTGAGGGGTAGCTGAGGATTTTCTGTGCTTGCTGCACTATTTTCTTCTAAACATGAAACTGCTCTAAAACAGTCTCACGGGTATTTTTTTAATTAAGAGATATTCTCCAGTTTTGTGAATCTAGTGGCCTCCAAAGACAACTCTTTAAAACTATCATTTATCTCAATGTGTAATTCTGATAAGCTTTAGAACCCCTGACATTATACTAGGATTCAAAAACTCTTCAGGACCTATCAACTCCATCTTCGGCATTTCTCAGGTGGGGAGCAGTCTCTACCAATGTCCTCTGAGCACAAGTTTTCCGGAAGCTTCTCTCCCCTGACAGCAATAAAGAGCTCTTGTTCGCTTAACGGTCCTCCTCCCTGCTCCCCTTTACTTTCCATTACCTACGTGTACTTTAAATGGCAATGACCATGGCACTCACAGCCACAGGCACTATGTGATTCCATCCTCACTCCATCTAAGAGAAAGCAAGTTGCTCTGCTCTTTCATAATGAATCGCTTAAAATGTTTAAGAAAGGCTTCGCTGTAGTCATTATGCTGCTAGGTTAATCATTAAGCTTCTCTGTTCAATGTCTACCCCTAGTAACCAATCCCACTTGCATTAGCAAGGACTGTTTTCATTACAACTCACAAACGTCTGTTTTGATTTTTTAAGCAAAGCTTTTAAACAAAAATACAAGGTGAATTGGCCACTTATAAGTATAACAGTAAGTAAAAAGAAAACCTACTACAAAATCAGAAAATTGTTTATTAAACATAAACAGCCAAATGTGAAGCTATCTTTGGTTTGGTTTGGCTTTTATCTCCTTCATCTAGAGCTGTACATTTCTGGAAGCAGCATTTCTTTCTCTCGAACCCTGCCTCCAATCGTTTTGCACTACTTTATTTGCATCACCTCAAATTCAAAGTTGGGCATCTTTGAGGGACCTAAATGATCTTTTCGTTTGAGGGACAAGAAGTAGTCTGAAAGGGCAATACAGGGCTGTAGGGCAATGAGGTACGATTTTCAAGCAAAACTCCTGTGGGGCAGCCCTTGCTGCCCTCAAAGCACGAGCAGGGGTCCTGGTGGGAAGGAAAGCCACAGGGACAAGCGTCCTTGGTGCAACTTCCCTGGTTCTTGTCTCACTAATGCAGTTCCCAATTTTCTTAACACTTAAGAATGCTTCTTAAAATATATATTAGCTACCCCACCATGTATCCTCTGAGAAAACCTGTTAAGATGACTTGCCTTGGAATCTCAAGAGACAGCCGCTGTAACTTTCTGAGCTGACCTCTCTGCCTTGAATTTAAGTAACCCAGAAAACCCCATCCGATGTCACTATTTTAAGGGGATCTTTTTCAGAAGGTGCTTTAAGGAAACTAAGACACATGTATCATTGTTTGCAACCACCCATTCATCACAGACATAAGTGTAAACACATTTTCTTTGGGGGGAAATCTAAGTGTGTGTGAATTGGAACCCTATTGGCATTTTTTAAAATTTACCCTCGAATAACATTTGAACCTGCAAAACCTCACCTCTAACATTTTGTAGTGCTGTTTACGTCTGAAATCAGTAACCACTGCTAAAAGAGTAATACTTTCCATTTTCAAATGCTTCGATTTACTGTTCTGCTATGTTTCAGACAAAATTATAATAGATGCTTATTAGGGAAAAGACAAGCAAGCATTTACCTTTCTGCTTGTCTATTATAGTTTGTAAGGTTATTATTTTCCATTAAGTTTGATTCTCCTAGTTCTAGGCTAGGAGTGAATTTAGCACTGTCAGAAATTATATTTACTCTTTCAAACTGCTATGGTAATATTTATTTAACTACTAATCTAAAGCAATAAAGGAAGCATGAGATAGTTGTCTAAATTCATTAAGATGATGGTACTCGACTTGAGCTGAAAACTCACACGGACACATCTCATATCACTGCCAGCGGTATCCTGCAGTGACTTGTGTTTCTGTACAAATGTGGGGTAGGAATCTCAGTGTCTAACATCCACTACCCTCCCAGGGCTTAACACAGAGTCTGGCATATCGTGGATGTTCAAAATGCAAGGCTTTAAATAAATGAATGCAAAATATGTTTATAGATACAAAGGGAGCTCCTATTGGAGAAAGTAGGGGGTGTTGAAAACTGAAAAAAACAAAGCAAAATCGAATGAAATAATTGATATGGAACCAGTTCTGACTCACGGTGACCTCAGTTGTGTCAGCGTAGAGCTGTGCACCATTGGACTGTCCATGGCTAATCCTTGGGATGTAGATATCCAGCAGCCCCATGCATTAACTGTTTGACTCGCCACAGGGATACCCAATTGCAGACAAAGGTTACAAAATTAGTCAAAGCCTGCAAGTATTTGACAATTCGATTAAAGAAATAGTGACACATATACATGAAGATTAATTAATATGCTCTCTAGACTGAAGGTCGAAATAAGGGGAAGAGCTTCCCCCTGAAGAAAACCACTGAGCCTCGAGACAAGGAAGTGTCTCATTGGAAGACAGGGAACTGGGCAATGGTTTGGTCTAGAGTTACAGAAATGGGTAAAACTAGTGGGATAGTGATTAATGTTGCAAGGAAAACTCTGCATAGATTTCTGAATGTATTGAATGATGGGTATAAAGTAACATCATAGTAAGTATATTCTGTAAATGGTTGCCTTGCTAACAGATCTGACACAAAAGGTCTTCTTGCAGTCTTCCTTACCTCAGAAAAATGGTACCATGTTGTAATCATGAATTTTATTTTGAACAAATGAATTTCCAGATTCTCACCCAGTCAAGTCAGAATTTCAAATAGATAGTTGCACATCAGAACTGGTATACTAGTCGGGGCTGCGCTTGTAGGTATCACGGAAGACTGCAAAGCAATGAGACGGGAGGAAATGAGCCAGAGAATGAAGGTGGGAGAGGTGAAATCCAATCACCGGGCTGCACTTCAGGAGACTGAAGCATTTATTAGGGACCCAGCAGAGGTGACTGAGAGCAGTAGTCAAGAAAAAAAAATGTCAAGGAATAAGTTTCCAACTGTATCAAACAGTGCTAAGAAAGATGAACAATCGTGTACTCGAGTCCAGAAGGATGGCGGTCATTGGAAACTCTGACAATGGTCGTTTGTATGCAACGATAGGAACAGAAGCCACATGGAAACCTTTCAGGAAACAATGCGTCCATTTCATTTGGCCATCTCCAACTGCAGAAAGGAAACTGTGCCCAGGCTCTTGATTAAACACAAACTTTGATTATCATCACAAACTCATACACAGTCTTCGTCAAGCCTGCAGTGTAGATAACATGGATGTCACAGCAGGACAAGAGGAGGTGGGGCTCTGAAGAGGCTGCCCACTCTCTTGCATGTGTTAGTTTTCTCACTGCCGTCCAATCAATTCCAACTCTTAGAGACCGTGTAGAACAGGGTAGAACTGTCTCTGTGTGTTTCTGAAACAGTAACTCTTGACATAAATGGAAAGTATCCTTTTTCTCCCAAGGAGGAGATTATGGTTTTGAACGGCTGACCTTGTAGGAAGCGACCCAATGCGTAGCCACATCACCAGGGCTTTTTGTGTTGTTAGCTTTGGGAATTCTAAATTAAAAACTAGTGATCTGGGGTCCACAAACCAATATGCTTAATAGGGACTATGTGCAATGTTAATAAAATATATATATTTCTAGTGAAATATTCCATAGTTATCAAAATGTTGGAAGGACCATGAGGTCTTCTAAAACTATAGGAAACTTTAGTCTACACCTGAAAAACTGTCCAGCTC
Organism: Tenrec ecaudatus; assembly: GCF_050624435.1. Lineage (NCBI taxonomy): Eukaryota > Metazoa > Chordata > Mammalia > Afrosoricida > Tenrecidae > Tenrec > Tenrec ecaudatus. The sequence continues at coordinate 165,309,316 of NC_134534.1, forward strand.
ATCAAACCAAGACCCCCTTTGAGATCAAGCTCCTATGAGAACAGCATTTGTGATCACCCAGCACCCTCGGCGCCAGCTGCACCACCGTCAAAGGAACTCGGTATGGCTTAAAGGCTCAATAAATCACTCGCCCATCTCTGCCAGCACGTATCCCAGCTTTTCCAGCTTTGGTTCCAGGAAATGCCACTTCAGGGCATGGAGCTATAGCAGTTGATACATTCTAAATGATCCCTCAAGCTGTATGGAGATAGTGCCGAGCTTAAAGTGGAAGGTCACATCGTGCTTTGTCTGTAGAGCTTTCTACAGTCCAGGTCCTACTAATCCAAGGTCTAAAACGGGTTCCCCTCGGGAACTTCTGGTAGCTTAGCATTCTAATTGGGTCAAAATTGTCTCAAAGGTATCATTCCGCTTTGAATTCTTGGGCCCAGGCTGTTAGTAATGTTCAGCAAGGATACTAAGCCTGCTTCCTCCAAAATATAAAGAAAATTTAGAACACTTGGATTCTTTATAGGATCTCTAATGGTGTAGCATCTAACTAACTTGTAAGATCAGCCAATCAAACCCAACAGCCGAATGGTAGGAGAAAGAGGAGGTTTAACTTTGTTTGTTTGTTTGTTTGAAACTACCTCATGCGTCACAAACAATTGACATCAATTTTGATTTGACTCTCCTCCTTTTATAAGCATTCAGACTAGTATTTAGATCTGAGGGCTAAAGCATCAGAAGATGTTTACACCTGTGATGCTTATTTTTGTATTTTTTACTTATTCATTCATTTTATCATTTTCTTTTTATTTGTGGGATATAATTCATATAAAGAAAAACGTACTATATATTGTTGACAGCCTATCTCATCAGAAAGGCACAGTATTCCAGTAACACACACACGCACACGCACTCCGCACATGGCTACTGCTCACCACCACCCCCACCACACCCCTCTCCCCCCAACCACCTATCTTCCAGCCCTTGCTCTCTCTTCCACCCATCTATCGCTGGCCTCGCCACAGTCTTCAAAGTCTTTGCCTTTGGTGTGAAAGCCTTTGTTTTTTTCCCCAACTACAATAATCGTGTCATGAAAGAGTTATCTATATGGGATGGATTAAGTTTGTTGAGCATCAGGTATTCCGATTCTGTCCATGTTCATGAGGTGTTTGACAGACTCGGCATTGTTTTTAAAGGATGCATAATAGTCCACTGTGCATATGTACCAGAAGTGACTTATCCATCCCACCACAGGTGAGGTTTTTCATTGTTCCCGTCTTTTGGCTAGTATAGAAGTTAGTGCAAGAAACATGGGGTGCATATATCTATTTGTATTTTGTTCTTTATTTCTTTAGGGACTATACCAAGTAGAGACACTGCATGATCACATGGTCCTCCTATTTGCATCTGTTTAAGGTAGTGCCATACTCCTTTTCAAAGTGATTGTATAATTCTCTAATCCCATCGTCAATGAAGGAGTGTGCCAATCTGTCACATCCTCTGTAGCATTTATTAGTTTCTGTTTTTTTTTTAACATTTCTCAGCGTGCTAGTGAGATAGTATCTCACTGTTGCATTCGTTTATCACTCTCTTATAGCTAATTTTCTCTAGCCTTTCTTCATATGATTTTTGGCCACCTGGATGCCATCTGCAGTAAATTGACTATTCATGTCTTGCACTCAGTTTTAAAGTTATTTGTGTTTTTCTTATTAAGGTATGGTAGATTTCTGTAGATTTTTAAAATCATTCCTTTACCTGATATATCATTGTAAAATTTGTTTCTCCAATCTATCCTCTTTTTACTTTTTTGATGAAGTATTTTGATATACACAAAATCTTATTTTAGAAAGTCACAATCCTCTGTGTTGTCTTCTGTAGTGTTAGTGTTTTTCAGTATCTTTGGTAGTGCTTTATGTCTTGTATTAGAGTCCTTCCGTTTGTCCTTATTTTTAAATTGATGGACATTATGGCTCTAGAGTTCGTATTTAGGTCTTTCATCCAGCTTGCCATCATTGTCATCCACCTTGCCATCCAGAGGTCAGTTTGTCTTACTGCGGAGGCTTGTGTGTTGCTCTGAAGCTAGAAGTGATGTCACTGGTTTTTAGATGCCAGCAAGGTCACCCAAAGTGAATTAAGCAGCTTCCAGAATAAGGACAGGCTACCAAGGGCACGGCTACCCCTTTCAGAGGAAGTAGCTTCTGACAACCATACTGCATAGCTTCAAATCATTGTCAGATCGTGAAGGGCTTCACGAATGGATCCTGATGGAGGAGGGGCCCCTCAGGTGAGAGAGTGCTCGGCTGTGTCGGAGGACCAGCTGCTTTCTCAAAGGGAGTGAATGGAGTAAGACGTGTGGGCGTGGAGCTGTCAGAATCTTCATTTGATGATGGGGAAGAACTCTAAGTGACAGGAAATAGCTGCAACGACCTAATACTCAGAAAGTTAAGCTTATGAACTATGAATCTAGGACAATTCGTCAAAATTGAAATATAATACATAAACAGCAATATCCTCGATTTTTAATGAGCTAACATGGACTGGTGCTGGCCATTTTGAATTTTAAAAATCGTATGGTTTGCTATACCTTGAATGACACAATCAAGAGGAATATCTATGTGTGTATAATCAGAAAGGACATTTCAAGATCTATTTTGAAGTACATAATAATCGGGATTTTATGAATTCCTTATGCTGATGGTATAGTGGTTAAGCATTGGACTGTGATCACATGGTCAGCAGTTTGAAACCATCAGAAGGTCCACAGGAGAAAGAGTGGAGGCAGGACACACACTCAGTACCTGAAAGACATTCCTGCTGACAAGACACATGGAGGAGCCACATGGATACCCCTGCCAGTGTTGAGATGTTTCCACTGCTACGGGATCCACAAGACTTTCCACCCACTGGTCTGTGATCTTCCTGCATTTGGCAACATTGTATATTGTATGAGTCTGAAGAAGAACTTACAGACTGGTATTGTACATATGGCCTGACACTGGGCTTATGGACTTGATCTGGACTGGGCTGGGATGTTTTCTTAATATACAATTACTCTTTGATATTAAGTTCTTTCTTATACACATATGAGTGTTATGAATTGGTTTCTCTAGTCTACTCACACTAACACAGATGTGTTCCTTTAGGATTGAGAGTAGCCAATAATTCAAAGTATTGTTGTTATCTGTCAGTTTGAAACACAGCATAATTTGAAAAGTTGAAAGTTTCCATTTAAGGTACTAGAGTTTTTGTGTGTTTATTTGTTTTGTTTTTTAAGAATGAAACTTGGTGGAACAGATGCAGCACAGAGAAAAAGATATATAACATTAAAAGAAAAAAGACTACTAAGAGAGGTAAAAGGGAGAATAAACTAATGTCATCGAGAAGTAGAACATAAAAAGTTAAGGAAGACAAGAAACTAGTAATATTAAAAAATAATAAAAATAAACTTAATTTAAGAGGGAAACATGCCAAACCCTCAGTTAGAATATTTAATTAAGACTAATTAAATTTAATGGGGAGTTGATTTATCTCCAAAAATATCTTGCAAATCCAACTCATTATGCAGACATATATGTACATGCCTTTCTGCTCAGCACTAGGGGAGATGTATGGAGAGAGGAAAAACTGTCATGAAAATGAATCTGTACATCAAAGAACAAAAAATCATATCATTATGAATGAGGGGGAGTGCAGAGTGGGGACCCAAAGCCCATCTGTATACAACTGGACATCCCCTTATGGAAGGGTCTTGGGGAGAAGACGAGCCAGTCAGGGTGCCGTATAGCAACAATGAAACATACAGCTTTCCTCTACTTCTTTAATGCTTCCCTCCTACCCCCACTACTATGATCTCAAGTCTACCTTACAAGTCCGTCTAGACCAGAGGATGTACACTGGTAAAGATCAGAACTGGAAACATAGGGAATCCAGGACAGATAAACCCCTAAGGACCAATAATGAGAGTAAAGATACGAGGAGGGGGAGGGGAAGGTTGGGAAGACAGGGGGAACTGATCACAATGATCTACACATAACTCCCTTCTTGGGGGATGGACAACAGAAAAGTGGGTGAAGGGAGATGTAAGACATGAAAAAATAGTAATAATTTATAAATTATCAAAGTTTGTGAGGGAGGTAGGGTGAGAGGGGGGGTATGAGGAGCTGATACCAAGGGCTCAATTAGAAAGAAAATGTTTTGAGAATGTTGATGGCAATAAATGCACAAATGTGCTTGACACAATGGATTGTGAGTTGTATGAGTCCCCAATAAAAATTTTTATAAGAAAAAGAAAATGAACCTGTAAATGCAAAATGGAGAGAGGGAGAGGCAAAGAATCACCCACTCGGTGTTAGTTGCAATGTATGAATTTCAACATGTCTTACAATCAAAAAATGTTTCCAGAATAAAGGAAATAAGTTTGATGGCTTAGCTTTTCTGAGGAGAGAGTTGAGGGAGCAAAGGGCAACCCCACACATTTATGAATAGAGAGCCTAAGAGCTATAGGAATTTCAGGGTATCTATGGATTGTGGTAAAGGGTTTTTCAAAAGCCCGGCACGCAGAGGTCTTCCAGATCCATTTTAATTTTAAGTAATGAACATAGAAAATAGGAGGTTCCTTTATTTGCGAACTGACTTGGTGGTCACATCAGCACCCTTGCAGAGTCTGCTGGTGGGTACTCCCTCTGACTAGTACCGCTGAGGATGTAACAACACGTCTGAGAATTTTCTTTCCTCTTGCCTTTCCACAGAAGGGAAAGTGGTTCTATAGGAAGCCTCTCAAATTCTGAGAGACCTCGGGTAGAAAACCCCAAATGCAAGGTGTATTGGACAGGGTTGTCTAGAGAGACAAACCAGATTGCTAGTAATTATATATAAATATATTTTAAAAGATAGATATATAATTCAAGAAATAAACTGTTAAAAATATACAGATAGATAATACAAGAAACTAACAGTTATATTTTAAAGCAGTGAGACACTAGCAGTCCTTCAAGTTTTGAGAGCTTCCAGGTACCAGTCCCCTTCTGTAGAGAGAGCTGGGCTATATATATCCAGGCAGCAAACAGCAAGGCATGTCCCCAACTGTCATCAAATGTCAGTCCCCAGCTCCAGAGATGAACATTCCAATCGTGTGGGCTTAAGGGGACCTCAACTTACAGCAACACAGTCCACAGGCTAGGCATCCTACAGGTGGTGTACCCCTTTAAACTGAGGCACAGAACAACCAAGGTGAGGCTCACCGAGCCATTTATCCCTCTGCCCCTCAGTTAATCCTACTTGTGTTTATCGGCAAGCCTGGCACAATAAATTATAGCACAAGGGCAAAAGAAAGAATAGGGTTTTAGGGATAAGGGGGATTGTATCAAAATCAGAACAGGCAAATCAATGAGGTAAGAAAATTAATTCCAAAGCAATAACCAACCCACGGATCCACTGTCCGCCTGAATATCCAAAGAGAATTGCGTTGGAAAGGCAGAACCAATAAATATCGAGTTAGGGTCCATCAAAATGTAAGTCATTTTTAATAACAGTGAAAGACATAAAGCAAATCATTTAGGTACCTGGGTGGTTGTTTTCCAGAACTTCTCTTACCACCATCTAATGTTAACTATAGAGACCAATGCTTGACATGCAGTGAAAAACATATCCAGCCAAATACCCATCTAAAATGGTCATCCAGATAGTCCCAATGGGATAAAGTTATTCAAAGCTATCACTCAATTGAGAGTTTCTGGAAATTCACCCCCTGCTAGCAAAGCAAATAGACTCTGTTGTAATGGTGAGTTTGTGACCTGAAAGAAGCCCTTTAAATGTCTGCTGCCCTACAGAACACAGACAAGAGAAATAGCAAGTTATAAATTGCATTTACTCTACTTATTATATAGTATAATCCTAACCAATCACTTTTTTTTCTATATCCAATTACACACACACACACACAATCTTGGCACTAGATTCTAAGAACAAAACTATGGTTTGGAGTTTTCCAACTATTCCCTCAAAAATCAAAACCTAAAAACACAGCCAGCTGTCCTATGAAGACCATTTGGATTTCCCATTCTAGATCCCTAAATTCAAATTCACAGTTTATAATGTACATTGTGAGAACTAGCTCTTTTTGAGCATTCGCTCTATACTTGGCACTGTGGGAGGTGCTATATAAATATTATCTCACTGAATATTTATTTACAATAACACAGTGAAAGATAAAAAGAAGTTCTTATAATCCCTACTTGTCAATGAAGAAATCAAAACTAATGTATCTAAAAAATTCAGGGTCCAGAATCAGTCAACTAGTAAAGGTAAAATAAATTTGAATATTTCCAGGTCACTGCTTCATAAATAAAATTTTCTTTGGTTATAAAAGGTTTGTCTCCATTCACTTTGAAGCTCAGGATTTTGAAAAACTGCTTATTTTGAAATAATTTAAGTTTCACAAGAAATGAAAGAGACATATAGAAAATGGTCTTGTACACTTTTCTTCCAGCATCTCCGATGTTTATATGTTACATTATTAAAGCACAATATCAATAACAGGACATTGAGGTTGATTTAAAACCATTGAAATTCCTCAGACTTCCCAGTTACACATACACTTGTGTGTCTCGTGTGGCACATTTTATTATACGTGTAAGCCTTGTGTAACCATCGTCAATAAAATATCCACCAACAGAAGACTTGTGTCCTAGCACAAAACAACCCCGTAGAAAGTCTCCAACTCTATAGTGATCTTATTTCATGAATTTTATATAAAAAGATGTACCCTTTAGAGACTGATTTTTGCAATTCGGTATAATTCCCTGGAGATTCATACAAGTAGTTTCATATTATCAATATTTTATTGTCAAATATATTCTGTGGATACATGGACGATGTTTTTAACCACTCAATCACTGAAGGGCATCTGGATAGTTTTCAGGTTTGGGCTATTGTGAATCAAACAGCTGTGATCATTTGTGTACAACTTTCCACATAAAAATCATTTCTTTGGCATACATTTCTATGGATACAATTGCCACGTCATATGGGAAGTCCATGTCTAGTTTTAAAAGAAACTGCCAGACTATCTTCCAGAATGACTGCACCAATGTATCTTCCTGTTAGCAACGTAGGATTTCTCTGCCTTTTCACCATCGTGGGTTGTTAGCACTAATGTAATTTTAGCCACACTAACAGGTGTGCAGTGCCCGCTCACTGTGAGTTGAGTTTGCATTCCTTAGTGGCAAACAATGTGGAGCATCTTTTAGAGTGCTTACTTGACATCTATACATTCTCTTTGGTAAAATGTCAACTATGTCTTTGTTCATTTTCTAATCAAACTCTTTTATTTTTACTATTAAATCTTGAGAGAGCTTCGTATAGTCTAAATATAAGTCATTTGCTGCACATATCACTTACCTATAAACACTTTTGAATGCATGAAGACAATAAGTACCTTAAAAATAAAACCAGTATAGAGATTCTAAGGGATTCAATGACAGTTTCAAGAATTTAAGCACTTCTCATGTACTTTCTTAGAGAACTAACCAAAAGTATAGGTATGGCTTTCATAGCAGAAAACAATTAGAAATAAATCCAAGATCAAAGACATGAGTAGAGAACTGTGAGATACGGCACAACACAGACGGAGGGTTCAGCGTGCCAGACGCCCTGGAAATGGATTCTGATGTTTCTTTTCTTGCAGATTCCCTCCCTCGGTTTCCTCACACTCAGCAGTCATCTACGCAGCGCATCTGCCACCTGGTGGCCTTTGAAGACGCTACAGGGCCCATTTAAACAACGGCAACTTGCAAGACGCATTGGGGCATCTCACACAAAATTCTCAGAAGGATTAGCGAAGTTCCATTCAGTGATGTTCATCCCATATGACAGCTTCCAAGAAGAAAACTAGTTTGACGAACATTCACTGCTTTATTTGGGGGGCCAAGAAACCACCAGGAAAGCCAGCTAAGACCATCACAGTGGTAGGATCTTTGCCAAGGTCATCACCAGTAGATGATTGCGCAGGTTTCCTTAGGTGGTTCCATCACTCACCCTGTGGAACCCAGCTTCCCAGATGGACAACAGCTAGCCTTGGCAAAGGGGCTTGCGGGCCTGCAGTCTGATGGACAGAGGTTGCACCAGACAGTTCTCCTGGACAATCTCTTTGGGAAGTGTGGCAAGCCAGGCTGCAGGAAGACCAGACCATCTGACCTAGCTCGGCAGAGAACATGAAAACGGAAGGAGAACCCAACAAGTTGATGACTGCGCCACGTTTAAACACTACAGCAAGATGTTTGAAATGAGGACTGTCATACAGATCAACTAGCCCAGGACACTTCATTGAACGGATGCTTGGTTGAAACCACAGACATGTAAGAAACACAAATAGAGTGTGCAGCAGGTATGGATGAGTGGAATAGAAATGAGTACCCAAGAATTCTCAAATCTGCTTTGAAGGCCTTCAGCCAATTAATAATATTTTTCAAAAACTTTTAAAGTAAAAGCCAGCAAACAACCAAAACTAAAAACCAAAACAAAATAGCAAAAAAAAAAAAAAAACTGACAACCAAACTCCTCTATTGCCCCTGTGAGAAGAGAGATCACTAGCGACCTTCCAGGAGATGAACAACTCGGCGATTGCAGGCAGAGGCAGGGCTAGAAGCCAAATGACTGAAAGGGTTCTTGGTGAAATCCTTAGGAGACCTGGTATGTAATGAGTTACACACTGGGCTAATAACCACAAGGTTAGCGGTTCGGAAGCATTAGCTACTCCTCAGGAGAAAGATGATGAATTATATTCCCATAAAGATTTGCCATCTCTGAAATCCCCCAAGGGCAGTTCTAGTCTGCTCTATAGGGTTGCTATGAGTCAGAAATAATTTGATGGCAGGGAGAAAGAAGGTGAAATCCTAGTTCTGAATATTTGGCATGAATGCTTCAAACCAGAGATTGAAGTGGATTATGGGCAATGAAACCAGTCTGATGACCTTCCCATCATGGCATGTTAAAGCCAAAAGTCTCTTCAGAGTCATAAAAGACACCTTTTACATGATAAGTAGGGTTCTCTAGAGAAGCAACACCAGTGACTGTGTGTGTGTGTGTGTGTGCGTGCATATGTGTATGTGCGTGTGTGTGTGTGGAGAGAGACTATTTTATATGAAGAAATGGCTTATATGCTTTGGACATACTGTCAGGAAAGACCAGTCCCTGGAGAAAGACATCGTGCTTTGTAAATTGCAGGGGCCGTGAAGAAGAATCCATGTTCGTCAATGATGGTGCTGGCAAAGAATACTGAAGGTACCTGGATGGCCCAAAAGACAAACAAATTGCCTGGGACATAATACAGCCGAATGCTCCTTCCAGGAAAGGATGGCGGGACTTTGTCTCACATACTTAGGACATGTGGTCAGGGGACACACGTCCCTGGAGAAGGACATCACGCTTGGTAAAGTAGAGGGGCAGGGAAAGAGAGGAGCGCCCTCCACCGGTGGCTGCAATAATGGTCTCAAACAGGAGCAACTGTGAGGCTGACATCGGACTGGGCGGTGTTTCCTCCTGTTGAACATGCGATCACCATGAGGTGGAACCGAATTGATGGCACCTAACAACCACCGCAACATCTGGAACTCAGATGTTCTAACCCGCCAAACTGACCGGAGGCAGAATGGCCTACCTCTACCCTCTTACTGATAGGAGATGAAGACAATTTCAGATGGAAAGAGTTTAAAGAAAGACTGTAAAATAAAGGGGTAACTTTCAAAGCATGTTATAATAACCAGATAATACATTTTAATTAGTATACCTAATTAAATAGATGCATATGTTTATGTAAGTTATGAATTGGGATCTTAGTTGTTTAATCCATTGAGGAAAAGGAAAGAAGTGGTGGATGCCAAGAATGCGGGTGTAGGCAACTTCAGGCAGGATCCGTGAGCAGAGGAGCTCTCTGTGTACTTCCTACCCCTGCCAGAAAGACACACAGTAGCAAAGGCATCGGTCAGGAGGATTCGTTAAAAAAACACAGCAAAGCTTGTGTTGTCCGCTGAGCTCTGTCCAGATTCATGCAGCCTTACACAAATGATCTCTTTGTTAAATAAGAGGGTTAGGTTTTCCAAATCGGCTATGAACTTTATTGTCTTTTCCATAGCTGATTCCCTTCTGCTCCCATCGCCCTCCCGGGGTTGCATATTGCTGTGTCTTAGGAGTCCCTGAGTAGTGCACACAGTTTAACACTCAGCTACTAACCGAAAGGTTGGCAGTTTGAATCCACCCACAGGCACCACCAAGGAAACTCCCAGTGACCTCCTTCCAAAAGGAAGTCATTGAAAATCTTTTGGAGCACAGGTGTACACTGACACACATCGGATCACCATGAATTTCTAAGGGAATCGGTAGCAGCTGCTATTTTGGGTTTTATTTGGGGGGTTGTGTTTGGTGTCTTCATAGAGGAACAGTTACAGCAGTTTAATGAACTCAATTGAAATATACAAATCAAAGATTCAAGTCCAGATTTAGTTTTTTAAAGAACATGAGTAATTTCCACGGCTGGCTGAATCTTCATCATAGGCAAACAGGACAACAAACTACTTCATTACCACCAGAGTCTGTATTCATGGTAGAGTTTATATTTACAGTTCTCTTATAGGAATTAGACATTCCAAGGGCAAACCAACTCCTGCTTCTCAATAGGGAAGAACCGGGTTATCAAGGAAGCAAAGTAATAACAGGTGTGTATTGCTGTTTAATTGTCCCTGTCCTTACTCCACTTCTGCACTAATGATTTAATCAGGAGTGAAGCAGATTAGTAAGTTATTCACCTGACAAGTTGTGTAGTCCACGCTCCTGTGTATTTGTTTCTCTAAACTCAGTTATTCCGCAGGCTCATATTATATTGAATTATGTACCTCGCAATACTTGAAATAGCTCATTTGTTCTGGGAATTCCATGACTCCAGTGATATCACAAAAATGCTGACAACCAACGGAGTAGCAATGAAACACAGCCCACCACCAGCAGCAGCGAGCACTAGAATACATATAAATATGACATGTTTAAATATTGCTACTGTGTCAGTCAAGTACAAAATTCATGGAAATAAATGCTATTAGGTACAGTAATTTGTTAATGCCACTCACTCCTCCTCCAGAGATTTATTGTAAAGAAAGCCTATCTTACAGGTTAAAGGCATTATCAAGTTATTCTTTCAAAGACACCTATTTCCAAATATGCTTGCCACTTAAAATAAATTGCTAAAGGAAAGGCTGTCACAAGCTGTTGCCTAGGATTTCTTTGACACTGACATACTTACTCCCCAGTCTGACCTCCCGATTGTCTCCCTCTCTGGGAATCATTTCCCACTGAAAAGAGCAGCCACTTTGGTGGAAAGGATGGGAGGAAGATAGACTGCACCTTATATTTGAAAGGTATGCGAGTACGTATGTCCCACGGCTACACTGTGGAACAATCCAGGTGCCAGGTTCCCTGTAGAACTGAGGGAGCGTTTATTGAGGTAGTCTCAGAGTCAACCCTCCCCCTGCCGATTCTGGTTTCTCCTGCTCCCCTGGGGCTCCCATCCACAAAGTAATCCCTCCTCAACCGCCTGCTCCTGCACGACAGTCACTCTTAACTGTGCTTGCTTCTCCCGTTCATGAAATGCTGGCTGCTCACCCTGCGTTGCAAGGCTCATGTAGCCAAGCTCTATCAGTTTCGAGAGGAAATATTCAGGTAAGTTGTTTTTACTCTCGCCACGCCCAACCTCCGCCATTCATGCCATATTCATTTCTGCTTCTTTGCTCGTGCAATCTCTTCCCACCTAGGGAAAATTCTACCCTGGAGATTGATTGCTAGATACGCGCACGCACGCACACACACACACACACAATAATCTCTCACACACACACAGAAATGAAAGAATCTTACTCAAAAATTCAAGTTAAAACTAGGGAAAAGGAGCATCCCCATTTCAGAGGAAGCGCTTATATATGTCTGTAGGTGGGACTGGCGAGGTAATGGGGAAGGGCTACCTCACATCGGGAAGGATTCTAAACCATAACCGTAGGAAGCCTAAGGAAAGAATAAAATAGGTTTTATGTTCCTTGGTAGACACTTTGAATAAGGTTCTACCTAACCCTTGGTGAACCACACCATGGGTGAAGCACGAGGATGACCTTAGATGCTGGCCTTACAGGGAACGTGGTATCTTCCAAGGATCACAGCAGAAGGAAATGATGTGGAAGCCAGAATGAAGGAACTGGGCACTACTTCAAAATCACCTGCAGCCCTTGAGCTTAGGACTGAAACTCCCTGATGGAAACAAAATACGGCCACCCCAGGACTATGGAAAGAGCCGTTGTTGTACCTTGGGTGAAGCCGCTGGCTAAGTGGGTGTCCAATGAAAGGGGACCAGACCCACCACATATTTGGTACTTCAATGCTCCCCTTGCATTAAGATCACAGGCATTAATCTGATAGGGAAGGATGTGCCCTTGTAAGAAATGATGCAGTAAACTTCCCCCGAGCACCAACCCACATGCTCAATGCAAACAAAGCTCAATCAATTAAGAAATCAAACTGTACAAAGAAACATCTCATGAATTGCAGCTCACATTTGGACTATACTCCCATAAGCTTCTCATATCCACAGTACCTTAAACTCTGACGTTGGATAAATTATGATATTATCAATGCAATCACCTTACACCTCAGGGAGATGATTGGCAATGTTTTTTCCTTTTTGTTTGTTTTTGTTTTGTTTGGTTGTGGCTCTTGGATTGGGGCTTTGGTTTTGTCATCATGATATGACTGTCAAAATAAACCAGAGTTGTTCATATCCCAGATGGATTCTGGGTTCCCACTGAATTCTATCCCCAATCCAAGAACAGTTAGTTCTTATAACATGGCCCTGCTCAATATTCACCTTCAAGAATAGATCACTGAAGATAAGGGTGCTACAGCAAAGTGTGGTGAGAAAGCAGATGGGGTCTGGCTATCAATTGGAATCCCGTCTGAGGTCAAAGGCTTGTATTCAAAAAGCAGCCCTCTAAGTGAAGCATCAATTAAGTTCATATCAAAGAAGCACACCAGGCTGTGGGATCCAAAGATGACAATAACAACATCCAAATATGACAAAGGGGGAAATATCCGAGCTTAAAGTGTGGACAACCCAATTTGTAGAAGGCTATGGAGAGGACAGCTGGAGCCCAAAATCCATCTACAGAGTGTCTAGTCAGATTAAGCCACTGGCAGATCTCCTCTGGCCACAGGCGAGGGACTCGAACAGCTTTACTATCAGACCTAGATTATTGTAAACTTGATTAATGTGGATCAAACTACAGTATAATTTGATACTTCATCAGTCGACTTCCCTCTTGACCCAATCTAAATTTGCTATAGGCTTAAATATTTCTCACTCATTCCACGACAGAAATTCCTTCTCTGGCTTTTTCATTATTGTTAGTGGTCCTTTCTTTCTTACTCTTTCATTTTTATTTTTATCTCTATATTAGTAGTAGTAGTTTCTGCTTCATTTTGTTTTTTTATTGTTTCATGAAGCACACAAGGAATGGATGAATAGAGACAATAACTGAAGCAATGGTTTATTGGGTGGTGGTGTGGAGGATGCGGGGAGTAAGGGAGCAAACAATGAATGCAGGAGGGGAGGGAACACTAAACTCAAAGATGATGGGCATACAACTCTTTCAAAAAGTGACTTAACCCTGTGGATATATAAGCAATACCCTTCCCTTTGGTGGGTTAGAACCCTGTTCCCCTGCTACCCATTTCAGACTTCAACCCGGTGCTCTAAGACGTGGATGCAACATACCTGGCATGAAGCTGGGAACCAGAAGAAAGGTCTGAGGGGTCTGCCCCAATCCTAACTACATGGACAGCCACCCCTCCCCCCAGAAGAATTTATTTCAGTGAACAGCACTGAAGCTGTAGCTCAGGGAGAGGGACATGTGTGATCAGAGCACATGGGAGCAAATGAAGGGGGAGGAAGAGGGAATAGAGCACATCCTGGCCCACCAAGCCTTGAGGAAGATATCCCAACTCATAACAGCCAATGCACAGAATGGACCATATGGCCAGCCCCACTACAAGACATGACATCCCTCACTGACACATAGCCCTATAGGGAAGAACACTGGAGACACAGTGTGGGAATTGTGCCCAAGCAAGGAAGTCCTGAGGGAGTACCAAAAATAGCCTTTGGGGCCAGGACGTGGCACCCCATCAGACTCAACCAGAAAACACTCCTAAAGGTCAACAAACAGACCTTGAACTATTTACAGACTTTTCTTTCTTTGTCATTGTTGTTGTCATAGTTGTTTTGTTTTATTTTCTCACTTTGTCTTCCTCTGTCTTGGTTTTTTGTGTGCATATTATTATCTCTTGTCTATCTAGATAAGATAGGTTGATAAACAATCTGGAGGAGAAAACAACAGGATGGATGGTTTAGGGGGACATGAGAGAGGCGAAGGTAGGGGAAAAGAAGTGGTGTTAACCAACCCAGGAAAAAGGGAAAATAAATTATCCAAAATCAGTTTTGAGGAGTGTGTAAGAGGCCTGGTAGAGACTTATCAAGAGCAATGTAACCAACTGAGAGGAATTACTGAACCCAAGTGAAGGCTGAGAATGACAGTGGGACAAGAGGAAAGTAAAAAGAAATAGAGGGAAAAAGTAGGAGGCAAAGGGCATTTATAGAAGTCTAAATACAGGTATGTACACATGTAAATAAATATTTTATAAGGTGATGGGGAAATAGATCTATGTGCATATATTTATAGATTTAGTATGAAGGCAGCAAATGGACATTGGCCTTCACTCAAGTACTCCCTCAATGCAAGAACATTTTGTTCTATTAAATTGGCATTCAATGATGTTCATCTTCCCAAAACAATTGCTGAAGACAAATGGGCACACAAGCAAATGTGGTGAAGAAAGTTGATAGTGCCTGGCTATCAAAAGATATAGCATCTGGGGTCTTAAAGGCTTGAAGGTAAAGAAGTGGCCATCTAGCTGAGAAGCAACAAAGCCCACCTGGAAGAAGCACACCAGCCTGTAAGATCACAAGGTGTTGAAGGGATCAGGTATCAGGTATCAAAGCAGAAAAAATCAGATAATTGTGTGCTCACCTTCTCAATACAACTGCTAAAGACAAATTGGTGCATAAACAAATGGGGTGAAGGAAACTGAAGGTGCCTGGCTATCAAAAGATACAGTGTCTGGGGTCTGAAAGGTTGAAGGTAAACAAGCGGCCATCGAGTACAGAAGCAGCAAAGCCCACATGGAAGAAGCACACCAACCTATGTGATTGGGTGTCGAAGGGATCAGGTAGCAGGCATCAAAGAACAAAAAATCACATCATTGTGAAAGAGGAGGAGTGCAGATTGGGGACCAAAAACCCATCTGTAGGAAAATGGACACCCCCTTACAGAAGGGTGGCAGGGAGGAGACGAGCCATTCAGGGGGTAGTGTAACAATGATGAAACATACAACTTTTCTCTAGTTCTTAAATGCTTCCTGCCCCCAGTATCATGATCACAATTCTACCTTACAAATCTGGCTATACCAGAGGACGGACAGTGTACAAAGCTGGTTAGACCAGAGAATGTACCAGAGGATGTACAGATAGGAACTGGAAACACAGGGAATCCAGGACAGATGATCCCTTCAGGACCAGTGCTGAGAGTGGCGATACCAGGAAGATGGAGGGAAGGTGGGGTGGAAAGGGGGAGCTGATTACAAAGATCTACATATAACCTCCTCCCTGGGGGATGGACAACAGAAAAGTATATAAAGGGAGATGTCACACAGTGTAAGATATGACAAAATAATAATAATTTATAAATTATCAAGGGTTCATGATGGAGAGGGGAGCAGGAAGGGAGGTGAAAAAATGAGGAGCTGATACCAAGGGCTCAAGTAGAAAGCAAATGTTTTGAGAATGATGATGGCAACAAATGTACAAATGGGCTTGACACAATTGATATACGTATGAATTGTGAGAAGAGTTGTATGACCCCCAATAAAATGATTTTTAAGTGACTTAACAATGGAAGTGTATGATATGTGAAATTTATATCCTGAAAACAAACGATGCCAGTGTTGACCAATAGCTACCATGAGTGAAGGATGAAGAGTTTTTGCTTAGGGGTTTCTGTTCATGGGGGTGGAATACTTTAGAAAAGGATGTCAATCATGGTTGCACAACAGAATATAATCAATGTCACTGGAATATAGCTATAGAAGGTGTTGAATGGAAGGCTGCTTTATTGTGTATGTTTTTGCCACAGTTAAAAAATTACATTGAGTACAAGGAAGAAGAAAATTTTGTAAAGTTGATTGTGGTAATGACTTTGTAACTCATCTTGATATGATTGTGCTGTTGAATTGTACGACATGTTGAAGAAGAGCCAAAAACGGTAACAATTAATTAATTAATCGAATGGGAATAGAGGAGCTAGAAACTTTCTCAGCCTTGTAGAAGCTTTTGAACCTTGTGTGGGAGAGTGTACAAGCAGGAGTTTTAAAGAAACGCCTTGTAGGCAGAGGTTGTACACTGGTGCAGATGGGAGCTGGAGGCACAGGGAATCCAGGGTGGACGATACCTGCAGGACCAGGGGTGTGAGAGGCGAGGCTGGGAGAGTAGAGGGTGAGTGGGTTGGAAAGAAGGAACTGATTACAAGGATCCACATGTGACCTCCTCCCTGGGAGATGGACGGCAGAGAAGGGGGGGAAGGGAGACTCCGGATTGGGCAAGATATGACAGAATAACAATCTATAAATTATCAAGGGCTCATGAGGGAGGTGGGAGCGGGGAGGGAGGGGAAAAAAAGAGGACCTGATGCAAAGGGCTTAAGTGGAGAGCAAATGCTTTGAAAATAATTAGGGCAAAGAATGTACGGATGTGCTTTACACAATTGATGTATGTGTATGTATGGATTGTGATAAGAGTTGTATGAGCCCCTAATAAAATGTAAAAAACAAAAACACCTTATAAAAATATAGTCGGATAATGATGGTGGGAAGAGTGTTGCTAATTTGTATATTTCCCTGACAGAAATGGGAAATGTGATAAGCAGTGTAATCATCTCTTAAGGAGCTGAGCTCGAGTTCCCTACTTTTACATTATTAAAAGAATCGATGTTTTCTTAAATTTTGCTGTGGCTTTGTCACAGTAATCTAGAGTTCACGTCCCACTTTCTATGGCACCTCAATTCTATATAGTATTTTAAAAGGTAATTGTCATGTCTTTTTGACAATATAAATGAAAAGGACTACAAAGCATTAAAAAAAACTAGTAAAGAAGACTGTCCAGACGCCGCTCAGAAACTGACACAGAGATAATGAAACTAAGGAACAAAGGTGGCAGGCAACTATCATGCAAGGGGAAAGTATAGCAATATTCACTTCTGTAAAGGCGATTCGCTGACACGGAGCTATCCGTGCTAGTCTGGGACCACACTGGGCTCCAAAAAAGAAGGGAAAGGGGAGATGATGAGGGAAAGAATGTGGTAATGCACCAGGTAAGAAAAGAAATCAAGTCTCTGTATCCTGGAACAAAATTTTATTTATAGTCACCCATCCTGTGTGGTACCCCACTGAAGACCTGCTCTAAAATAAGCTGGATTATTTCTGAGATGATCTCCACTTGTGATAATAGATTCACCTTGACAAGAGGGACATTGTTAGAAGTATGTTGTTATTGTTTGCTACTATCAGGTTAGCCCCCAATTTATGGCAGCCATGTCACAATAGAACAACTTTCCTGTTGTTCTGCCCCATTCTGTCTGTCCCCGGGATTGGTTGGGGATCAGATCTTCGTAATCTACAGAGTTTTCGCTGGAAGTAGATAACCAGGTCTTTCTTCCTTGTCCAAGCCTGAGCGCTCTACTGAGACCTGTTCAGCATGACAGCAATATGCTGACCTCCAAGGACAGGTGGTAGCTATGCACGAAGTAGATAAAAGGAAAGAACTCTACTGAAGCAATAGGAATCAAAGGTGTAGCTATTTATTTCACCCCATTCAGAGAAAAGGATACTAATGAGAATTGAAGATGCCTAGAAACAATTAGCCCAGTGAACTAATGGGCCACATGGCTGTCAGTCATCGTGAACCAAAGACCAGGTGAACTACATGGTGCCTGGCTACAACCACCAATTGCTTTAAAAGGGATCATGTTAAAGCAGCAGTTCTCAACCTGAGGGTTGCGGCCCCTTTCCGGGCCAAAAGACCCTTTCACAGGGATCACCCGACTCATAATAGTAGCAAATTACAGTTATGAAGTAGCAACAAAAATTTTTTAGGGTTTGGGGCATTACCACAACATGAGGCACTGTATTAAAGGGTCACGGCACTAGGCAGGTTGCGAACCACTGCATTAGAAAGTCATGGATAGAGTGGGGGAAGTGCAGAACAAAACTCAGAATTATTTTTAAAGGGGGGCTTACTAGTCAGATAGTGACTGGTGGTACCCCCAAGACATTAGTCATTCTTCAGGTCTGGAAATGAACTCACCTCACCTCCATGCAAGCATGCAATCGGTAATATTCTTTTTGAGGATGATTGTGACACCATTCTTCTTAAACTCGCCATTCCTGGCATTGTCATCCATCGAATTGTCCCATCAGAAATAACCAATACCACTCCATTTTAGCTAATTAATGCCAAGGATGCCCATCTTTATGGATTTTGATGTGTTCTACCCATTTCTGACTACTTCAAAGTCTCCTAGCTTCATACTCATACTTTACACTTTCTGATTATTACTGCAAGTTTGTAACAGTTTCTTCTTTTTGTATCATGTCCCATCAACAAATGGAGTTCTCAAAAGCTCTATGCCATCCACATCGTTAAGATCGACTCTACTGGGAGGAGGCAGCTCTTGCCCAGTCATATTTTGAATAAACTGGAATCTCCTCCTAACGTGTGTGGCTGCAGGATCTAATGAACAGGAAGCAGGAAGCTGAAGCAGAAGAATCACAACCAAGTAGATGCAGAGCTGAATGAATTCAAGGTCAGCCAAATGAATCCAAGGTTGGCAGTCTTGGATCCGCAAGTAATATAACAAGAGATCAATAAGTCTGATTCAGGATCCAGAAGCAGAAGAAGGTGAAGAGGCAAAATAGAGCTTCTTTTTGCTCAGGGTCTCTCTTGCACAAAAGTCCACACCCCCAAGAAGGTATCATCAGGCTGCAACCTGATTGATAGGATGGGCTCTATTACTATTGCACCCAAGTATGTCAAGTTGACATAAAATCTAACCACTACACTGAAAATGTGGAAAGAGTTGTGCCCTTACCTTTCTGGGAGAGTAGCCACTTTAGAAAAATAAGTTTGGCAGTACATGGAAATATTAAAAATGCAATGATCGTATTTACAGTAATTTTACTCCTGAATATCTAACTATACCCCAAACACATTACTCATACAAGTGTTTATAGGTGCATTATTCATAATAACCCAAAGGTCAAAGCAATACAAGTATTAGTTTTAATATTGAATATTCACACATTGGAATATTAGTATATAATGAAGAGTAATAAAATACTCATATATGCTACCACAAGGATGAATGAGAATATTATGCTAAGTAAAACAAGTCAGTAACAAAAGGTCATCTATTTTATGATTCCATTTTCTAACATATGCAGAATAGACAAATACATAGAGACTAAAAAGTAGATCCATGTTTGCTTCAGGCCTATGGGAAAGAAAAAGGCAGGAGATAGGAGTAGCTGCTAAGGAGTACTATGTTACTTAGTGAGATGGTGAAAATATGACAAATTTAGATTACAGTGATGATTGTACAACTCTGTGGATATACTAAAATCTATTTCATAATCCACTTTGGTGAATTTACAGTACATGAATCATTGTCATTGCTGCTGTTCAGCACCATCGAGTCAATTCCAATTCCACAGAACAATAGCTGGTTGAAACATTTCCATCAAAATATCATCTACTCCTGGAGTCTCGTTTTTGCTAAGGCCATCAGTGCAGCTTGGATTTCTGCCTTCAGTACCATCAATTCTTGAACAGTCTGACTACCACACTCAAATTGTTCTAAGTTTAATTTTTTTTTCTCATTAATTGAGACCCTGGTTAATGTGGTGGCCCAGACCATGCTGTCAGCAAAATCTTTCTGGCAACTTCCAAGTTAGTGGAAGTGGACTCAGCTGGCAACTGAATCAGCGTGGTGCAATGATTCAACAGCTTATCTCCCACTTAAATTCTAGCTGTGAAATCCCAGCCTCTTTTCTCATTTGGTGGGGCTGGATAGTCCCAAAGTCCCAGCAACTACAAAGGAATGATCTTTTGCCATGGAATTTCTTGGAATTCTTTCATCCAGTTTTATATCAGAGAATACTAATAACACAATACAAACCATTACTTTTAATTAACAAAGGCAATTAGCACTAATTTAAAAGCTCTCACATTTGTCAAAAAAAATGCATTTCATCTTAATTGCTAGGTGTGTTAACTAGGCAATTAAAAACTAATTAAAATGAATGCCATAGATAAAAGAGGGCAGGCAAACACATTTGTGACAGCAGAGAGACGAGAGACAGGAATGCTCCTCTGCTTCAAAACACACCAAATTGCTTTCAGACCCATCACCCAGGATGCTGACTTACTACGACAATATCATAAATCCCTACCGGGAAGTTGGATTTTAAAATAAAGTAAAATGAATTTTGGCATGAAAAGGTAAAATGTTTTCTTGCATTTTCACACTCTACGCAATCACCTGTCTTGTTGAGGCTCTAGGAAGAATGTGGGTGTTTTTCGGTCTCCTCTCTGCCCAGTTGCTGGTTGCAACCATGCTTTTTACGGCATGTGTTTAAGTACGTCAGTGGAAAGAGCATGAAGTATAATAAATATACCGAGGAAAGGGGCCCTAACGAGTATCTTGTAACCAGGTAGAGTTTAGTTAAAGAAGTAAAATTTGTTCTGGAGTTTGGAATATGAATAGAACTGAAGAATCTTGAGTCGAAAGGAGAAGAAGCAAGAACATGACAAACAAGAAAAAAACACCAACACAGGCACATGTCTTGGAAGGGAAAGCATCTGGTCCTATACATGTTTGTAGATTTACAAAATTTAGTGCATGTTGATTTGAAGTTTGTTTGGGGGTGTGAGTTGCCACCATAAGTAAGAAGTGAATATTTTCTACTGAATAAAAGATGCAATCTTCCTAGAGTTCAATACCAATGAGCTGACTCTCTGAGAACAGAAATAAAAAGAGAATTCTCTAATTGTGTTTTTAATCGTTTCATTACGGGATCGTACGACTCTTATCACAACCCACACATACATCAATTGTGTAAAGCACATTTGTACATTCATTGCCCTCATCATTCTCAAAACTTTCTCTCTCCACTTAAGCCCCTGGCATCAGGTCCTCATTTTTCCCCTCCCTCCCAGCTCCCCCCTCCCTCATGAACCCTTGATAATTTATAAATTCATATTTTGTCATATCTTGTCTTGTCCAACATCTCCCTTCACCCACTTTTCTGTTGTCCATCCCCCAGGGAGGAGGTCACATGTAGATCCTTGTAATCAGGTCCCCCTTTCCAACCCACTCACCCTCTGCCCTCCCAGTATCACCACTGATACCACTGGTCCTGAAGGGATCATCCACCCTGGATTCCCTGTGTTTCTGGTTCCTATCTGTACCAGTGTACATCTTCTGGTCTAGCCAGACTTGCAAAATAGAATTGGGATCATGATAGTGGGGGTGGGGGGTGGGGAGGAAGCATTTAGGAACTGGAGGAAAGTTGTATTTGTAAAAGTATTATCTAGCTGTCAGTGGATAAAGAGAGGGTAACTGCAGCTCTAATGTAAATGTGTGACCTGGTACAAGTTACTTCATCTCAGAGTAGTTATGTACAAAGAAAAAGAGTAAAGACAATTTAGCAGATTAACAAAAAAGCATAAATGCATAAAGTGCTTTAGGTAGATTGCACAAATAAGTTACATTGGTATTTCGTATTACTGAGCAGTTATAACCTCACAGACAGAAGGGCAAAGTTTGGAGGCACAAAATTCTGCTTCGATGGTTGGCTTTAATTAAATTGCAAAAAAAAATTCTAGACTTCATTATTTTGAAAGCACTAACATGACAAAGAGGCCTGAATTGATGTTGCCATAGCAAATGAAAATGCTTGCCTTCAGGGATTTCTGAATCATTCAACAGACAAGAAAGGATCTTAAACAGAAAATCTGAGGAAGAAAGCCCAGAGGGTCTTTATAAGAGTCTAAGATATTCCTGAGAAGCCAGAATGCCAAACAATTTCCCAGGACGGAGCGTCTGCCCAAGAAAGACCTGAGAAAGCTCTACACTCTCAGCTCTCACTAACCTCGAGGCCCTTCACAAGGAAAAAGCCAATGCTAAGGCAGATTTGTAGTCTACTTGGTGAGATGTTGAAGGTCTGCCCTAACATGCACTCAGAGTCCCTCAGCAAAGACTAGAAAACTTACTGAATCCAGACAGTTATGAAAAGTTCTGTCTAATCATTATGAGACTAAAATAGTAGACGCACTCAAGAGCTCGCCAAAAGTAGACAATTCAAGTCTATTCAGAGACCCTTCAGAAGAAAGGTTTGTCAATCTACTTCCCAAAATTCGCCCACTGGAGACTCTGTAGAGCACAGGTCGACCCTGACAATAAGGACTCCTTATGAGTTCCACTGACTCAGTGGCAACTGATTTTCCAGGTGAGTAGAGATCTCAGTGCTACACATGACAAGAATACAGACTCTACCAAATTAGTTCATAAAAGCTACTAAACAAGCAAGTTCCATAAGCAGTAACCAACAAACCCTGGAATGAAGACAGAGAATAATTTCCAGATTTGACACATTAGATCATTTCCCAAAAAAACCCCCCAACTTTTAATAAAACAAATGTAATGTTGCAGAAATGATACTATCAGACCTCATTTCACTTCAGAGAGAATGAGAATCATCATTAGGTTCAGCCTAAACTGATTTGTATAAGGTGGAGGTCAGAAAAGCTCTACAGCATTTTGACAAAATCTTACTCTCTTTCTCCATGACCGGAGCTACTTTTCTGCTGGATAGGATCATTCACTGAAACGGTCACACGGAACTCACAGATCGTACTCATGCTTGCATCGTTTATTATGAAAGGAATATGGGACCAGGATAACTATGCAAGGGACAGGAACAGGATGGATGTCAGGGAGCACATGGGGAAGGTCTGTATTGCTCCCCCAAAGTGAAGATAACACCCTTCCCTGGCTAGTACAAGCCAGCTCTTTCTCTCTGCCATGCACACCCCATCAGGAGTCCTCCACTCAGTCCTTTCAGGATAGGCCTCCTGTCAGCCCCTGCTTGAGCTCTTGACCACACACCCCTTCTCATTAGAGGTCTCCCTCTCGGCCCCCTGGATACAAGCCAGCTTTTAGCCCCTGACATAGTTACAGCTATTTTATCTCCACCTTGCCTGAAGGCACAAGTGGGCAAGCTCAGAAGCACTACAGTCTTCCAGGACAGCTACGTGCCTAAAGGCTCAGCTCTACCCGTCAGAGAGCACACGACAGCTGCCTCACTCTGGTCTGGGAATCCCACCACACCACCTCACACTGATCGTCTAGTTTTCCTTCTACAGGAAGACAAGAACCCAACACTTTTATAGATCAAGTTGACATGAAATTAAGTAGCTACCACAATGCTTCAACATTAGAAAAATCATCAAAACTGATCCGTCATGTAATAAAACAAAGGAAAAATCTACATGGTCATAACCATTAACAAAAGAGAAGCATTTGACAAAATCCAACACCCATTCCTGGAAAACAAAGAAACACTGAGGTTAATAGAAAAAGAAAGAGCCTGAACATAATAAAGAACATATACACAAAATCGTGGCCAATAGTTTATTCAATGGGGTGAATTGAAAGCATTTCCCCTGTGAATGTGAGCCAAACACAGATGCCCGTTATCATCACTCTTAAGTTTGTCCTAGAAGTTTCAGCCAGCACAATTAGACAACAAAAATAAGCCAAAGTCATCCAAAATGGGAACAAAGTAAAAAGTATTCTATTTTCAAATGATATAATTCTCTATGTAGGAAACCTCAGACTCAACAAGAAAAATTTTAGAAATAATTGAAAGATTTAGCAATGTGGTAGGGTACAAGATTAATGTAAAAAATCAATTGGATAGACATATTCTAACAAAAAGAACTTTGAAAGGGAAAGCGTGAAAACAATACCATTAACAATAACCACACAAAAGAAGAAATACTTAGGAATTAACCTAGCCAGAGAATCAAAAGCCTTGTACAAAGAAAACCACAAAACACTAACTAGTACAAGAAACTAAGAAACCTACATAGGTGGGAGAAATATCATGTTCATAGAGAGGAAGACTTAACATTGTGACAGTGTCAATACTACCCAACATAAACTATAAACATCATGGAATTCTGACCTGGAACCTTCTATCATTCTTCAAAGAGATGAGTAAACTAATCACAAACTTTATATAGAAAGTAAAGAGATACAGGAAAAGCAAATCATTACTAAAAAAGAATAAAGTAGAAGACTTCTTACTTCTGACCTCAAAATCTATCAAAACGGTCAAAATAGCCTGATACTGGTACCATGACAGATACAAAGAACAATGGAACAAAATAGAGAACTCAGAAATAAATCGATCCACCTCCAGAAGCTGAAACACATTAAATGGAGAAGAGATCATCTCTTCAACAAAGGGTGCTGGCAAAACTGGACTTCCATTTGCAGAAGATTGTCGATGAAAACATAGGGACAAATATAGGGTCTCTGATACATAGCATAAACATACTACCAAACAGAACAAAACACACAGACAGCGGAAGTCAAAATAGATGAGTGAGATGTTTTACAAGTAAAGCACTTATGTACATCAAAATTTTTCACCGAAAGAGTAAAAAGAAAACCTTCAGACTGGGAAATATTATTGGCAATAATATACCTGACAAGAGGCTAATCTTTAAAATCTGTAGAAATTTCAATACCTACACAATGAAAAGACAGATAACCCAGTTTAAAAATGGTCGCAGGACATGAATCGATGATGTACCAAAGAAGACATTTGGGAGACCAAAAATCATGAAAAACTGCTTGATATCCCTAGCCATCTGAGAGCTGCAAATCAGAACAGTGAGAAACCACCTCACACTGGCATTCATAGCAAAGGTCAAAAAAGCTAAAACCAACAAACGCTGGAGGGAAGAGGAGAAATTGGAACCGTCATCCACTACTGGCTGCAAAATAATCCAGCCACTGTGCAAAGCAGTCGGGCCCTTCCTGAAACAATTAAGAACAGAAATACCATCTGCCTTGGCGATTCCTCTTAGTATGTCCACTACAGAAATAAAGAACACAGCACAAACAGATCCATGTACAACTATATTCACCACAGCACTATTCACAAGAGCAAGCAGATGGAAACAACATAAATGCACACTCGGGAGAGAACAGAGAACTAAACCTTGATACATACACACACTGGACAACTCCACACAACTGCAGAATAATGAAACTGTGAAGCATCTGATGGCATGAGTGAATTTGGAGGTCGTCATCCTGGGTAAAGTTAGTAATTACAAAGTGACAAATATTTGATGAGAGTACTAATATGAAACATAATTAAGAAAGGTTTATTGCCATAAGAAACAGATGTGCGTGGCTTCCAAGGGTAGGAGAGGAAGCAAGGGAACCGGAAGTCATAGGCCACGGGTAGATTGGTGTAAACTTGGGTGAACGGGAGGACAATGAATCAAAAGAAGGAGATTGGGGGGAAGACATATGTGTGCAGAGGGAAGAGGCTTGTAATAGGGCAAGCTACTGGGAGATTTCATTAGCTGCTTGTTATTAAATGCAGAAATTCTCATCTGATATATAAATCCCCATTTAATTCACAATAAAAAGCTTTCCAAATAAGTAATAATGCATACCTTCAAGTTAAGATTTCATGCAGGCTTCAGTATATAAGTAAGCACTACCTTTGGTATAAAGAAACTCTCTTGGTGATGTAAGGTAAGTGTTGGACTGTGAGGTTGTTGGTTCAAATCTACCAGCAGCTCCCATAAAGATTTACAGCCTTAGATGTACTGTATAGAGTCGCTATGAGTCAGCATCAACTCCATGACAGTGAATGTGGTTTGGGTTGTGGACCCTTCATAGATTCTAGAAGTATATTCCCTGGAGTCCAGCACCGGTTGTAGGTATGGGAATCTCTACGGGAATCTAATTTCACTTCTTCACTCAGATTATAGATTCGTACATGCTGTAATTTTCTTTGAATTCTTCACTTCATAAGGCCAGTGGACACTCATTAAGTACTGATGCACTAATTCTCTCGAAATCTGACCTATAGATTCCCATATATAAAGTTGATATTGCTTCTGTTTGACCTGCCAAGATCCTTTCAAGCGGGCGATTCAATTTGGAATTAGCGGGGTGCTTTATTTTTTTACCTTTTTTATCTGATTATTCATTTGAACCTTCCTTGGAGCTGTATTATTTTATTCGTAATCAAATTTCATCATCTTTATTCAATCTGTATGTTGAAGCAAATAATCCAAAAAGCTGAACTACATGTGATAGGCATATGATACAACCTTGCTTTCTGAAAAGGGAAAATAGTTGAGCTCTCACTGGAAGTTGAAGACTGTAACATTCAATATGGATTATAATTCAATGTAAAGAAAACAAAAATCCTCACAAGATAAATGGAGAAACGATTGAAGTTGTTGAGGATTATATTTGTGCTTGGATCACAGACAACATTCATGGAGGCAGTGGGTAAGACATCAAATGATGTACTGTGATGAGAAAATCTGCTGCCCGAGACCTATTTAAAATATTGGAGAGTTTAAATGTCACTTTGAAAACTTAAACGTGCCTGCCCCATGGTGTCTTCAATCTTCTCACATGCACACGTAAACTGGACCATAAGCAGAAAATTGATGTATTTGAATTGTGGCACTGGTAAAGACTATTAAAATTACTTTCAATTACGAGGAAGGAACAAATCTGTCTTGAAGAAAAGGATCCTTTGAAGTGCAGCCTGGTAGATGAAGCCTTGTTAGTCGCTGATAGTTGCTCTGAGTTCTAGCTCCCTTTGGGAGTTCTCTTACTGACGCCACTGCATAGCGGCTCTCCTCTTTTGATGCCCTCCATTCTCGGGAACTTTAGTGTGTAACTGGGTGGCCTGTGCCACCCAAGAAGCCCTATGAGAAAGGTACATAAGATATCAGCTGCAATGGGTGGGATACTTTGCTAAGCCTAAAAAACATCTTGATGGCGTGTGCTTTAAAATCACAGGGTGCTAAGATGAGGGAAGTGACCTTAGGATGTCCTTGTTAGAGACCCAACTTCTGGGATGAATAAATTCCCCTGTGAAGGCCATTAGCCACCATCAAAGTCCCTTAGGGAAAGTAGTGCTCCCTGGGGTGACGTTCCCGGACAGCTTTCAGAAAGGAAAACCCAGCCTTCCAGCTCACAGGGCCTCTGAACAGACAGAGCGCCACAGGGTCCAAACAGGCTCAGCTGGACCTTCAGGAGCACAGGGTCACCTAGGGGCTCCAAACAGCACCCCAACATGAAACACTGGAGCCTGCAGCCCTGGCCATAGCCCCAGGAATGATGGGGAGGAAGGGACAACAAGAGCCCTGGTGGCGCAGTGGACTAAGCATTTGCCTGCTCCCCTCAAAGTCTTCTTTCAAAACCACCAGTTGCTCTGAGAAAGGAAGATGAAGCTGGCTGCTTTTATAAAGCTTTACATCCTTGTGAACCCCCCGTGAAGCAGCTCCACTCCGTTCTATGAAGTCACGGTGAGTAGTTTTTGGTTTGGGGAGGAGAGCGGGTTGGTAATCAGTACTGTTCTGATGGATCTACCGCTCTTTTTACAATACCTCAGAGCATGGGATCCACAGAGAATCAGTCACCATCCTGCACTGGCTATTCTAGTGCTCAGTGCTTACATCCAAACTCAATGGCACAGAGGCTGGTCGACCTGCAGGCCGCAAGCAGGATGCTCAGAAACAATGCTGGACGCTGATTCAGAACAAGACGCCGAGGAGATGCTTCCCTCCCCAGTAGGATGAGCTCACCCAACTCTGCTTCCTGAAGACCTCAGTCCTCCGCCCCAGGAAGGACTCTGGGCAGCTGGACTTCTGAATTGCCTCTGTCGGTGCCTGTTTGCTGCTCAGCCCGCAGCCCCTGCAGTTTTCTCTCTCCGTGTATGAAGCTGCTTCTGCTCTGTCCTTTAAGAATAGCCAAGAGAAGGGCAGGGTCCCTTCCCACGCTGTCCCCTCATAGCATGTCTACAGTGCCCGGGCACAGGATGTCTCAACAGGGGAATAACAATTGGGGACAGCATCCCTACTCTCTGGCTGGCCTGTGTTTAGTAATTTCCAACAAATCAGTTCCCTGACATGTGTTGTGTGGTGTGGACTTACCCCATGGCCCAGCAGTGTGGTGTATTTTCCCATGTTTCCCCTCCAGGTTAGCTTTCCAGTTTCTTAGAGAAAAGAATCAGAATCTATGTAGTACCTGGGATAGATGCTTCCTGGACTGAGGAGTGATTTCACACACACACACACACACACACACACACACACACACACACACACACACCTTGTCCCCTCCTCCAGATTCTCACATGAGTGAGAATCCCATCTCCCTAACTACCATTACAACTACTCCTATTGAGGGCAATGAAACCAATCCAAAGCATGCATGTCGTGTTTACAACCATGTGTCTTATACTTTTATAATTGGATTTGCCAGGCCAAAAAGAGAAAGAGGGCTGATGGTGATGTGCTCATTTGATAAATAAGGAAACTGAGGTTCACTGAGGACAAATAACTTGCTTAAATCGGCCTAGTCGGTAACTTCTAGAATTAGGAATAAAATCTAGGCCTACAGGGGCTGGACTAAAATTTCTTTCAATTTTCTCTTTTGCTTCATTCCCTAGCCTACAAATCCATAAACCATTACTTCGCTGCTTCTCCCTCTAATAGCCAGTTATAAATCAACAGTAAAGGTTGGTGTAAAGCTCTGAGTCATGTGTATTACGGCCAACATTAAATGCTCCACCAGCACTTACATTTCAACTCGATTGGGCTCAACAGTCTGGGTAGATTCCTTCCATTCCATGCAAAAAACAAAAACAAAAAACAAACCAGCCATGACATTATCAGTGGGCCTCCCCCTGGGCAATGATAACCTCTGGGCAGGGGAGTTGCACCCATTTTCATTTCAAATGCTTTCAACAAAGCCAAGAGTCATGGAAGTTGAACATTAAAAACATCATCTTTTAATTAAAGTTTAGTTTGTCTTAGGCCCTATTTTTTATATCTGACACTGATGTGAACCCCTCCCTCCACCTCCACTTCTTTAGGTAGGGATCACTTTCAAGGAAGAGAAAAAAATGGCTTCAGGAAGTAATTACCTTCCCTACTCTCAGGAGCGCAGCCTTATCCAACCCCCCAGCAGACAGGCCCCAAGGAAGCAGAAAGCGCCAATGTCTTCTGCTTTCCAAAGGCTCACAGGGGCGGTTTGGGGAAAATAAATGCATAGTTGTAAGCAAAATTCAAATTTAAACAACTCCATATAGGTAGGGAAAAGAAAGTTATCAATTAACGTGCTTCCAGCTATCATTTAACAACATTTTATATGGATGAAATGCGGTCAGATTCCATATCCCGGTTTCCTAAAGAGAGAACGGCACGTACAGAAGGGCTTCCGCAAGTGCAGGGAATGTGGAATTAAATGATAATGCAATTTTCAAAGCCCCCTCATTAACCTCATTTCAAAGATGTTAAAAAATGTTAGCCTGGAACGTAAGGTGACTAACAATGGAAGGTACCGGACAGTCAGCCTTTAACCCAAGAGCTGAATCTCACTAGGGAGAAGACTCCTGTACGGTGCAGTCTCTCTCTCTCCTGCTAGGGGAGAGAAAGGGAAAGCCACACGACCAGTGCAGTGCTGAAAGCTAAAGGCTTGTGCAGGGTCCACGAAGCACGTTACCAAGCACGATGTCCTTCCCCAGGGACTGCTCTTTCCTGATACCATGTCCAAAGCACGTGATGAAAAACTTCCGCATCCTTGCCTCTAATGGATATTCTGGTTGTATTTCTTCCAAGCCAGATCTGTTTGTTCTTTTTGCAGCTCAAGGTACTTTGAATATTCTTTGACAACACCGCAATTCACACACACCTATTCTTCCTTATTCAATGTCTAACTTTCACAAACATACGATTGAAAATCCCAGGGCACGTGTCAGGCGCACATTAGTCCTCAAAGTAACATCCTTGCTTTTCAACATTCTAGAGAAGTCTGGTGCAGCAGATTGTCCTAAGGCAACTCATCTTTTGATCTCTTGACTGCTGCTTCCATGAGCATTCATTGTGGATTTAAGCAAGACAAAATCCTTGACAACTACAATCTTTCCTCCATTTATCATGATGTTACCCATTGGTCCAGCGATGAGGATTTGGGTTTTCTATTATACATTGAGTTGTAAGCCACACTGAAGGCTGTAGTCCTTGACCTTCATCAGCAAGTGCTTCAAATCCTCCTCCTGTTCAGCAAGCAAGGTTGTGTCATCTGAGCATCCTAGGTTGCTAATAAGCCTTCCTCCAATTCTGATGCCACACTTTTCTTCATATAATCCAGCTTCTCTGATGATTTACTTAGCATACAGATTGAATAAGTATAGTGAGTGGATACAGCTCTGTTTTCATAAGTGTGAATTTTGGAAGTATAAAAATTGGCAGTTGGAGAGCATGAAATGGAACACATAAAGATAGATATCCTAGGTATTAGTCAGATGAAATAGACTGCAATTGGCCATTTTGAATTGGACAATCAAAAATTTGCTACTTTTCAAAGTGCAAATTAAAGGGGCATAAGACTGCATTTAGTCTCAAGAGGAACATCTCAAGATCAATCCTGAAACACAATCAATGTGATCAGTGATACAATAATATCTGTATGCTGACAAGAAAGATCAGTTAATACAATGATTATTCAAGTGCACATACCAAACCCAAAATAAAGTAGCTGGAATGTTTTTTCCCCCAAAATTTGGCAGTATGAAAGAATTTCTTTCTTATTTTTCTTTTCCTTGTTTTAGCTTTCTATTGTGAGTTGGATGAAGGCTTCAAGAGAGATACCTTTTCCATATAGTAACTCATGTGCATTATACTGCTTTCCGTGACTGCAATCCCCACAACATATCATCACTGATATCCCTTCTTCCCCATGTTCCCTGGTCCCATGTCTCCTTCTTTCATAACCCTTCTGAACGTTGTCCCTGGGGAAACGCTGCCTTTTTCATCATATATGGTTGATTATTCTGAAGTGTGTATATATCCCTAATATTTTTGTTCTCTTTATAACACGGTCTATTGTTTGGCTGAAAAATCAATCCATGGTGATGAGTGCCTTTCTAGACCTGAAAGGGTGATGAAAGACCATGGAGTTGAAGAATCTACCACTTGCTATCCAACTGGTTATCTTTTTTATGATTTTGAGTTTTATTCCACATTTTTCTCCCATTAGATTCAGGACCTTCTAGGGTGATCTCTTCACACAGTTGGTAGTAGTAACTAGGAACCATCTATTCTTCTGGTCTCCTCCTCTTTCCTCCCCCTCCTTCCCCCACTCTCCTGCCATCACTCTGCCAACCACAGAGCTTCATGTTTTTCTAACTGCCCCTCGTAGGAAGTGTCGATGATTTTCTTGTACTAGGTAACCACCCACCTGTTCTCAAGGAGGCAAAGGTACATTGGATTTATCTCCAGGACTTAGTTCTACAGCTTTGTGGGGGCAATCAAAGCCAGATCTCCAATTCACATGGTTCTTTTTATAATAGCCTTTCAAGGGCTATTCACACATGCAAATACCATGTGGTCTAACAACCCAGCGCCCAGCACTCTCTTCGATGGGTGATCATTCTGATCCATATGCTTTATACTCTTCACCTGTTTGTCTAGCCCTCTCTCCCCGACAAAATATGTAAGGCCTATTGGAATGGAGCCACCACCCCCTCCTTACTATTAATGAAGATCCCCTGGTAGACAGTAGATGTAAATGAATCTATTAAAGGGAAAACCTCAGTGTCATCCAGTTGATTCTGACTCAGACTGGCAGTAGAGCACAGAGCAGAACTACTCCAGAGGGTTCTGAGGAGGTAAATCGTGACCAAAGCAGACTGCCTCATCTTTTACCCAGGGAGCAGCTCGTGGGTTTGAACTATGGTCTTTGTGGTTAGTTGAGGAACGTTTCACCCACTGTCCCATCAGGGCTCCTTCTGCTAAGGTGGGGATAGGCATGAAGGGTTGGAAACCAAAAACACCAGTGTCTTCTCTTTCAGAGGGATAACCTAGCATGGGAGGTAGACAGGTAATTAAATGATGATTTGCATACCCATAATTGTGATAATTACCTTGGTTTCACCTTGTGAAGTAATGTATTCAAATGAAAAGTCATTTGGATTTCTACCCTTGTCTTTGATTTTATCTAAGAGATAATCGTGTTATGGTTGTCAGAACTTGCGTTTGTAGAGGAACGGTGTGATCCTCGGGCCCTGACAGAGTCTATTACCTTAAAATGGAACATAAGACATAATTAATATTACAATCTTTGTTTAGCTAAAAGCGGGTTAGAGAGGAAGAATATAGCAAAAGCAGATCTGCCAATGGTTGTAAAATGTGCATTTAAGATGGATAATTTTCAGGAAAGATACATAAATAACACACATAGATGTGACACGGGTCAGTAACACAGGGTCAGGGAACAGGAACCATTATCTTCCATGTCTCCAAAACTTCAGAAACACCAGGGCATTCAGCTACAGGATAATTTAATTCTCTAAGGAAGACTCTCAGTCTACAAGACTGGTAAAAGTTTCATATATTTTGTTTAATGATTTGATACAAATGTTTCATTCCAATTTAATACACTGAGAAGTTTGGGTACTTAAAACTAGTTATTTTCTTTTCTTTCTTTCCTTTTTTTAAAAGTATCAATATATTAAAACCTAGGAATTCTCCACCAATGCGAAGATCGGACTTGCCTAAACAAGGTGACAGTGGGAGAGCCTCCCATCTAAGGCTGCGTTACTGAGTCCAAATCTTGGGTCACAGTAGGTTTCTTCAGTAACCGTAACAAGCTCAGGAACTCGAGGAGAAGAAGGCATTACCCAAAAAACTTCCTTACCTTCAGATACTTCAGGTAGAAATGTTTTAAGGATGGTCAAATTAGCACATTTATTCTTTTTCCAGGTGCGTAGGTGTATTTTGTGTAAACCAAAACAGAAACCAATAACACTCACTGCCATCGAGTCAATGCTACTCCTAAGGAACCCCTGAGTGTTTCCAAGACTATAACTGTCTACGGAATTAAAAAGCTCAGTCTTTCTCCCGTGCAGCTGCTGGTGGTTTTGAACTGCCAACCATACATATATCAGCCCAACTCGTAACCACTGCGTCACCCGGGCTCCTTGTTCCAGGCACACATTCTTTATATTCTGGTTTTATTCTTTTAAAGGAAACAGAGTACAGCTACTACAGATCCTATAAAAGCTATTATGTCACGGCCACTCTCTGGCCAAGCAATGATATTAACCACTTTCTTGTCTTGCACAATGGGAAGTACATTACATTTGTTAAACCAGCTTACTTTGGTTTTATA
The DNA here is from genome assembly GCF_050624435.1 of Tenrec ecaudatus. Taxonomy (NCBI): domain Eukaryota; kingdom Metazoa; phylum Chordata; class Mammalia; order Afrosoricida; family Tenrecidae; genus Tenrec; species Tenrec ecaudatus. The sequence continues at coordinate 165,343,005 of NC_134534.1, forward strand.
TAGACTCACATCCTGTCATCTGTCTTTTGGGGGTGGGGAGCGAGCTTCAACTGAGCACTAGATTTAAACTCCGTTTGGGTGAGAATCTATAAATAAAGGTAGGACAGGAATTACAGAGACAATCTCTAATTCACAAAATTTCCTTCCAGCTTCCAACATTGTGTTTATTTATTAAGGAACTTTCTATTGTCTACCATTGGTCTCAGGCAGAGAGTCACTGAAATTAATATAGCCAAGCTATCCATGGTGTCTTCTGTGTGGTATGCATATAGATACCTATAAATCTTCCAGACATGACCAGACAACATCAATAAACTTGACTGATGGCACAGCACTAACATGATTAGGAAGAATTAATGCAATAGACTCTGCAGGGGTAGGTGTCTTGTTCATAAGAGCCTTGTCAGCACTTCAAATATTTCTTCACTGACAAAGATGAGACATTTGAGATGACTCAATATATGTAGTCAGGGGCTGTGAGATAATATCTAGCAAAATAAATCAACATCCCCTCTATGGGGCAGGGGAGTGTTTTAGGAAGCAGAAGGGGAAGCAGAACCTATCTCTCCAGTGTCCCGAATCCAACGAAGATGAACTCCACAAGCACAGCTGATCAAGAAATAATCCAGACGGACTTTCCTATGTGCAGGAAATAGGATTTGTCTCGCGCAGTAGTACCTGCAGTGTGGTCTACTACCTGGCACAGGTAAAATTTCCCTCCAGCTTATATGGAGACAAGGACGCAGTTCCACAATGGCTTCTACATTCTAATCACACCACTGGCTTCACCTTGTTTAGTTTTATTTCTCAGGCAAGGAGACATTGTGCTGCTGTGGATTTTGGTATAAACTTCTTATCTCATCAAGGACTGATAACAACTTCGTGCATTCAATTCTCAGTCTCTGTGGTCTACCAGGGCCTCCCTTCCTGATTCAGCCCAACCCACCCCTGTCTTACTTCCATGACATGAATGTCACTGTAATGTAAGCTGATGAAAGCAAAGTGTGAGTCTACTGCATGCGTACTCCCCAAACCGGGACCACCACCGGGCACACAAAATCCTCAATTCCGTCATGACGTTTCTTTGCCCACACAGAAGAGGAATGATGCTGAGGAAGTGAAAATAACATAGCTTAGCACTCAAGGTCCTCCATGACACACCTGACCCATCTTTCCAAATTTATCTTCCTCAGTGGTTTCATAGGACCTACTGTCATCCCCTGGTTATACTGCATCTTGCATAAGCTTACTGTAAAAACAACTTATTTAAAAATATTAATACAAGACTGATTCCAATGTAATAGAGATTAAAGATGCCCCAAGTATCCAGCTTTTCCAAAAGGTTATACTACTTTGCTATACCCCATATCAACCACAAATCCTCCCCTCAGTTTACAGAGACCCTCCTTTATGTCCCAGGGAGGAAACGTCCTAGCAAGGTCTCACAGACCTCATGAATAGTTAAGGAAATGGCTTACATGGTTATGGAGTTTGGCAAGCCCCAAATCTGAACTTCAGAAATCTATCTGAAGGACTGTCCTCATTCACACCAAATCGGTGCTGTTGACTCACAAGACCGTGGAAACTGGTGAGTCACTTTCATTCAAGTCTCCAAAACCAGAAGTCAAGTGTAGCAGGCTAACATGATGCCGAATCTAGAGCAAGAGAGGGAACTGTGAGAAAGCTGCTCAGTGTAGTTAAGAACATGTGGAATGCCTGAGTGTGAAAGAAAGCCTTGCTTGCTTAGCCAGGTAAAGGAGCATGCTGGGACACACATGAAGATGGGGCAGCAGTCTTTATTAGAGTAGTGTGTTCAGCTGGGTTCTCTAGAGAAGTAAAACCAGTGACACATATGTGTACCTAAAGAAATTTATACCAAGAAAGTGACTAAAACATTTGTAGCATCAGTAAACCCAGTCTGACACAAGTACATAGATCAGATGTGAAGCTGGAGGCTTCTCCTGACAAGAGTAGCTGCTGGGGCTGATGACTATGAAAGAAGAAGGTGGATCCAAGGCAAGAATGTCAGATGAATCCAGGTCAGACTTGTGGCTGCAGAGTCAAATGGAGCTAATGAACCAGTGTTTGAAGAGAAAGGCACGGGATCCAAGCCAACAAGAAAAGACAAGTCTTCCCACAGAGTCTTCGTGAAAAGGAGTAACCCCAGATGAATCTTCCCTCTAATTGTATAAGGGATGTGAATTTATTAAGTGGATCATATTTCACCCGAATCTTCCCACAACTGCTTGGCTGCTCACAGCAGATTCCAGTTTAGAGTTGGCTGCATTCAGTCAGACGGCGTCAGGGAGGAGCCCTCAACTGCCAGACTACTGGGAATCCCGGCCGGGCCAAATCAGCACAAAGCCAAACTATCACAGTCCACGCCTTGTGTGCATGGCACCCGGACACATCTCTTTAAACCGTGAATAGACAAAGGCAATAATAAAGCCATACTTACACATGACATGGTACAATTAACATGTATACAACCCAAAAAATGCACCAACCCTTGTGTTAGTCCGGGTTGACTGGAGAAACAAGTCCAGGGCCACTCATGTATGAATAAGAAAGCATTTTATATCAATGAGTAATTGTTTATTTAGAAAACATGCCAGCCCAGTCCAGATCAAGTCCATAAGTTCTATATTAGCCCATTAGTCTGATACTCGCCCATAAATCACTGTTCAGACTCATGCATTCACATGCAAAGATGCAAAATGTAGAAATATCACAGGCCAGTAGGTACAAAGTCTTGTGGATCCAATGCCAGTGGACACAACTCCAGGGCTCTGGCTGCCATCAGCTTGTCCATGTGGCTTCCCAACAGGAAGGGGAATCAGAGAGCGAGGGTGTGGCTGGCCTCCAGGAAGAAAGAGAGGAAGTTCCCAGAATCCTTATGACAAGGCCATGCCCATAAGGAGGCATCATCAGGCTGTGACCTGACTGACAGGCTAGACTCCACAGCTTCAATCCCAATACCCTCAAGTTGACATGAAATTATGTAACTATCACAGCCCTATTTACATTTTATATCTTATAAGTAAAACAAAAACATGTAATGCAAACTCATAACAATGATAATCCTTGTCTCTTTAGCTCATCATATGGCTACAGCTGGTATTTAGAGCTACCTCTTCCACCACCCAATTCATATTCTCTTTGCCCTCATCAACTACCTGGGCTAGTTGTGCTTCTTTGCCTGGTGAGTGGCCCAAACCTGCATTCCTAAAGAATCTGAGGTACCCCAATGTTTATTGCAGCACAGTTCACAATAGCAAGAAGCTGGAAACAGCCCAATGCCCAACAGTAGAAGAATGGACAAACAATCTACAGTACAGCCATTCCATGGAATACTATGCATCACTATAAAACAGTGATACATTCATGAAACACCTCATCACATGGAAGGCCCTGGAGACCATTATGCTGAATGAGGTTAGTCAATCACAAAAGGGCAAGTATTGTCTGAATCTATTCCTATAAAAATCAGCACCAAGATTTAGTCAGGCTTAAGCTCTCAAGCCATATAAAATTGTAATCCAGTCTACTTCAAAGAGATAGAAAGCCTGACTGGCCTCCTTGAACCATGCATCAGCAACATATTTTTTTCTAATCATTTTATTGGGGCTCATACAACTCTTATCACAATCCATACATATGTCAATATGCAAAGCACACTTATACATTCATTACCCTCATCATTCTCAAAACACTTGCTTTCCACTTGGCCTCTTAAAATCAGCTCATTTTTCTTCCCCACCCCTCTGACCCCATTCCCCCCTCCCTCATGAACCTTGATAGTTTATCAATTATTATTTTATCATATCTTACACTGCCCAATGTCTCCCATCACCCACTTTTCTTTTGTCCATCCCCCAGGGAGGAGGTTATATGTAGATTCTTATCATCGGTTTTCCCTTTCTATCCTCCTTCCCTCTTCCCTCCAGGTATCGCAACTCTCACCACTGGTCCTGAGGGGGTTATCTGTCCTGGATTTCCTGTGTTTCCAGTTCCTATCTGTACCAGTGTACATCCTCTGGTCTAACCAGATTTATAAGGTAGAATTGGGATCCTGGTAGTCAGGGGCCAGTGGGGGAGACGCATTTAAGAACTAGAGGAAAATTGTATGTTTCATCGATGCTACACTGCACCCTAAGTGATTCATCTCCTCCCCACTACCCCTCTGCAAGGGATGTCCAGTTGTCTACAGATGGGCATTGGGTCCCCACTCTGCACTCCCACCATTCACGATGATATGATTTTTTGTTCTTTGGTGCTTGATACCTGGTCCCTTCAGCCCCTCATGATCACACAGGCTGAGATCATCACCCTCTGATATGTGCATCTTAAAAAAAAACTTCAACAGAGGAGACCTCACCCCAGCTGGGGTCACTGCTTCAAGGAGGGGAGAAAGGGAGAAGATCATTCATTTGCTGCCATAAAATGTAATGATAAGGCCGGTCACTCCAAATAAACAGCTATTCCAATGAAAATGATAAGGGAACCTTATTAGAAAATCAAATCAAGATGAAAGAAGGAAGCACCTATGTTTCAGAAGAGTCATGTAAATTTCTGTTGATAGGTAAATGGGGAGTAACAACTTCTGATCAGGGGATGGGGAAACACTTAACAGTACATACATAGGACCCAAGGGGAAAATAAGGCCAGTATTATGTCCCATAAGTAGACTCTTTTGACCTAGTTTCGATCCAGTCCTTGGTGACCCGGGCCATGTGCTAAAAACTACTGGGACTTTAGACTGTCCTTTCAAGGAACACAACATCCTTCATAGGCCACACCAGAAGAACTAGACATAGAAACCTCACTAAATGAGCTGAGCTTTACCTTAAACTTACGTATAGCCCTTGGACTTAAGACTGAAATTCCTCAAAGTGTGAAGAAATGGATGACTGCCCACCCCCTACTCTCCCACTCCCCCAAGGCTATGGAAGTGCCAGTCATCTGGCTTTGGTTCAAATCCCTGGATTGAAGGGTACCCAATGAAAAGAGGCCCAGAACCACCATATATTTACTATTTTAATGCTCTCTTTGCCTTACAATGACATGTACTAATCTGATGCACATGCTTCACCCCTTGTGAATGAATGTTATTAGAAATTTTGCCCTATCACCAATCCTCATTGTCAATGTAAATAGTGCTCAATCATTTAATAGTTTAATGTACAAATCAATAATTCACAGAATTCAGTTCACAGACTATTTATACTTGTATAACTCCCTTTTCACAATAGTGAGTTAAATTCTATACCATTGAGTAAATTAATGATACTATCAATAGAATTGCCTTATATCCCAGGGGAATGATTGATAATGGTTTCTGACAGAGAATGACAGTGAGTCTTGTGAACCAGATACATACATAAACCAGAAGTATGTGAATGGATTAGGAGGTTGCACTTGATTCTAGCCCCAATCTAGGAACAGTTTGATCTTATGATATGACCTATTTGATGCTCACCCTCATGAAGATATAGTCCTGAAGATATGGGTGCTATAGCAAACTGTGGTAAAGAAAACAGATGGTGCCTGGCTATTAAAAAGAATAGTGTCTTGGTTGGAAACTGATTGTGGTAGCAACTGTACATTCTACTTGATGTTATTGCAATTTGGAATGATATAATAGATGTATTCAATCCCAACTGATAATTTAAATTTTTTAAAGGAAAAATGTACATTGATAAAAATTTTTAATAAAATATTTTTCTTAGCCCCCTCCCACACAGAAAAAAGAATAGTGCCTATGGTGTTAGGCTTATCTTCAAATAATAAAGTTTAAAATTCACAGAACCACTTTGACTTATATTCATCACCATGGTCCACGTGATATTGGAATAGAACATGGTACATATAGTATGAAAATGTGTCTATCTAAGTGCTCATGGAGATATAGGTACACATAGAATGGATGGTGAAATGACTCAGCCACAGCTATCAACCTGAGCCTTTTAATCAGCTGTGGAATCAGGACTATCAAAGGTACATTTAATGTTAATTAATTGTCTGTCCCCCTTTCTATCCTCATGCTATAAGAATACTGGTGGTGGCAAATGCAGAAGTTATGTGTGATGTGCTTTGATATCTCCATGTTATGATAGCTGATTTATATTTGTGCCTCTCTGTATGAGACACATGATAGGTTCACTTAAAAAAGAGTTGATATTGAATATCAATATTTCCATGTTTTCATGCCCAGGAAGTTGATTTGTGTGGATTGCTTTCTGGTTCCAGTTGCTGTAAGAAGTTTGAAGGGAGAGGAAATTGATTCGGAGACTTATCTCTTTGACATTCCCTCTCTCTGCCCTTAACTCAAAGGGTGCAGCTCTTGTCAATAACCTCTCTCTGGCTACACTTCTGTGTTCTGCTTCCTACTCTCTGCACTGAAGGCCCAGAAGTAACATGGCTCTCAAAGGTTTCTATACCCTGCAATGTCACCTTAGTGTCTGTGTTAGACTAGGTTGGCTACAGAAACAAATCCAGAGACACTCATAAATGTGTATGTAAGAGCTTTATATCAAAGAGTAATTGTATATTAAGAAAACATCCCACCCCAGTCCAGATCAAGTCCATAGTCTATGTTAGACCATAAGTCTGATACTTGTCCATAAATCCCTCTTCAGGTTCACACAGCACATGCAATGATACAAAATGCAGGAAGATCACAGGCTGGTGGGTGCAAAATCTTGTGGATCAAGTGGCAATGGAAGCATCACCAGGGTTCCTGTAGGTCTCAGGGTGGTGCCACACGGCTTGTCAACAGGTGAAGGTGAAAGCAGAGAGAGAGAAATAGAGAGGAGTTTCCAGGCCCTCCTTATGAGAAGGCCATGCCCACCAGGAGGTATCATCAAGCTACGACCTTATTAACAGGCAGGACTCCACCCCTACACCCTATTTATCAAGTTGACATGAAATTATGTAATTACCACAGTTTCCTAAACTTACCTAAATCTTCTGTAGTCCCTCTATTAAATTCTCAACTTCCCAGTTTGAATGTGTCTTCTCGTTTTTGCTGAGACCTAATCACTACGCATTATAATTTATATTTTATGTAGCTTCATAAATTGCACACATTACTACTTTGTAACAAGTCTTTGTTCCATGCCTCACAAAGGCAAAACACTTGATAATTGAGAAACATATTGATGTCTTAATGGACTTCCTCACTGTGCTAAGCATTGCACCAAAGCCTAGGAATATAAAATTAAAGAAGAAATCTTCCCAAGAAGAACTTCCAGCCTGGTGAAGGAGATTCATACAGCCTTGCTAATTATTGCTTAACTGATTTTGTGTAATCACAGAAATTGGCACAGGCTTCAAGGGAATAGAGTGAACGGAGCATCCACCTTGATAGGGAAGCTTCCTTATGGGGTGTGGAGCAGAAGAACACGGAGAAGCATCAGAATGGCAGAGTGTTAACAGGCCAGTGTAAGAGGGTATAAAAATGTGTGGACTATATGGGGAAACCCACTTCTTCCAAGTCACAGTGAACAGAACAGAGATGAGCTCACTAAGTAACTTCCCTGTAACATCGCCCCAGATGTTGGGTATGAGAAGGGAATAATTACAAGTGTACCTTTAAGTTTCAACATTCAATGTCTTGCATCTTTCAAAAGTTAGCAGCAAACCTTCATTTTTGTAACTTTTAAAATGAACCCCAAAATTGTCACTGCTGTCTTAAGGGCATTAAGAGGTTTCTCCCTGTAAAGAGTAAGTTGTCACTAGCTGGGAAGGTGACCCAGGAGCCGATAGTGCAGCAGGGCCCAAGAAGCCTCACAAAGCGTCCTTCACGGAAACAGAGCGATAGGAGCATTCTGTGGGAAGAATGTGGATGGTTCTCCATTGTTACAGGTCTCACAGCTGGACAAGAGCAGTGTTTGGGAGTTGCATAGAATTTTAATAACGGGGAGGGATATTGTTGCTAATAAAGTGCTACTCTGTCAGGTGGGGACACCAGCTTTGACGGAAAGCTATTCGTTAAAGGTCCTGTGCAATCTGCAATAAGCACATTACCATAGATAATTTTGGGTGTGGCTTCATCACTCTAATTGGAATTGCTGACAAGGATGAGAGTAAGGCTTCAGAGCATGAATCATGGCAGACAATGTGGATTTAAACCCATATACACAGTAGGTTGCCTGGCAGGAGGGACATAACCTGAGAGTGTACCCATACTTTCTTCCCAACTGAGACTGACTTGCGTGACTTTTACAGAGTAAGTGAAGCACTTCTGCATGTATCATGCCTGTTCTCCATGACACATTCTGAAAATGCTATATGGTACACTTATGCCACCACGTGTATGCTTCATGGGAGATGGTTCTTCGTAACTATCTTACTTTATCTTCGTGAAACAGAGAGGCAAGTGCAAGAGACCCGTTTGACTGATCAGGAAACAGAGGCTCCCAACAGGCAGGGACTCCACAAGTACACAGACCACTGCCTCTTTCTCTTCCATTCTGAAATGACTATCAGTCTCTGACTTTGCGACAAAAAGGGACAATGAGAAACATATCAAATTTTGCTACTTCTTCTTAGTATACAAATGGGATCTCAGCATGGGTATTGCATCCTCAAGGCCCAGTACTGAAGGTCTAACAGGCAAGGATAACCATGGCTTGGAGGGGGCAGAAGGGTCTCCTAGTCTAGTCTCAATGGAGACTGTGCTCCATTTGGTACGTATAATATACTATATGCCTCGTTTGGTTTTTTCCCATGGTCTCTGTGGAATTCACAGACTTACTACATTGTATCTGTGCTTTCTCCAGCGAAACAGAATGCCCTTAATTTCAATACAGTCTGACAACAGTGCAACACGGATTGGAGGGGATAGGGAACGCACAGATGAAAATCACTTGGAAAATCAAAGAGCTACTACAAGTCTCTATTTTCAGTAGTGTTTATCATATTTGTAGCCCATCTACAACAAAGTTCATGAATCTTTGCATAAGCATACATAAGGATAATTAAAAATCCTGCAACAAAACCATAGCAACCTTTCTTTTAAAATACGTACCAAAAGTTGAAGCTTTTGGTTTATGCTACATTCTCCATCTAAGTGTATACACTTCTGAAGGCAGTGTTTCCATCTCACTAAGGAATTCTGCACTCTTGGATTTACACCACATCAAAACTGCAGTTTTACCTCACATCAAACTTCAGAATCCGCCAGAACTCAAATCAAGGTCCTTTCAAGAATGCTTTCAGTTTAGGGGGAACAGAAAAGAAGACTAAAGGAACAATATGAGTGCGATAGGATTGATGGGGCAAGAATTGTCATGGGACAGCACTTGCTGTCCTCAAAGAACGAGGAGGGGAATTGTCCTGATGGAAAATAACATTCCTGCAACATCACTTGTTCTTGTTCTCACCAGTGTAGCTTTCCGTGTTCTTAAAACTTGTTCCTAATACGCCCCTTAGAATCACCCTGTGCCCTTAGAGAAAATCTAAGATTACTCCACATTGTTGTTTTGTGGTAAGTACCCTCAAGTTGGTTCTGACTCATAGCGATACTTGCTACAACAGAACAAAACACTGCCCACTTCGGTGCCGTCCTCACAATTGTTCTTATGTTTGAGCCCATCGATGCAGCCACTGTGTCAACCCATCTTGTTGAAGGTCTCCTCTTTTTCACGACCCGGCTACTTTACCAAGTGGGATCTCCTCCTCCAAGGATTAGTCTCTGCTGACAACATGTCCAAAGCATATGATCCAAAGTCTCACCGTCCTTTCTGCCCTCTGGCTATACTTCCTTCCAGACAAATATGATTGTTCTGTTGGTAGTCTGTAGCACTTTTAATATTCTTTGCTAGCAGCATCATTCAGATGCATTAATTTTTCTTTGGTCTTCTTTATTAATGTCCAAATTTCACAGGCAAATGAGGTGATTGAAAAATCCCAGAGCTTGGGCCAGGTGCACCTTAGTTCCCAAAGTAACAACCCGGCCTTCAAATGCTTTAAAGAGATACTGGTGCAACAGAGTCATCCAATGCAATGCCCTGTTTGAACTCTTAGCTGATGTTTCCAGGAGCATTGATTGTGGAGCCGAGCAAAATGAAATCTTTGACATCAACCTTTTCCTGATTTATCATGTTATCTGCTGGCTCAGTTGTGAGGATTCTGGTTTTCTCAACATCATGTCACCATACATGCTTAAGGCTGCAATCTTTCTTCTTCATCAGCAAGTGCTTCAACTCTTCCTCACTTTCAACAAGACAGGTTGTAACATCTGCATATTGCAGGTTGTTACTAAGCCATCATCGGATCCAAATGCCACATTCTTCCCCATATAATCCAGCTTCCAGATTATTTGATATACAGATTGAATAAGTAGTGTGAGAGGATGCAACCCTGAAACACCCCTTTCTTGCTTTTAAACCATGCAATATTGCCTTGTTCTGTTCATACAAGTCCATCTTGACTCATGCACAGTTCCACGTGAGCAAAAAGTGGTGTTCTTGAGTTTCCATTCTTCTCAAGGATACTCTTAGTTATTTTTTTTATGGCCCACAGAGTCAAGTGGCTTAACAGCATCAATAAAACACAAACAATCATCTTTCTGGTATTCTCTAATTTCAGCCAAGATCCACTTGGCATCAGCAGTGATACATAACTGTTCCATGTCCTCTTCTGAATCCAGACTGAACCTCTGGCAGCATCTGCAACTATTGTTGGAGGACCTTAATGTCATCAGGAGATATTCCTTGTTTTTCATAGATGAGCTGTTTTAGTCTCACATCCATTGACCAACTGGCACTCTGCACACCTGCTTCTATATTTTGTTGTTATGAAATAGCCATAGATTTAGTCTGATCCATTAGTCTACCTGTATAACACATCAAAGCATTCCCTTGTCTTACACCATCATTGTTATCATTGGTATACTTGAGTCCATTGTTACAGCTATTGTGTCAATACACGGCATTGAGGGTTTTTTCATTTTTTATTATCCTTTGTTTAACCAAACATGAACTCCTTCACTAACAATGGGTCTTTTCTGGTGACAGGTCCAAAATAAAGGTCATTGATTTGTCTTGTTCTTTTCTACGGAGCATTCTGGTTGTATTGATTTTAAACCAATGTGTTTGTTCTTCTGGAAGTCCGCAGTACGGTCAATATTCCTTGTCAACACCACAATTTAAATGTATCAATTCTTCTTCTACATTTTTCATGATCTATTCTATTCATCTGTAATGTATGTGATGCTGAAACTTCCTCCATAAGTTCATTTGTTGGATTCTGTGCTCTCATTGATTACTAGCTACTGACCCACAAACATGGTGTGAAACTCAGTGGGGTCTACATGCTGCCAACAGGTTCACAAAAGGGGGCGGATACCCATCCTTGGGGCTCCTGGACACCCGGATGTTGCCAATCTACACACCAACTACCTTGTTTCGGAATGTCGCTAGGTAACTATAGAAGCTAGTCCTTGTACTGTCTGTATTCTCTGCTCCATCAACTCAGTGGGATAAAAATCCAGGACTATGTTTCATCAACCTGACGTTTTCTTTCTAAGGATGTAAACTTTTGGAAGAAGTTTACACATCCCTTCCTGATGTTCCTTTGTGAGCACCAGGGACCCATGAATAAGATGAGTATTTCACTCGGTGCTTTTAAGATTTCTTTGTTGTTAACCTCGGAAGCCTCTGAAAGGAATAAAACCCAGACATTACTTCAGTTAAGCTTTCACAGGGGAGGCTACATTATGTAGTGGGTTGAGAATTACCCTACGTTTATTTCTACCTCAAATTATCTTCAGCTATTATATTTGTCAAAATAAACGAGGCAATGCTGAAGTGAAAAGAGCAAGAAAGAAATTCTGAAATCTCACTAGTTTAACAACACAGAAAGGTATTTGCTGTTCATAGAAAACCTGGGGTGAGTGTGGGCAACAGCCGCTGTCCCCTGGCTCAGCAGGATGGGATGCTTCAATTGTGTTTTTCCATCAAATCAACACAAGATTTTTCGGCTTCGGACCAAAGGAAAGACAAATACAGAAGGCTGTGCAGAGCCTGTTGACTCTGCATCATCGCCAAGACTCAAACCAAACTCCCTGCCATGTAGTTGGTTCCTGCTGAGAGCCAGCCTATATCAGAGCAAAGAACGGTCTTTGTGAGTTTCTGAGTCTGTAAGTCTTTATGGGAGTAGAAAGTGCCATTTTCTCCTGTGGAGCTGCCGGCAGTTAGCAATTCAGTATGAAACCCACTATGCCAGCAGGGCTATGTCTGTATCAGATAGAAAGTGCACATATGTCCTTTCAATGTGCATCTGCTTAGCTAGACCTCATCATGTGACCCTGTTCAACGGCAGGTCTAGAGGAATACAGTGCCCTATGAGCCCAGGATGGGCCTAAGCAAGCTCGCTGTCCATCGCAGAACCCCAATAAAGCATCTCATATAAAACCCACAGTCTGCCGCCACTCGTTCAACTTAACAAAACAAAACTGCTACCATTCTAAAGACCACGTACTTCTTACTGAAAATGAACATCTTTCCTCCTTTTGAAAAATCACTATTTTGTTTCTGTCAGGAGATTGTTACCTATGTCTCTGGGTACAGCTTCAGCTCTTTCTGCAGCACCTGTAGCCTCAAGAATTGGTAAATTGATAAAAATTCCAAGTTATTTCAATTCCCACTCTCACATCAAATACCAATATCAAGTACTGAAATCAAAGCCACTTCCATTTATAACTATAGAATGTTGTTGTTGTTGCTGTTAGGTACCCTAGAGTCAGTTCCAACCAATCATGGCCCTGTGCACAACAGAACAAAATACTGCCCAGTCCTGGGCACAATTGTTCCTATGCCTGTGTCCATGGACAGAACAACTGTGTCCACCCATCTTACTGAGCGCCTTCCTCTTTTTCACTGCCCTTCCTCTTTACCAAACATGATGTCCTTCTTCAGAGACCGTCTCTTCTGACAATTGTCCAGTGCATGTGAGACAAAGTCTTGCTATCCTCGCCCCTAAGGATCACTCTGGTCCTACTTCCTCCTACACAGATCAATGTGTTCTTTCAATAGCCTTCCCCAGCACAATCCAAATGCATCGATTCTTCTACAGCCTTTTTTATTCGATGTCTAAATTTCGCATACATATACTGCAGTGGAGAATACCATGGCTTGGGTCTTCGTCCTCAGAGTAACATCATTGCTCTTCAACACTCTAAAGAGATCTTATGCAACAAATTCACCTCGTGCAAAGTGTCGTTTGATCTTTTGAATTCTGTTTCCAAGAGAATTGATTAGATGAATCCAAGTAAGACAAAATCCTTGACAACTTCAACTCTTTCTCCATTTATCATGATTTTGCCTATTGGCCCAGCTATGAGGATTTTGGTATTCTCTGCATTGAGCTGTAATCTATACTGAAGACTGAAAGTCTTTATCGTTATCAGCAAATGCTCCAATTCCTCTGCACGTTCAGCAGCGAGGCTGTGTTCCGGCGTACCACAGGCTGTTAATAAGCCTTCCTCCAATCATGATGCCACAGTCTGCTTCATATAATCAAGCTTTCCTGATGATTTGCTCTGCATACAGATTGAACAAATCTGGCGAGAGACTGCAACTCTAACATGCGCTTTTCCCGATTTTAAACCATGCGGTCTTCCCTTGATCTGTGTTCACAGCTGCCCCTCAATCCAGGTATAAGTTCCCAATGAACCCAATGGAGTGTTCTGGAATTCTCATTGTTCTCAAAGTTATCCAAGGTTTATTCTGTCCCACACAGTGGAAGCCGTTTGCATAGGCCTTTGCATAGCACAAGAAAATATCTTTCTGGTGTTCTCTGCTTTGAACCAGGTTTCGTCTCACATCACCAATGATATCCCTCATTTCATGTCCTCTTCTGAATCTGGCCTGATTTTCTGACAGTTCCCGGTCAATGTCCTGCTGCAGCCATTGTTGGATGATGTTAAGCAAGGTTTTATTTATGTGTTACATCAATGATATCATGCTACAGTTGGAGCATTCTATTGTGTTGCCTCTCTTTGGAATGGGTACAAATATGGATCTCTTCCAGTCAGCTAGCCATGAAGCTGTCTTCCAAATCTCCTTTGATACACAAATGAGTGCTTCCGATGCTTCTTCATGAAACTTTTCAACGGTATCCCATTAATTCTTGGAGTCTTGTTTTTGGCTAATGCACTTAGCTCTCCTTGAACTTCTTTCTTCAGCACTATTGATTCCTACCTCCTGAAATAGTGGAATGTCAACTAGTTATTTGTAGGACAGTGATTCTGTGTGTTCTTTCCATCTTCTCTTGATGCCTCCTGCCTCATTCAATATATTGCCTTTAGAATCTTTGAAAATTGCAACCTGAGGCTGGCTCTCTTCGTGAGTTCTTTCAGTTTCAGATATGCTGAGCGTGTTCTGCCCTTTGGGTTTGCTAATTCTAGGTCCCAGCACATTTCGTTATAACATTTGGCTTTGTCGTCTCGAGCTGCCCTTTGAAATTTTCTATTCAGCTCCTTAATTTTAACCGTTCTTCCATTTTCAATAGCTATTACACAATTAAGAGCAACTTTCGGAGTCTCTTCTGATAGCCACTTTGATATTTTCTTTCTTTCTTATATTTTTAATGACTGTTTTCTTCACAAATTATGGTCTTGCCGTCCTCCCACAGCTCATCAGGTCTTCTGTCATTTGTGGTCAGTGTGTCAAATCTGATCTTGAGATGTTATTCGAAATCAGGTGGGACACACTCAAGGTCATATTTTGACTTTTCGTGGGTCTGTTTTTATTTTCTTCAGATTCATCCTGAATTTACATATGAGTAACTGATAGTCTGTTCCCTAATCTGCCCCTGTTCTGGTTTTAGCTGCTGAGATTGAGCTTCTCCATGATGTCTTCCCACAGATATTGTCAATTTTATTGGTGTAAAATTGAGAGTCCATCTCTGTAGTCACCTTTTGTGTTGTTGGAAAAAGGTATCCGCTATGAACCAGTCATTGTTATTTTTTTCCTATCATGTGATTGATAGAATATAATTTCCCTCAAAACCATTATTGTCTGTATTTTAGGTTTCTTAACCTAAAATTAAAATTGTGCCTCAAACCAAACCAAACTCACTACCACCAAATTTATTTTGAATCATAACCACCTTTTGAGACAGACAAGAATGGCCCCACATGGTTTCCAAGGCTGTTGGTCCTTAAGGAAGTGGACAGTCAAGTTTCTCCCATGGAAGGGCATGGGAATTCGAATTGCCAACCTTTCAGCCAAATGTTTAAACACTGCATTACTACGTATTTTCTAGATCAGCGGTTCTCAACCTGTAGGTCGCGACCCCTTTGGGGGTTAAAGACCCTTTCACAGGGGTCCCTGATTCATAACAGTAGCAAAATGACAGTGATGAAGTAGCAATGAATGTAAGTTTATGGTTGGGGGATCCCCACAACATGAGGAACTGTATGAAAGGGTTAAGGCTTTAGGAAGGTTGAGAACCACTGTTCTAGATAGTGCTTAGATGATAACAATATAATAAAAATATAAGCCCCCCCCCCCTGAATATAAATTGCCAGTTTGTCATACTGTGATGGGCCGAGAGGTTTTATGGGGCTGAAGGCTGGGCAACTGGTATTTCAAAAAGACCAGGGCTCACTGATTTCCAACAAGTGTCAGCAGAGTTCCCAGGGTAAGACTAACTAGAGAAAAGGGGTTGGCAATGTGGTTTCAAAAATCAGTCAATGAACACGTGATGGACGACACCAGAATATTGTCCAAGAGAGTGCTGAGAGACAAGTCCCTTAGTATTCAAGGTGCTACACACAAGCCACAGAAACACATGCACGCATACCAACAGTCCTGAAAATGACACTGGACGGGGCAGGGTTCATTGTAGTGGATACGGCACTGCTATGAATCAGAGCGGACTCACCAGCTAGGAGCAACACAGAGAAATTAACATGACCGTTAGTCTTCCTTTAATGAGTATTCAGCAAGATTTGTACATGCCATTGAAATGCCTACAGACACTTGGCTGCAACACACTCACAACAGAGGCAAAGCCTTGGAAATGACTTGAAGACGACTGTGATGTTCAGCAGGCTGTTAAAACATGATGAGTGAGTTATTCTTCCCACCTCTGGACAGAGCACAGCTGCACCACGCACCAGAAGCCCTAGTGAAATGAGGTAAGAGAGTTTCAAGCTATGGAGTGTCTCACAGAAGAGAGCCTTGAATGGATCGTTACTTTGGGAAGGACAATTGAGAAGGGGTTACATTTATCTATGCGTTACAGGACACCTACAACATTTGGATCACACCTGAACTATTTTCTTACCTTTCTCTAGGAAAGGAAAAATAGTCCCAACTCTAGAACATTCTTTTTCAGTTCCCTCGCAGTTTCCTTCATTGCTGCTCCTGAGTGAGATAATGTCTTGGAGCTTTGTTAAATGCCAGACTATTGCTGTAAAGTGTAATGCAATACAAGGACAGATTAAATTTATGGAACACCTTTTATGAGAATATCCCACAGGGCTCTGTGTAATGGCTATAAAGTTGTGAAACACATTGTGGAACAGATTTAATTTTTAAAGCAGCTGAAAAAATATATTAATGATTTACTATCATCATTCCTCATCAAAGGTCTTTAGGAATACTAATAAAATGACTCTACCTATAATTATCTCCATCCAAGTGTTTCTTCATGGGATTCAATCTGATCTTTATAGCATGTAATTGGTCAATCAAAATAATGTTCTGGAGGGGTAAAATGTAGACCTGTTTCAGCCAAGGAGCCATCTAATTTTGGCATTTGCCTCCTTCTCATTCCTTCAGCACCTGAGCGGCCTTCACCTTTTATTGGGATTTGATTTGCTTATAACATTCCCGGTCTGCAGAGCATCAGAGTAATATAAATTTGATAAAGTTGTCTGCCCTTGGATTCTTGCTGGAGAACCAGGTGGAGATAAACCTACTTACTTGAGTAGTTTGCCGTGCCCAATCCCTAGGCATTCTTTGAGATCCACCTCAAGTCCCTACCCTTATTTAGAGGAAATTATGATTACATCCTTAACTTACATCGCACCTATGTCTCACAGCACTTTCCTTAAAATCACTGCCCTCACTCTTTCAGTGAGGGGCCATAATTGACCTCCTAGTCAGGTGATGAACACCCCCTTGCCAGAGTTTTGACACTTAACCCAGGTCTAAACTATCAGTACATCGTATTTCCTTACCACAGTGATTGGCTCAGGTGTGATCAAATCAGAGTATAAATCAAAAGTTTGTTTTAGACATTTGGAAAGCTGTGCTCTCTCCCGATGAATATAGCCTAAAAGCATATGACCCCAATTACCACGGGCAGCTCTTTGTATCCATGAAGCAAGTCACTTGGTGAACAGAACCTAACTTAAAGAGGGCAAGCTGAGGCAATCACAGAGGACGTTAAATGAAAATCTCAGTGAAATATGCCTAAATCCAGTCTGCTCCTGTAAAGTTGTGAAACACATTATGTTTTTCTGGTGACGTGCAGCACTGGGATTTAAATAAATTAATAATCAATTTACTGCCCTAATAACTGTTCTAAGTATAAAAATGATATAATGAAAGGTAGTTTATTATTTCATACAGTTAATACTTAAATAACAATAAAAGAGGTACATAAACTGGATTATGTTATAAAAAGTTTTTAAATATTAATGAAAAAGTATTAAATAATAATTGACAGAAAACAGTAAAACGATTATTTCCACATTGTTTCGTGATTAGCATTCTCGCTTGTAATATTTTTCACTTTTATCTGACCCTTATGGACAATGTGATTTATCCTTAAGCATCTTTGCTCTTCAGCAGTAAGACTCCACTCCATTAGAGGTAGACAACAGTCCTTCTGTTTGATCTATTAGAAAGTTAGGCAACGTTTCATGTTCATCTTAGAAAAATATTTTTAGCTGTTTGAACACTTTCAGGAATTGTGTAATCTTCTTAGAAGATCTCATGGGACTTTGGAGAGCAACACAAAGCTGAGAGGAATCACAGCATGTCACTTTCTGGTTGTTTGGCACGTTTTCCCTTTACGTTATATGTTTGTTTGCTGAAGCAACAAATGCTGCATGTTAGGCCAGGTTGACTAGAGAAACAAATCCAGGGATATATATGAAAGAGCAAAAGTCTATGCTAACCTACATCCCTCCCTGAAGTGCAGATGGCCTAGTTCAATGCACAAAAGCCTAGCCCCAAGCCACACCTCTCCCTGAGGAGGTGCAAAGGTCCACAAAAACATGTGCAACACGAGTCCAGTCTCCCTGCCTTCCTGAGGAACAGACTGTCTATGCAAGATTGGACGAGTCCTGCTTCACGTCCCATCCCCTCCGGAATGCACAAGCCTGTTCCTCCTCCCTCTTCTGCTCACAAACCTCGGGCCATGCCCAAAAGACCCTCCCCAAGCTGAGCAAAACTCCACACCCTACTATGCTGAAACTCCTCCCCTTAGGAAATGGCGTGGGAAGGGAGGGGAGCACATATCTGACCACCCTCTACACAAGGAAGAAGAAGAATATCTTTCCACGCACATCCAAGACCAATTGCCATAGGCAGAGGTCAGGCAAGCCTCCATCCTGCATCCTTCTTTGCAGTCCTCCCACAATACTCTCCTCCCCTGCTGGGCTTGATAAGCCATTGCAATAGGCACACCCAACTCAAAGACAACACTCACAATGAAGAAGGTTCACTAGGGGAATTGACAGGGTTGATTAGGGATATCCACAAGCGAAGATCAGAAAACACAGGGATTTGTCCAAATCATCACCTCTTCTCAGCCCGCAGCCAAGTCACCAGCCTTTTAGCCATATGGTCCCTTAGCACCTGCTTTCATGGCCAGGAAGCCGCCTGCTGCTGCACCTTGTTTCAGGCTACCAGCCGTGCAGCCCCTTGGCTCTGCCTGGGCCTGGCTCCTGTATCTGTTCCTCAGTCTCCAAGGCGGCAGCCTCAGGTGCCTCTGGTCTTGGCCTCTAATACTTCAAGCAGGGACCTCAAGGATGCTCCAATTGTGACTCTTCTTCCTTGATGATCCCAGAACTCGTCTCTATTCCTGCTTCTGAGGTCACTGTCTTATCATCAGGGGGATGGTAGCCAGAGTTGACCTCTATTAGCATTTCATACGCTTTGTGCGCACAGTCCCACCCAAACATTTGTTGGAAGTTAGAGACATGGAGAGAAGGGCCATATTAAGAAATTTCACTTCCCCATATCACCCTTATCAAACGGACTCTGCCCAGCCCTGCTCTTCCCGCCCCAGCCAACCACCTTGCCAGCAGGACTTCCTATCATCCTAGCTGCCTTTTCCCAGGGGACTGAGATTCCAGGCCCTGCTCTCCTGACCCTTCTTTGGCCATTGAGGCCTGTACCCCGTCTTGCCCTCAGTGGGTAAGCACCCTTCTGACAGCACGTGAGTCACATGTCCTGAGCTCAGAAGGGATCACTATCTCTCCCCAAGTCAGCACCCTAATTAGACCACCATACACCATCCAGAGCAGCACCCTCCCCTCCAAGAATGCACATGCTTCTGCTTCCCCCTGGGTCATCAGAGAACCCACCTAACTCCCAGGAAGGTTCCAGACACACCCTTATCCCATAACCCCGCCCCCTTGGAGATCGCCTCCTGTGACCTGGACAATTTGAGTTCTAGTCCTTTAGGACAGGACAGCCGACCACATTAGCTTCACTCTATCTCGGAACACCCTCAGCCCCCTACCCCAAGCTCTCCCACCTACAGCCCAGCCTAGTCCTGCCAGAGCACAGCAGACTGCGTAAGACAACAAGACCCATCGGTGTGCTGCTTTAAGAAGCACACCCCAGATACAAACGGGGGGGGGGGGCAGCGGAGAGACTAAAATTGAAGCACTAGGCAAAAGCACATGAAGACAATGACAACAGCAACAGAAGCATGGTGACAATATTAAACTGAAAAAAACACTCCAAGGGACGGTGTAGTGGTTATCCAGACTGGGCTTTCTACTCCTTTAGTTACAGTCTCGGAAACCCGCAGGGGACTCCCTGGGAGGCAGCATCAACTCGGTTGCGGTGAGTTTGGTTTGGGGCTGGAATAACACTGTCTATTTACTACTTTTATTCCCTCTTTGATGTTTTAAGGCGTGTGTCCCTCCGGCAAGCATGGATCTGCCTTTGTGAGGGAGTGCTGTTGGAAGTCTTTCCTTACCCCCAACCCTCATTGTGTGCGTCAAAGAGTTTCCAGGCTCTAAGCTTGTAATTGGTGAGAGTCAGCAATGTGCATATTGTGGTCTGCAAGCTGGGCTCTGCAAGCGCCTTTCCTTACCCAAGAGCCTTTGGAATTCTTTACCATTGGTTACATTCATGACACTATCGATAAAATTACCTTATGCCACTGAGGGATGTTCTCCATTGTGAAATAACAATTGATACCTTTCCAGTGAACCAGAGACACATAGATAAATGAATGAATTTGGGACTTGCACTTAATCATAGTTATAACCTAAGAACAATGTGTCTTACGACATGGCCCTATGCCATACTCACCCTCATGAAGGGATCATACTATAGCAAAGGGTGGTGAAGAAATCAGATGGTGCCCAGCTGCCAGGAAGAACAGTGACTAGAGCAGCAGTTCTCAACCTGGGGGTCAGACGACCCTTTTACAGGAGTCGCCCAATTCATAACAGTAGCAAAATGACAGTGATGAAGTAGCAATGAAAATAATTTTATGGTTGGGGTCACCACAACACGAGGAGCCATATTAAAGGGTTGCAGCATTAGGGAGGCTGAGAACCACTTTAGAGTCTTAAAGACTTGTCATGAAACAAGGCATCAACTAAGTCCACATGAAGGAAGCACGCCACTTTGTGTGATCCAAAGACTGGGGAAAAAAATCCAAATGCAAAGAAGGGAATGGTATCCGAACTTAAACTCTGAACACTCGGTTTACAGAAGGCTCTGGATGGCAGTGGAAGCCCAAAATCCATTTGCAGGGTCCCCACATGGATTAAGCCTCAGTGACTCCCCTCTGACCATATTGGAGGAACGTGAATAGTCTTGTTATCAACAGAAAAAAACTATAAAGTTGATTACGGCAAATGCTGTTAGATTAAATATAACACCTTATCATTTGAACTCCCCTTTTGACCCATTATAAAGTTGTTTCCATTTTTCATATTTTAAGCTTTCTTTTCAACTTGTAGTACTATCCATCCTTTAAAAAAAAGTTATAAAACCATGAAACACCTCATGAGCTGGATGGACTTGAAAACCATTTTGCTGAGTGAAGCCAGTCAATCACTAAAGGACATATTTTATATGAGACCACCACTGTAAGGCCATGCCGTGACAAAGGTCGGTGTATGTTCTCAGGTCATGCAATCGTCTACTCCAGTCTCCTAAAAACAATAAGGTGGTGTGCCTGCCTAATGTCCATAATCCATGTATCACCCCCTGATTTGTACATCTTAATAACCACTTCGACAGAGGAGGCCTCACCTCAGCTGTGGTCATTTTCTCATTTTGCGAGGACAGGGATACAGCCAATCACTTCCTACCATCTGACATTACTCCAAATCAACACACACTCCCACAAAGGTGCCCAGTGAAATGAACTTGAAATTCAAGTCCATTTACTGGTGTAGGGGGGAATGCTGTCTTGGATAAAGTGAGGTCACTTCTGATGGTAGGTACATTAGGCAGGGCAACCTGCCATTGGGAAACCCACTTAACATTACTTATCGAGATCCCCAATGGGAGAATACACTTGGCATTCTGTTCTGAACTGGGCACTATAGAAGTAGTTTATTTGCAATCTTTGGTGACCCAGACCCCTTGCTACAAACAAACAAACAAACAGGACTTTTGACTCTGTCCTTTCAAGGTGCCCAACATCCATCATACGCCACATCATAAGGATCCAATTTGAAAATATAACTAAGAAAATTGAACTTTACCTTAAACACACATGTAGTAGACTCAAGCAACTGAAATTCTCCCTTTGATTTAAGGCTGGAACACCCTAATATGAGAAGAAGTAGATGACTACTATCCCTAGGTAATGGATTGGGATATCAATGGACATTGGTTCAAATCTCTTGCTTTGAGGGAGACCAATATATGACAACTCATGGCTACCATATATGTTTTATGTTCATACTCATTTTCTGCCTTTTTATGACAGGTCTTTGTCTAGCAAGCATAGTTCTGTCTGTGTAAATTATTGAAATTTCCCCCCATATACAGTCTTCATTGTTTTAATAAATAGTGTCTAATCACTTAAGATTTTATCTGCTTAAGTGAACAATCCATGTATTTTATTCTAAAAAAATCTTACAACACATATCCTTGCTTTTTAGCAACAGTTATTTTAATTCTATATCAATCGTTTAACTATACCATCAATGGCATTACTTTATTCTCCATATTTCCAAATAAAGTAAAATGATAAATTGGATCAGGCATGTATAGAAACCATAGATATATCAATGGATTTGAACTCACCCTTAATCACAGCTCTAATCTAAGAACAAGTAGTCCTTAGGACATGTTTTCAGGAAGAGATCACTGAAGGTATAGGTGCTTTAAAAAAAGAATGGTGAAGAAATCAAGTGGTGTCAAGTGGTGTCCAGCTATCAGAAAGAACAGCATCTCGGGTCTTAAAAGCTTGTCTTAAAACAAACACCCATGTCAGTGAGGTGTCAACAAAGTCCACACTGAAGAAGCATGTGAGCCTGTGGGACCCAAGCTTTGTAAATAATAAAATCCAAGATGAAAGAAAGAAGTGGTATTAGAGCTTAAATTTGAGCAACCGGTTTTCAGAAGGTCTGGATAACAGTGCCCTCTGATGCAGATGTTTTCAGGCTCCATCGAGTCTGTTCTGCCTCAGCAACCATTTCTGTGTGCACATCCATGACACACCGCAAGACTCTCGTCCTCCGTACAACTGTGTTTGTTGCAGCCACTGTCAATCTACCTTGTTGAGGGCCTGCCTCTTTATCTCTGCCCCTCCACTTTACCAGCCATGAGATTCTTCTGCAGACTTGTCTCTTCTAATAACACGGCCAAAGCACTTGAGATTAAGTCTTGCCATCCTTGCCCTAAGAATCAGTCTGGGTGTACTTCTTCTAAGACAGACTTGTGGGTTCTTTTGACTGTCCATGGTACTTTCAGTATTCTTTGCCAACACCAGAGTTCAAATGCATCAATCCTCCTGTGTCTTCCTTATTCAGTGATCATGTATATGAATCCATTAAAATACTGTGGATTGGGTTGATTACCATAGCCCTCGGAGTGATATCCTTGCTTTTCAACTATAGTTGTTAGTGTTACTATGCAGCAGATTTACCTAATACATGGTGTCATTTGACTTCTTGACTATTGCTTCCATAAGCATTGATTTTGGATGCAAGCAACATGAAATCCTTGACAACCTCAGTCCCTTCTCCATTTTATCATGATGTTACCTTTTGACATAGTTGTGAGGATTTTGGTCTTCTTACATCGAGCTGTGATTCACACTAAAGACTGCAATCCTTGACCCTCATCAACAAGTGCGTCAAGGCCTCCTCACTTTCAGGAAGCAAGCCCGTGTCATCTGCATATTGTAATTGTTAATAAGCCTTGCACCAATCCTAATGCCACATTCTTCTTCATATAACCCAGATTCTCTGATTTATGTTATCAGCATACAGATGGAATAAGTAAAATGAGTATGCAATAACACAGATGCTAATTTTTCTTTATTTTAAAACATTCAATATTCAAAAATTTGATATGATATTTTATATGGTCCACACATATTTAATATTATCCACACAGTCAAATGCCTTTGCATAACCAATGAAACACTGGTAAAAATCTTTCTGATCTTCTCTGCTTTCAGACAAGATCCATTTGAGACACACTTAAAACATAAAGATATAAAAGGTTGAAATCAAAAGATGGAAATATATGTATATAAAACCATAACCAAAAGAAAGCATGGATAATGATATTAATATTTGACACAAAATACTTGTGTTGATTTGATTTCTGCCAACTGAATGGTATTTGTGCGGAGGTACTGGCAGAGCACAACCTGCCAATCAGGTGGTAGCCTGGTGTTGCCTCCGTGGGGATGTGGCCTTTTTTCAAGAGAGACAGTAAGAAATCCTTTCTTTCCACACCTCCTCTAGCGCATTAGCTTCCCTGAACCCCATCCCTAGGTCAGAGATCTTGCTGCCTATACAAAAACTTTCTAGATACACACTAGCCTATATTTCCAAATATTCCCTTTGTCTTTGCCTATAGGACAGTCACTACTCCCTAGGGTTTCCTGTCCTTCTACCATCACTTTCCATGTTATCTGATTACTGGGTTTTTCCTGCCTACTTGAATGTTTTCAATCTCTGATGAACCCATCGCCTTAACAGATGTCTCCAGATGTATTTCCAACAGCCAGAGTAAACAGCCCTGTTTCAATGTAGTCAAGCATGAGGTATCTATTTAGTAGAATACCCTTACATCAATGATGTATAAGTAAATAAATGAACAGAAACCAGCAGCTGATCAAGAAACAAGCCCCAAACATATGGCTTTTCGAAACTCCTAAGTATGCCAGACTGCTTAACACATGCCAGAGCCAAGGGATTCATAAATCTTAGCTAACAAGCAGGAGGCCCCTACTCTAGTCCTAGCTTTGGCTTTGAATTGTGAAGTGAACTTGCCAGTGGCCTCACTTCTCTGCACCTCATGTGGACTAAAAGGTGCCTTCTGCCCTTTCCGCTCTCAAGTCCTGCAGCTCCACATCCCTGTGCGACGTCAATGTGAACAACATAAAGTAAGAGAGAAGAATGGATGCCTGCCGCCTATGATGCTGTGGAGAATATGGGTATGCCACGGACTGCAAGAAGAATGAACAAATCAGTCTTAGGAGAAACAACCATCCAAATGCTCCTGAGCACTGAGTATGTTGAAATGCCAGCTCACTTATCTTGGACACGTCATTAGGGATGCTCAATCACTAGAAAACGACATCTTTTTTAGGACATGGATGCTCACTGAAAATAAGAGAAACCATCAGTGAGACATATTGACATAACAGCCACACAATGAACTAAAAATAGCAGTAATTCTTCCCATGGGAAAAGACCAAGTAGTATATTTCTATGTTACATACAATGTCAACGTCAACAAGAGCAGGAGCCAACTCCACAACCACTAACAGCAGCAGTGATCCTTAAAAGAAGGAAGCCGAGCCAGCCAGTCCAGTGTGGGCTTCCTCTGCAGCCCGTTTTTCCTTTCCTGGAACTGGATGCAATGGTCATAAATACCAAAGACAGGGTTAGTGCTGCCTCCAGTGCTGAGCACCGAGGAATATTTTCTCTGTCAAGTTTTCATATTGCTATGAGAAAATAATCATTATTTATAAATTATCAAGGGTTCAGGGGGAGGGGGAGCAAGGAGGGAGGGTAAAAATGAGGAGCTGATACCAAGGGCTCAAGCAGAAAGCAGGTGTTTGGGGAATGATGATGGCAACATACGTACGAATGTGCTGGACACAAATGATGTATGTACGGATTGTAAAAAGAATTGTATGAGCCACTAAAAAAATGATTTAAAATCTTTCATATTGCCTTTTTCTCCTTTCCTCTGTGTTCTATAACAAATTTGGCACACTATCCTCTCCGTATTCTTTAGTAAAAGGTCAAAGCTGCTTGCTTCTCAAAATCCATGGATTTAGATCTAAGGACCCAAGGCAGAAAACACAATCATAGGCAGTATTTGGCACCAGTGGGCCCAGAGCTAGGGGAGAAACATCACCTGTACTACTTCCTACTCACCTTCTCATACCTAGGGGGGTTCAGTTTCCATTCTAGGGCAAAGAGGGAGCGATAGGAAATGCCAGTTCAGGAGACAGGAGTCTTTGGTTCAGTTCATTGCTTGCCTGGAACTAGCTGTGACCTCAACTCTTCCCACCTCTCTGGTTATTCTTGCTATGAAGCCAGGTGTTGGATCCAGATCATTTCTAAAGTCTCTTGCAACTTCTGCATTCAATAATTTCTAAGTTACAAAGCCACATGTAGTTTAATCATTTTTATTGATTACACACACACACACACCAGCAAGGAAGCTTCCAAGCATCCTCACCCACCTACACGGAAGGAAGGCATCAGGTGTACTTGTATTCCAGCAAGGAAGGCACTGGCTGCCTCTGCCCTCCAATTAAGAAAGGCGGTGGACATTCCTTCCCACTTCTAAGATAGGCTCCAACCTTCCCCAATACCTAGCAAGGAAAGCCCCCAGGCATCCCTGCAACCTAGCAAGGAAGGCCCCAGCTGTCCCTGGGTAAGCTAGGTCCCAGCCACATCTGTGAGCTGACAATGAACGCCCCAAACTCACTACCCTGAAGCAAGAAATACCACAATCATCCCTGCATCTTGGCAAGAAAGACCGCAGACATCCTTGAATCTCAGCAAGTAAGGCTCAAATGACACAGCGACCCAGTAAGAAGGATGTAGTCATCTATGGCCAGTCAAGGAAGTCTCCAGCCATCCCAGTAAGCCATCAAGAATCAACTGCCTTCCCAAGACCGAACAGCTCTCCAAAGACGAATAGCAGCACCACAATGCCACAGAATCAGGGGTCAATTGCAGTGCACACACATACACACAACAAACAAGAAAAACATCCACAAGCATAATAACCAAGACTCAAAGGATTCTCTGATGAAGAGACCTTGAAAGAACCAGAAATGTAACTCAGAAAAATGGTATTTAGAAGCCTTTAAGGGATAGAGGAAAGAATGGAAAAGCTGAAAGAAAAAAAAAACTACACCAAATAGTTGTCCATAAGAGAAGCAATAAGATAAAAGAATTAGGCAACACGATTTAAAAAAAACAGTAATAGAATCAGGCAAAAGGAAAACTGAATCAGTGAGCTCGAAGACAATTCACTGGAAGGCAATCAACCAACACTGAGAGAACCAACCAACAAAGTAAGAAAAGGAATCTGAGAAAGCCTATGAATGATCCGGGACACCATCAGGTAAACAAGCTTTTTCTTACTGGAATCCCAAAGCAAGAACAAACTATTCTTATCGTGGCAGCCACCGTGTCAATCCAGATTGTCAAGGATTTTCGTCTTTTTCGCTGCCCTCTACTTTACCAAGTCTGACATTCTTCTCCAAGGACTGGTCATTTCTGACAGTGGGTTCAAAGTACATGAGACAAAGTCTCACCGCCCTTACTTTAAGAAGCATCCTCATTTTAAAAGCGATTTAACCATTTTTTAAATGTTCTAAAAAATAATAATAAAGAGCAAAGAAAAACAGAAGCAGCATTCTGGCTGTAATTCCTCCAAGAAAGATTTGTTGGTTCTCTTTTTAGAAGCACGCTGCCTATTCATTTATTTTCTCAAAACCATTTTATTGGGAGCTAATACGGATACCCTATCATTCCATGGTTCAGTCACATCAAGCAATATTATACAATTGACACCACAATCAGTTTCAAAAGAGTCTCGTCCTTTTTGAACTCCCTGATATCCCCTTTACCTACTCCTCCCCAGGAACCCCGTTCTACTTGTTGCCTCTGTAGATTCATCAATCCTGGGCTTTCATATACCAAGAAAAACGCATAAGAAAAAATTCAAAAGGCTTATCCTTAATGACAAAATACATTCCAGATAAACCCCAATATGAAAACACAGAGGGGGAGGGGGGACTGTTGAAAAACAGATCAGGTCCAAGGAGCATCAGAGAGGGGATGACTCACAAGGTTTTAACCACTCAAGTCAGGTTCATCATTTTGATCTCCTGTAGTCATCTCTCCCATGCTCTCTGTTTGTAACCAGTTTCTTCCCATCCCTCTATTGTGGATAAAGGGAAATCACTGGAGGCTTATTTCCTGTGTAGATCTCACAGATGTATCTTGGGCTTCCACTGTTACCCATGGATTTCTGCAAATCAGAATCTCACAATTTAGGCTCTGATATGATTGCCCCTTTCGGCTTCAGATTATATGATTTAGAATCCTTCAGTCATTTGATATTGGTGTGCTTCTTCCATGTGGACTTAATTGCCACCTCTGTCGGTACTTTTACAATCCCTGCTACCTTCAACATTTTTTACCAGCACCATAAATAAAATGCACCCATGCTTCTCGGGTTATTCGAATTCAGTGTTCAGCTTTCACACGTATATGAAGTGATAGAAAATGCCATGGCTGGTCTCGGATGCACCTGACTTCTCAAAGCAGCACCCTGGCATTTCAGCACTTTTAAGATGTCTTGTGCAGCATATTTACCTAAGGTACTGTGTCCATGATCTCGTGACTACTGCTTCTATGAGGATGAATTAGGGGTTCGAGCATAAAAAAATCCTTGACAACTTCCATGTTTGCTCTATATATCATGACGTGATAGACTGGTCCAGCTCTAAGGATTTCGGTCTTCTGTACATTGAGTTGTAATCCATACTGATGGCGTCAATCCCTGATCATCATTAACAAGTGTTCCAAGTCCTCCTCCTTTCAGCAAGCAAGAATGTGTCATCTGCATATCTCAAATTATTAATAAGCCTTCCTCAAATCCTGATGCTGCACTGTTCTTCACAAAGAGATGAACAGATGAATGAACAGAATGTGATAAATATATGACCAATACCCAGTCATAAAGAGAAATAAAAATTTAATACATACTACAAGATAGATGAAACTTGAAGGTATTATACTAATAGTGAATAAAATAAGTTGGTTACAAAAAGATAATGTTTGTCCTCACTGATGATAATATAATGTAAATAAAAATATAGAAATCAAATTTTATTAGTGATTGGCAGTGTAGGAACATGGAAAGGGAATCGTTACTTGAAGAACACTGAACTTGGATTAAGAATCATGAAAACAGTCTTTTTGGCTGGAACCACCATCTTGCAGTGACCTGCCAAAATGTCAAACACCAAGGGCAAAAGGAAGGGCACCCACTAGCTGCTCTCCAGGCCCTTCAGGAAGCATGGCGTCATCCCCGTGGCCACATACAGGCAAATCTACCAGCAAGGTGACATTGTGGACATCAAAGGCATGGGCACTGTTCAGAAGGGGATGCCACACAAATGCTACCACGGCAAAACCAGACGCGTCTACAATGAGACTCAGCACACCGTCAGCATTGTTGTCAACAAGCAAGTTAAGGTCAAGCTCTTTGCCAAGAGAATGAGCATGCGCATGGAGCACAGAGCCCTGGAAGCGCAGGGACAGCTTCCAGAAGTGCAGGGAGGAGAGCAACCGGAAGAAGCAGGAGGCCAAGGAGAAGGGGACCTGGGTGCAGCTGAAGCACCAGCCTGCCCCCCGCCCCTCCAAGAGGCCCGCTTTGTGTGGACCACTGGGAAGGAGCCCAAGCTGCTGGAGCCCATGCCCGATGAGTCCATGGCCTAGTCTGAAATAAAAACTGTCCCGGGCAATAAATAAATAAATAAAATCATGAAAACATTTGAAAATGGATAGCAGCGATGGTTGCACATGTTGAAAGTAAGTGATATCGCTAAATTGGCATATGAATAGGTGGAAATGGAAAATATTTTGTTATACTTGTGTTTACCACAATTAAAATTCAATTGAGTGGTGACTATTTTGAACACCAGGGTGAGTGGATAGGCTGACACTTTTAGAGAGATGGGTTTTGTGGGATATTTCGTAGCTGGATCTAGATGGCTGCTTTTTTTCTCTCTACATGCCAAGCCAGGTCTACTGCCCTTGGGAAGAACCAGGACAAGGGGTGTCTGCTGCCCAGAGAGCCACAGACCACGCTCTTGTGCCCTGGGCAGAGACGGACATTCTCTCTTCCGTGTTCATTTGGGTCACCCTACAACCATTTCTGAGGGTCAACGTGCTTTCCTCCTGCTTTGTTCGGTTCTCCCAAGTGCTCGCTGGACCGATGTAATTTGTATCACAATATAAGCTGCTTCGCCACAAAGAATGTGGTTTTTTCCAAAGCATGTTTGAACTGTCTGTGGACAAAGCCACATAGGACCAGGCATACCAAAGAAACAGCCCGACTCCTCACCGTAACTCACAAAGACCATCAGGTATCCGAATTCCGATACCACATTTTCATGACAAATGATGCAATGACACCACAAAATGACTGCTAAGACTCTC
Source organism: Tenrec ecaudatus (assembly GCF_050624435.1). NCBI lineage: Eukaryota > Metazoa > Chordata > Mammalia > Afrosoricida > Tenrecidae > Tenrec > Tenrec ecaudatus. The sequence continues at coordinate 165,373,114 of NC_134534.1, forward strand.
AAGTCCAGGCTGCAATTTCAGCAGGAGAAGGAAAATGCGGAACACTTAACCTCTCTGCGCTGGTATACAGGCAAAGGCGAGACCCTGCCCAAGCGGATACCGCCATGAGTGCGGTGCCCTAATAACTTTGAGTGGACAAAGCCCAGGAACATATCAAGAAGCCAGGGTTATAATAGTTATACCCGACATTGCCCCGCACTCAGAGGCCTTGACAAATGTTGGACTGACAGTAGTGGGAGTGAAAACGTCCCATGTCAGGGAACAGATTCATGATGATGGGTGTTAGCTCTCTCGGGGCTCTTCGAGAGTGTAAGAGAGAGTCCACGCAGTTTGTAAGTCTTCCTTCACTGACTCAACATGCAAATAAGGACACAGCCTCATGTTTGTTTCAGCCCTGGAGACCTCCATTACATGCAGACTTGGCTATTATACTTCATTACAGAGGAGAATGTAGAAGCTGCGACTACATTGCTTGACCCACGCATAAGAGGTTCTAGTTCGTATAAAACCAAAGGGGCTCTTCTCAAACGAATTTGAGTGCTGGCATGAGGCAAATCAATGGCTTCATACCAAGGTTCCTAGTATCTCAAGCTTTGAGGAAATAGGTGAAACATTTCTTGCAAGAGTAGTAAATTATTGACAATGAAAGATTATAGAGAGTAAAATGTATAGAGAGTAAAATGAGAGAAATAAATCTTTTTTGGTTTTTTTTTGGTTTGTTTGTTTTTAAACTTTTTTTAGGGGCTCATGCAACTCTTATCACAATCCATACATACATCAATTGTGTAAAGCACATCTATACATTCATTGCCCTCATCATTTTCAAAGCATTTGCTCTCCACGTAAGCCCTTTGCATCAGGTCCTCTTTATTCCCCCTCCCTCCACGCTCCCCCTCCCTCATGAGCCCATGATAATTTATAAATTATTATTTTGTCATATCTTGCCCTGTCTGAGAGAGAAATAAATCTTATAGACTATACACAAATTAAAACGACTACATCTGTAGAAAGAGACAATGGAGAAGCTCAATATCGGGAGCTAAAGCCAGGCCAAGGAGCAATTGTAGAACAAACCTCCAATGGTTCATATGTCAAATCAGGTTGAAGCTGAGGAAAATCTAAACAAGTTCATAAGAGCCAAGGTACAAGCTTGAGCCTATGCCACCTGAATTTTGAGAACATCTCAAGAGCAGATTGGACACATTGCACATTAATAACAAAAGACTTGGTGAACTATGGGATGACGTCAAGACCATTCATGAAGAGAGCAAAAAGACAGGAAAGACAGAAAAGGTCAAAGTGGATGTGAGCAGGGACTCTGAAACTTGCTCTTAATCATATACTAAGTAAGGCACATGGAAGAAATGATGAAGTCAGAGAGGTGTACAGAAAATTTCAAAGGGGAGCTCAAGAAGATGTAAAATATTAGAATGAAATATGCAAAAACCTAGAATTAGAAAACCAAAAAGAACACATTCAGAATATCACACTGAAATAACTCAAGAAAAATCCAAGCCTCAATTTGCAATATTGAAAGAATCTATGGAAAAAATATTGAACGATGCAGGGAGCATCCAAATAAGATGGAAAGAAAGTCACTGAAACCAAAAATAACTATTTGACATTTCTCCATTTCAAGAGGTAGCATATGGTACTAAAGGAAGATGGTCAAGCTGCCCAGAAAGCATTAGACAAACACAAGGCTCCAAAAATTGATGGAATACCAATGGAAATATTTCAACAAGCTGATGAGGCACTGTAAGCACTTACTCATCTATGCCAGGAAACTTAAGCTACTTGGTCAACAGACTAGAAAAGATCCATATTTGTACCCATTTCAAAGACAGGCAACCCAACAGAATTCTCAAACTATAGAGCAATATTACTGATAGCACATGGAAGTAACATTTTGCTGAAGATCATCCAACAATGACTGCAGCGATACATGGACAGGAAGCTACCAGAGATTCTGTCTCGATTCAGAAGAAGACATGAAACAAGGACTATCATTCCTGATATCAGATGGATCTTGACTGAAAGCAGAGATCACCAGAAGGGAAATCCAGGTTCTGATCCTGACTTCATAAATTTCTATGTCACTTATCTAGAATTCCTAAGGAATTTCCTCTTTAAGGTGTCTTCTTATTCTGATAGTCTATAATCAACTGAGAATATTTAAGTTAGATAGAATTATCTGTATCTGTCTATCACAGAATAAAAGTGATACAGCATCAGGATGGCAAAGAGGCATCAACTCCAGTACCAATTTTCATTAATTGGTGATGGCTACTAATTAATGAATTAGTTGGAGTAGGTAAATGTTGATATAAGGCTATTTATTTACCATTCCTGCTGTCAATTCTAATTCATAGCAACCATATAGGACAGGGTGGAAGTTCCCCTAAAAGTTTCCAAGTCTATAACTCTTCACGGAAGTAGAAAACCTCATTTTTTTATCCACAAAGTGGGCTTCTGGTTTCAAACTGCTGACCTGGTAGTTAGCAGCCCAATGCATAACCACTATGCCATCAGGGTTTTTCCAGTTTCAAATATCACAGGGAAATGATGACCCAAGCCATAATTGTACATTCTCCTGGGAAGGGTCTAGGCACACTGAGCTTCTTTATATTAAGAATTATAAGAAAACTTGGAAATGTATTATGGTAATGGTTGAACAATAGGTAAACTAAGGTCACTGAAATAGACACATGAAGAATGCTGAAAAGGCAAATGGCTGTTGCATATATATTTCTCACAATAAAAAACTACGATACACTACAAAAAATATGTTCCTCTGTCTAGTTTTCGTGCATGTTAGTGACTCCACAGGTCTGTCTGAATAGGACAGGCTGGATGAACTATCTGGAGGAAAAACAACGGGACCGACAGTTCCGGGGGGACTTGGGGTGGGGGGTAGGGGGGGGTAAGGAAGTGGTGTTAACAAACCCAGGGACAAGGGAAGAACATGGGACCCCAAAGGGTAGAGAAGGGGGAGTGGCAGGCCTGGTGGGAAATGATCAAGGGTAAGGTTGCTTAGAGAAGAGGTATACTCTAGCCCAGGTGGCGATGAAGCATGGTAGTAGGGCAGGAGGAAGGTCAAGGGAGATGGAGGAAAGAGCTAGGAGTCAAAGGGCATTCATGGAGGTCTAGACAAAGACATGTACATGCAAATATATATAGGAGGTTGGGGAAATAGATCTTTGTGTCGATATTTATAGGCCAAGTATTAAGGTGGCGGAAGGACCTTGGGCCTCTACTCAAACACTCCCTCTATGCATGAATACCTTCTTTTATTAAATTGGAACTCTATGATGCTCACTCTCCCGACACAACGGCTGGAGCCAAAGTGGGTGAACAAGTAAATGTGGTGAAGAAAGCTGATGGTGCCCGGCTATCAAAAGAGATAGTGACTGGGGTCTTAAAGGCTTGAAGATAAACAAGCGGCCATCTAGCTCAGAAGCAACAAAGTCCACATGGAAGAACACACCAGCCTGGGTGATCGAGTGGTCCCAAAGGGATCAGTTACCAGGCATCAAAGAACAAAAAATCATATCATTGACTGCACACCTCCATGATAGGATCGCTGAAGACAAATGGGTGCACAAGCAAATGTGGTGAAGAAAGCTGATGGTGCCCGGCTATCAAAAGAGATAGTGTCTGGGGTCTTAAAGGCTTGAAGGTGAACAAGCGGCCATCTCGCTCAGAAACAAATAAGCCCACATGGAAGAAGCACACCGGCCAGTGCGATCACGAGGTGCCCAAGGGACCAGATATAAGGCATCATGCAAAAAAAAAAAAAAAGATATAAGTGTGTGTATGTATGTGTATTTATGTGTATATGTATATATGTATGTGTATATATATATATTACATTAAATGAAGGGGGAAGTGCAGAGTGGAGACCCAAGGCCCAAGTGTCGGCCAATGGAGATCCCCTCATAGAGGGGCTTAGGAGAGGAGATGGGTTAATTAGGGTGTGAGGTAGTATCGATGAAGAACACAGCTTTCCCCCAGATCCTGGATGCTTCCTCCCCCCAACTACCATGATCCGAATTCTACCTTGCAGGACTGGATAGGACAGAGGCTGTACACTGGTACATATGAGGGTTGGAGATACAGGGAATCCAGGGTGGATGATACCTCCAGGACCAAGGGTGTGAGGGACGATGCTGGGAGAGTGGAGGGTGAGTGGGCTGGAAAGGGGGAACTGATTACAAGGAGCCACATGTGACCTCTTCCCTGGGAGAGGGACAGCAGAGAAGGGGGGAAGGGAGACCCCGAAAAGGGCAAGATATGACAAAATAACGAGGTATAAATTACCAAGGGCATATGAGGGAGGGGGGAAAAGGGAGGGAGGGGGGAAAAAAAAGAGGACCTGATGCAAGGGGCTTAAGTGGAGAGCAAATGCCTTGAGAATGATTGGGACAGGGAATGTATGGGTGTGCTTTATACAATTGATGTATGTATATGTATGAACTGTGAAAAGAATTGTATCAGCCCCAATAAATTGTTAAAAAAAATAAAAAATAAAAAAAGAAGAGCTTGCAATCTGACTACCTGTGGAGTGATTATCTCCTGTTTCACATCTAGTCAATATATTCATGTTCCCTGAAGAGGCAGAGACACTTACTCCTATTAGGTTTTTTAAAGCTAGTTTATAAGGACAAGTTCATCATTAAAGGCATTTGGCTCCAGCCAGAGAAGGGGTTAATGAAGGGAATTACAATGCGACTGTTGGGGGCACACTAGAGACAGGGCTGGAATGGCTTGTCAAACTGACAGAGGGTGATGCTTGCAGTGAGGATAAGGACATCGTTTTTGTGGGTGTCCTGAGAAGAATGTGTTGTGTCTATTTTATAAATAAGAGATACATTCTAACAGGTTCAACCTTTTGGTTGAAGGTGTAGTATGTGGATCCCGTGGGCTCAGCCATGAAGTTTTAAAGGTTGACATAGCACAGGTATTCTTACAACAAAGTACAGCACACAGATTCCAGAAGGCCGCCCATTAAATTGTATCCTTCAACATTGGTCCTGTTTTTAAAATGACCCAGTGAAGAGCCCAAAATAAACTCTCTCTGCAATACTGTTTCCCACTGCCATTGAGTTGATTCCAATGCATACAGACTCTCTAGAGACTGTCATTGTTTGTGTGGGGAGAAAGTCATGTCACTCGTCCATGGATCCACTGGTAGTTTTGAACTACTAACCATATGCTTAGCAACCCATCTCATAACCCACTGTGCTACCAGGGCCCCGATGACACTGCTTATCCTCAGGATAAATCTGGCCACTAAATATGCCTGCAAATCATAGCAATTTTCTACAGTTCGATTTATTTTGTGTAAGAGAAGAAAAAATGAAATGGAAATTGTATGCAGGGACTTTCTTGACTTTATGGCAAGATAAAGATTTTCAAAAGCAATGTGAAAATATGGGACAAAAGAAACAGCCATCGATTCTGAAGGATACAGAAAAAGTAGAGAGTTTAAAAAAAACATATTTTGTGGGATCATTCTCAAAATTATGGCTAACCCAGAGCCCTGTAAACTCCCTGTTAGCCTCAGAAGGTTCCTCTGACAAAGAAGTTCTCTCACCACCACATAGCTGGAGCACCATGTTCAAACCAGGAGCTGCCAACGGATCAGCAGGGCTCTACCTCCTGAAGCAGGAGAGTCAGCACCCATGTCCTGAGTCCGCACGGCCAGTTCCCCACCTCGGATTTCATCGGATGAATAACTTGCCTACACAGAAAGAGAAGCTCAGATAGATACATGGCCTATTTGTTTCGATTTTCAAAACACGTCATCCCACTTGAACCCACTGTCAGGCTCTGTGCAAGATTCTCCTAAACCCTGAAGAATGGAGAACAGTAACTGCAAAGGTAAGGAAGACTGACAGACTTCATCAGCAAACTGCTACTGATTATTTGCCAGAACCACACGCAGTCCTGTCTTTAAAACCAGAACGCTACCCTCATACCCCTGGGGGGTGGATTCACGTATCACATTTAAGAGACTATTTATGGGTATGGACTAAATTGGGTCCCTAGGCAAGTAATATTAACACATTTTATGAAGACAAACAAAATCCAGAAGACCCATCAGCCTTTCTTAAGTGCATTTTTTTTACAGTCCTTAAGCAGTTTGCTGACGGAGACCTGGAGGCCCCAGAGAACAGATGGATGGTTGAGAATATTCCTTTTTATTAGAACCGGTGCTCCAGATATGACTAGCCCCTTTCTTTTAATGACTACAGTGCCTTGTCTGATAAAAAATGAAAACCTAAGCAAGTGTAAGAAGAGCAATCTCTCAGTTCATAGAATCAGCTTTTGAAGACATGTATCAACCAGGAAGAAACAAGAAAAAAGAGAGTTCTAGACCATGAAAATGCAAGTCTCCCCAGGGGCAGTGGCTCGTAGACATGGAGGAGTGGGGAGGAATGGGGTTCCGGGAGGCGGAGGACCCCTAAGCAAACAGGCCAAAGCTAGGAAAGAATCTGTGTGACCTGTGCAAGCAGAAGGAACGTTGAAACAAAAATGCCAGAACCTTCGGGGAAAGCTCTGAACCAGGGGAAGAGTTGGCACACACGTGGAGCCAGAGTAGGTGAGGACACTCCTCAGGGCACGTGTTGAAGAGCCACTCCTGTTGTGAGGGAGGACTCCGATTGACAGGACCCCGGAGAGCACGAAAATTTTCCACCATGTCGAGTTTCCATGAAGTCATTGATTTTTCTCAGGGACACCTATGTTAAATAACCTGACGGAACCATTGTCTAAGAAGAGGTTGCTTATTCTGAATGAACCTGATGATAAATTACTTGGAACTCTATCCACATGATGGAAGGAACGTAAACAGAGAGAAAACACTTTATCACATCACGCCCTTTATATCAGTGGTTCTCAACCTGTGGGTCGCGACCCCTTTCACAGGGGTCACCTAAAACCATCACAAAACACATAAATATTTCACAATATGTAATTACATATTGTTTTGTGATTAATCACTATGCTTTCATTATGTTCAATTTGTAACAATGAAAATACATCCTGCCTATCAGATATTTACATGATGATTCATAACAGTAGCAAAATGACAGTTATGAAGTAGTGATGGAAATAATTTTATGGTTGGGAGTTCCCACAACAAGAGGCACTGTTGGAAAGGGTCAGAGCATTAGGAAGATATAGAACCATTCCTTCATATGCTTATGTCATTATCAGGCTCCGATTTCCCAAGTAAAATGAAAACCCAAATCAACTTTGTTAATGTAAAGTTAACTTCGACTGTACTTCCTGAGCACATATGAATCATACAAGCTGCTCTTCCAGTTGCTCAAATCCTCACGTCGTCACCCAATGGAAGGCTGTGTGTGCTGGGGTTATGGGCGAATGAGATGCTGAGTCAGACCAAATACACTGTTCCAGTCCAAACTGAATTAGACCCTGGTGCCAGACAACCCAGACAAAATAACACCCAATGAGGCACCGAGCAAAGTTGGGTTACACCCTCTCATTTTGAGGTTCCCCCTATGTGGACCACACAGTACACCTATGCTGCCGGTGAAGACCAAGAATACCGTTTGTTCTAGATTTGCAAGTCACTAACCAGGTTGTAGTGACTACCCTCCTTTATTCCCAAACATGCACCGTAAGGACAACCCTGCCACCTGGTTATTCCTGGTTGGCCACTTCAAATGTAAAGGTTGAATTTTTCTGTATCTAAGTAGAAGAGCCAAGTCAAGGACTGTGTGTTTGGGAATGAGAAGAACTTTAAAGGGTATCACTGTGTTGGACTGAGTTCCCACAAGAATTCAAAAACAGCCCCACCCTTTTTTGGACTGCTCTAGCTAAAGCCCTAAGAGGCCTGGCCTCCAGCGACAGAATGGCAAGCCAAGATATATATCACCTCTTCACAGACAGCTGCACAAAAGGGGACTCTGCTCATGATGTTATTCAGACATTAAAAGTTGGGGACCAGGTAGGCTATAAGGTTCCCAAAGCCAAAAGCAAAGTCTTCCCGTGCTCAGATGCTCTGCATAGCTGTAGAACTCAGAAGCTTATTCACGCTTCAAAATAACACAAGAGACCATGGGAATCTTGACCTGAGCCATCTTCCACATGGCCATACCTGCTTTAATAAGCAATTAAGGGGATTTTAAGGCACAAACGGATTTTTATCACATTTGAATTCAATTCATCATCCCAGAGTGGATAGATGACATGACAGTGAAACATGATTATTTGGTCATGCAAAAATGGAGCTTTTTGCAACTTTGCAGACTTACACTAGCTCTATAGTTTAAAACACATATAAACCTCTACTAATGTTACTGTCTTAACTCAACAACCTATACAAGCAGTGAGATGCTCCCAGCAGACAGATTCTGAGGCTGGAGACCTCTGTCTCTTTTGGAATGCTAAAGAATAAGGCTCTCTCATTTCACTTCAGCGTGCTTCCTCATGGGAAAGCGTCACACTAGGCATGGCCCCGCTAGGTAACATCACCACGCTCCTAAAAAGTTTCCTGCCAAAAACTTGCTCTCTCGGGGCTGACATAATAGGGGTATGCCCATCATTAAATTCACTTTTAATTGAATTTTGGGAGATGTGTAATATAATGTCATTAAACATAATATACACTAGCAATGAAGACAGTGGCATTTAAAAAAATAAGCAAGGACAAATTAAGGCAACTAATTTTTAAATTTTTACTTCACAAACTTTTGAATCACAACAACTCCACTATGTGTAAATTTAAGATCTTTTCTCCTCCCTAGAGGCAATTACAGTGCTGAATTTATGTACAAGTCTCTAATTCTTTTTCTAATGACATATATTTATTTACATGTGTTTTAGAGTCACATAACTTTCATTAACTGCACATGTCATTCTGAAATTTGACATATGGTATGTTGATCTAATTGATTCTGTTAATCAACAACTAATAATTTGGGATATGAACATTGTAACTAAGTGAATTAAATATTTTAATTTATTGTGAATATTGGATATCTGAATATATTAGGGACAAAATTTGTTTTGCCTCCTTTCCTGTCCTGAATTAATTTTTCTTTTTGTTCCTCTTCTATTTTGGAAATTTAGAATTCTCACATTCTACGTCTATTCTGACAATGAGTCCTTTACAGACTTAATATGTATACTTAGCTAAAAATCTAAAGCTAATTAATTTGGCTACTTTCTCCACAAACTATTTCTTCCTTTGAGTTCCTTATACTTAGTTTCTTACTTAGTATTTTTCATGCTTTTTGTTAAGTATTTTAAGACTATATTTTTAACTTCCATTTTTCTTTTTTAAAAAATGAGTAGTTTTATTTCTAAATGTTTATCTGTAATTTTCTGCAGTTCATTGTGCATCCCACTCCTTCCTTGTGGATTAATTTCTTCTTTCTTAATCATATCCTTTTGAAGTTTCATTTTTTCCAATAACTGTTTAAGAAAGGCAAACTGTTGTTTATATATAAGAAAATGTCTTTATTCATCCTCCATGAAGAAGCGTAAAAATCTAATTGCAAGATTTTGTTGTTTACTATTTCTAAGATAGTATTCAGGGTTTGGTTTTGTGTTTTGGCATCTATTATTGCTGATAAGAATACTACCTAGAAATGAATCATTCTTTACTTGTAGAAGACCTTTAAAATTATCTGCAATTTTATTATTATATGTAGATGAGAATTATTTTTCTTTATTATTGCTGCTGCCTCCTGTCTCCACTCAAGGTACTTAATCTATCCATCTATTGTCTATCTTGTATTAACTCCAATATCTCTTCAATTTGAAACAATGCTGAGTAATTATATTTCTTCTTATCCACTCTTTTTATTCATGCCTTATGCAACTACTATAAGACATATTGCTTTACTTTATTTTATTCTCCACAGTTTCTAATTTCAGCTTTTTACCTCTCTGTGCAATGTTGTAAATGCTGTTTTTATGTCTATCTTCTCATTGGTACATTTTCTCTAAGGTTATCTATTACATTCATTATTCAATTAAGCTGTCTACTATACATGGATCATTTAAAAATATTTTTCTTAATTTCTTTCTATCATATTTAGCATATGCTGATTGTGCTTTGTATTGTCAACTATTGTGGTTTTGCTTTATTTTTATTCTTTATTTCTTTTAATATTTTAAGTACCTATATGCTCCTGTATAAGTTCACCCAAATAACAGCCGAGGGACCTAATTTCACCACAAAAACTGCATTAAAAATGTGCTGGAAAACTCAGCCTATACACGAGTATATAGGTTATGTATTATCAAGATTCTGTTACCTCTTTCCTGAAGTGCAAAATTTTTGTGCCTAATGATTCTCTACCAAAAAACAAAGTTCATTTTCTTCTTTAACAACTTAGTTAAGCTCATAGTTAGTGTTGACTATTCGCTGTGGGTGTCTTGAGAATGCTGGTATATGGGCTTTCCCTGTACAGAGGAGTATAGATTTGTCTCTCCCCAGAGAAAATTGAGCTTTCACCCATACAGGAACAATTTTTGTTACTTTCTCAATTTAGAATCTCTGGCACACATAAAAGCAAATTACCAAATGGACTGCCATCGAGTCATCTCTGGCTTTGAGCAACACTAGAGCCTGTAAACCGTTTCCTGCGTTTGAGCCACTGACTCTGCAGACAGCAGCCCAATGCTTCATCTCAAGTTCACCAGAGCTTCCTATGGACTTCATTTCCACACCTGGCCCCAAATCAATGTCAGGTTTTCTTGCAGTTCCCAAATCAGTCGGCAAGAGGCTTTATGCTTGTAATTAATATGTGGGACAGTTTTTTTTTGGGGGGGGGGCGGTTGCCTCTTGCATTTTTTCATAGAGCTGTCTTCCGGTCTTGATTTTTTAGCACTTCTTTTAGTTCATCGTATGTGCATGTTAAAATCTAATTCTCAGACAAAGCAATGGTCAGATTTTCAGTATGATTTTCCTCTCTGGAACCCGAGGAAGTCTCCTCCTGGATGTCAAATTCATTTCTCTGTGTACAATTTTGTTGTTTAATGTGTCGACTATTTATATGTGTCCATTCACTCTACCATGCGGACCTGAAATCATCTAATTAACTCCTTAGCATGCTGGGTAATTATTAATCCAATTATTGTCTCGATAGTTTTATTTATCCTGGATTTTGTATATAGAAAATCATACAAAAAAACAAGAAAGGAAAAAATATTTTCAAAAGAGAAATAGCAAAACAAATTGTCAACTTCATGTGGAGATGGAAGATAGCTAGGGTAATCAAAGAACGCCTTTTAAAAACAACAAAGTCGAAGATATCGCACCAGCCAAACTCACAACCTATCACACAGCAACAGAAATCAAAACAGCTTGGTAACTGCTACCATGACAGACACACAGACCAATGGACCAAACTAGAAAGCACATAAAAGAGTGCATCCACCTATATGCAACTGATTTTTTACAATTGGCCAAAAAATATTAAATGGAAAAGAGAAAACCTCTCCAACAATTAATGCCAATAAGTTGGATTTCCATCTGTGGAAGAATGAAAGAGGTCTCAATGCACAAAAATGAATTCAAGGTCATTCAGGTACGTAAATATAAAACCCAGAGCTTTACAGACCATCAATGTTCTCACTGGGACAAACTTAAGGGTCTTAATGCAGGCCATAAACATACTATCAAATATAATAAAGAAGCACACACAATAGAAGAAAAATAATTGAGTGTAAAATATTCAAAATAAGGCATTCTGTGCACCAGAGTTGTAAAAAAGAGGGCCCATGAACTGGAGAAAAATCTTTAGCAATGACCCAACAGAGAAGGGACAATCTCTGAATGGTTCTTCCATGAGCTCTGATACGTGGATCCAAGGAAAATGAAATCCATGACGTCAACCTTTTCTCTGTTTATCGTGATTCTATTGGTCCAGTTGTGAGGATTTGGGTAGACTTTATGCTCAGTTATAATCCATACTGGAAGCTGCAATTTTTTATCTTCATCAGCATGCGTTTCCAGTCCTCCTCACGTTCAGCAAGCAAGGTTGTGTCACGTGCATATTGCAGGTTGTTTATAAGCCGCCCTCCAATCCTGATGCCACATTCTTCTTCATATAAGCCAACCTCTGTGATTATTTGTTCAGCATGTAGACTGAATAAGTATAGTGAGAAGATGCAACCCTGATGAACACCTTTCCCTTGTAATGTTCGCCCACTGCCTCTTCACCTGGATGAGCACAATGAAGTGCTCTGGAAGTCCCATTCTTCCCGAGGTGATGCACACTTCGCTGTGATCCACACAGCCGAATGCCCTGGCAAGAGCAATACCTTTGGGTATTTTCCACTTTCAGCTAAGATCCATCTGACATCAGCAATGATATCTTTTGAATCTGGCTTGAACCTCTGGCAGTTTCCTGTCAATGTACTGCCGTAAGCGTTGTTGGATGATCTTAAGCAAAAATGTACTTGCATGTGATATCAGTGATACTGTTTACAGTTTGAGCATTCGGTTGGGTCATCTTTCTTTGGAATGAGTGCAAAGATGGATCTCTTCTAGTCAGTTGGCCAAGTAGCTGTCTTCCAAGTTTCCTGGCATAGATGAGTGAGTGCTTTCAGTGCTTCAGCAGCTTGCTGAAATATTTCAGTTGGTATTTCATCCTTTGAGCCTCGTGTTTTGCCATTGCTTTCAGGACAGCTTGAACATCTTTCTGCAGCACCCTTGCTTCTTGCTCGTATGCTACCTCCTGAAACGGTGGAATGTTCACGAGTTGGTTTGGATCTCGTGACTATGTTGTCTTTCCCTCTTCTTTTGCTGCTTCCTGCGTCACTCAATATTCCCCCACAGAATCTTTCACTATTGCAACTAACTTGAGGCTTGAATGTTTTCTTGAGTTCTTTCTGTTTCTGAGAGGCTGAGCATGCTCTTCCCTTTTGGTTTTCTGATTTTAATTCTAAGTCTTCACATCCTACATCAATATGTGCACATTTTCTGTGTGTGTGAATACTGGATGTCCTATAACCAACCCTGAGTTTCCAATAGCCCTGGATATTTCTACTCAAAGAAGTGATTCATTAAATCCTTGGCTACATCTTCCAGAAAGTGCACAGAGCAAATTTTAAGTAGTTAGTCTTTCTTTAAATGGCCCCAAGTGGCACAGAGATTTGGGCTCAGACTGTTAACTAAAAGGTCAGCTGTTCAAGCCTCTCTACCTATAGGAAAGAGGAATGCAATCTGCTTTTATCAAGATCTCAACCTGGGAACCTATAGGAACTGTCCTATATGGTCACTGTGAGTCAAATCTACTCAAGAGCCATCATTTTTAGACTCTCTTCCATCATAAAGCACAGTATTTACAGCCCTGCCCCTTCCTTTTACTTTATGTTAGGAGCGAGACTACGGAGGAAAAGTAAGGGGACAAGAAATTTATGTGGGAATCAAAAGGCTGATAGGAGGCCAGTGGGAGGTGAAAATTTAAAACAATGTGGCTGAGTCTCCACATTTCCTATCTTGACCTATAAGAGAGCCGGACAGAAAATCATAACTCTCCTCTCCATTTATTCCCTCCTAACTCACTACTTCTCCAATAACTCTGTCCCATTCTGTCTTCTCCCATCAATATATACACACACAGACACAAGCACTTATACTGAATCCAGAAGGGGTTGGGTAGACTATACAAAAGGAAAACTAACTGTAGTCATGTATGAGCTTCCTATCATTTGTGCATAATTATTGTCTAGCCTAATATCTATGGTGCATGTGATTAACTCTTTGATTCGATTTTATAAGTTTTACTTAAGATCAATACTAAACTGTTCTGTGTGTACTCCGTCTTGTTTGAAGTGCTGCAGTTATAGGAAAGCTAAGGAAGAAGTAAAATATGGGCAAAGTCACATTCAAAGGAATGCCTTTCAGGAAATAAGCCAACCAAATTGAGTTTCACCGACAACAAAAAAGAATTAAATCCACCTCTGGGGCTGGAAAATGCAGCCAGAGATTCAGAATACTTGTAAACAGAGAAACAAACAAGGGGACTGGGTTACCAGCTCCAGTAGAATGGGTAGAGTCTGAGCAAATAAAAGTCAGAAGGGAATTTGAACCAAGTATAAATACATCTAGAGATGTGTGAACAGCAGGTGTATATTTAATATTGGATAAAATGGATTAATATTGGACAGAATTATTATACGTTAAAGGGATTACATATAGTCAGTATACTCTCCAATGATCAAAATTAGGGAAAAGTTGGGAAATTATGTTGGATTGTGGGTATGCTGATGAGGTTTAACAAAAGGCAGAGTCGTTTCTATGTCTGCCTGTAAAGAAGCAGCCACTTGCAGAATAACAGCAGGCACTGACTTGTCCAAGCTGAAGAGGCTGGCAATTGAGAAAGACTAGAGATGGCCAGGATAGAAAGGGTATCTTTTCCTTATTCCTCCTGCTTACAGCTCCTCTCTCCCTTTCAGTTGTGACTGTTTATCAATGCAGCAGAATGTTCTGGGTGGCACAAAGGTTAACTATGCAATTACTAACCAGAAAGAAAGTTGGAAGATCAAATCCACCAAAGGCATATTGAATAGAAGGCCTAATCAGTTGTTTCCAATGTCAGCCATTGAGAATTTGTGGATTGTAATGACCAGGACACACATGGATTGCATAAATCAGAGTGTACGCAAAAGCAAATGGTTTGTTTGTTGTTATTGTTGTTTTCCAGTGAATGCAACAAATGAAAAGCCAGGCTTCAGAGTCAGTTGTTGAAGAGTATATTAAAAATTATTGATAACAGCACCAAATGGAACCTGAGAAATCAAAATCTTTGAATGTTTATTTAAAGAAACACTCTTTTAAACATTGTCTAAGGTTTACTATCTTGCTTGGATTAAAAATAGATTCAACAATGGTAATTCAAAAGGCATTGCTATAAAATCACTAAAACATTAATTTTTTTAAAAGATCCAAATTTGAAGATATAATTTTTCAACATATTCTCCATCTAGAGCTATACATTTCTGAAGGCATATTTTTACATAGCTTACCTCTTCCCCAAATAATTCTGCACTCTCCAATGTACACATCAAAGTGGCAGTTTTGACATCTAGGGGCTCCAACTGTGTTCCCTTTAAGTGTTCCTTGAATTTGGGGAACAAAACGAAGTGAAAGGGGGACCATTCAGGACTGTAGAGAGCATGGGGTAAGGTCTCCTAGGTTACCCCATGTGAACCTTGAAAAACGAGTTGGTGCAGTGTCACTGTGGAAAAACAGTTCCTGGGTACAACCTTCTGATTCTTTTTCTCATCGATGTGGTTTGCAATTTTATTACAATCTCTTCACAATAAGCTCCAATCATTCCTCTGTGTCTTTTGACAAGAAAATGTATTAGATTACCCCTTTGGAATTCCCCAGATAAAGCCAGCATAACTTTCTGTACGAAGGTCTCTGCCTTGAATTTTACTGGCCCAGTGGATCCCCTCAGAAACCACTGCTTTGATTAGATCTTTTTATTAAGGAACCTGAAGAAGACAATACAATCTTTCTTGCTGAAGATGAAGACGACTTCAAGCACCTTTTAAAGAAAGTCAAGATTTGCAGTCTTCAGTATAGATTACCACTCAATTCAAAGAAAACAAAAGTCCTCACAACTGGAACCAGTAAGTAACATCATGACAAATCGAGAAAAGATGGAAGGTTGTCAAGGATTTTTTTCTTGCTTCAATCCTCAATCACTGCTCAAGGAAACAGCAGTCAAGAGATCAAACAATGAAATGAATTGAGTAAATTTGGTACACCAGATCTCTTGAAAGTATTCAAAAGCAAGGATGTTACTTTGAGGACTAAGGTGCACCTGAACCAAGTTCTAGGATTTTCAATCACCTCAAGTGCATGTGATAGTGTGACACTGAATAAACAGGACCAAAGAAGAATTGATGCATCTGAATTGTGGTGCTGGCAAAGAATATTGAAAGTACCATGGACTGCCAAAACATCAAACAAATATATCTTGGAAGAAGCATATCCAGAGTGCTCCTTAGAGGTCAGGACCTGGAGAAAGACATCATGGTGAGTAACGCAGAAGGGAAGCAAAAGAGAAACCCGGCAATGAGATGCATGGACACAGTGGCCTCAGGTCCAGGTGATGTTTCACTGCCGTGCACAGGGCCACTATGATTCGGAAATGACTTAATGGCACTTAGCAGCAGGAACAACAAGGACACTCTACTGGTGACCAGGGAAAGAAATCCTGGTGGCAGAGAGGTTACACACTGGGCTGCTAACCCCAAGGACCAGCAGTTCAAAACTGCCAGCCCAGTCTTGGGAGAAAGGCGAGGCTGTCTCCTCCCATAAAGAGCTACGTCTTGGAAACCCCCAAGGGCAGTTCTTTCCTCTCCTTCCCTTTGAGTCAGGAGGCTGATCAGCTCAATGGCAGTGAGTGAGAGAAGACCCGGCAATTGCATTATTCAGAGGACTTGTCCACCGCCATCCACTGACTACAGCATCATGCTTAAACTAGCTTGGTTTGGAATCACTCTGTGAGTGTATGAACTGAAACCCTAGTAATAATGTGTTCTGGCTTACTCTTGAATTGCTATAAAAGATGAACATCATGAATAATTAGTACTGCCTTCTAGAACTTTTACATCTATAATCTAATTTGGCACAACAGTCTACCAGGCTAGGGAGGGCATATCTAAAACATGGAGCCAGAATGTGGTGCCAGTGTCCTGCTGAACAGACCCCACTCAGGCTTCCTCGGCCACAGCAGGGCTGTGCCATCATGCCGAGGCCCATATTTCAGGCCCACTTAGGGCTGATCCATATGTCTTCTTTGTGGAGTTGGCAGCTGCTGTGTGTGAGTTTAGGTGGAAAATCATGGATATGATTAATCATCTCAGTACACCTCTTGATCATATTTTAATAAAATCATAAATCAGCCCTACAGAGAGCTAAGTTCCAGGAAGCTATCGGAAGAGCTGTGGGAATCACTGCCAAGCCAGATGGTGTTGTCAAAGGCGTTAAGGACTCCTGGGCATGCGTAGGGACCAGCAGACGAGGTCCCAGTGAGAAAAACACCTGGTATCAGTAATGTGGCTCACAAGGACAAAACCCACTCCTTAACCACCAGTTTCTTTGAGACGCTCAATCTCATAGTTGATATTCAGAGCTTAGCCTTAGCATTTATGGTCAGTCAATACGCACCTGCACAGCCACACCTGGGGACAGAATCCTGGCGGGGTGGAGGGTAGAGGGCGGAGGAAGGAGGCCCTCGACAATATAGATGAATGCAATGGTTCTAACATTGGGCTCGAGCATAGGAAGCCTCGTGAGGGGGTGAGGGGCAAGACGGCGTTTCCTTCTGTTGAGCATAAGGTCACTATGGGTCGGAACCAATTCGATGGCACCTAACAACAATAACATATATGTGGACGAACAATATGTACATGCAGGCACATAGATACATTGAAGACATAACGATAGATGCTCCTCAGACAAAAGCAAGTCTCTTCCCAGTTTGGTTTCCTGGGTTTTAAAGTTTAGGACTGTAATCTCAGAGGACAGTTCAATCCATCGAATATAATATATTCAATGTCATAATTCATCATATTCAACAACACTCACTTTCTACATCCTAGTGAAGTCAGTAGCCTCTGAGTTCTTAAAAACTAGTAAGTGGCCACCTAAGAGAATTATTCTACTCGTCAAGGGTAAAAGAAGTCATATAACAAAAGTCTCAGAGAAGGAATGAGGAAGAAGGCTGAGGTCACAACTTAGCCATGACCTAAGATACCCTGAGACCAAAACACCAACTGCCACCACTGACCAATCTGACCAGGATCAGCTGGACTCCACTAGAAGAGGAGAAACCAGGAATGATCCCAAACAGCTCTGTCGTTGGTTGCTATGAGGTTGACTCTGACTTATGGCCGTCCATTGTAAAAATGAATGAAACATGTCATCATCATGACCGTTGGTCTGCTTGAGTTTATTGTTTAGGTCACTGTGTATATTGAGTGCCTTTCCAACTTCCTGAGCACTCCCTGGACTTTCAGGACTATCACCAAGCCTTTCTTCTCCATCTTTTATTCCGCAAACTTCACTGAAACCTATACACCATGCAGTAATTCTATCGTCTCATAAGAGGGTCAATAGCATAAACTGCAACAAACACGCTTCTGTAGTACAACACACAGAGAGGCGATGGGAAATAACCCCAGAGGGTAGGATTAATCCCTTTGTGAATAACTGATCTAAATTGGCATCACAGAGACTAACACTTCACCCTCCTAATGATATGAGTGCATTGGACCATCTTCTCTCTTGATTGTGTGCATTTTAAAGGCTGGGGGGTAAGGGGAGGCAAAATGGAAGGTTGGTTACTTACACCAGCCTGAAAATGCCAATTATGCCATCTTATCCAACTCCTTCTTAGTGATATCACATCACTGAGAATTGGCTATGATGGGAATAGTTGTAACAAGGAAATCAGAGCACTTCTTTTTCTTTCGTTGTTAATTTTGGAGAGCCAATGGTTAGGTCTTTATTGATACGCTGCTGGATATAGTCACTATTACAAACAAGTAAGAGGTGAGAAAGGAATGTTTCAGAAGCTGGTGAACCTTGGAAGATGGCAATCTTCAATATCTTAGTTCACAATTCGCTTCTGTTGGTGTTTGTTGTGAAGTGCCATCAAGTCAGTTCTGACTCATATGCATCAGAACAGAAAGAAACACCACCCAGTCTTATGCCATCTCCACAATTGTTACATTTGAGTTCATTGTTGCAGTCACTGTGTTAATCCATCACTTGAGGGTCTTAGTTGTTGCTGCCTCTGTCCTTCAGCCAGCATCATGTCCTTCTCCAAGGACTGATATCTCCTGGATATCATGTGATGAAATGTCACCATCCTTCCTTCCAAGGAGCATTCTGGCTGTACTTTTTCAACACAGATTTGTTTATTCTTCTGGGAGTCTATGAGGCATTCAATATTCTTTACCAGAACCATCATTCAAATATATTAACTCCTCTTTTATCTTGAGGCAATTGAAAATATCATGCCTGGGATCAGGCGCACCTTATTCCTCCAAGGGACATCCTTGTTCTTCAACGTTTTAAAGAAGCCTTGTGCAGCAGATTTGCCCCAAAGTCAATGTATTGACATCTTGACTGCTGCTTCCATGAGCGTTGATTGTGGATCCAAGCAAGGTGAAACCCTTTACAACATCAATGTTTTCTCTGTTTATCACGATGTTATCTATTGGTCCAGTTGTAAGGTATTTGGCTTCTTTATAGTCGGTTACAATTCATACCGAAGGTTATTTTCATCAGCCAGTGCCTCATGTCCTTCTCATTTTCAGCAAGCAGTTATGTCATCTGCATATTGCGGCTGTGAGTGAGCCTTTCTCCGATCTTTCTACTACGTTCTTCTTAGATCATCTGCTCTGCATACAGATTGAATAAGGATGATGAAAGGATACAACCCCGATGCATATCCTCCTGATTTGAGCTGCTCAGTGTTCCTCTGTCCTCTTTGAATGACTGCCTCTTGTCTCCATGTACAGGTCCTGAATGAGCACAAAGAAGGGTTCTGGAATTCCCATTCTTCTCAATGCTATCTACAGTTTGTTTTGATCTACATAATCAAGTGTCTTTACATAATCAATAAAACACATGTAAACATCTTTCTGGTATTCTCTGTTTTCAGCTAATATTCATCTAACATCAGGGATAACATCCCTCATTCCAAGTCCTCTTCTGACAATTGCTTGAATTTCTGGCAGTTCCCTGTCTATACTGCTGCGAAATGACCTTCAGCAAAATTTTATTTGCATGTAATGTTAACAAAAAGTTCAATAATTTCCTCATCCTGTGAGACCACCGTCCTTCAAAATGGTTACATATCTGGTTCTTTTCCAATCAGTTGGCCAGTGAGCTGTCTTCAAAATTTCTTGGCATAGACAACTAAATCCTTCCAGCTAAATTCATCAGCTTGCTGAAACATTTCAATTAACATTTCAATAATTCCTAGATCATTTTTCAAAAATTATTTTAAGTGCAGCTTGAACTTCTTCCTTTATTGTCACCAGTTTTTTATCACATGCTACCTCTTGAACCGATTGAATGCCAACTAGTTCTTCTTGGTAGAGAGACTTGGTGTATTCTTCCCATCTTCTTTTGATGGTTTCTGCATCATTCAATATTTTACCCATAGTATCTAACCTTGAAACTCAAGGCTTAATTTTTTCTTTAGCTCTTTCAACTTGCAATATGCTGAGCATGTTCTTTACTTTTGCTTTTCTAATGCCAGTTATTTGTACATTTTAATATAATACAATTTACTTAGAAAAATTTTAATCTAGGCAGACAATGCTCATATCTTTTGGAACTGTTGCCCTGGCCCAACCCTTGAAACATTGACTGCTAGGACTCTACCCGGCTCCTCTTCCTACTGGGGATTGTTAGGAAGGCATTGGTGTGGGTAGAGAAAGAATGAGGTTTTTAAACGAAGCAAATCTCGTACTCATGCTAGCAGGAATGTCTGATCTTTCCAAAGCCCCAAACTCCTTTGGTAACCTTGTTTTGTGGTGTTTTTTTCTTTCAATACTGTTCCAACACCAGGGCATAGGCTGTTACAATTCTTTTGAATAGCTGAATTATGGACTCTGATTATCCAGAGTCCATCTGGGAAAGAAAGGACAGTAGGTGAAACAGAGCAGACACTACTCCAAGCAGCATCTCAGAAACAGTAAGCCATAGGATAGTGTGCTGTAGAAGCCTGCAGGCCACAGAACTCTGAGCAGCCCATTTTGAGAATTGCTACTTAATGAAGATGCCTTTGTGTTACCGATTTATCACTGCCTCTGACTGGGGCTGCACTTTTCAGGATGGGGAATATTAGCAAGAATACATTAAGTGCTGGTGTAAATTAAAAGCCAAATCATTCTATAATCAAACAGTCATTATCCCAAAAGGAATTACTCACCAAGAAGCCTTTTATCAGTATTTATTGCTCTATTATATTATAATGGGATATTTAATAATAAAATATATTGATTAGAATCTAAATTTGATTCATACAAAATTGTAGAGGTCCTATATATATTCATACATTTTAAATTTATATTTCTTGCTGCATTTTAGTTTGTCTTGATCTGCAGGAACAATTAGGGACATATCCTCTTTGCCAGGGAACAACATATGGGAACTCACTGGATCAGTAATAAATTAGGCATTGTTCTTGGCTACTCTTAGAGAAATTGAACATTATTACCTAAGTTTACTTCATATCTTCCAGTATTCTGCTCCTTATCAGTGAAGATAGCAAGCCTGTTTCACTTATTTTAGATACATCATCAGTGTGGTAGTTACATAATCTGGTGCCAATTTGAAAGGATTATGAGTGAAGGGGTGGAGTCTAGTCTGTCAATTGGAGATAGCCAATGAGACCTCTGTGTGGGCCTGGCCTTCCCCCTGAGAATTCTGGGAAATCCTGTTTTTCCTCCTTAGAGATGAGAGACACTTCTCTCTCTCCACTCGCTCCCTGCAAGACATCCCTGAGGACAAGACACATGGCACTACCTGTTAGACCCCTGTCCCTGGGAACTGGTGAAGCCATGTGGAGACCTCTGCTAGCGCTGAAGTGCTTACAATGCCACTGGATCAAAAGACTTTCTACCCACTGGCCTGTGAATTTCCTGCATTCAGTATCGTTGCATATGTTTCATGAGTCCGAAGAGGACTTATAGATTGGTATCAGATATATGGGATAACATTGGACTTGATGGAGTAGATCTGGACTGGGCTGGGAGGTTTTCTCAATATTTAATTGCTCTTGTCTACAAACCTATTTCTTATACACATATGAGTGTCCATGAATTTGTTTCTCTCGTCTATCCAAACTAATACAACCAGGAAAGACCAAACATTACAAAATGATACCATGTTTGGTAAAGAAAAGGGTCAACTAAAGGGAGGAAAACTCTCAATGAAATGGATTGACACAAATCTACAACAATGATTTTAAATATATCAATAGTCATGAAGATTGCACAGGTCCAAGGAATTTTGTTCTGTTATATATTTGTTATATTTTGTTCTGTTGGTGCCAACTTGATGGCAGCTAAAACTATGCAAGGGGGGACCCCCCCCAAAAAAAAAACAGATAAAAGCTCTGCTAGGCAAAACTTTTGTAATGTGCATTTTTACCACTAGGCACACATCCATCAACTCTCTCTGAGTTAGTGCACCCTGTGGCATTGCCTGGGAAGGTTCTCTCTGGTCATAGTAAATGTTTTCGCAAAAGCAGTTTCATTCGAACCTTGTTTTTTGTGATGGTCAATTTAAGATAATAGCGTGTAGCTGTGAAATTTTGTTTCCTCCTCAGGTAAAATGCCAAAGAAACTGTTGTGATGTTGAACACAGCTTACAAGAACAATGCTATGGGAAAAACTCAAGTGTACGAGCAGTTTCCTCATTTCAAAAAATGTGAAATGTCAATTGATGACAAAACTCGGTCTGGACTTCCATCAACTTCTTGAATGGATGAAAATATTGACCTGTAGTGCAATTGGAGCTCATTCCAAAAGGTCAGACTGTTACTCAAGCTTTCTATTTAGAGGTTCTAAAAAGATAGCATTAACAGTGTGTGACCAAAAAAGCCTGATCTATGGCAGACAGGGGACTAGTTTTGCCACCAGGACAATATAGCTGCTCACGTAGCCATCTCAATGCACCAGTTTCTGGCAAACAACAGCATGCCCCATGCACCTTACCCACCTCACCTCATTGTGTGCGACTTCTTTTTGTTTCCTCAATTGCAAAGGGACATGAAAGGACAGAGATTTGGTGACAAAGAAGAAGTGAAGAAAATAACAAGGAAGGTGCTGTCAGCCATCCAAACAGATGAGTTTGAAAAATGTTTCCAAGAATGGACTCGCAGATTTGACAACTGTACTAAGTATAATGGAGCATAATTTGAAGGTGATAAGGTTGATTTGTAAAATAATTTAAATTCATTACTTTGAAAAAAATTCTGGTTTTGTTGGGGTATACCCCCTTGTGTTCTAGTTTAGGAATTATAAAATCTCAACCTGTTACATGCAATTAGAGTAGAGCTTGGAAAGAAGCTGACAAGACCAAGATTAGGAGTATGTGAAACAGGACAGGCAAAAGGTGAAGAATGAAAAAGAAAATAGAAAGAAAAGGACAAAAATAGGACAAGAAAGGAAATAAGGAAGAAGGATGGAGAGAGACTGCTAATTAAACATCTCAAGCTTTGAGTTTTGTAATGCTGCTGAAAAAAAGGAGGATTTGAGGGGCTGGTTACCTTATATGGTCTCTTCCCATAAGGTCACTATCAGTTCTCCAAAATCATCTCAAAGTGAGCAAAAAAATTCCGTTACTAATAAAACAGTTTCAAAATGGGCTGCAATTCCCCTTCCAAACTGATTGCCCCCCTAGTCACCTTGGTGAAAGCATAAATATCACATTGTTAAATACGAAATTCTCATACAGATAGTGAGCCCATGTCAACATTTTACCAAATTCATTAATGTGAAAAATACCCAGAATGAAAAATGTGGTTCAATGAGGATATGAAAAACTAGGTCTATACTGTCAGTGAAGAAAGAAATACTGAGAGGATTTACACTATTAGTGGAGAAAGCAATAAAACAGATTAATATCCTATACGTCAATAAAACCATTGCCTTGGAGGTTATCTTTTTAACTAGTCATTTTAAAAGCTAGACTCCTTATCAGTTGTCTACAAATTAACCTATAATTGTACAAACATAGGTCTTTAACAATTGCTAGTCAAACAATTATATTCCCCAAAGTAGTCAGAGGACCTCCAGGTGGGCTTGTTAAATAATGTTTGAGAATCATACGTCAAAGACATGAAATGTTTTCATTTTCTTCTCAAATTTTAGGCTATTTTTCCTGAGTAGTCACTTTTTACAACTCGCACGCTTCAGATAGGATTTCTCCTCTGCTTTCCTGAACACTGTTACCATCCCCAAAGAATTACACCTATTTTATTAGTTATTGGTCGCTGCATGAAAAATTACCACTAACTTGACAGCTTAAGACATCACATATTTACCACCTCACCATGTGTGTGGTTCATGACTCTGGACTTGGCTGAGTCAGGTCCTCTTCATCATGGTCCGGAGCAAAGCTGCAATCAAGGTGTCGACCAGGATTGGAGTCTTGTTTGAGGAATGGCTTCACACTTCCAAACTCATGTGTTTCGGGACAGAGGGCCTAGGCTCTTTGCGGGCAGTGTGCGAATGAGTCCTTCAGTTGCTTGCCCTGTGAACCTTTCCATGGGGCAGCAAGGAGAGAGTCCACAGAGTCCACTAGCAAGTGAGAAGTCACAATTGTGGGGTTTTTTTTCATTTGTCTGGATGATTTCTGCTCTTCATATATTCCCGCGTTTTCCAAATCACCTGCAATAAATATGTATTACTTTGTACTGTGGTAGCTCACACAAATGCACACACACACAGACACCGTGCTGTCATTAAGTTGATTCTGACTCATAATGACCTTACATTTATTGAAGTAAGAATATACAAATAACAAAGTTTGCCATTTAACATTTTCACATGTATAATTTAGTAACTTGAATTCTATTTATCTTAAGTTCAACTATTATCACTATCCACTTACAACTGTTTAATCACATTTAATAGAAACTCAGTGTCCCCTGGCCCCCCCTTCTCCTCTTCTCTCCTGCCTCTGGCAAGCACTAATTGGCTGTTGTCTCTATGTACTTGCTTATTCTAGAGATTTCATATAGGTAGGATCAAATAATATTTCCTACCCTTGTTATGCATTGAAATAGGTGTTTTAAACCATCATCTCTATGTCTATGGTTATAATCCCATTTGGGAATAATTATGTTATGCTAATTAGCTGGGATTAATAGAGAATGTGTCTTGAATCAGTTGCTCATAATAGTTCAAAGGAGTAAATTAATAGATGGTACTTATAAAAAAAATAGCACCTGGGGTCTCAAAGTTTTGTCTTACAACAAGCAGCTATCTAGATTAGATGATAGTTAAATTCACATAGAATAAGCATACCTGCTTATGTGAGCCAAGGATTGTAAATAATGAAATCTAAGAGCAGAGGCAGGAAATGTATTAGAGCTCAGTTTCTGAGCAACCAATTTGCAAAAGGTTATGGAATGCCCACAATCCATCTCCAAGTTCCCAGGTGGATGAATTTCCAGTGAATCCCATCTGACCATTGACCAGGGATGAGAGTGGCCTCGCTATCAGACAGGGTTTTGGGAAGTGGACTAGTGCAGGTACAGTTAGGCTACAATTGAACACCTTTCATTTGTTCTCCTTTTTGACTCATTTTCAATTTGTTCTAGTTTTTATTATTTTCTGTTATCTTTTCAGAAGTTTTTGCCAATTACTAAAGTTAAAATCTTACCAAACAAGTTTTTTTCAGGAAGTAACCTACCTCATTGGGAACAGAGAAGAGTTAAGAAGGCCCTTCATGTAGCTAAGAAAACGTAACTCATTCAATAATAAACACAAAGCAATTTAATCGAAGATGCTGTAAAAGAAGATCAGGAAAAGAGTACCAAAATATATTATCAGAAAAATAATTATTATAAAACCCATAGTGCCATTGAGTAGTTTAAAAGAGTAGACTCATATTTCACTATTATTATTTTAATCTTAAGAGTTGTCTCTATGAAGGGAGATACCAAGTAGAAAATCAGTAACTCAGAGAAGATAAAGCACTGAGAAAAAGGTGAAGCGTCACTGAGCAGCATTCAGTGAATAAGTTGAAGAAGAAAAAAAGAAATTAAGGCAAAATTGGAAGGACACAGAAATTTAGGTAAAATTGAAAGGACAGAATAAATACTGGTATAACCACTAAACAATATACCAAAAGCAAAACCAAATCCATTTCTGTCAAGTCAAGGCAAATTAATATGAACACTAGAGCACAGGGTGAAACTGAGTGGCTGAGGGTTGCAATCACCAACCAGACAGTTAGCAGCCAAGAGCTTAATGACCGCATCAGTCATTAAGCCAGAATCAAGTTTATATAGCTAAATAAAAAATAGAGGGGCAAGATGGTCAACTGCACACACACGTAGATCCTTCTCAAACAAGTACAAGAAAATTAGCATTAAATAAATTGTTCCTCTCAAATAGTGTCTCACATAATTCTTTAAATAAAATAAAAACAAGACAAGAAGCTGGTTCTTTGAAAGAATGAACAAAATTGACAAACAGCTGGCAAGCTTAAAGGAAAGTATAACAGATGAAAGGAGTGGAATATATATAATATATTAATATGTATTAATTTGCCATGATCGAGCAGAATTCATACCAGGTATGAATTTCAGGCAAGGATGGATAGACATTGGGAAAGTAATCAATGTGATCCACCATATAGACAAAACAAAAGGTAGGAACCATATGATCATATCAATTGATAAAGAAATGATAGTTGACAATATCCAACACTCACTCCTGATAAAAAACACTCAACAAAATAGGAATAGAAGGGAAAACCCTCAATCTAATAAAGGCCATATACACAAAACCGATGACCGACATGTTGCTCAACACAAAGAAACTGAAAGCATTCAAATGGAACAGACTTTAAAGTGTGCCAAGGGGTTGGAGGGGGCAAGGGAGAGAAGATAAAACAATAGACTAGATAGTAGGTGGGTGTTACCTTGATGATGTGGAGGATGGTGTCCACATGAGGAAGAAGATAAATCAAAGAATGGGTGAAGGATTGATTATTTAAACTGTTAAATACAAAATTGATGATCTGAAATGTGTACCCCCACCTAATTTACATAAATATTGGAAACTAAATACTACCTTTTCTATCTTTAAAAACTATAAACAAAAAGAGTATAGAGACTATATGTAACAAACTGGCAACAGAAAGCCAACATATATATTTCATACAGTGAACTGTAAAAAATTTCAAAATAATGAAACATATCAAAAATACAATTTAAAAAATGTTCATGAAATCAAGATTTGTTTACACATATTTAAAAGAAATCCTCTGTGTGTGGCAGGGAAAATTAACCAGAAGTATTGATGACATGACATACGCTATTTAAAGTTATTGAACTTCAAGGGGATATTGACTGTATCACAGACTGTCAGAAGAACAATCAAATCTATTTTGGAAGAACAGCCGTAATGCTCTTTGGACGTGAGCAGGCCGAGACTTCCTTTCACATACTTTGGAAATGTTCTCAGGAAGGGGCAGTCCCTGGAGACGTCCATCATGTTTAGCTACAGGGGGTCATCAGAAAGAAGACCCCCAAGGAGCTGGATTGACTCACTGACTGCAACCACGGACTCAAGCAGCAGCATTTGTGAGGAAGGGGGCCAGCCCAGGCGGTCTTGTGTCCGCATACTTAGGGGGCTGGAGTCAGATGCGGGAACGACTTAACAGCTTCTCTCGCCATTTTCTGTCACTTCCACCAAATAATCGGGTGGGACCGGCAAATCAGTTCTGTGTAAATGCTCCTCGTGGGTCCGTTTCGGTTGCCTTTCCCTGTGTGGAAGAGCCCTCCCAGAGGCAGGCACAGATTCCTGGGACACCAGGAGACGAGTCGCCTGCGGAGTCATGGGAGCCCTGCCTGAGCCACTCAGGCCACGAGATGCACCACCAAGACCACTGGGCCGGGGAGGCCGAGGACAAGGGACGGCATGACTGAGACTTGGCTGCTGGACGAGAGGAGGTACTGCTCTGGGCCGAGAACTGTCCTTAATGTTCTCTGATCCTGGCCTGAGGTAACCTGTGAACTTCCCGAATAAACCCGCATAATTGTGAGAGAGGGAAAGAAGTGAAGGAAGGAAGGAAGGAAGGAAGGAAGGAAGGAAGGAAGGAAGGAAGGAAGGAAAACTATTTTTGGCAGCTGGAGAAAAATATAAAGTGACAATTGGGTTTGCCTCAGCAAAATTCAAAGCCAGAAGACAATGTAACAATATATACAAATTATTTCTAAGTGAAGAGATTATAAATCAAGTTTCTTACATCCCGCCAAATAGCCCTTAATTTATAATGACTTCAGACAAAGGTGTTTAACAGGAAAGAATTCAAATGACATTGTTCTTTATAGGGCTTCTTTAAGGAAAGTGCTGAAGTAATCATTTTAAATGTAAACAGTTTAAGTGCTCCATGCAAAAGATAGAGTAAAGGACATTTCATAATAATATAAGGGTCAATACAGCAAGAAGATATAATAATTATATTTCCAATATGCACCTAAGATTATTGCACTGTTAAGCTGGGTTGTCTGGCTAAACAAATCCAGTGACACTCATTTATGTATAAGAAAGAATTTTATATCAAGAACAAAAGAGCCAAAGCTATCTCTTTTTTTGGTCTCTCCACAGTTCTAGTGACAAGTCTTTTCAAATGCAAATGTCTTGGCTGTCTACCTTGCCAAGCTTTCTTTGCACACAATTCCTAATACCCATTTAAGAGATTCAATTTAATGACTGGAAGCTGTGGGCTTAAAAATTTCAATCATACTTCTCAATCATCATTTCTATCACACATTATATAAATAACAGTAGGTAGAAGAAATAAATATAATGCTAGTACAGCCAAATCCTAAATACAATTCTTAAAACGGTCAAATCCAATCCTTTAAATATCAATGATCTCATTCCCATGTAAAATGGTCGAATTCTCATAGCAGTATCAAATCAAGGACAGGCCTTCTATCGATCATCTGGACTAAACAGCGTGGCTTTTTGCCTCATAAAAGTTCAAGAGGAATTTTCACCCCCTGTGCTACAATTTAGCATCCATTACATTCATTTTGGTAAGAATAAACAGAGACACCTTCTAGGAATCAAAAATTTGACTCTGCATGTCCTCTCCAAATAACAACTGGTAAACAGAGTGGCCATGTCTGATTTCTGCCTATCTGAGGAAGGAAAAAACAATTCCATCCAAGTGCCATAAGGCAGAAGTCAGACAAGCCTCCAATCTCCATCTTCAAGATTTGTTTCGTTAGCACCCCACTCTACCGGGTACAATGATGTTAGGTCATGTTGTCTAAAGAACAAACCCAATGACATTCATCGATGTAGAAGAAAGATTTATAAGAAAGCGTTATATCAAGAAGCAATTATATAGAAAGAAGGCATCCCATTCTTCAGATTCATGTAGCCACATGCCAATGGCATGAGAAGATCAAAGGCCAGTGGGTGCAGAGTTGTGTAGATCCAAAGTCAGTGGGAACTTAACCGGATGCTGACAGCTCTCAGGGAGGTTGTCAGCAGAGTTCCAGCAAGCAGGAAGGTGAATGGGGCAGCAGGAGAAGGAAGTTCCCAAGTTCTTTGCTTACAGGAAGGCCACAGCCCCAAGGAAGCATAATCAGGTTGTGACCTGATTGACAGGTTGAACTCTATCCTTACACCTTCATTAAAACTCAAGTTGACATAAAATCATCTAACTACCACATGCACCAAATTACATGAATCCAACACTGACTAATATGAAAAGAGAAATAGATGATTCCACAATAATGTTAGATTTCATTAAACCATTTACACAGAGGAAAATAATTACACCCAGAGATTACTAAGAGCACTGAGAATTAAAATACTAGTTGGAACTGAAAAAAATTACAGAACAATCCACCCAGCTTTAGAGCAGGACAAGTTCTCTGCAGGAGCAAGTGTATCATTTTCCGGAATCAATCAAAACAGATCTCAACAAATTTTAAACATCGAAGTCATTACCAAGCTTATTCTCCAGCTATAATGAGTGCTCTAGAAATCAAAAACATGACACATAAGGGGGAAATGTGTGAAAACTAAATAAAATATGATTAAATAATGATCTCTCCCCTCCCCACCCTCATCTGTCAGTTTGTCTGTTGTGGTTTCTTGTGTGCTGCTGAACTCCTGGAAGCTATGTCATCACTATTTCAAACACCAGCAGAATCACCCTGGTGAACATGTTCCAGTGAAGTTTCTTAATGAAGAACAGACTAGGAAGAAGGAAGAGGAGGCCCACTCATGAATAATTCCTCGTTGAAAACATTATGAATAGTAGATGAACCTTTTGTGATACAGTGTCGGAAGACAAGTCCTTTGGGTTGGAAGACATTGAAAACATGTGTTTTCAGAGAGCGGCCTCATCAAAGAGTTGACTTTAGTGAGGTGGATGGGGCAGAGCTTTTGAGACCTGATGGAGCACAGCTAGCTGATGGGACACAGCTCAAAAGCAGAAGAAACAGCTGCAAATATCCACTAATACTCAGAACATAGAATGTACCAAGTATGGATTTAGGGAAATTGGAAATCATCAAAAATATACAATGGATCTCATAAATCTTGATATGTTAGGCAACAGTGAGCTGAAATGTACTGGTATTGACCATTTTCAATTGGAGGATGATATGGTTTCTATGCTGAGAGTGGCAAATATCAATCACCCAAAAGAACATTGCCATATCTATCTTGAGTGTAATGTTCCCTTTAATAGCATAAAATCTATATACCTACAAGGAAGACCAGCTAATAAAACTATTAGTCAAATTCAAACACCAACTATTAAAGCCCATGATGAAAAAAAAAGAAGAATTCTACCAGCTTTTTCAGCCTGAAACATAAAAAAAAATATGTGATCGCGATACATTTATAATTATCAGTAATTGGAAGAAGGATCAATAGCTGGAAATGTGGCGTTGGTGATAGAATTGAAGATAAAGATAGCATGGCAATGTTTGCAAGACCAACCATTCCTTCATTGCCAACACCTTCATCAACAAATAAAAAGGTTACTTGGGCCTTGCCAGGTGGGATACACAGGAACCAAATTTTCTAGTGACGGGAAAAATAATGGAGAAGCTTGCTATTATTAACCAAAACAATGCCAGAGTTTGGCTATGCAACAGACTATCAGCTGCTTATGTGCAAGCTCAAGTTGAAGCTTAAAAACATTTTTTAAGGCCGTAAGAGTCAAAGTATAAACTTGTGTATACCCCACCTGAATTCAGAGACAATTTCAAAATCAGTAGATGCATAGAACACTACTGACAGATTGTCAAATGACTTGTGGGATGGGATCAAGAACATCATACATAAAGAAAGTAAACAGTTACTGAAGGCAGTGTGTTGGTTAGAGTTTATATCAACTAGACATGCCCTGTGAAGGTAGGGATGGAGCCCAATCTATCAATTAGGTGACAAGCTGATGGTACTTTCTTGGGTGTGGTCTTTTGTATGACAGAGACTTTATGAGAACTAAGCTCTCTCTTGCCTTTGCCTTCTGCTAGATCTTTATCTTGCACTGGTTCATCAATCTCTTGTGTCACCTACGGATCCCAAAAACTGTCAGCAGACTGTCAACCTTGGATTAATTTGGGTGACCTCAAATCCATTTACCTCTGCATCCACCAGCCTGTGACCCTTGTGCTTCACCATCCCATGTCCTGTTCATCTGCTTCTGCAGCTGCATGAGTCAGGAGCCTTCACCTTATATCCAACCTACTCACTTGAGCCAGACTGAACTTAACTATTTCTACAACTGTATAATCCATTTCATGTCATAAATCTATTTCTGTATGCATACACACACGATTGTCACCAGTTTTACTTCTCTAGAAAACCTAACCTAACACAGGCAGGAAGGAAAGAAAGTAAAGGGGGGAAAATATCAGAGAGGCTCCAAAACTTGTTCTTGAACATACAGTAGCTAAAGCAAATGAAAGAAATAATGAAGTAAAATGTCCTAACAGAAAATTTCCAAGAGACAAAGTAAAGCATTATAGTAAAAGTACTGGGGGGGGGGGGAGGTCAAGTTTCAAATTGCAACATTGAAGAATTATATGGTCAAAATATTGAATGATGCAGGAAACATCAAAAAAGATGGAAAGAATACACTGTCCCTGTGCCAAAAACAATTGGTGAAAATTCAACTTTTTTAATGGGTATTGTATGGTCAAGAACTGAGGGTATGAAGGAAGAAAGAAGTCCAAGATGCGTTGAAGGCATTAGTAAAAAACAAGGCTCCAGGAATTGACGTAACATTGATGGAAATGTACTAGTCTAAGCTAAAAACGCTGGAAAGAGACCCAACCGCCTAGAAAATCTCTAACTGCCTACTCTAAAGAAAGGTGACTCAACATAATGCAGAAATCATCAAATAATATTATTAATATCACATTCAAGTAACTTTGCTGAAAATAATTTGTGTTTGCATCAATGTGTAGATGGAGCTGCCAAAAATCCAAATCAGTTTCCGAACAGCACTTGGGATGAGGGATATCAATTCTGGTGTCACCAGATGGACCTTGGTTGAAAGTAAAGAGTAACAGAAATTTGTTTACTTGTGTTTCATTAACTATAAAATCTAGATCATAACAAGCCTTGACTGATATTGCTAAGAATGGGAATTCCAGAACACTTAATTGCACTTATTTGGAAGCAGTACACAGACCAAGAGGCAATCGTTGAGACAGAACATGGTATACTGCATAGTTTAAAACCAGGTATGCGCAGGTTATAACTTTTCACTGTTGTTTTTTAAATCATTTTATTGGGAGCTCCTACAGCTCTTTTAACAATCCAGACAAACCTGTGCCAAGCATGTTTGTACATATGTGCCATCATCCTTTTCAAAACATTTCTCTCTAGCTGAGCCCTTGGTATCAGCTCATTTTTCCCTCCTTCCCCCGCCCTTCCTCCCTCCCTCCCTCGTGAGCCCTTGATAATTTATAAAGTATTCTTATTTTCATATCTTACACTGACCACTGTGTCCCTTCATCCATGATTCTGTTGTTCAAACCCCTTGGGCGGAGGGGTGGGTATACATTGATCATTATGATCAGTTTCCCCTTTCTCCCCCTACCTTCCTCCTAACCGCATAGTATTGCTACTCCCATTATTGTTCGTGAGGGGTTTATCTGTCCTGGATTCCGTGTGTCAAGAACTCTTTTATGTACCATTGTACATGTTCCAGTTTAGCCAGATTTTTAAGGTAGAATTGGAGTCATGATAGTTGGGGGAAGGAAACTGCACCCTGTCTGGCTTGTCCCTTCCTTGTGATCCTTCTGTGAGGAGATGTCCAATTGTCTACAGATGGGCTTTGGGTCTCCATTACTCTGCGACTCCCCACTTCCCTTCATTCACATTGATATGATTTTTTGTTCTGGGTATTCTGATGCCTGATACCTGATCCCATTGACACCTCATGATCACACAGGTTGGTGTGCTTCTTCCATGTGGGCTTTGTTGCTTCCCAGATAGATTGTCACTTGTTTATCTTCAAGCCTTTAAGACCCTAGATGCTACATCTTTTGATAGTCAGGCACTATCAGTTTTGTTCGCCACATTTGCTAATGCACCCATTTGTCTTCAGCGATTGTGTAGGAAAGGTGAACATCCCAGAATGCCAGGTAATTGGAACAAAGTGTTCTTGCATTGAGGGAGTACTTGAGTAAAGGCCTAATGTCTGATACCTTAACATTTAACATAATATATGTACATACATCTATGTCCCTATCATTATATGTAAATACATTTATATATGTATGTGCCTGTATTTATACCTCTATAAATGTCCTTGGCCTCCTACTTCTTTCCTCTATTTCCTTTTACTTTCCTCTTGTCCCATTATCATGTTTGACCTTCATTAGGCTTTCATTAATTCCTCTCAGCTACATTGCACTTGATCAAGCCCCACCAGGATCCTACGCCCTCCTAGCTATCAATTTTAGAGCACTTGTTGTTCCCTTGTCCCTGGGTTTGTTGGCTCCCCACTTCCTTTCCCCACATCCCCCTCTTCCTACACTGATAAAATGACTACAGTCTTCAGTATGGATTAAACCTCAACACAAAGAAAACAAAAATCCTCACAACAGGATCAATAGACATTAGGATAAATGGACTAAAGGTTGAAGTTCTCAAGGATTGTACTTCAATGTACAATCCACACTCATGAAAGCAAAACAATCAAAGAATATATTGCATTGACAAATCTGCTCCATGAGACTATTTTAAAGTATGAAAGAACAAATACGTCAGTATGAGGACTAAGGTATGCCTGAACCCAAGACATGTTATGTTCCATCACCTCCGATGCATGTGAAAGCTGTACAATGATTGCCAGAGACCTGAGAAAGGATGGATTGAATCATGGTGTCCGTGAAGTATATTAAAAGTACTAGGTGCTACCAAACGGACCAATAAATCTACTTGGAAGATGTACAACTGGAATGCTTTTTAAAAGCAAGGATGGTGGGACTTAGTCTCATGTTATGAGACTAACATACTTTGGACATGTGATGAGGAAAGACCAGTCCCTGGAAAAGGATATCATCTTGGTCATATGGAGGGTCAGCCAAAAAAGAGGAAGACACTCAATGAGATGGATTGACTTAGTGGCTGCATCAATAGGTTCAAATGTCACAATTGTGAAGATGATAAAATATTGAGCAAAGTTTTCTTCTATTGTACATGGGTTACTATGAATCAGAGCTGACTAGTAAGCTTCTAGAAACAACAAAGGAAAAATAATTGGCAACATGAAATATGCAAATGACACAGCCTTTCTTGCTGAATATAGAGAGGACTTGAAGTATTCACTAATGAAGTCCAATCCCAGAACCTTCAATAGGTGTTGCACGTGAAAATCCTCACAACCGGACCGAGATATATAACATAAACAGAGAATAGATTGAATGTGTCAAGGATTTCATTTTACTTGGTTCTACCATCAACAACAATGGGAGCAGCAGTCAATAAACCAACTGATAGGTTGCATTGGAAAAATCTACCACAAAATAACCCTTTAAAGTATTAAAGAGCAACATAACACTTTGAAGACTAAGGTGCCTGACTCAGGCCTTGGTATTTTCAATGGCCTCATATGTGTGTAAAAGCTGGACAATGGATAAGGAAGATCGAGGAATTGAAGGCTTGCAAACATGGGAAGGAGTATTGAATATACAATGGGATGCCAAAGGACAAATAAAACTCTGTCTTGGAAGAAGTAAGAAGAGAGGATGATCAGACTTTACTTCATGTACCTTGGACATGTTATTAGGAGGGCCCAGTGCCTGGACAAGGACATCATACTTGGTAAAATAGGGGTCAGCAAAAAGGAGAACAACCCTCAACAAGATGGATTGACACAATTCTGCAAAAAAAACTGCTCAAGCACAACAATTCATGTAAGTACAGTTCACAATCACTTGCCATTATTGTTGTGCGGTACCCTGGCCTGAATTCTGAGTCATCGAGAAATCGGCAAATTTTAAGTAATTATCCCTCTTTCTTATGTTCAAGTCCATTGTTGCAGTCATTTGTCCATCCGTCTGATTGAGGGTCTTATGTTCAAGTCCATTGTTGCAGTCATTGTGTCCATCCGTCTGATTGAGGGTCTTCCCACTTTCACTGTACATCTACTCTATCAATTATCTTAGACTTTGTTCTCTAGAAACAAAACCAATCAATTTTATATATGGATATATGCAAGAAGATTTAGTTCAAGGAAATAGGTCACAGGTGGCTGTTCTTGTTAGGTGCTTAACTGCGTCAGTTCCCAAACACAGCAACCCTATCCACAACAGAATTAAACACTGCTCAGTCCAGC
Source organism: Tenrec ecaudatus (assembly GCF_050624435.1). Lineage (NCBI taxonomy): Eukaryota > Metazoa > Chordata > Mammalia > Afrosoricida > Tenrecidae > Tenrec > Tenrec ecaudatus. The sequence continues at coordinate 165,408,707 of NC_134534.1, forward strand.
ACCATCCTAGCAATTGATCCCATGCTTTCATGCATCCTTGCCGCCCGTGTCAATCCTTCTCCTTAAGGGCCTTCCTCGGTTTCACTTTACCAAACATGTCCTTCTCTAGGGAGTAGCCTCTCCTGACAAGCAACATGCCCAATGTATGTAAGACAAAGTCTGGACATCCTTACCTTTAAGAAGCACCCTGCCCTTACTTCCTACAACACAGAAGGGTCTATCCTTTGACTAGTCCGTGCTACTTTCAATCTTCTTCTCCTAGCTTTCCAATATTCTAAAGAGGTCGTGTACAGCAGATTTACCTAAGAAACTCATCTTTTGATTTCTTCATGGCTGCTTTCATGAAGTTTTCATTGTGGATACAAGAAAGATGAAATCCTTGACAACTTCCACCTTCCCTCCATTTATCATGATATTACCTACTGGTCCATTTGTGAGGATTTTGGGTCTACTTAACAATGAGTTATAGTGCAAACTGAAGGCTGAAAATCTTGATCTTCATCAGCAAGGACTTCAAGTCCTCCTCACTTTCAGCAAGCAAGGTTATATCATCAGTATATTTCAGGTTAATAAGCCTTCTTCCAGTCCTGATGTCACATTCTCTTGATAGTGGGGTGGGGAGCATATAAGCATATAAGCCAGCTTCTCTGATTATTTGCTGAGGATATACATTGAATAAGTATGGTGAGAGGATACAACCCTGGCACACAACTTTCCTGATTTTAAACCTGGAAGTATTCCCTTGTTCTGTTCACATAACTGCCTCTTGATCCATGAACGTGTTCCAGATTAGCATAATCAAGTGTCCTGGAATTCTCATTCTTCTTGAGGTTATCTATAGTTTGTTAGGACCCACACAGTTGAATGCTTTGGCAGAGTCAGTAAAACGAGCATACATCTTTCTGGTATTCTCTGCTTTCAGCTAACGAGATCCCTTGTTCCACATCTTTTCTGAATCGGCCGGAACCTCTGGCAGTTCCTTGTCAATGTACTGCTGCCATTGTAGTTGGATAATCTTCAGCAAAATTTTACCTACATGAGATATCAAAATATTATTCTATAATTTGAGCATTCTGCTGTGTCACCTTTATTTGGAATGTGTACAAATATGGGTCTTTTCCAATGAGTGAGCAAAGTAGCTCTTTTCCAAACTCCCTGACATACATGAGTAAGCCCTTTCAGGGCTTCGTCAGCTTGTTGAAACGTGTCAATTGGTATTCTGTCAATTCCTGGATCCTTGTTTTGGGCTAGTGTTATCAGGGCAGCTTAACCTTCTTCCTCCAGTATCATTAGTTCTTGCTCATCTGCTACTTCCTGAAATGGTGGAATGTCAACTAGTTCTTTTTGGTATGACTCCTCTTTCCATATTCCATCTTCTTTCATCCTTCCTGTATCACTCAATATTTTGCTTATAGAATCTTTCAATATTGCAATTCAAGGCTTGAATTTTTTCTTGAGTTCTTTCAGTTTAAGATATGCTGAACATGTTCTTCCCTTTTGGCTTTTTAATTCCAGGTTCTGGCACATTTTCATTATAATGTTTGACTTTGTCTTGTCGAGCTACCCTTTGAAATTTTCTGTTCAGCTCTTTGGCTTCATCCTTCCATTTGCTTTAGTTACTCTATGATTAAGAACAAGCTCCAGAATCTTTTCTGACATCTACTTTGATCTGCTATTCCTTTCCTGCATTTTTAGTGACCTTTAACTTCTTCATCATGAGGTTCCTTTTTCTTTTTAAAACAAATCATTTTATTGGGGGCTCTGACAGTTCTTATAACAATCCATATATCAATTGTATCAAGCACATTTGTACATATGTTGCCATCATCATTTCCAAATTATTTTCTTTATACTTGAGCCCCTGGTATCAGCTCCTCTTTTTTCCCCTCCCTCCCCAACCCTCCCACCTTCATGAACCCTTGATAATTCATAAATTATTTTTATTTTTATATTTTATACCATCCGCTGTCTCCTTTCACCCATGTTTCTGTTGTTCATCCCCCTGGGGAGGGGGAGTTTGTACCTCAATCACTGCCATCAGTTCCCCCTTTCTCCCCTTCTCCTCTCACCTGGCCCCTACCCTCATGGTATCACTACTCTCATTATTGGTCCTGAGGGGTTTATCTGTCCTGGAGTCTGTGTGTTGAGAACACTTAGCTGTACCAGTTTACATGCTTTGGTCTAGATTTGTAAAGTAGAACGGGGGTCATGATAGTGGGGGTGGGAGCATTAATGGACTCAAGGAATGTTGTGTGTTTCATCAGTGCTATACTGCACACTGGCTGACTCATCCTTTCCTTGTGACCCTCCTGTGAAGGGAATGTCCAATTGTCTACAGATGGGCTTTGGGTCTCCATTCCAACCTCCCACGTTTAAATGGTTGTTTGTTTGGGGTCTTCTTATACATGATACCGTCAATATCCACTCCTACAGGATACTACTTGATCACACAGGTTGGTGTACCTCTTCCATGTGGGCTTTGTTGCTTTCTTGCTAGAAGGCTACTTGTTGATCTTCAAGCCTTTAAGAGCCCAGATGCTAGATCTGGTAATAGCCGGGCACCATCAGCTTTCTTTCACCGCATTAGCTTATGCACTCCTTTTGTCTTCAGCGATCATGTCAGATAGGTGAGCATCACAGCATGCCAGGTTATTAGAACTAAGTGTTCTTGCATTGAGGGAGTACTTGAGTAGAGGCAAAATGTCCATCAGTATGGATTGCAACTCAATGTAAAAAAAAAAACAAAAAACCCAAATCCTCACAACTGGACCAATATGTAACATCATGATAAGGTGAAAAAAGGTTAAAGATGTCAAGGATTTGGTCTTGCTTCACCCACAATGGATGTCTATGGAAACAGAGATCAAACGACATATTGCGTTAGGCTTCCAGGAAAGAACGTCACTTGGAACACTAAGGTGCGCCTGGCCACAGCCGTGGTATTTTCAATCACCTTGCATGCATGTGAAAGTTGACCCCTGAATAAGGAACACCGAAGAAAACCTGATGCACGTGACTGATGGTGCTGGCAACGAATATCGAAAGGTCCATGGGCTGGTAAAAGAGCAAACAAATCTATCTTGGAAGTATCACAGGCAGAACGTTCCTTAGAGACCAGGATGATGAGACTCTGTCTCTTGTACTTTGGACACATCACCAGAGACCAGGCCTGGAGAAGGCGTCATGCTTGGTGGAGTAGAGGAGCAGTGAAGAGGAGGAAGGTTCTCAACAAGATGATTGACACAGTAGCTGTAAGGACGGACTCAAACTTAACAATTGTCATGGTGGCACAGGAATGGGCAGTGTTTCCTCTGTTGCACGTAGGGTGAACTATTAGTTGGAGCCTACTTAACGACACATAATAATAACAGCAACAAAATATTTCATAAGGAATATTATTATAAGAGAGGAGGAAGAGAAATCTTGCAGCAGAGTACAGGAAGGACAACGCATGGGCCCTGGGACAAGCTGGTAGGCTGAGTGTCATAGGCAGTCTGGCTCTGCTTCTTTACCCATGATTGGGAATCTAATCTAATCTAATCTGGATTCTTACCCTGTAACAATTACTAAGGTAGCGAGGACTTGAACAAAGCAATATCATCCTGGGGGAATCATCAGGGTAGTTGTACACTACTGTGTTTTAATATTTGTGGGCTTGCCACCAATTTAACAGGGTCTTGAACAAGGTCACAAGAAAATAGCATCTATCTCTCTGATGAACTGCTGATGCACAACATCTATTATTGTGGTTGGCAAAATAAATCTGCTTTTATAGGCTGTTTGCTTTCTAAAGTGAAAGTCTAGGGAATTACATTTGGATCCATTTTTCTGTCAACCTTTAAGACATGTGAATGTGCTTCAGTACTGGTACTTTCTTCAGGGGACTCCAATTCTATTCTGACCACTCAATCAGTTAGTCAATCAATCAACCCATCAGGCAAAGTTTAAAGGTGGGTGCTGGGGCCTTTCCAAGTGTGAGTTAATTGGGCATGGTTAAAACAAAGGAAGCTCTGGGTGGAAGTAAACAACAGCATGGGAGGTGTGCAAATATAGAAAGCTATTCATTTCCCACTCACAAGCATAGGCTTACGTCTGATGCAGTCGCGAGGCATAAAAGAGTTTGGAGGAGGAGGAAGAATGACAGTGGAGGGCACGTGGGATTCAACTGTGAGTGCTCGAGAAAGATTCCAAGTTGATTCTGCAATGTGTCGCCCTGCACAATTCCCTAGGTATGACCTCACTTAATCTAAGGAAGGAGCCCTGGTGACTTAGTGGCTATGCATTGGACTGTTCTAAGTAGGAACAGCAGTTCAAGACCACTTGCTATTTTTCAGAAGAAAGATGAGGCTTTCTACTCCCACAGAGAGCAAGAGTCTCAGAAACTCACAAGATAACCTCTACCCTGTCCTAAAGGCTCACTATGAGTCTGCATTGATTCAATGGTGGTGACAATCTAAGGGAGCCATAAAACAGGGCAGAAGTCTATATGCAGAGAGTGACCATTCTTCACCTGACACCTGTTTTTTTAAATAATGCTGAGCTTGAAATTATGTGACCTGATTTATCTCAAAATATGCATATATAACAGACATACACACAGTTGATTGATAATTGACTCTAAGCTATAGATTATGTACTTTATAAAACAGCTAACACTCTACCACTGTGAATTGTAGATTCTAAAAGGTTTTGCATCTGTGTAGAATGCACCTGTCTGTGAGACAACTATGCAGTCTGTAATGCTCTGGTTGGTTTGTCAGCTGCCAGTAAAGTGGGATCCGATTCACAGTGACACCATGAACAATGAAACAAAAAGCTCCCTGGCCTGGCACCGTCTCCATGATCAATTGCCAGTCGGATCATTATGATCCACAGAGAGTTCACTGGCTGGTTTGCAGAAGGGCATTGCCAGGCCTTTCCCCCTGGTCTCTCTCTAATCAGAAAGGTACACCAAACCATGTTTAGCATCATGGCAACACAGAGACCTCCACTAAAAGATGAGTCACAAAAATGTAAGAACTCCACTGGCTAGGAATGAAACTTAGATCTCCTGTATGGTAGGGGTTCTGTATTCTTTAGAAAACAAAAACAGTAAATATAAATATATACACACACACACATTTATATCAAGAAGGTGACTCACACAATTGTAGAAGTAGGTAAATCCGAATCAGTTCAAGTCCCTGGATTAAGGCAGATGTTAAACTGGCACTTTTTCCTGATTTCCATAGCTCCTGGGGCTGATGAACCAGAAGCAAAAAGACAAACCAGGAAGCAAGAAGAGCACAGCCTGGTGGAGGCAAAGACAGATGAATGTAAGTTTAGCAGTTAGGCTTATACTTGCATTGTTGAATTAATCCAAGGTCAGCAGACAAATGTCAGGCTGCTGATAGTTCCTAGGGGTTGGCAGGCAGCATGATGAGCTGGTGGCTCAAGTCCAAAGAGCCAAAGGTCAAAGAGATAGATGCAGGATCCAGGCCAACAATAACTCCTGCTTAAACAGGAGTAGACCACATTCCTGAGAAAAACTCCCTTCCAATTGCACCAGGGCTGTGACCTCAGCAAGGAGGATGTACTCCTCCTTAATCCTCCTCCAATGACTTTGCTGCGCAGACCAGATCTCACCATAGAGTTGCTACACTATGGAGGATGCCTCAACTGACAAACTACTGTGAAAACGGATCCAATCAAATTGAAATAAAACCATCACAGAAGGTACAAATTCTATCACAGAACCACTCTTCTTCTCTCCCGCCAGTGTTATATTACCTTTAATTTGATTAAATAAAAATTCTATCAGACATGATTAATTGAATGCTTACAATGTGACTATAACTGTAGTAGATGTCATGAGAAAATGAAAAAGAAATGAGAGGCAGTCCCTGCACAAACATTGACAGATCCTTATTGCAGTCAAATCTCCCCTGTCACTGGAAAACTTACCCACTTTAAGACTACTGAATATAGTTTAATAATATTAACTATACTCACATGGTCACTACTCCTCTGCTAAGTTGCCATACTGTGATGATTACCGGGGGTACGGTATTGGAAGCGGTGCCCCCAGTGCTTCCAATACTGGCAGAGTCATCCATGAGGAGCATGTTTCGATAGAGATGCCATAAAAGACACACTGGGAAGAAGCAGGCCAGCCACTTTTGAAGAGTAGGAAAGCGATGTCTGATGTCGTGTTGGAAGATGAGTCCCTCAATGGGGAGGTACATAAAATGCCGCTGTGGAGAGATGCCAACCTAATGGCATGAATGGAGTCAAGCTTTGGGGGGGTCTTTCTTTATTGATGGGCATGACGTAAAATGAGAATAAACATCTGCAAACACCCATTCATACTTAGAATGTGAAATGTACAAAATATGAGGCTAGAAAAGCTGGAAGTCATACAAAATGAAATAACACGCACAAATATAAATATTCTAGGTTTGAGTGGGCTGCAATGAGCTGAGATCATCCATTTTGAAGTAGAAAACAGTATGGTTTACTAGGCTACGAATGATAAATCAAGAGGCATGGCATCTCATTCATCGTCAAAAAAGATATTTCAAGATACATCTTGAAGAACAATATTGCCTGTGTTAGGATAATGTCTACAAGGAAGATGAGTAATACAATTATTTTTAAAATCTAAGAACCAATTACTAAAGTGAATGGCATAGAAATTGAAGAATCCGACTGACTTCTTTTACCTGAAATTGATCCAATATGCAGTCATGACACTGAGAATTACTGCTGATTGAATACAAGAGTTGGAAACAAAGAGGGAGTACTGGTAGTTAGAAAATATGACCTTGGTGAAAGAAACAATGCTGGCATGATAGAACTTTTCAAGATCAATGACTCATTCATTGCAAATATATTTTTCAACAACATGAACAGCACTGTACACGTGGACAATGTGAGCTAGGAGACACAGGGATCATGCCATGACATCTGTGGAACAAGATGATGGAGAAGCTCAACATCACCAGTCAAAACAAGGCCAAGGGCTGACAGTGAAACAAACTGTCAATTTCTCATATGCAAATTCAAGTTGAAGCTGAAGCAAATTGAAACGAGGCCACCAGAACCAAACACAATCTTGAGTATATCCCACCTGAAGTTAGAGACCATCTTAAGGATAGATTTGACACACTGAACACTAATGATGGAAAACCAGATGAGCTCTGGGGTGACATCAGTAACATTGTTACTAATGCTAATGTTCATTACAAAGATAGGAAAGACCAGAGTGTATGACAGAAGAAACCCAGAAACTTGTTCTTGAATGTAGCGTAGCTAAAGCAAATGAAAAAATGATAAAGTCAAGGAGCCAAACAGAATATTTCAAATGACAGTTGGAGAAGACAAAGTAAAATATTATAATGAAATGTGAAAAGACCTAGAGTTAGAAATCAAAAATTGAAGAATATGCTTGCCATATCTTAAGCTAAAGGAATTGAAGAAAATTTTTGAACTTTGACTTTCAGAAGGATGGTATAGAAAAATATTATAATATTACAAATCAAGGTGTGAATTTTTTACCAGTTCTTTTCGCTTGAGATATGTTCATGTGGAACCTGTATATGGAAAAGAGGCAGAACGTTTCAGCAGAATGCGAGAACAAAGGATGGTCTAAAATCAGGAAAAAATGTGTGTCAGAGTCCCAGCCTTTCACCATACTTATTCAATCTAAGCAAAAATTCTGAGAAGCTGATCTCTATGAAGACGAATGTAGCAATACGATTGAGGGAAGACTTATTTACAAGCCTTGATATACAGATAACACGATTTTGCTTACTGAAAGCAAGGAGTACTTGAAGTACTTGCTGGCAAACATAAAAAATTGGCAGGGCTTCAGTATGCATTGTAAGTCAATATAAACAAAACAAAAATCACCATCCTGAGCCTGTAGATAACAGCATGATAAATGGAGGAAAGATTGAAGGTGTCAAGGATTTCAGCTTGCTTAGATCCACAATCAATGCTCACCAAAGCAGCAGTCAAGAGATCAAATGACACGTTGCATTTGACAAATCTGCTGCATAACACATCTTTAAAGTACTGAAGAGGAGGAATGTCACTCCAAGAGCTAAGGTATGACTGACCCAAGCCATGGTATTTTCAATTGCCTCTTTTGTGTGCAAAAGTTGGACATTGAATAAGGAAGCCGAAGGAAGAATTGATGCATTTGAATTACAGTGCTGGCAAAAAATACTGAAAGTCCCATGGACTGCCAAAATAACAAACAAGTCTGTCTTGGAAAAAATAAAACAAGAATTCTCCTTAGAAGTATGGATGGCGAGCCTTTGCCTCATGTACTTTGGACATGTTACCAGAAGAGACCAGTAGTCCCTGGAAAAGGGCGACATGTTTGGTAAAGTGGAAGGTCATTGAATATGAGGGACTGACACAAGGTTATGGTGGAAGTGCATGAGTGGGTTCCAACGTAAAAACAATTGTGAGGATGGTGCTGGACCAGGCCGTGTTTAATTCCGTTGTACAGAGGGTTGCTTTGACTCACAACTGATATGAAGGCACTTCGTGACAATAACCAAAAAATGGGCAAAATAGTGAATGATGATAGAAAGCATCAAAAGGATGGAAAGAACACATTGGTCAAGATATTGAAATGTTCTTTTTGACATTGAATGTGATGTCAAAAAATCCTCTTGAATTTGTCATGCTGGTGTAGTAAACCATATGAACGTCCATTTCAAAATAGCCTGTGACTGCCCATTTCAGCTCCTTAGTGCCTAGAACGTTGACTTTTATATTTTCCATATTGTTTTTAATGACCTCCAATTTTCCTAGATTCATATTTAATCCATTCCACGTTCGAATTATGAATGGACATTTGCAAGTGTCTCTTCTTATTGAGTCAAACCCATCAGGCCAGTGAGTGTCCCGAGTGTTTTACTCGATCCACAGCATTCAGGTAGACTGTACTTTGAGGAGGTAACTCTTCTCCCGCTTTGTTTTGTGTACCTTCCAACCAGAGGGACTCATCATTCACACTATATCAGACACTGGTTAGCTGCTATTCAGAAGCGGTCAACCTATTCCTTCTTCCGAGTGTGTCTTAGTCTGAAATCTCCATTGATACCTGAGGTCTCTGAAATCCCCCATGAGACCACTGAAATATTGGTGACATAGTTCCAGCATCACGGCAAATAAGTCACTACCATATGACAAGCTAACAGATGAATGGGGAGAAAGATACATACCTGTATTTTATTCAATATGCAAAGGCATGCTGTGCAGATCATAACAAACCATGGATGACATTTTGAATAATGGTCATTCCACAATACTTAATTGTACTCATGTGGATCCATGCATAGACCAAGCTGCAGTCGTTTGGACAGAGCAAGGGGATACTGAATGTTTTAAAACCAGCAAAAATATGTGTCAAGGTCGTATCAACCTGTATGCTGAGTAATTTGAAAACTGAACTCTATGAGGTTGCACAGAGCATCAGAATTGGAAGAAGGCTTATGAAAACTCTGGGCTATGCAAATGACATAACTTATTTGCTCAAAGTGAAGAGAACTTGAAGCACTTACTGACGCAGATCAAAGATGACAGTATTCAGCATGAATTAAACTTCAATACCAAGAACACTAAAACTTCAGAATGAAGCCAGTACGCAACATCATGATAAATGCAGACATGATTAAAATTTTCAAGAATTTTATTTTACTTGGGTCCATATTCAACAGTTATGGAAACAAAGGTTAAAAAAAATCAAACTATCTATTGCATCAGGGAAATCCCAAAAACTGTAAAAGTCTTCTTTAAGGTGTAAAAGAACAAAATATCACTTTTAGGACTAAGGTGCCCTTGACAAAACCATGACATTTTCAATTGTATCATGTACATGAGGAAGCTCGACTGGTAATAAAGCAGCTAGAAGAACTGAGTCAAGTCCATTATGTACCTTTGGAGGGTGATGAATGTAACATGGACTGCCGGAAGGATGGCCGCATCTGTTAGAAGAAGTACAGCCAAAGTGTTCCTTAGAAAAGAGCACAGTGAGACTGCCTCATACATACTAATCTCAATAGAAATTAGTTCCTAGAGAAAGACATCATGCTTATGATGTATAGGGTGAGTGAGAGAGAGAAGACTCCGGATTTTAATTGGCATACTGGCTGAAAAAATCATGGGCTCAAACATCGTAACAATTTAGAGGATGGCACAGCACCAGGCAGTGTCCTGTTCTGAACATACGGGTACTGTCGGTAGGAAAGGACTGTTGAATTTATGAACCTATGCTTCATGACTTTCAGGGATTGCATTACGTTTTATTGAACCCAAATCTAGAGTGTCCACTTATGAGTAATTAGCTACAGAACACCTCACGAATAGCAGCAGAACACGTCAGTTATAGTGGCAGATAACGAACCATTCAGGTGGGAGGGACCTCAAAATAGGACTGAGAAAGAGCTGTCTTCTCAAAGTAATTAGTCATAATGGCCTGGATTGAGGAAAGCCTTCAGCATCTTCATTCGCTGATGGGGCATGAGCAAAACTGAGAAAAAAAACAACAGGAAATACCTATTAGTAATTATAACTTGAAATGTATGAAGCATGAATATGGGAAAATTGGAAGTCATCAAGTATGAAGTGAATACAAATTGATAACCTAGGTATTTGTGAGCTGAAATGGACTGGTATGGGCCATTTTGAATCAGTCATATGATTAACTATGCTGGGTAAGGTACATTATTTTACTTGTCCTCTCAACCTAAGCATTAGTGCTGATTGTTCAAGTTCGCTTTTCGCCCAAGAACCGAATCTTTTCCAATATCCTGCCATAATTTTCTTGATTTTTTCTGCATTTCATAGGTGTAGTATGCTAATGAACATGCAGCAATTGAACATGTTTATGTATATATGCATCCTAAGGCTTTAGGAAACTCTTTTGTATAAAAAAAATCCTGTTTAAATAATTTGGCTGCCGGTAGGTCAGTGCTTTGAGTGCATCAGTCATTGCACTGGTGAAAGACATGAGAGAAGTTGGAATAAATTTGAAAGCAAAAGTTTGGTATGTTGCATCAAATTGCATTTCATTCAGAAAATATGATTTTAAACAAGGGAGTGTTATAAGAAGATCTTGTTTCATTCCTTTTCAGTGAGCTAAATTGTAGCTATTATACAGCATTATCTCCAAAGAAAGGACCTTGGCACTATGAGTCAGACAAGAGTTGTTTCTGGTCCAATTTATTATAAGAACTTGCACTCTGACCTTGGGAAATTCACTTGATGCTATCTCGCTTCTCCCGTTTCTCCTTCTGTAAAATAAGCGTAATGATGAGCTGTCTGCCACCCTTACACTGAAAGTAAAATAGGACATCCGAAGTACAGTGCTTTGAAAGAGACACAAGTTTATATAAAGGCAAGTTATTTCTACATTTTTCTTCTTTTTACTACTGCTTGCTTAGAAAGTAGTTCTTTCTCAACATTTCCCTAGAAAAACTTCCTAAAGCTTCTTAGAAAGCATACTTTTATGGAATGAGAAAACGACTTGAAAATAGTTTTGCTTTGCCGGACAGGGCTGTAGTTGATATTCTTGTGAGGAGGATATCCGATCTAAACAGTCGCCAAGACTCTGAGTTTGGACTAAACCATGTAGGATAGTCCTCGTCAGACTATGGAAAGAAATGGCCTCAGAGAAAGGGTTGAGTTCAAGTTCACCATATTAAGTCCTGGTGCCCTGTAAGCCTGACCCACCACTTGCCTGTCAGTTTGTCACACTGTGGTAGGTTGTGTGTTGCTGTGCTACTGGAAGCTGTAACACTGGTATTTCAAATAGGAGCAGAGTCACCCGAAGTGGGCAGGTTTCTGCAGAGGTAGCAGACTAAGAACAGACGGCAGTGAAGGACTAGGCTGTCCACTTCAGAAACTAGCTACTGAAAACCGAATGGACAGTAGCAGAACATTGTCAGATACTGCAAATCTCCTGCACAGCAGCAGAACACTGTCAGACACAGTGCCAGAAGAGATAAGCTCCCCAAGTCAGAGGACAATCAAAACATGAATGAGAAAGCGCTCTCCTGTCTGAGTTGACCATAATGATGGAGTAAAGCCTTTGAGAGTAAAGATTTCTTAGTTTGCTGGTTGGGGCACCCATCAGAAGAAGAAGAGCTGTGAACATCTATCAATAATTGGAACTTAGAATGCACAAAGTACAGATGAAACACAAAGACTGAAATCCTTGGTGTTAGTCGGCTGGCAGGGACTGGTGTTGCCCATGGCTTGGGTCAGGCACACCTTAGTCTCCGAGGTGGCACCTTTGCTTTCGACATTGTAAAGAGATCGTTGGCAGCAGGTTGACTCTGTGCAAAGCATTGTGTGATCTCTTGACTGCTGCTTCCACGAGCATTGATTGTAGGTCCGTGAAGACAAGAGCCTTCACAACGTCTTTTCTCCCTTTATCATGATGCTCACTCTTGATCCAGCCGTGAGGATTTGTGTTTTCTTTACAGTGAGTTGCAGTCCATACTGAAGATCACATCCTTCATTTTCACCAGCAAGTGCTTCAAGTCCTCCTTGCTTTCAGCAAGCTAGGTTGTGTCGTCTGCATACTGCAGGTTGTTCATAAGCCTCTCTGACCTGGATTCCTCATTCTTCTTCATACTATCCAGTCTCTCATTATTTAGTGAGAAGATACAACCCTAATGCACATCTTTGATTTTAAATCCATGAAGTTTACTCCATTTCTGTTTGCACAATTGCTCTGGAATGTCTGTTTTTCTCAAGGTCATTCACAGCTTGATAACGTCCACACAAACGCCTTTGCATAGTCAGTGAAACTCAAAGAAAAATCTTTCTGATATTTGCTGCTTTCAGTCAAGACCCATGTGTCATTAGCAAGGACATCCCTTGTTTCATGTCATGTACTGAATCCGGCCTGAATTTCAAGGCTCCCTGTCTTTGTACTGCCACAACTGTTGTTGGATGACCTTCAGCAAAATTTTATTTACATATGATATTAATGATACTATTTTATAATGCATGCATTATGTTGGGTCGCCTTTCTTTGGGGTGAGTACAAATGTGGATCTCTTCCAGCCAGGTGCCAAGGTGCTTACAAATTACTTGGCATAGATGAATAAGTTCTTCCAGTGCTTCATCAGCTTGTTGAAACATATTAATTGATATTCCACCAACTCTTGGAGCCTTGTTTTTGGCTAAAGCTTTCAGTGCCGCTTGGACTTCTTTCTTCGGAACGATTGGTTCATGAGCATATGCGATCTCTTCAAATGACTGGATGTTAACTAGCTCTGTTTGGTACAGTGACACTTTTCTTTCCATCTTCTGTTGGTGCTTCCTGCATACTTCACTATTTTGCCCATAGAAACTTTTAATAGTGTGACTGAACACTTGAATATTTTTATTTCTTTCAGTTTAAGATATGCTGTGTGGCTTGTGTGATCACAAGATGTTGAAGGGATGAGTTATCAGGCATCAAAGAACAAGAAAGTCATATCATTGTGAACGAGGGAGAGTGTGGGGTGGGGACCCAAAGCCCATCTGTAGGCAACTGGACATCCCCTTATGGTAGGGTCGTGGGGAGGAGACGAGCCAGTCAGAGTGCAGTGTAGCAACGATGAAACATACAACTTTCCTCTAGTCCCACACCCACTATCATGACCCCAATTCTACCTTAGAAATCTGGCTAAACCAGAGGATGTACACTGGTACAGATAGGAACTGGAAACACAGGGAATTCAGAACAGATGACCCCTTCTGGACCAGTGGTGAGAGTGGCAATACCAGGAGAGTGGAGGGAGGGGAGGGTCGAGAAGGGGAACCGAGTATAAGGGGAACAGGCAACTAAAAATTGGGTGAAGGGAGATGTTGGACAGTGTAAAGTATGACAAAATAATAATTTATAAATTATAAAGTTCATGATAGAGGGGGTAGGGGGGAGGGAAGGGGAAAAATGAGGAGGTGATGCCAGGGGCTTAAGTGGAGAGCAAATGTTTTGAGGATGAGGGTAGCGAATGTATGAGTCTGCTTTATACAATTGATGTATGTATGAATTGTGATAAGAGTTGTATGAGCCCCCAGTAAAATGATTTTTTAAATAGATCTAAACAGTACTCTGAGTGACTATAAAAGGAGATTAAAAAAAGATATGCTGTGTGTTCTTCCTTTTAGGTTTGTGTCTCGGGGTCTTATGCACATTGCATTAAATAATAGTTTGTCTTCTTGAGGTACCCTTTGAAACTTTCTGTTCAGCTCTTTGACTTCATCATTTCTTCCATTTGCCTTCACTACTCCACAATTCAGACAAATTCCAGAGTCTCTTCTGATATCCACTTTGATCTTTTCTTTCTTTCCTGTTTTTTTATTACTTCATGTATGATGCACTAAATGCTATCCCACAGTTTATCAAATCATCTGACATTAGTGTTCAATGCAGCCAATATGTTCTTGAAAAGTATTAAAGTTCAGGTGGGACATACTCAACATATATCTTTGGCTCTCAATGACTTGTTTTACTTTTTTCCATCACCACCCCAATGTTACATATGAGCAACTGATGTCCTTGGTCTCATTTAGCTGCAAATACTGAGCTTCTCTATCATCTCTCCCCACATATGTACCCTCTTTGATTTTGTGTGTTCCATCTTTAGAAGTCCATGTGTATAGTTGCCATTTTCGTTTTTGAAGAAAAGGTGTTTTTGATGAAGAAGTCATCTCCAATTTCATTTCTACCACTAAAGCCATATTTTCCAAATACCATTCCTTCCTCTCTGTTTCTGATTTTTGCATTCCAATCACCAACATTTATCTATGCATCATTTTTGTGTATTTGACCAAATTTAGACTGAAGATGTATATAGAATTATTTAATTTTTTCACCATTAGCATTAGTGTTGGAACATAAATTTGAATAGTTTGGCTGCATTTCTTTGTCTTCATATAGAAATTATCCTATCACATACAGCATTGTACTTCAAGAGAAACCTTGAAATATCTTTTTGACAATGAATGTAACACCATTCCTTTTGAACTGCTCTTTTCTAGGATAATAAATCATATGACTGTCTGATTCAAAATGGACAATACCTGTCCATTTCAGTTCAGGATATCGACCTTAATTCACTCCATTTCATTTTTTATGACTTCTAATGTTCCTAGACTCCTACTTAATACATTTCAAGTTCCCATGATTAATAGATGCTTGCAGTTGTTTCCTCTCATTTTGAATCCTGCCTCATCAGCAAATGAAAGTCTCAAAGGCTTTATCCCATCCACATTATTATAATCATTCTCCTTTTAAAAGATAGCTCTTCCTCGGTCATATTTTGAGTGTCTTCCAACCTGAGGGGCTCATCTTCTGGCATTGTATTCAACAATGGTCTGCTGCTGTTCATGAGCTTTCGGTATCTGACGTCATTCCGCTGCTGTCCCTAATGCGTTCAGTGTCCTCTGAAGTGAGCAGCCTATTCAGTCCTTCTTCACAGTCCGCTCTTACTCTGGAAGCTCGGCCCACATCTGCTCGTGTTGTGTGATCCTGCTGGTATCTGAAGTAGCAGTGACAGCTTTCAGCATCACAGCCACATGAAGTAGGACACACTAGCAGACAAGTGATGGTCCCAACTCAAGGTGACTCTAAAATACAGGACAGAGCATCTCCCTGGGGTTTTCAAGACTGCAAAGCTTTACTAGAGCACGCAATCTCCGCTCCCCTCAAAGTAAATTAAACACACCCAGGAAAACAAAACTCAGCAGTGATATCTCCAATCTTCCCTGGAGAACATAACATTTGGTCTAGAATTTAGAGAAGCCAGGATATGTTTTTTTGTTCTGTGTTGTGTTTTTCCATAAGAGTCCACCTAAGAAAACTTACTATTATTCAAACAGGAATTCTTGTTGGAACTCGGGACACCTATACCATGGTAAGGATACTTTTTTCTTTAGTGTTCTGTATTGCTCTTTGTACATTAAGGGTATTACTTTCCAAGAGCTACGGGGGAATGTTCTTGATAGGGCCAGTAAATCACATGGTAAGAACTAATAGAAATTTGCTTGCTGTACCTTTGAGGGCTGTCTTGCAACAGGGCAGCTATGGGCCAGCAATTAAAATGCTAATACAGGGCTCACCCCAGTTGGGTGCTCCTGCCAAATAGCAAGAGGCAGTTCCATTGCAATACATAATAGCCTGTTTGGCTGGACTTAATTTAGAAACCATTGATTTGCTAGCACTGCAAATAGCACTAGCAGAAATGCTTTGTTGTTGGGAAAAAATTTAGTAATAAAAGAACTGTTTGTCATGATGCAGTCTGAAACTACTGCGTTGTGCAGAACTAATCGTTATATCCTGTCAAATCAGTTCCGATGTACAACCAACCAAAACACTGCTCGATCCTGCTCCATCCTCACAGTTGTTATGTTTGAGCCTAATCTTACAGCCACTGCCAATCCATTTTCTGTGGACCTTCCTATTAGGGACCACCCTTCTACTTTATCAAGCATGATGTTCCTTTCTTGATATCTCCTAATAACACGTCCATAGTATGCGAGACATCTGGCCAGCATTCTTTCCAAGAAATATTCTGGCTGTACCTCTTTCAAGAGAGATTTTATATATGAATGACTTGGACATGAAATAAGGAACACCAAAGAAGAATCAATGCAGATACATTGATACTGGTTGATAGATAGATAGATAGATAGATAGATAGATAGATAGATAGATAGATAAATAGATAGACAGATATTGAAAACACTATAGCTTGGGTCAGGCATACCTTAGTCCTCAAAGTGACCTCCTTCTTCTTCAACATTAAAGGAATCTTGTGCAGCAGATTTAGCATATGCAATGTATTATTTGATTTCTTTTTGATTTATTGATAAACCTTTATTGAGTATATATCTTAAACATTTTTTAATTTAAGAGTTCAATAATTTAAACATCTTAAAAAGAGCTGCAGAATCATCACCATAATCAATGTGAGACCACCTTCTTCCTCCTTACACTCATTATTAGCTCCCCATCCCCCTCACCTTCCCTGCAATCAGCCCAAGAAACTCCTGATCCAGTCATTATAGCTACAGATTCACCTACCCTAAATTTCATAGAAAGAAAAAATACAAAAGAAAGAAAAAACATAATAAACCAACAATCACAAAATAAAACATAGGAAATACCTCAGTTGAAACGATAACAGAAAATAGCAAAAACTAGAACAATTTAAAATAGGTCCAAAGGAAGAAGAAATGAAAAGGTGTTAAACTTTAATCTAACCACATCTGCATTAGCCCATGTTCAAATTCACTCTGATAGGAAGGCTAGGCACATCCCTGGGTCAATGATCAGAGGAGATTCCATGGAGGCTTGGTCCAACTGGGGATCCTGCAAATTTATTTAGGGTTTCCACTGTCATCCGTAGAACCTCTGCCAAGTTATCTTATCTCTTGACTGCTGCCTTCATGAGCCTTGATTGTAAAACCAAACAAGATGGAATCATTAACAATTTCAATCCTTTCTTCATTTATCATGATACTGCCTGTGGGTCCAGTTGTGGGGATTTGGGTTTTCTTTACAGTGAGTTGTGCATTCCACTGAAGACTGAAGCCCTTGCTCTTCATCAGCAAGTCCTTCAAGCCCTACTCACTTTCAGCTAGCGAGGCTGGGTCATCCACACATTGTCGATTGTAGATAAGTCCTCCTCCCATCCTGATGCCACATTCTTCTTCATATAGTCTAGCTTTTCAGATTATTCACTCAACACATAAACTGAATATACATTCTAAGAGGATAAAACCCTGCTGCAAATATTTTCCTTACTTTAAACCATGCAATTTCCCTTGTTCTGTTCAAACATTTGCTTCTTGGTCTATGTATAGGTTCATCATAAGCCCAATGAAGTGTTCTAGAATTCCCACTTTTTTCAACATTATCCATAGATTTTGTTATGATCCACATATCTATTGCCTTTAAATATTTTGTTATCATTTTGTTTTAATAAAATACCCAGGAGGCTCAGCTTCAACTCCATTCAAACCCTATCCTGACCAGCAGGAAAAAAGCATTTACCTCTGTCCATCCAGACAGTAGAGTCTGGAGTTTATCTTTCTACACCATATACCAAAGGCTTGAAGAATCTATGTGCTCTCTCAGCATGGCAGTTTCATAATTTCATGTCAACTTGATGAATAAATGTAGGAGTAGAGTCACAGCTTCATCATGCCTCCTTGTGGGTATGGCCTTCTCATGAGGATTTTAGGAACTTCCTCTCTTTCTCCCTGGAACATACTCTCTCTGCTTTCACCCACCTGTTGACAAGCTACATGGAGCCATATTGAGGAGACATACGCAGAGAGCTGGCGGAGCCACATGGAGACATGTGCCAGTGCAGAAATGCCTCCACAGGCACAGGATCCATAAGAGTTTTCACCCACCAGCCTGTGATCTTCCTGCCTTTGGCATCATTGCATGTGCTGCATGAATCTGAGGGCAAATTTATGGACTAGTCAAATGGGTCTAACACAGTACATTAGAGGTGTCATAACACAGTATCATGGAGCCTACTTAATTAAAGCAACAGAGGTTTATTGAGAGAGACATCTGGACTTGGAAGATGTCCAAAATCACAGAGTAAAAATGACCACTTCACTGGAAAATGACAGAAAGAATTTTGTACAGTTTGAACATAAATGAAAAGCTACAAAATCATGATTGACTTGAAGTCAACTATGGAAGTCAAAGATAGAATATCCAAAAGTAGGAATTTAGCAGGTAGGTGGATATATTATATATGGGATTACATCATTGGTTAATGACACATAGTTGCAAGCATGTTTCCAAAAACATTTCTTTTATCCAAAGAAAATTGTAAATCTTTTCTTTCTCATTTCAAGCAGTATTTAGTAAATTTTAGTTTTAATAGACATGAGTAGGAGAGGCAGAGACTATCTTGTGAATGGATACCACTTAATCTCATAAGATAAAGAAAATAGGACCCAATCAGTTATGTTAACATTAGGTATGATTGGAGTGTGATCTGCAGTCAGTAGTTCGACTCCACAAGCCACTCCTCTTAGGAGGAGGAAGAAGCTGTTTCTTCCTGTGACGTGTATGTCAATAAAACTAAAATTTTTTTAAATTTTAATTTACAGCTTCAGAAACCCTAGAGAGAAATTCCATTCTGTCCCATGAATCAGACTTGACTCTGCTGCAATTGGTGTTGTATTGTTGCTTTGTTGCAGGAAAGCCTCATTGTATCAGGCTTCTTCCAGCCCTTTACTCTTTCTGAATTCAAAATGGTCTTATATAGAGAACGACTTTTGACAATAAACCTTTGGTTAAAATTTCATTGTTTTGATTATTTTAAATGGCACTGAGCTCTATACCCACCACTTGTCGGTCGGTTTGTCAGAAGAGGGCAACTTGCATGTTGCTGTGATGCTGGCAGTTCTGTCACTGGCATTTCCAATACCAGCAGCGACAGCCACAGTGAACAGACTTCAGCAGCACCTCCAGAGTAAGAACAGACTATGGAAGGAAGACAGACAGACAGACAGAAAGAAAGAAAGAAAGAAAGAAAGAAAGAAAGAAAGAAAGAGGCTGTCTATTTCAGAGGAATTAGCCATTGAAAGCCTTATAAACGGCAGCAGAACATTGTCAGATTCCAAAAAGCTCATGAACAACAGCAGACCATTCTCAGATAAGGAGCTCCTTTGTTTATCGAGGATGCTGTGCATCAAGACCCTTCAGGTATCACAGTTATCACACCTTGGGAACTGATTGTGATGACCTGCACTTGGCCAGGATATGACTCCTTAGGGTACATGGTCAGCATCAAGGTTACATCAGCTTGAAGGCCAAGGAAACCACTGTTAGGAAAAGTAGTTTAAAATGGAAAACTGATTCTAGACTTATATAAAGACTTCCAAATGTAATCAAGACTCTGCCTTCAGTCTACTCCAGTTACACACACGTACCGATTCCTGTGATTTTAAGTTTTCGTACTGAGCCAAATTGTTTGAGGGTTGATTTTTACCCTACCCCTACCTGGACTTCAGCATCTTACTTGTTGCACTGCCCCACCAGTGACAGCCTGGAGCTTAGCACCTGCTGGTCCCTCTGCAAGAACTTGACCTGGGTTGCTGATTCACTTTTGCTGACCGGGGTGCTGCTACAGAGGGACCCTGGAATGCAGGGTGCTACTACAGAGGGAGCCTGGAATGCGGGGTGCTGCTACAGAGGGAGCCTGGAATGCGGGGTGCTGCTACAAAGGGAGCCTGGAATGTAGTCCAGATGCACTTCCCATCACCAGACTGGATTTGGCCACTTACTAATCTGCATCCAATGAGAACCAACTTCACTAATTCCTCCAAACACCCAGCATTGGACCCCTCAGGCACCTTCTTCAAAATAACCCTACTCTGATCCCAGCCCCAACTCGTCTTTCCCCAGTTTTCTCTTTCCCTACACGTTACTTCGGGCACCAAAGGGTCAAGAATTGCATTCTCTTCCACCCATCTGTCTCCAGTTCATGTAGTTGTTTTCCCTTTCAAAGTCCCTCCCCAGTCTCTCGCCAGGTTTTTCTCTCACTCCACCTTCCTATAGCTTCTGGTGTTTGATAATCTCACACCATTGGACCGCTCTCGGGTTTTTCTCAAACTTTGGATTTTTTAACTACTCCCCTCCTTCAAATAAAATGTCCTTGTCTTTTGCCCTAGTCATTAAATGTTTCCCTATCTATTTAAGTGATACATTTATTTGCACTGTTGTTGTGCCTGTTGTATAGCTGAGTATGTTTACTCTTCCCAGGAAAGACAGCATCTTTGTCCAGGAAAGCCACACAAAAGATAGGTCTTTATAAATCTTTTGAGAGAGCTCCATTAAGTAGGAAAAGTATCATCGCCACAACTACCTGTCTCACTGCCTTGCCACACGACTGTCACCTCTTCTCTCCATGAAGCTAACAAACCACCTTGGTCCTTAATTCAACCCACGTGTAGTTTGCCTACCTTTATTCACACTCTTTGTCTTCACCATATTTAAAAGTGTAATATAAGGATCGTAGTTCTTAAAATCAGACCTCAGAGGAGAAGGTGGTGATTTGTATAGCTATTTATACTTCTGCTTTACCCTAGTGAGTAAGATTTAATAGAAAATGGTTAGTGATTCAGGAGAGAATTTTTCTGGAGAAATTCTCAAGACCAGTGTGATAGTTAAACATGATGTTATCAACTTGGTAGGCAATGGTTACCAGTGCTTTAGCCAAACACCATTCTAGTACCTATTATAGAGAAGTTTTATCAATTAGCTTTGGAGGGAGCAGAGTATCTTCCAAAATAAAATGTAATCACTTTGTGTAACGGAATCTACTGTGATATAATCTATCAAGAGCATATCAGTTAAGGTCATTCCAATTACACCTAAGTCAACTCATTTCTAAGTTATTAAAAGATCAGAAAAAAACACATACATAGGTGGAGACAGAGCCAGACTACATGTCAGAATTTGTTTACAAGTAAAGGCATGCCAAGGATTGTCAAGGATCAAAGTCAGACACCAGAAACTGAGGGAAAGGGTCATAGAGGAAATTAACATGTTTAAACCCTAATTTGCGTTTCTAGAACTTTGAGAAAATACATTTATTTCTGTTCTTTGAAGCCACTCATTTGTGTGATACAGTACTAGGTAATTAAGACAATCAAGACAGTATAGGCTAGAATAAGTCAACAGATATGTATATATAGCTAATTCCCATTTTTCCAGCATACTAATTGGACACTTTAGAGAATATGTCTCCTTAGGTCACTGTGCCTGCACGTCAATGTCAACCTCTCTGTGCGGGCAATAGCAACATCAGCTGCCCACATGTCCAAGCCATACAAGAAGCTGGCAGGAACCATCCCACATTAGAGTTCTGTTATGTGCAATTAGAAAAATGCCCGATCAGGAATTGGCTCAAGTGTGTTTCTCTGAGAGATTAAATATCCTTTTTTCCTTTCATTCAGCCTCATAGAACATGTTTTCAAATCCCTTCTTTCTGGTCCCAATCCAGTGTGTCAATTGTTCTGTATACATGGAATGTTCTCATAAATGGAATGCAACCCCAGAACAGACTACCTTTAAAGATAAACACATCACTCTGCCAACTCATGTTGAACTTAGGATTAACATGAAAATTAAATATTTTCATACATCTGGTGTTTGTTCAATTGTTATCTCTCTTATTCTTTTAATTTGTATAATTGGATATTTTGGACCCAGACCCAAAACTTTCTTATGTCTGGCCAGCTGAGTTCCTACAAGTCTTTAATTCTGTCATTTATTATATCAACTACTTCCAAAATATGTCATATCACCCAAATATTTGAACATCATATCACCCAAATATTTGAACAGTCGGTCATCAATCACTATACTCGGTGAAGAAAGAACTCTACTGTATGGTTCTAGGAACATTCTTCCACAGTCATACAGATCCATTAGCAGTACTTCTTCAGTGACCATATCTTTCTAGCTTTATTGTTTTGTGTGTGTGTGTGTGTGTTTTCTTTAATGTTTTGGGTTTCTTATCATTTTATTGGGGTTCATACAACTCTGATCACAACCCATACATACATCAATTGTATAAAGCACATCTATCTGTACATTCATTACCATCATCATTCTCAAAACATTTGTTCTCCACGTAAGCCCCTGGCATCAGCTCATTTTTCTCCCTCCCTCCCCACTCACCCCTCCCTAATGAACACTTGATAATTTATAAATTATTTTTTCATATCTTACACTGTCCAACGTCTCCCTTCACCCACTTTTCTGTTGTCTATCCCCCAGGGAGGTTATATGTAGATCCTTATAATCGGTTCCCCATCTCTGCTCTACCCTCCCTCCACCTTCCTGGTATCACTACTCTCACCTCTGGTCCTGAAGGGATCATCCACCCTGGATTCCATGTTTCCAGTTCCTAGCTGTACCAGTGCTAACTTTGTTATTTTTGTTGTCCTCACCAACCCATTACCATCAAGTAGGTACCTACTCTACTAACTGGGTATTCTGAGGATTTAAATCTACATAGAAAGAGATAGGCTTATCTTACTGTCGAGGAGCAGCTGGTGGACTTAAACCCCGAATCTCGCAGTCAGCAGTCCAATGATTTAGCTACTATAAAGTCGGCTCTAACTCATATTAGATCACCATCATGTTTGACTCCATCACTGAGGGCATTATGTCAATCCACTTCATTCAGGGTCTCCTTTGTCCTTACTGGCCCTCTGCGGTGGAACTCTCCCAATGACTTGTCCAAACCAAGCAAGCTGAACATATTTGGTTGTGATCCATGTGGTTTTCACTGGATAATTTTCAAAACCACTTTCAGCATGACAGGAAGACATAGACACTACCGTACTTCAAACTGATAAGCAGGCAGTGGTTGTTGCTTTTGAATATGTCTAATTGTACCATAACTAAGCCTACATTCCCTGCTCACATTTAAAATGCAATAATGATAAAGCTCATTGTCTTCCTTGCTAAATTCTAGATTCACTCGACATCAGCATTCCCTAAAGTTGAGAATACCACCTCTTGGGGCGGGAATGACCTAGATGGTGCAGCAAAAGCAGAGATTTACACTTTATCCCGGATGATGGGCTATGGAGCAGTTTGTAATGGCCACAGTGGTGCTGAATAACTTTTTTTCTGAAAATGGGACAGCAGTCTAAACAAGTTTAGAGACTGTAATAGCTAAGTTTTTTGTGCCAACCTGGCCAATAGGAACATGTGGGATTACTCGGGTCACAGTTTGATTGGAGGGAAAAGAGATAAATGGCTCTGCAAGGCTTACCCCTCTCCCTTTTGCTCTCTGCTGATTGGACCAGCATACAGCTGCTTTAGTTGGTTCTCTGCCTCAACTTGTGAGCTACACTACCTGTGGCACGGCCAACTCGTGGATTGTGTCATAGAGTTTGAGGCTCCTTTGAAACCTGCTTGAGCTCGAGACTGGTGGATCCTGTCATCTCGCATTACTTGAGTTAGATATTTCATCCAGGCCTGCTTCCCTAAGCTCCTGAGCAGCTGACTGTTGGTGACAGCCCTGCTTTTTGCTGCCTGTGGGCGGACTCTGCTTGCATTGCCTGAGGGAAGACTCAGCTCTCTACTTCCTTGACTTTGGACTTAGCAGCCCTCATGAGTTGAAGGACTTCCAGTGTCTTAACTGTTCCACAGAAGTGAGTTGAACTGAGCCCTCTGCACTGCTGTGTGGAATAATTAGCTGTTATATTTCTTGATTCTGTGGAGAGAGAGAGAGAGAGAGAGAGAGAGAGAGAGAGAGAGAGAGAGAGAGAGAGAGAGAGAGAGATAAAGTATCCTGGTATTGTTCCTTTAGAGAACCCTGACTAAAACAAAGACCTATCCTCTCTCTTCTCATTTCTCCAGAAAAATGGTCTATTAATTCAATAAAAAACACCTTTTCTTAATCATTCTACGTTGACTCTTAATAACCATCACTTTCATAAGAGTGCACAAACAACTCTTTGACAACCAATCTATCTTTTCTATGAGCAAAATTACATTTTCAAGACTAAATCACTTTTTTTCCCCTTCAAATAGGTCTAAATAAAAAAGTGTTTGCAATTCAAGAGATGAGCTTCACTTATCTGGAAAATTAACTACCAAATAACCCATGGCTTATTATTATTATTTTAAATGTTAAGAGGATCTTCCGTATCAGTTAGTTTTTAGGGGTCCAATGATCAGGGTTGCACAAGAAGAGCCTCTTCAAAAGCAAAAGGTACTTAATTTGCTGTAGCTGGAGTCACCCACACAAATAAGGTACCATAATTACTTCCTTTCTCGTAGGACTTTTTAGATTCTGAAAGCAACATCTTCCACAAATAGGAAAACTGTTATAGTTTATCTCTTAAAAGACATAGATGTCCACCAATTGAGAATGAGGCCCAGACCAATAAAGGCCTACAGTCATACAAGTAGCCCTGCTTCTTGAGTCTTATGCTCCACCAGGTACTACATTGTTGAATGTATATGTGTTAGTGAAAGATAGCAGGCATTTCTGACAATTCACAGTGGGAGGATCACAATGTAGGCCCCTGGTGTTCTGGTGGAAGGACCATGACAGGGAGAAGTTATTTGCCTTGTGAGAAACAGCTCTTTCTGTATTGCTGGGCTTTGATGAGACTGAACACTTGAACATAGGATTCCAAGTGACCTTGCACCTAGAACTGACCATTCTGTGCAAATATCATTAGTCATCTGAGTCATAAAATCAGAGGGCTCCGTAGTACATCAGGATAGAAATGGTGCAATGGAGTTTGGACTTGACCAGGACAAGAGGCATAAAGATATCCATGAACATGTAGTCCAGGTCTCCTTTTACACACCATGGCTAGATTAGATCTTCCCTCACCTGGCACCTATGATCCTACTGTAGAATTCCATACCAAAAGTTGGAGGAGGAGAAAAAAGTTCAAGTTTGGATTAGAGTTAAGCCAACACAGTATGCAGATGTAAGCCTAATATGTACAGCAGATTAATTACAGCGACATTACGAGGATCCTGGGAAAGCACTGAGGAGCCCTGGTGGCACCATGGTTACAAGTTGGGCTGATAACTTAAAGGTCAACAGTGTGAAAGCACCAGCCATTCTGTAAAGATTTACAGTCTCAGAAACTCACAGGGGGTAATTCTACCTTGCCCTGTAGGGTCACTATAAGCACCAACTCAATGGTAGTGAGTTTAGGGGTTTTTTTGTTTGAAAATGACTGGAAGGGGAAATCTTCCCATTGGTAAGTATGTGAGCGGTGCACCTGCCATTTGCTTTGTGTGAAAGGACAAGTGGCAAATTCAGAATGCACACAAAGTTATTCCTTGGAAATGGCCAATGACCTAGTCAGACACCAAGCAGAAAAATGATTTGAAGACCAGGAACACAGAAACATGGGATTTTTAAAAATCATTTTATTAGGGGCTCACACAACTCTTATCACAATCCATACATACATCAATTGTGTAAAGCACATTTGTACATTCTCAAAACATTTGCTCTCCACTTAAGCCCCTGGCATCAGGTCCTCATTTTTCCCCTCCCTCCACGCTCCCCTTCCCTCATGAATCCTTGATGTCAGGGGCATCAAGGAAATTGAGTACATCCAAATTAGCAAAGAAGAAGCTCTATTCACAGTGAAGATGTCCTGTAATAGAAAATCTCAAAGACTTTGCAAGAAATTTTGACCTAATTTAAAAATCAGCAGACGGATATAAGATTAAGATTTTTAAATCCATTATATCCCTTGATTCCAACAAATAGAACTCTGAAAAATAAATCAGGAAAATAATATCATTAATAAGAGCCACTCAAAATATGAAATACTTATAAATTTTTCTAACAGAGAAACAAAGAGGTACAAAGAAAACTATAAAACTACAAGAAACCAAGAGACCAATGGAGGAAAATACCATGCTCATGAGTAGGACGACCTAACATTGTGAAAATATCAGTACTACCCAAAGCAATCTTCAGTTATAATGCAATCTTGATCTAGGTTCCAAACGCATTCTTTAAAGAAATGGAGAAAGCACAATCATTACATGGAAAAGAAAGAGACCCCTAAAAGCAAACTACAGCTTTTACAAAAAGAACTAACTAGATTTCAATCACAAAGAAGGCAAAATAGTCTGGTATGAAACAGAACTGAGAACTCAAAAGTAACTCCATCTACCTACGGACAGCTAAGACTAGACAAAAGACTAAACACATTACATGGAAAATCGTGTCTTTAACAAATGGTGCTGGAAAAACTAGATTTCTATTTTCAGAAGAATGAACCAGGACCCATAACTCATTCTCTCTATATAAACATATTCAAGATGAATTAAAGGCCTGAAAGTAAAACCTATAACTATAAAGGTCATCAATAAGAAACAGAAAGATAGTTAGGAACCCTGACACATGGAGCAAACACATTATCAAACATAATGGAAATATACACAAATAACAGAAGACAAACCACATGACCCGGAACTTCTAAAATGTAACACTTGTATGCATCAAAGAATTCACCAAAAGGGTAAATAAGAGAAACAACGGGGGTGTGTGTGTGTGTGTGTGTGTGTGTGTGTGTGTGTGTGTGTGTGTGGAATATTAGCAACAATATATCAGAAAAGGGACCAATCTGTAAAATGTATACAACATGTCAACACCTCCACAAGGAAAAGATAAATAATCCAATTTTAAAATAGGCAGAGGACATGAACAGACACTTCACCAAATTCAGGCAGCCAGCAATCATCTGGAAATGCTCGAGATCACTAGCCATTTGAGAGTCTTAACTTAATCCCACCTTGAAAGTCCCTTTTGCCACGTAATGTAGTGTATGGCCATGTAATGTATCCTATTCACAGGTCCTGGAGATTAGAACCAAAACAACTTTGGTACCACCACTAGCCTATGAAACTCTCAACTCCTCGGGGTCAAGCATGGCCTTCTATCCTCTGCCGTATTTGCAGGAACTGATGCTCCAGCCCAGAGACTTAGGAATAGGCCTGGAGAATTTGTGGCAAAGTAAATAATTCCCCGGTAAGTGTCCTTTGTTATTGTTTACTATTTGCTCTCATTGTGTAAGAATGTTGGGTGTCTGGCTTGATCCGAAATGACCACAGCATCCATGGAATGGTTGACATCAGTGGGTGCATTGTGTCTCATTCCTAGCAGGACAATGGCTGCCTGAAAGTTTAAGGTACAGCCTGTCTGTACGTGCAATGCAGATAAACCGATAGACAGATACTGTGCCTAGTGCTAGATTATTTTTATACAAATATACTACTTGCTTTAAATCATGCTTTGCATGTGCACTTTTTTAAATGTTGGCGAAACATTAATTTTTATCTGAGTTTCCTTCATGTTTTCTGGCTTTTGGTGGTTTCAGAATAAGGATTAATTTTATTCCATTTCTAAGCATTTTCTTTGTTTTTACAATCATTCTATAAATTTTCACAAAACATCTGGCCGAGGGTCAACAGGCCCTGGTGGAGAAGCTCTGTTTCAGTCACGTGGCTCCGGCCAAACAGGATTACCCTGTCTCATAGTTCAATTGTTATCCAGTTTAATCATCCCTCTGTCAGGAAAGTTTGGCTGGTGGATAAATCAAAGCGGTTTTGCAACAGAAGTCAGGGACAGACTAATTTCCTGGGAAGAACTTCACTTTGCAAATATATTGCTTTCTCATCCATAAACAAGGTCACCAATACCTTTCACCTAGATGTGAAATCCAAAATTTCCAAAGGAAAAATTGCCCTGCAGGCAGAGGACTCTTGGCTCATCTCACCATCTTTTTTTAAACATAGTATTTCCCCACCATAAATTTGTCCCAGTTAGCCCAGGAAGACATGGGTTTTTTATTTGGGTGACTAAACATCTTAAATCTCACTGCTACCTACAAGTCCTTAAATCTAACTTCTTTTGCTGATGATCAAAGAAAATTTGGAGGTCCTAGATTTTTTTATTTTATTATTTTGCCCTATATTTTGCAAGCACTTTTCTTGGTACTGGCATTCCCTAGCAGTGGCACTCAAGGCAATGCTGCCACCGTTGATTACTTTGTTTGGACCCTGAATATAAAAAAGCATCACTTGGGTTTCACCCATTCTGTGAGTCTCAGTCATGGTCAGCAATGTGCGAATGAAAGAGGGAGAAGAGCCAGGCGGGTCGAGATGAGCAAGGTGCAGACGAAGAGAATAGCGGGACTATGAAGACACGTGCTGCAGGGTGCACTGTCCACAGGCACGCCTAGCAAATTCCCACAGTGCGTGTCTGCTTCCAGAACCTGAACACTCCATCAAGGGGGTTTGCTTCTTTCCTCCTCCACTAGGGAAAGACTTCCTGAGTGCGTCCAAGATAGAGTCCGGGGCAAATTATGTCATGTGACTTCCAGAATAAGGCTGAAAAGGTAACAGGGCCTTCTGTCTTTCTTTCTGACTTGCCCTTGAAGCCCAGCCACTATGTTGTGTGAAAGCCTACGCCACATGGAGAAGCCATACATGGTGTCACATTCCCTACATGTGGTGTCTCATCTGTGTCCTGATAAGGTGCTGACATCAACCACTCTATATGGGAATTTTAGAAGATTCTAACAGGTGCTAAAAAGAATAAACACAAGCTATCCTCTTCACTCAGAAAAAGCTTTCTGCATAGAAATTAAATCAATTGATCCTCTGTACTTTTGTTATTCTAGTGAGATTTTAACAGAAATACCAGAAGTGGGTGGCTTTAACAAAGAGAAATATATCCCCTCGCAGTTTAGGAATCTAGAAGTATGAAGGCTTTTCTCTGTGTTGTCTTGGGGGGCAGGCTCTTGTCTCCTTTCAGCATCTGCAGGCCCAGCATTTCTTGGAGATCTCCATTGCTTTGTCTTGAGCCTCCCCCGATTCCAGGATTTTCTCAGTGAAAAGGGCCCAAGTCCAAAGGAAGCATTCTACTTGACACTCTGCTTTCTTGATAGTCAGAGGTCTCTAATCCTGTTTGCTTCTCCTTCCTTTTATTTCTTATTAGATAAAAGATGCCCCAGACCCCATCCAAGGGACACTCCCCTTACATCAAGGCAGGGCTGTGCCAGGATTGAAGGTGTTGCAGCCCATCTTTCGTTCTTTGCTTGATTTAAGCAAGGCATCATAGGGAATCATTACCTAATTGCCTTATCGCCTCATTTCATACGTGGCAATACACTGAATCAAGGCCCAGACAAGCTAACACTTTGGTGGGGAACGAGAGAAAATGAAATCTGTGACACCCTATCAGTATCACTATCAACGTAAGCTCCTTTGTGGCATGCAAAACCGTGATAACTCAAGTCTTTTCGACATCTCAAGTTTCATCTCTTGCCTTTTCCGGTTTATGCTTTACTTTCTAGAAATATCAAATTTGGTGCACTTTTCAAATTTTCCATGTTTTTTCATGCTTCTGTGTTCAAACGGCCACCTCGGCCTAAGTTCCCTTCCTCTGAGTGCCTACCAAGGACACTCTTCCTACTTCTACCCCAAGATCCGTTCCCAATGCCTTCCCTTCTCAAGCTTGCCTTGACTTTCACGGGGCTCCTCTGGTCCTGCATAGAGTGGGAGAAGAATGTGGAATGAAACTAAAAGTCACTTTTGAAAAGACCAGGCGAACTGTCAGGTAGAGACCGAGAGAACTGTGGTCCTTCGTCCCCCTTCAGACCTGGACTTGCACTCACCCAGGAGTCCTGGTGGCCTAGTGGTGACACACTGAGCTAGCTCAGCAGTTTGAGCCCACCAGCACCCCAAGGTGAAAAAACAGGGCTTTCT
Source organism: Tenrec ecaudatus (assembly GCF_050624435.1). Lineage (NCBI taxonomy): Eukaryota > Metazoa > Chordata > Mammalia > Afrosoricida > Tenrecidae > Tenrec > Tenrec ecaudatus. Next base: position 165,439,011 of record NC_134534.1, read on the forward strand.
ACTCCGAAGACTGGTGGCAGTCTCAGAAACGCACAGGGCAAGTTCGACGCTTTGAGTGAGCTTGGTTTTAAGTTTGTGGTGGTTGTTTTTAGCCCCAACCCCCCAAAAAACAAAAACAGGTATGAGGGCAACAATCACAATAGCACTTCTAAGAATAGCCAACCATTTCCGAACAAAGGGCAGCATTTGCCTAAGGACAAAGGTGAGAAAGGTTAGGAAATAAAGAGGAATAAAAATAGGAAACAGGAAGGACATAGGATAAGTGATGTCACTGATGGTGATCGTAATCAATGACATGAAACAAATTGTGCATGAATTATTGAATGGAAAATTTATTGCTCTGTAAGTTTTCACCCAGTTCACAATTAAGAGTTTGTTAAATTGCCTCCTTTATCTAAGCTTTAAGTTTTCATTTTGTTTACATAGATTTACATAAATTCTCTTTTTATCTCTGGCATGTTATGAGCCAGTGAGAACCCTCTCTGCTGGGCTACAGTGTTGGCTAAACAAGGAATTCCCATTTGGGGTCTATCATGAGAATTACTTGCATAATTTTTAGGAACTGCAAAATCTGAATCTCTGGTTACGGATCTGAGCATTACACAAGGGCTCCACAGATTATTCTAAAATGTGGCCAGATTTAAGAAACATCGATTTATTGACGAGAGTAGTGCTTCCTAAACTTAATCACATGCAAACATTGGAGAATATGTTAGATAAATACTGTATGAAAAGTTAAACCCTTTCTTGTAAAAGAGCAAATGAATCAACCAAGAAGGCAGAATGGAAAGGCTAGGAAAAGATTCATACATATCCAATCAACTAATTTATAACTACTGCCACCGGAATTCCGTAAGGAAATGTTGATCTTTGCCATGAGAATCTGTCCAATCAATTGATCGCCTATAGGACACAATGAGCATTGCTCTCTACCTCACACCCTCCAGGAAATGCAAATCAAATCCACAGGAGACATTACTTTAACCCCTAAGAGGGCAATGTTTCCTTTAATGGAAAATGCCAGGTGGTGGAGAAATTGGAACCTTTCCCTTGCTGGTTGCATTGTAAAGCAGGAAAGCCACTATTGAAAACGGCTTAGTGACTCCCCAAAGAAGTTAAAGATCCTCCCCCCAAAAAAGAATTAGCATATGATCCAACAACTTTATCTTAGCTATATGTCTCAATGAATTGAAAGCAGGAATACAAAGAGATGTGTGTGTGTACACGTAATGGTCATTGTTAACATTATTCAAAATAGCCAAAAAGAGAACCTTCATGTCCACTATTTATTCATGAGTGGAGAAACAAAACGTGGATATTGTTGTTGTCAGTTGCCATCACGTTGGTTCGGACTTAGAGCCACCCACGTACAGCACTGTGTAAACCACACTGTAGCGCACAGACATCTACCACACATTCAGCCATCCAGAGAAATCAAGTCCTGGCAAATGTTATACAAGGAATCTTGACAGCACTCTATGCAACCCATCAGTCACAAAATGACAAGTTTTGTGCAAAAATAACAACTTTTCTTAAATTATTCTAAGCTGAATCAGGCTAAATTAAATTGTTCAACTGATGACATCTTTTAAAAATAAGTCAGAATATATCACTGTACTAGCTAGTTCAATGAAAATTATGTTGGTGGCCAATTCCATACTACATACAAAGGGAATAATAAAACGTGTTGAAACTGCAACGAATTTTCAGTGCAAAGGCTACTTTGCAGCTGATCATTTGAAATATAATTATAATGAGAGCTATACCAGATAATTTCTTGAAACTTTTTCAGCTCAGGAGTTTCTTTTCAGAATACAGATTTCACTTACAATACCCTGGAAGTCTTTAGAAGTCATTGTTGATTTTACAAAAATTTTTAAAATGCTACAAAACTTGTTACAAAAGTTCAAAGAATGAGGAGGGCAACGAATGTATAAGGATGCTTTACTCAACTGATGTATGTATGGATTGTAATAAGAGTTGTATGAGCCCCAATAAAATGATTTATTAAATTTTTAAAAATTCAAAGAATTTGCTTCCCATGGAGCACTCCCTCCTTTTGAGTGATGCTTCCACTCTGGCAGGGAGAACACTCGGCTTCCTCACACAGGCTGTTCAGTTGCAATCATTGAAAAACATTTGTGGAGGAGGAAGGAGGTGGTGGGATGGGGACCGGGGACTCTGAATTCAGGAAATAGTTGTCGAGTCATTGATGTCCACTTCCCAAGCTAATGCTGAAGCTGGTAAATCATTCCCTTTGCCACATATTTGAGACACTCATGATGACTATCTGTTTCTGGTGATGGGAAACTTGGCAACGGATGCTAGAGATGGTTGCACAATATGGTTAATATAATTAGTGTCACTGAATTTTATCTGTGCAAAATGTTGTATATATAATATATATGTGTGTGTATACACACATATACACAGGGGTACCTCCCCCCAAAAAAATCCTCATATTTAAATTGTGTTACAAAATGAACTTATCACTTTCAAAGTACTTTCCATTATGCTTAATACATTTGTCAAATATGTGATTCCATTCTTGGAAACATTTTTCAAACTCATCTGTTTGAATGGCTAACAGCACCTCCTTAATTTTTTTTCTTCATCTCTTCTACGACATCAAATTGCTGGCCTTTGGTCCCTCTGCATCCACAGAAACAAAAAGAAGTCACACAGAGAGAGGTCAGTTGAGTAAGATAAGTTGGGCAAGAGAGGCATTCTATTTTTTGCCAAAAACTGGCACACTGAGATGGCTACATGAACAGGTATATTGTCATGGTGGCAAAACCAATCTGCCACAAATCAGGCCTTTTTTATGGTCATACACTGTTACACAATCTTCTCAGAACCTCTAAATAGAAAGATTGATTTAACAGTCTGACCTGGTAGAACAAACTCCAAATGCACTACTAGTTGACATTTTCATCCTTTCGGGAAGTTAATGAATATCCAGAAGGAGGTTTGTCATCAAAAGACATTTCACCTTTTTTGAAACAAGAAAACCACTTGTAAACTTCAATTTTTCACATAGTACTCTCCTTGTAAGCTGTGTTCAACATCACAACAGTGGCATTTCTGTGGCATTTTTCCAGAGCAGGAAACAAAATTTCACAGCCGCACACTGTTCTCTTAAATTGGCTATCACAAAACAAACAAAAACCCCAAGGTTCATGAGAAATTGCTTTCACGAAAAAATTCACTGTGACCAGAAAGAACCGTCCCAGGTGATAGCACTGGGTGCACTAACTCAGAGTTGCTTGATGCTCACCTAGCAGAAAAAATACATACTGTGAAAGCTCTGCCAGGCAGAACTTTTTTTCCAGGTATTTTTGGGTATACACACACACACACACATACATATATGTCTCAGGGGTTGGGGGGGGGGGGCTTTCTACACCTATAAAGAGAGTTACAGTCTTGGTAGCTCACAGGGACAGTTCTACCCTGTATTATATAGAGTCATTATGAGTCAACATCGGTTTGCCTTGATTTTGGTACATCTGTATCTACTGTGATAGATAGTAGGTGTAGTGGTGGAGTCTAGGCTGTCAATCAGATCACAGCCTAATGATGCCTCCTCTCCTCGTGGGTGTTACCATCTCGAGGATTCTGGGAACGTCCTCTCTTTGTCTGTGGAGGTGGGCCACGCATGCTCTCTGCTTCACCTTCCTGTTCAGGAGCCATATGGAGACCTGCACCAGTGTTGAGAAGCTTCCACCACCCCTAGATACAGAAGGCTTTCACCCTCCAGCCCGGCATCTTCCTGTACGCAGCATCATTGCATGTGCCACACTCGTCTGAAGGGGGATTTATGAACTAGGATTGAACATAGGAGCTAATATTGGACTTAGGGACTCAATCTGGACTGGGCTGGTGTGTTTTCACAATATACACTTGCTCTTTGATATACAGCTTTCTCTTACACATATATGAGTGTCTCTAGTGGACCCAGACTAACACACCTACCGTACTCCACCCATCAGCCCTCCCTCTGTGCCTCCTTCCTCTCCCCTCTCCCTCCTCTCCTCTTTCCCCCTCCCCTCCCCTCCCCTCCCCTCCCCTCCCCTCCCCTCCCCTCCTCCTCTCCTCTCCCCTCCCCTCCCCTCCCCTCCCCTCCCCTCCCCTCCCCTCCCCTCCCCTCCCCTCCCCTCCCCTCCCCTCCCCTCCCCTCCCCTCCCCTCTCTCTCTCTCTCTCTCTCTCTCTCTCTCTCTCTCTCTCTCTCTCTCTCTCTCTCTCTCTCTCTCTCTCTCTCTCTCTCTCATTTCACAGCTCCTGGATACCCTAATCTGCTTTCCATTCTATTTCTCTCTTTGTGTTTCAGGTTGGGTTATTTGTATTGACCTCTATTTAAATCAACTCATTCTCTCCTCGGCTGTGTTGTCTACTGGTAAACTCATTAAGCATTCTTGTTTAATTATTTCTTACAATTTACATCTCTCTACTAAAATTACCTACTGGGTCATGCATATTGCTACATTTCTGCTCAAGCTTTGAGCACATTATTGGTTCCTGTTGTTAGGTGCTGTCGAGCCAGTTCCAACATGCAGCGGCCCTATGCGCAACAGGAACAAAACCCTGCCCATTGTCACAATTGTTCTTATGTTTGAGCTCATCGATGCGGCCACTGTGTCAGTCTATCTTGTTGAAGGCCTCTCTTTTTTGCGGCCCCTCTACTTTACCAAGTATGATAAACTTCCACTCTTCTTCCAGGGAGTGGTCTCTCCTGACAACAGGTCCAAAGGACATGAGATGACGTCTCCCCAGCCTTGTCTCTAAGGAGAGGTGCTGGCTCTTTGGCCGTCCACAGTCCTTTCCATATTCTTTGCCAGCACCCGCATTCGAAAATGTCGATTCTTCTTTGGACTTCCCTCTTCAATGCGCAGCTTTCACGCGCTTATGAGGTGATGGAAATGCCTGCCTTGAGTTCGGAGCACTTAGTCTTCGAAGCAACCTCTTTGCTTTTCAACATTTTCAAGAAGGCTTGTGTGGCAGACTTACCCGATTGCTGCTTCCGTGAACACTGATTGTAGATACAAGAAAAATGAAATCCTTGGTAACTGCAATCTTTTTTCCATTGTGCATAGTTATTTTAAATAGTAGGAAGATAGTTCCAACTTCTGTGTCTCATCTGAATGAGTTTTGTTTGTTTGTTTGTTTGTTTGTTTGTTTGGGGCTAGTGTGTTGCTTTTACTTACTTCTTTTATGCCTCATACATTTGGTTGAAAAAGAGACATCTAGTGTAGAACAGTAGACTAAAGTAGATAGCTTCTGTGCCTCAAAACTATCTTTTCTTTTGTTAGACCTTTTGTGGAAAGGAAGGGAACTGTATCAATTAAACTAGCTAAAATTTAGCTGGGTGGGCATTTAATTGTCACTATGGATAGTCCCAGTACACCACAGCCTTCAAACGGCTCAGTGCTACCTTCTTCTTAGGCTTAGGGCTGGTTTACTAGAAGGTTCTTATTAATATCTTCTTGACTTGCAGTGTTAGGTTTTCTTGGTACCTGATCCTCAAAGAGGTTCTTCTCCATACTCGTTCCCAATCCATCACTTTTGGATTTATTTATATTTATAGCTTTGGAAAGCTGCTTAAATTCTTTAGCCTCCATTTCTTGATTTATACATTAGATAATAATAGTGCTTACTTCACAGGGTTGGATTGAGAAAAAAATATTTAGCCAAGCACTTGGCAACTGGAAATGTTTAAACACTGTCAGTTATAATCAATAAATGTCAAGTTTTAAGAGAGGTAGCTGCTCTCTCAGATGCCTTCACTATTCAGTTTTGGCAAGTAGCAATTGTAATCTCACCCCCAAACAATTACATTCTTCCCACCTACCCTCACCCCACCCTCAAAAAGTTTTTTGCTTAGGAGCCACCTGACACACAGTGACCCCATGTGCAACAGAACAAAACACTCTCTGGTCCTATGCCATTCTGCCTGAAATGCCCTACCCCCAGCCCACAACAAAAAACCCAAAACTCACTGCCATAGAGTCAGCGATGATTCATAGTGACCCCACTATGAGTTTCTGAGACTAACTCTTGACAGGAGTAGAAAGCCCAGTCTTTCTCCCAAAGAACGGCTGATGGTTTCAATCTGCCTACCATGGATCTCAGCCAGGCGCATATCACACCAACACCAGGGCTCCTTGCCATTCTCACAACTGTTCTATATTCCAGCCCACTGTGGCAGCCACTGTGTCAGTCCAGCTTGCCCAAAGTCTTCCACCTTTTTGCTGCCCCTGTACTTTACCAAGCATAATCTTCCTCCAGGGACTGGTCTCTCCTGACAACATGTCCAACGTATGTAAGGCAAAGTGTTCCTATCCTTGGCTGTAAGGAGGCTGTACTTCCAAGACAGTACTCTGGCTATACTTCTTCCAAGACAGATCCGTTTGTCCTTTGGCAGTCCCTGGAACTTTCAACAATCCTCGTAGCACCATGATTCCAACATTCCGATTCGTCTTCATTTTTCTTTATTCAATGTCCAACTTTAAAACACCTATGAGACCATTGAAACTACCATGGCTTGGGGCAGGTACCCCTTAGTCCTCAATGTAACACCGTTGCTTTTCAGCACTTTGAAGAGGTCTTGTACAGCAGATTGACTGAACACAGTACTTCATTTGATCTAACTGCTGCTTCCATGAGCTTTGATTGTGGATCCAAGCAAGACAAAATCCTTGACAACTTCAACCCTTTCTCCTTTTATCACGATGTTACCTATTAGTCCAGCTGTGAGGATTCTGGTTTTCTTTATATTGAATTAGAATCCTTGATCTTTATCAACAAGGGCTTCATGTCCTCACTTTCAGCAAGCAAAATTATGCCATCTGCATATTGAAGGTTCTTAATAACCTTCCTCCAATCCTGATGTTGAAGTGTTCTTCATACAATCCAGTTTCTCTGAATATGCTCAACATACAGATTAAATAAATATGGTGAGAGGATACAACGCTGTCATACAACTTTCTGGATTTTAAACCCTGCAATATAGCTGTGTTCTATTTCCATAGCTGCCTCTTGGATCCATGTATAGGGTCCACAGGAGCGCAAGGAAGTGTTCTGGAATTCCCATTCTTCTCCAGGCTAACCATAGTCTTCAATGATCCACAGAGTTAAATGACTTTGCATAGTCAATTAAACACAACTAAACATCTTTCTGACATTCTCATAATGAGATCCATCTGACGTCAGCCCTGATTTCCCTGATCCACATCTTCTGAATCCTGCCTGAGCCTCTGGAAGCCCCCTGTAAATATACTGCTGCCAACCTTGTTGGATGACTTTCAGCAATATTTTATTCAAAGGTGATATAAATGATATGGGTCTATAATTTGAAGATTCTGTTGGGTCACCTTTCTTTGGAATGGGTACAAATATGGATCTCATCCAGTCAGTTGGCCAAGTAGCTGTCTTCCCAATTTCCTGATGTAGAAAAGTGAGTGCTTCCTCAGCTTCTGAAACATTTCCATGTGTATTCCATCCGTTCCTGGAGCTTTGTTTTTGACTAATGCTTTCAGTGCAGCTTGAACTTCTTCCTTCAGCACCACTGGCTCTTGATCGTGTGCGACCTCTTGAAATAGGGAAACAGTTCTTTTGGTACAGTGATTCATGGATTCTTCCCATATATTTTCTTTATGTTTCCTGCATCATTCAATACTTTCCCCATAGAATCTTTCAATATTTCAACTCAAGGCTTGAATTTTTTTCTTGAGTCAGAAAAGAAATAGCATGCTGAAAATAAAATTACTATGTCTACAGTATATCAGGCTATTGTTTTAAGAACTCCACAAATATTGTCTTTAACCTTCACAGTAACCTTATGACATAATTCTCATTTTTATCATCAGTTTACTGATAATGAAAAGTGAGAACAGAGAAATAAATTATTTGCTATTGGTCACACATTTAATAAGGGACAGAGACCTCATGCTAGGCAGCATTGTTGCAGCATCTGTACTGTTGACCACAGACTTTTCTGCCTCTTTGGAGATTTTATTTATTCACTCCAACAGGACTGAATCAAATGATCACACACACAGCAGACATCTTCATGTTATCACTTGGGAAAAAAGGAGGGGGACACATTACTTCCAGACATCAGTGAGATCATTAGAAAGTGCTCCATCTGTCTGTGCTCAACCAGACACAAAATAACAACAGCAAATGAAACAGGAGAAAAACACTTCAAACATTCGGTGGCCAAAAATTTACATGACAGATAGAGCCCTTAGCGAAAGCAGTCACTGGGTGCAATCTTCAGTTACACAAGGACATGCAGCAAAACTCAAAATATCCCCAACTCTCCCTCTAGGGTTCTGTTCAACTGAAAACAGAACAAAGCCCTACAGGAAAATGCAATGTCTTACTGTTGTGAAATATAACCATATCACTAGGGAAATATCTCTTCCATCTCAATAGTGCACAAGTACATATTCATCATACTTGGAATTCTTTTCGTTTCCTGGATTTGTGGCCTTTGTTAGGGGGGATTTTCTCTCTTTATTTCTTAAAATACTCTTGGTCCGTTTTCTCCTTCATCTCCGCCTTGCATTCCCATGACATGTCTATTCGGTCTCTTGATTTTCCATAATTCAGTTAAACTATACCCTTCATGAATGCTGTGTTCTTGTTGCTCTTCACTGACATTCCAAGCAGATCCCTGGAGATTTTAGATTTTTATACTAAGGGCCTATCTCTTTATACAGGCAAACCAGGTGATGGTAAGGGCAGCTGAGACTTTTGTTGGGCCACTTACCCCGTTCACAGAAGGTGGTGATCTGGCTGGTGGGTCCCACAGGAACCATGCAAGAAGGGCCAGTCGTCCCACTGTGACTTGTTGATTTGTTGATTCTTTCCTGTCTGCAGTTTCTTTGCTGCTTTCTTCTGTCCTGTGCTTCGGAGTCTTTTGGATTCAACCACTATTTCTTTGTATTTCTTGCTGGATCTGTTGAGAGCATCAGAAGGATGGCTTGTTTCTGCTGTCATTTTAAAGCAATGAGACTAGATCGTGAACAGCAAGAGAGCAAATCAGAGCATGCAGAAAGAGAATTAGACAATAGTATCAGATGAAAATTTCAGTAATAATAGTCTTTGAATGTGTCACATGGTGCCAAACCCTACACAGACATACACAATAAGGATCACCCTTTAATATACACACAGCCCTGAGAGTCAGGTCTCTCTCCAGGACCACACCCTCAGGTCTCACCATTTCAATGTTGCCAGCAAACACCAAGCATGGCTCCCTGAGGGGTAGATCGCAAAAGAATTCTTGGACCAAGTCAGAGGGAACAAAATGCTCAGAAAACTCTCTGGGTCACAATAAAATATTGTTTAAAAGAAGACAATCTGATTGCAACATTTTTTATGTTTGTGGGTGTATATTTGGGTAGTGTGTGTGCAATGCTTATGTGTTCAAATGTGGGCATGCATGTGTGTTTATGGGAAGTTTGTAGAATTATGCCTGAGTGTGGATGTGGGTGCATACACATGGGTTCATGGACCTGGTGATGTATTCATGAGTGCACATGTATGCAGGAGGTCATGTGTGCACTTATATTAATAAGAAGGGAGAAGAAGTAGACACTGAGTAACAATTTGTTTTTAAATAGAAAACTACTGTCTGAAAGGAGTTTGTCCAAAAGCAAATTGGCAACATGATCACATATATATTTTAACCAATGTCTCCAGTCCCCAGTTTTCCAAGGTTCTTAACATGGGTCCCCGAAACGCAGGGCCTGACACAAGAACATGCATGAATTTGTTTACTCAGAAGTTACGTTAGGCTGCAGGTTCAGTGTTAAGGTGTGTTATAAGCTGATCAATTCTGGGGAAGCTTTCTCAGGAACCGTTCAGAAGGTGACACAGAACTGTCCACCTGAGGGGGAAAGGGAGAAGCATACATTAACAGGCCCCCCCTTTCCTTCAGCACAACAGCAGCCAGGGTTTGCCATGAACTTCAGCTCGCCAGGAGTCCAAGCCTGAGGGCTGCTTTTACCACCGACGCATCCAGGACAGGGAGTGCGGACACCGGTGAGGCACTGTCAGAGTGAAACAGAATTCATCCTACATGTTGAAATCATTTCTCATGTCGAAATCATGGGTCAAGCAGGGAAACGTGAGGTAATAAAGCCGTTACTTGGTCATTTGTACAATCGTCATATGGCAAAGGAGAGGTAAGCCTAGGTGCTCCACCTGGAGGTGAGCAAAGCAAGTAAGAGGCTGGAAGCTGAAGGGAGAGATGGCGAGAAACCGAAGCTCAACAAGGATGGAGAAGTCTTCAACCTTGCTCAACACAGAGTCCTGCGAGTCCAACTTCTGCCACCACGTTAGCTGCGGTTTTGCCTAGGTCCACCATCAGCGGTGTCAACCTTGACAGGAGAAGCTCCGAGGATCTCACGGCTTTGTCTGCATAGGTATGCAGCCAGTAAAAGAGAATGGGTCACGTAGGAGAGAAGAAATTAAATTCACCAAGTCAAAGGAGTAGAGTGGTGTGGGAAATAGAAGTGCACACACTCATACACACACTCCACACTCACATAATCCACATAAGGTACGATCATTTCTTAACAGCTAACATACACTGAGCCTGGGAGTAATAATTGTCTGCGAAACTGAATTAAATGTAAGAGCATTGTTAACACAGTTCATTTGAAAGGTCATAATGCTTTTCGATTCAGAAAAACAATGACCTCTTACTGCATGATTAGAGAGGAGGAAATTGCTATCATAAGCAAGTTTTGTGTTAATTCTTCTACATGAAATAATTGATAACATGACAAACTTTTCCTTTAAAACATTCATCTTACCCATGTGCTTAGTAGTAGGATGTTCTCAGTCTGCTCAACAGCAGCCTGCAGCGAAGCAATTATTTATCTTAGCGTTTGCATTTACACCAAACGGTCTTAACATTCATTAACGCGTGATCGCTAATATCAGAAAGCTGAGGGCAATGCAATCTCATCCTAGGTCTTTGAAGTGATTTATCCTTCAAATAACCAGACAGTCTGTAGTCAACACCAATTATGACTGACTTAATGGTATTTACCATTTAGATCTGGTTGTAGCACCATTAATGGGGGAAAAATTCAGCAGTTAATTTTTATGTAAACAATGAAGTCAAACTCAAGCAATTTTGGGCCAACAAAATTGCCTTTTCTATATGGACACTGCCCACTTTCTTAGAGCAAATGTGTATTTGTTGGAATTCTACTTAATGCAACAATACACAATTTTTATAATACTGCTTACAATAAATGACATTCAAGTGACCTACAGCATCACAAAGCTTCCACTGCAAGATCCCCATTCTCTTTCAGCAAAGGCAACTAGTCCAAACATTCTTTATATTCAGAGAACACTCCCTGGGTGAACTTTAATTAGTGCTGAAATATAATCACAGATTACTCAAAGGGTTGACAATTTATTCTTTTAGGACTTGAATCAATACCGTAGGAGGTTCCAAAGAGCCGGTAATTCCTGTTTATTGTTTAATTGCTTCTATTTCATCTTAACCATGGAACAGCCTTTCTGAAGCAGTCACAGCCCTTACTTATTACAAGGCAGTTTTAAAAGAATTTGTCCAGGTGTGTTACTTTGTCAGTTTTCCTCCATACTCTTATTTCTATGGGTGTCACGTGGCCGCATGATGGATCATGGGGTGTATGTATGAAGAGTTAACAACAGTTCCTGATTATTACCTTCACATCATATTGCCTGAGCAAATGTTGGCTTTTTTCCAACATAAAACAACAAATCAGAGAAAACAAGATAAATTTATTTCAGTATGACCACTAATGTTGCATTTCCTGGATGAGCAACAATTGCAACACTCACAGTGACGCCATCCACTTGAATAAAGCGAGCCTCTGAGATCAGCCTGGAATTGAGTTGAAGGTATCTGGGAGACACAAGTTGTTTGGGTTCTTGCTTCTGGAAGGCCCTTTTTGAATCACTGTCACATAATCTCATTGCACCTATGCACTGCCAAAATGAGAAGACCAACAAGCCCCTGCCAACAAGACCACAACTAGACCCAAGAACCCTGATTCCCAATTCTGCATGCCTTTCTTAGATCTGCAAAAAATAAGCTTTTGTTTCTCAGAATCTGTTCATTCAAAGTTTGTGTCCATTAAGGTAAGGTCTGGGCTGCTAACATGCTAAAATTAAATATAAAACTTAAATTTAAGTTTTATGGAAGTTATAAATACATAAAGAACAAATGCATTTGCTAAAAATAATGGGAATAAGATTGCAGGCTGCATTTAGCCTAAGTTTTAAATTCTGAGAAGGACCTTTTAACATACAATAGCCAAAAGCAAATACAAATCATTGTTAATCATCTGGTCATTCATAAAACAGAGTCTTGGAGTTTGCATGATGAATAGAATATATTTCACTAATCAATGTATATTTCATCTTCGAATTTATGAAGGTGATAAAACCATTGAAAAGAATTCTGTAACTCTAACTCAGGCTTTGCACAGATTCCCTCTGGCTTGACCCCAATTAGTCTGAATAATAAGTCTTACCAATATTTATATATGCATCTTTCTATAATCACCCTCCGCATAAAAGATTATGGAAGATACACACTCCTCTGGAAACTCATACTTTAGCTAAATATGTTCAGACATTAAAAAGTTGAAAATGAGGTCGAGTTTTCTATTTTTTGCTATATGAGGCAGTAACCCCCCACAAAAAACAAACAAACCAGGATTTGCACAGAGCAGAGTGGAGCTGTCGTAATACACATTTTTCTCACTAGGTGAACATCAAGTAACTCACTCTGAGTTAGTGCACACAGTGGTGCCACCTGGGAAGGTTCTCTGGTCACAGAGAATTTTTTTTGTAAAAGTAGTTTCACTAGAAACTCATTTTTGTGATGGCCAATTAAACAGAACAGCATGAGGCTATGAAATAGTGTTTCCTACTCAGGAAAAATGTCACAGAAACTGCTGTGAACACAGCTTACAAGACCAGCACTATGAGAAACTCAAGTGGACAAGTGGTCTTCTTGTTTCATGAAAGGTAAAATGTAGACTAATGACAAACCTTGTTCTGGACATCTATCAGCTTCCTGAATTGACCAAAATGTAGAATCATAGTGCATTTGGAGTTCATTCCATCAGATCAGACTGTCAGTCAAGCTTTCTATTTAGAAGTTCTGAAAAGATTGAGTAACAGTATGCAACAAAAAAGGCCTTATCTCATCAAAGACAAAAAAAAATCACAGCATTGTGAATGAGGGGGAGTGCAGAGTGGGGACCCAGGGCTCATCTGGGGGAAATTGGACATCCCCTTGCAGAAGGGTTGTCGGGAGGTGACGAACCAGTCAGAGTGTAGTGTAGCAACGATGAAACATACAATTTTCCTCTGGTTCTTGAATGCTTCCTTCCCCCCGCTATCATGATCCCAATTCTACCTTACATAACCAGCTGGATCGGGCGATGTACACTGGCACGGATAGGAACTGGAAATATGGGGAATCCAGGACAGATGAGCCCCTCAGGAACAGTGGTGAGAGCGGCAATATCGGGAAGGTGGGAAGAGGGTAGGGAGAAATGGGAAACAGATGACAAGGTCTACGTGTAACATCCTCCCTGGAGGACAGACAGCGTAGAACTGGGTTAGGAAGATGTCGGATGGTGTAAGATATGATAAAATAATAATTATTTATAAATTATCAAGAGGAAGGGGGGAGCAGGGGGGGGGAACAAGGAGCTGATGCCAGGGGCTCAGGTGGAGAGTGGGTGTTTTGAGAATGATGATAACATATGTACAAATGTGCTGGGCACAAATGATGTATCTACAGATTGTAAAAAGAGTTGTATGAGCCCCTAATAAAATGATTTTTTAAATAAATAAATCAGATTTTTTAAGGCCTAATCTGTGGGAGACTGGTACCTGCTGATACAGCCATATCATTATACCCATTTTGGACAAAACACACCATGCCTCTCTTGCCCATGCACCTTACCCTCTTGACCTCACTCTGTGCAACTTCCTTTTGTTTCTATGAATGCAGAGGGACATAAAAGGACAGCAATTTGAAGACACAGATGAGGTAAAGAAAAAAACAAGTGACATTCTGTCATCCACCTAAACAAATGAGTTTGAAAAATGTTTCCCACATGGGTGTTAACAAACCCATGGGCAAGGGAACAACAAATGATCTAAAATCAATGACAAGGAGGACATAGGATGCCCGGTAGGGCTTCATCAAAGGCAATGTAACCGAGAGGAATTACTGAAACCCAAATGTAGGCCTAAAATGATGGTGGGACAAGAGGAAAGTAAAAGGAAATAAAGAAAAGAACTAGGAGAAAAAAGGCATTTATAGAAATCTAAATACAGGTGTATATATACATATGTAAATATATTTATATATAATGATAGGGAAATAGATCTATGTACATATATTTATGTTAAGTATCAGGTAGGAGATGGACATTGGACCTCTACACAAGTACTCCCTCAATGCAAGAACACTTTGCTCTAATCACCTGGCATTCCGTGATACTCACCTTCCTGACATGATTGCTGAAGACAAAACGAGTGCATAAGCAAATGTGGTGGAAAAAGCTGATGGTGCCCAGCTATCAAAAGATATAGCCTCTGGGGTTTTAAAGGCTTGCAGGTAAACAAGCAGCCATCTAGCTCAGAAGCAAAAAATTCCACATGGAAGAAGCACACCAGCCTGTGTGATAACAAGGTGTCGAAGGGATCAAGGATCAGGTATCATCAGAACAAAAAATCATATCATGGTGAATGAAGGGGAATGTGCAGTGGAGTCCCAAAGCCCATCTGTAGGCAACTGGATATCCCCTTAGGGAAGGGTTGCAGGGAGGAAAGGAGCCAGTCGGGGTGCAGTATAGCAACGATGAAACATACAACTTTCCTCTAGCTCCTAGCTCCCACACCCCCACCCACTATCATGATCTTAATTCTACCTTACAAATCCAGCAAGACCAGAAGATGTACACTAGTACACATAACTGGAAACACAGGGAATCCAGGACGGATGATCCCTTCAGGACCAGTGGTGAGTGTGGCGATACTGGGAGGATGGAGGAAAGGTGGGGTAGAAAGGGGGAACCGATCACAAGGATCTATATATAACCTTCCTCTCTGGGAACGGACAACAGAAAAGTGGGTAAAGGGAGACGTCAGACAGTGTAAGACATGACAAAATAATAATTTATAAATTATCAAGTGTTCATTAGGGAGGGGGGCGCAGGGAGCGAGGGGGGGAATGAGGAGCTGATTCCAAGGGCTCAAGTAGAAAGCAAATGTTTTGAGAATGATGATGGCAAAAAATGTACAAATGTGCTTGATCCAAATGATGGATGTATGGATTATGATAAGAGTTGTACAAGACTTCAATAAAATTATTTTTTAATATATAATATCTGGGGTCTTAAAGACCTGAAGATAAACAAGCAGTCATCTAGCTGAGAAACAACAAAGCCCACCTGGAAGAAGCACACTAGCCTGTGTGATCATGAGGTGTCAATGGGATCAGGTATCAGGTATTAAAGATGCAAAACGAAAATGCATATCAATGTGAATGAGGGGGAGTGCACTGTGGAGACCCAAAGCCCATCTGTAGACAATTGAACATTCCCTTACAGAAGGATCACGGGGAAGAAGATGAGCCAGTCAGGGTGCAGTATGACATCAATGAAACATACAACTTTCCTCTGGTTCTTTAATGCTTCCTCCCTACCACTATCATGATCACAATTCTACTTTACAAATATGGCTAGACCAGAGCATGTACACAGGTACAGATAAGAGTTGGAAATACAGGGAATCCAGGACAGAGAAATCCTTCAGGACCAATAATGGGATTAGCGATATCAGGAGAATAAGGGGAAGGTGAGGGGAGAAAGGGGGAATCGATAACAATGATCTACATATAACCCCCTCCCTGGAGGTCGGACAACAGGAAAGTGGGTGAATGGAGACATCGGACAGCTTAAGACATGAAAAAAATAATAATTTATAAACTATCAAGGGAGGGAGGGAAGGGGAAAAAATGAAAAGCTGATACCAAGGGCACAAGTAGAAAAAAAATGTTTTGAAAATGATGACAACAAATGTACAAATGTGCTTGGTACAATGCTGTATGAGCCCCCAATAAAATAATTTTTTAAGCTTCCAAAAATGAAACTGCAGATTTGATCAATATTTAAGTGTAATGGAGAGTACTTTGAAAGTGATAAGCTTGTTTTGTAAAAAAAATTTAAATACATAACTGAAAAAATCCGGGTTTGGGGGGGTACCCTCTTGTATTCTGGAATACTTTGTGGAGATTGGGTGGGTGTCAATTCTTCCCTGAAAGCTTGGAAGAATTCCTTAATGAAGTCATCTGGTCCTGGACTTTTTTGGGTGTTGTTGGGAGTTTTTTTTTAATAACTTAATAAAGTTCTTTTGTTTTGTATCGAGGTGTCTGGTTTTTTGGTTTATCATTTTATTGACCTGTTATCCGCATATCATACAGTTAAGTCATTTAAACAAAGTAAAATGAGTTATGTAAGCATCACCGCAGGTTTAGAATATTTTCTTAATTCTTATATTCATTAGTATTAACTCCAAATCTTCCCCCAGCCTTTCCCACTAGAACCCTAAGAAATTATGAATCCAGTTACTATTGCTCTAGATTTACCAATCCTGGATTACATAAAAAGAAAAACATTTAAAGAGAAAATAGCAAAATAAAATAGAAAAATCTCAATCAGAAAGAAAGCAGAAATAGTAAAAGCTCGAACAAATTAAAGATGGGTCCAAAAGGAGAAAATAAGGTGTTAAATATTAACCTAACTACACCTACATTAATCCCCTTTCCAATGCATGCTGACTGACAGCAAGGCTGTTCACACCCCCGCCAATGACCAGAGGGGCTTCTCTGGTGGCATGATCCACAAGGAGACCCTGCAAATGGATTGGAGGGAGGCTCTGACCGTTATCCATAATCTTCTGAAACTGGGTGATCAGAATTTAATCTCCAACACAGTTCCCTCCTCTGGTCTTGGATATTATTTGCATCGGTCTGTTAGTTTAGGTAGGTAGTATGTTTCTAGAAATTTGTCAACTTAAGTTTTCAAATTTGTTCGAGTACACGCTTTCACAATATTGTGTTATTCTTTTTATTTCAGTTGGTTCTATTGTGATATCACTCAATTCATTTCTTATTTGTGATATTTGCATCTCTTTTTTGAATTGTTAAGTTTGCCAGTGACTTATTAATTTCCTTAATCCTTTCAAAAACTCATGTCTCTTGATTCGATTGGGGTTTTTTTGTGTGTGTTTTTGATACTTTTATTTCTGTTCTAATCTTTATTATTTCTTTTCCTTTAGTGGCTGGGGGGTTATTTTGTTGCTCTTTTTCAGATTGTTAAACATGTTGGATTAAGGTGTGGGTTAAGATGCTGATTTTGATTCTTCTTTTCTGATATGTATATTTATTACTATAAAAATGCCTTGTAAGTATTGTTTTGGCTCTGTCCCAAAAGCTTGGGCATGCTATCTTTTCATTCTTATTTGTTTCAAGAAATTTAACTTTTTCACTCCTATGTTCTTCAGTTACCCAATCAGTTTTAAGTATAATGGTGTTCAATTTGTATGAATCTGACATTTCTCCTCAGTCTTCCTATCAGTAATTTCTAATTTCATATATTTTGGGCTAAGAAAATGGTTTGAAATAATTCAATATTTTTAAAGGTATTAAACCTTGCTTTGTGGATTAACATATAGTCTATTCTGGTTCATAGTCCATGTGTTCTGGAAGTGAATAAATAATGTACTGTTGGGTGGAGTGTTCTGTGTGTATCTAAGTGATCAAGTTGATTAATTGTATGATTTAGTGCTTCTGTGTCTTGAGTGAATTTCTTTCTAGTTGTTCTGTCCTTCCTCAGGAGTGATGTACTGACATCTTCTACTATCTTTGCACTATGGTCTATTTCACTCTTGAGCTCTATAAGAATTTGATTAATGTATTTTGAGGGTTTTTCATTTAGATGCAAAGATATTTATTATGAATGTGTCTTCTTGTTCAATTGTCCCTTTAATCATTATGTAATGTCCTTTTGGGGGCTAGATTCTCTAGAGAAACAAAACCAATGACACATATGCATATAAAGAAAGAAATTGATATAAATAAAGTGGCCCACTCAGTTGAAGAAGTGAGGAAGTCCAGTTCGTGGGTCAGATACTAAGTCGGAGGCTTTTCCTGACTCACACAGCTGCAGGACCTGATGAACCAGGAAGCAGGAAGACAAAGAAAGAAAGGGAAGCAGAAATGCCATGACTGACGGATGTAGAGACAGATGAATCAGTAGATCAGTAGATAAAATGGCAGGTTAGAATGGTTCCCATGTCAACAGATACTGGAAACCAGAAATCAGTGAGCAAGTTACAGGATCCAAACCAGCAAGAAGTGAAGAAGCTCTCCGAAGAAGATACCTATATAGGAACTGACCAAACCTCAGAAGAAACCTCACTTCCATTGCACTTCACCCCAATCTTCTTACAACCGCTTGGCTGCTCACAGCAGATACCATCGTGGAGTGAATTAAACTGTGTAGGGTCACAGAATGTGGGGATTACCAAGCCCTAATTCCAGAACATCTAATTGTGCTCATGCAGAACCTGTACATGGATCTAGAGGTAGTTCTTTGATCAGAACAAGGGAATACTGCATGGTTTAACATCAGGAAAGACGTGTCAGGGTTGTATCCTCTCAACAGACTTGTTCAATCTGTATGCTAAGCAAATCATCAGGGAAGCTGGATTTTATGAGTAAGAATACAGCATCTGGATTTGAGGACAACCCACTTGCTGAAGCTACTGGAGGTGTGAGGCTTGCTGAGTCTTCTGGGGACACTTGAATCCATCAGATGGAGTGAGAAAGGGGAAAAGAGAACACAAAGAACAATACATGTACACAAAACCGAACCAGCAACCAAATGCATAGAAAACACAAATGCACACGCAAATAAATATTCAAACTGAAATCAGCAGCTATTTTCTCTTTCTCAGTAAACTAATTAGTTGCATACTTATTAAGTCTCACAGAGGAGGTCCACAGAGAAGTGTAGCCATGGTGGTGGGAGGGTAGGGGTGGAAGCTTTTCTGACCAACAGGGGGTATGAGGAATTAGGGATTATTCCACCCCATCCCTTGTGGCTTCTGTCTCTCTTCTGATGGTTTATCAAACATCAAAAAAAATAGAACTCAAAGAAAAAACAACAAAGCCTACCACCTGAACCGGCTGCCTCTTTTTCTCAAGACCTCTATCCCATGGCTGACTTCTAAGGACATCATGGGGTGTGTGTATTAAGCGTTGGTTCTGACCTTATTGTAGGCCATACTGGTGGTTTATCGGAACAATAGGAAAAAGAAGAGAGACAAAAACTTAAGTTTCCAACCAGTCCTTTCTTAAAGGCCCTCCAGATGATTGGCTCCTCCACTAAAGCCAATTGCCCAAAATGGGTGAGTTAGCCCAGCCTCTGCAGGCTTCATGCATCAAATGTGTGGGCCAGCACCTCCTCTGGGCACAGAGAGCCATGAAAAGCTCGAAATGATTGATCTCCCACAACCATTCCACTAGCTTCCTAGGCTGTATGTCATTCCCACCTGATCCATCTTTCAAATTTCACTGGAAGGCCCAGGAAGGTGTAAGAAGATGGCACACAAGCTCTTGAGTTCACTACTTTGAGAACTAATCACTCTTCTACTCACCGGTGGTGAGTGGGCAAGGGGTAACCACCTCTTTCGCCATCAATGCAGAGAATTTGTTTCCCTTTCTGGTTGTCAGGCACCAGATAATGCTGTGCATTTTGAGAGAAATATTTCATTTCATTGCTGGCCGATGTATAATTCACTTCCCCCATAAATTTCTCTGATAAGGTCTCACTCAGACACTCAGCCATGCTGTCCTCAAAGATCCAGGGCTCAAAGTCTCTCCTCTAAATGTTTTCTGACATTTAAGTTGTAGAGGCAACATTCAACAAATCTGTCTATGTCACCATCTTCCTAAAAACCCTCCGTATTTTGCTTTCTTGACTACTTTTTCCGTGAGCATTGATTGTGGATTCAAACAAGATGAAATCTTTGACAACTTCAATCTTTTATCTGTTGATCATGATGCTATTTTATTGGTTCAAATGTGAGGATTTTTGCTTTATTTACATTGAGTTATCTATACGAATGGCTGCAATCTGGGTCTTCATCAAAAAGTGTTTCAAATCCTCCTCTCTTTCACCAAACAAGTTCATGTCATCTGTATCTTGGAGGTTTTTTATAAGGCTTCTTCAAATCCTGATGCCAATTTCTTCTAATATAGTCCAGAATGTTGTGTTTTTGCTCAGCATACAAATTGAATAAGTACAATGAAAAGATTCAACTTTGATGCATACCTTTCATTAAGGGATGAGTATACAAAGGCATATTTGGGGAAATGATAAGATCTCTCAAAATGAAAAATTTGGTAAGATTAAGTTAATGAAACATTTGCTATGCCAAAAAAATGATTGCAGTGCTATTCAATAAAATACATAACCAACCCCACAATATCAATAAATAACAGTAGCATGCTAAATCACACAATGAAGGAAAATATTATCATGTAAGACAATCCAGAGGACTTCCAGCAAGATGGCGACTGAGTAACACATACCAGAGGGACTCCGCAGAGATCAGCATAGGAGCGTCACTAAGAGGGAAATTCCAGACTGCCAGCTATCGGGAGGAGCACCATAAACATAAGTAGGCACAGATCCACTAGGTTTTGAGGAGTTGGGGGCTTTTGGCTTTCCACTGTGGAGGCCACCTAGGGTATAACCTTTGCCCTGCTACAGTCTCGGCCAGAGCCGGGTTTCTTTGGCAGGCCCAAGGGAATTATCTCAACACAGGCACAGCTCGCCACCACCTCAGGGCAGGGTTTAGACCCCTCCAGCCTCATGGTCAAGGATCCGGCTCAGCTATATTGTTCCTTTTGTTTCTCCTCACTCTTTCCCATATAGTCTCAGTGGGCTAAGGCTTCTCTTCCCTTTTCTCTCACACGCCACTGCCTACCTCCAGGCCACTCCCCTGAGCCTAGGGCAATTACACCCAGCTGGGAGAGCTCCACCCTCTGAAGTGTAATACAAAGCTGGGGAAAGCCCACCAACCTTACTCCAAGGGAAATCCTCCCACCTACCTCTGGAACAAATCATATCCGCCTGCCTTCTGCAGAGCTTAACATGAGGCTGGGGAAAGCCTGCCCACCTTCACCTTCCTCTGGGAGAAATCCCACCCACCTGCCCGCCTTCTGTAGTGTAACATGCAGTAGGGGAAAGCCCACCCACCTTCTTCCAAGGGAAGAATTGCCTTTGTGGCTAGGGGAGCTCCTGCCTGTCCTGTGGTCCCATGTGACTGAAGTAACTTCCTCTCACCTGCCTTAGTACCTCACACAGCCTAAGGCAGCTCCACCAACACTCTGCAGTACTCCACGCTGCTACAGGAACCTCTGCCGAATCTCCGTGGTACTCTAGCTGACCAGGGCTTTTCCACCCATCATCCACAGTGCTCTACACCAAAGTAGGCACACCCACCTGCTTCTGCTGCACTCCTGTTGTAGCAGGCACCCCCACACACCCTCTGCAGTGCTCCAAGCTGCCATGGCCACGCCACCATGGCTTCTTGTGAAATCATCCAGTTGGCACCATCCTCATAGGTCCACAACCACACAACCAGTGTCCCCTGAGAGGACCATCCAACCTGCCCTACAAATAACAGAATGCTGGCTGACGAGGGAAAGAATGAAGCCACAGGATAATAAAGCAGTAGGCCAAACCCATAGTGCAATAACAGGCAGTTTGAAGAAGCATTCCCAGGAGTCTCCCAGAGAGAGTCTAGTGCCCTTCAACTCTCTGTAAAATGGCACTGGGATCCTCTCAAACAATGCAATGCAAACAACAATCAGGCCCAATAACCTCAATGAAAAAAAGGAGAACTAAAGGGCAATGTTAGAAGAGGTCCTGAACACAATGATATGCATAGAAGACATTAAATGAAGCACATCCTGGCCCACCAAGCCCTGAGGAGGATATTCCCACTGAGAGCAGTCAATGCACAGAGAGGACCATAGGGCCAGCCCCACTACGATACATGACATCCCTCACTAACCCATAGCACTATGGGGTGGGGGGCAACACTGGAGACACAGTGCAGGAATTGTGTCGATCTGACCCCACCACACTGAGGAGAAACACTAAGGGCATGCAACAGAACAGCAAGGAGAGAAGAACAATAAATTCCCCAGGGAATACCAGAGTTTCAGGCCAGGGCACAGCACCTCATCAGACTCCACGGGTTAACACTCCTAAAGGTCAACAAACAAACCTTGAACTATTTATAGGCCTTTCTTTTTTTTGGTCATTGGTTTCATTTTTTCTGTTGTTGTTTTGTTTTCTTGTGTTGCTTTGTTTTGCTCTGTTTTGTTTTTGTGCATGTTATGATAGCTGCAGGTCTATCTAGATAATACAGGCAGGTTAAACAATCTGGAATAGAAAACAAGAGGAAAGACAATTCCAGGGGGACATGGGAGAGGGGGAGATAGGGGAAAGAAAGTGGGTGTTAACAAGTCCAGGGACAAGGGAACAATGAGTGATCTAAAATCGATGGTGAGGAATGTGTAGGAGACCTGGTAGGACTTGACCATGGGCAATGTAACCGAGAGGAATTATTGAAACCCACATGAAGGTCAAAAATGATAGTGGGACAAGAGAAAAGTAAAAGGAAATAGAGGAAAAAGCTAGAAGGCAAAGGGTATTTATAGAAGTCTAAATATAGGCATGTATATATATATATATATATATGATGGGGAAATAGATCTATGTACATATATTTATAGGTTTAGTATTAAGGTAGCAGATGGACAGTGGGCCTCTACTCAAGTACTCCCTCAATGCAAGAACACTTTGTTCTATTAATCTAGCATTCCATGATGTTCATGTTCCTGACATGATCGCTGAGGATAAAGCAGGTGCATAAGCAAATGTGGTAAAGAAAGCTGATGGTGCTCAACTATCACAAGATATAGCGTCTTGGGTCTTAAAGGCTTGAAGATAAACAAGTGGCCATTTAGCTCAGAAGCAACAAAGCCCACATGGCAGAAGTCCACCAGCCCGTGTGATCATGAAGTGTCGATAAGATTAGGTATCAGGCAGCAAAGACCCAAAACAAAAAAAATCATAGTGAATAGGGGAGAGAGTGCAGAGTGGAGACCCAAAGTCCATCTGTAGGCAACTGGACATCCCCTTACAGAAGGGGCTCAGGGAGGAGACAAGCTAGTCATGGTGCAGTATAGCACCGATGAAACATAAAACTTTCCTCTAGTTCTTTAATGGTTCCCCGCACACCCCACTATCATGATCCTAATTCTAGCTTACCAATCTGGCTAGACCAGAGCATGTACATGGGTACAGATAAGAACTGGAAACACAAGTATCCCAGGACAGATAAACCACTCAGGACCAATCATTTCTCCTTCTTTTACATACCATCATGAAAGAAGACCCCCCCCCCACTGGGGCTACAGCTCCTGCCCTGACCCTTCCTATGCTTTAGACCAGCATCAAAGTCATATCCTCACCTGCCCACAAAAGGAGCGAGACTGGCCAGCAAGAACTAGCCTGGCTAAGATCCTTGGTACAACTCCTTCAGACGGCACCTGTTGTTCACTTTTTCACACAGTCAGCCGAGGTGGCCAGAAAGACTATGCAGAAATGTGCTTCCGGGGGCTTGTAAGGTTGTGAGGCTTCTAACTAAAGAGACACCTGTCTGCTTGGTCTTCAAATGAATGCATCTGTGGAGGCTACGTGAAAATCACCAGTTATAGGGGTGGCTGGAAAGCATGATATTGGGGCAACAGCAAAATAATTTTATCATTTTATTAGGGGCTCATACAACTCTTATCACAATCCATACATATACATACATCAATTGTATAAAGCACATCTGTACATTCTTTGATTAGGGCAAAGTAATTTTTTAAAAAATCATAGTGACTCTAAAGGACCAATTAGAATTGCCCCCGTAAGTTTCTGAGACCATAAACCTTTACAGAGGTAGAAAGGGTGGTGGATTTGAACTATTGACCTTTTGCTTAGCAACCCAATATATAACCTCCTATACTATCCGGGTCGCGATGAGTCAGAATAAACTCAATGGCAGTGAGTTTGAGTTATCTTTGAATTATGGCCACTGGTGGTTCAGTGATAGAGCTCTCGCTTGGGATGAAAGATAGCTGGGTTCAATTCCCAGCCAATGCATTGGTCGGAAGAAGCTTGTGTTACCAATGCTGGACACAGAAGGAAGGAAGGCAAGGTGGTCTAGTGCCTGCAAAATGAGCCAGTAAAAATACTCTAGGGAGCAAATGCTTTGAGAGTGATTGGGGCGGGGAATGTGCGGATGTGCTTTATACGATTGATGTACGTATATGTGTGGATTGTGGTAAGAGTTGTATGAGTCCCTAATAAAATGTAAAAAAAGTAAAGAAAGAAAGAAAATGATTAGGGCAAAGAATGTACAGATGTGCTTTATACAATTGATGTATGTATATGCATGGATTTTAATAAGAGTTGTATGAGCCCCTAATAAAATGTTTAAAAAAGGAAAAAAAATACTCTAGATTTTACCAGAGTTCTATCAGCTTTGTAGAGTTGGTGCAGACTGGACAATGCTATATTCCTGTGTGTGTGTGTGTGTGTGTGTGTGTGTGTGTTGGGGGGGGGGTCAAGGGGTTATGCTCATGAGTTGGGAGTGACTCCACAGCTGCCAAGAATGGAAATCCTTGAATTTGGAGATTCACGATCTAGTTGGAGATCTTAGGACAACTCAGTGCTGGGGGGAAAAATTTGCCTCCCAGCATAGAAATTGCACTTTAAATCTGAACCTCTCAAAATAATAAACTACTCTCTTAAGGGTTTATGTGTGTGTGTGTGTGTGTGTGTGTGTGTGTGTGTGTGTGTGTGTGTTTCCCTGATGGCCTCTGAATCCTTGGCTCTGGGCAATAACTCCTCATAAACCTTCCTGTTCCACTGAAATTACATTCATTCCTACATTTTATGTTTATTCCTCATCTATCAACTGGCTCTTATCTACCCTGCCTGCACTTTACATCACTAATACTGTGGCTCTGCCAATTAATCTTGCCTATCACTTTGACTAGCCGAGGCATGCAGATTTCTTTCCTCCGCTCAAATGTCTCCCTCCCTGCTTCGTCTCATAACATTTAATAGGGCTTTCTCCAAGGGAGCTAGAAATCAAGGCCATCATTCAGGCTGACAGACAGTGTCTATTAAGCTTTTACTCTACATACATAGAGTAGAACGGGCTAAACTCAGATCCAGATGTTTGCTCTAGTGTTCTTAGCCTCTGGTTTGGTGTCCTTTCCTCCGCCTGCCCCAGGCCCTCCTCATGCCCACCAGCCCCTCTGCGGAATAATCAGTGCCCTCATGATCTTCCCGTGCACCCTCCTCCACAAAACCCAGCTCTCTGGGTTTGTCCCACCATGTTTTCCTTTAGATCAGAACGCCTTCTCGGTAGTGTCACTTGGGTTGCTGTCACCAGTACTGTATTGGGTATTATTCACAATATTATTAGCAAGTGAGCAGAAGCCTTTTAATTTTTTTCCCTTGTTTTATTTTAACTACGATTTCATTCTCCAACAAGTTATTGATACAGGTTCACAAATACTAAGTATGACAGTACTGTAGCCAAAATATCAGACATTTCGGCAAAATCAGCAACCATAAAAATAACAGCAAAAACAACAGAGGATGCGGTAGCAGGTGATGAAACCACGTGATTCAATGTGTCATTATAATTGGTTGCTCATGACAGCTCTAAACTGTGTACGTTGTGTATAGAGCACAGAAACGTAAAATATGGACTCGGTATTGCTCAGCACTCAAGACGTCCCGCCAAGTCACCTCACAAGGAGTGAAACCAAGATAACACACCACCAACACAGGCACATCATGAAAATGGACTTATCTGGACGATGTATGGCCTAAATACATCCCCTTCACGAGTGCGACTTAGAGACATGGAACATATGAACTCACCCACTCCCACTAAGACTTATAAAACCCAGAGCAACTAGAGCACAGAAGCATTCCTTTTCTTAACATAGTTTATATGCTGTGTTCATTAACATTTTGTGATGGAAGCTAGATCACCAGTAATTTATACCTGTCTCGTGTGTATTCTCACCTACTCAGTCAAACTCAGTCCCTCGAGTTTGGAAGGTTCAAACTGTAAATGAGCATGAAAATTTAATCCTGTAAGGGTATTGATACATCTAAGTGGGGTTTAAAAAAATGGTTTTGTTGGTATGACTGACTACATAGAAATTTTTATAGGAACTCATTATTTTCAGCAGGTGACACCCCTTCTGAGAGTGTCACCGCGTGCAGTCCACAGATCTTCCTACGGATGCACTGTCACGTCTCCCCTCACTTGGAATGAGGGTGCTGCCTCTTCATTCAGCAGCCCAGCCCCATCCTGCCTCTCTCTTAGAGGCTGACAGCCTCTCTCCATACCTTCCCACTTTTCCACGGAAACTCTCTTCTTTCACCACACTCAAACCCAAACAGGTTTGCAAAGCCTTAACGGTCTCCACCAAGAAGTGGGAAATGAAATGGTGAGACACCTGGACCGATAAATAACAAACACACAAGAAACAAACTCACTACCATGGAGTCAATTCTGACTCACAGCAACCCCTTAGGACAGGGTCGAACTGTCCCTGTGTGTTTCCAAGACTATCACTCTTTAAGGAGAAAACATCTTTCTCTCATAGAGTGGCTGCTTGTTTTGAGCTGCTGACCTTTTGGTTAATGAACTCAGGTGTTGTCCATGTGGCAATCTGCTTCCATAAAGACCATAAGCAATGACATGTCTGGGTAGTGCTTGGCTGCTTTCCAAAAAGTTGGAGGTTCAACTCTACCTCAAAGTACCTCTGAAGAAAGGTATGGCAATGGGTTTCCCCCAAATTTCCTCTGAAAACCCACAGAGGACTTCTACTGTGACATATGTGGGCTTTTCCGGAGTCAAAATGAGCTCAAGGTCAACTGGTTATCTCTGTAACAGAGAAGGGAATGGCAGGGATTGAAACCATCTACAAGTTTTACTTCCCCAGGCACAAGGGTATTTACAAGTAAGAAGGTTCTAACTCTTTCTACTATAGAGTCATGACATAGGTAGGTGACGCGCTTCTATAGGAAGAGACACATAGTCTCAGGTTTAATCTCCCATGTGCCCCGGAAGCTGCTGAGGCCCAGGGTTCCGTGGCCCAGCTGTCTGTTGCTGCCTACAACAGATTAGTTGAGGTCTCAGACCCTGAGTCTGGTGTTATTGGTCATAGATTTACTACTTTGTGGATACCATAAGCTATAATTATTTGTTACAGGGCATTGCTTTGGAATTGCTGCCATATATATTTTGCTGATGATGGTCTTTAAAAGTTCATCTAGATTTTCTCCCCAAAGTAATTTACCCATGGGGATCGGCCTCTTTTGTCACCGTGCAATAGACTTTCAGCTTTCTAAGATTTCTCCTACTGACACATTTATAACATGAAGGTTTTGCTCTCAGGATATCTCCCCACTCAGGTGCCTCTAATTCTCTCACTAGACCTTGGGAAAGGGGACTTGAAACTGCATAAATTGCCTCGCTCTCGCTCGCTCGCTCTCTCTCTCTCTCTCTCTCTCTCTCTCTCTCTCTCTCTCTCTCTCACTCACTCACTCACTCTCTCACTCTCACTCTCACTCTCACTCTCACTCTCACTCTCACTCTCACTCTCACTCTCACTCTCACTCTCACTCTCACTCTCACACTCACACTCACACTCACACTCACACACACACACACACACACACACACTAAGCCTTAACCAAGAAATACACTCTCCCTGCAGTATGCAGCTGCTAGCAGGGTTGGAGCACCCTAAGGAAGGGCTGGAACACCTTATTCTATAGGAGTATACACAGATTAGGCACAATGATCCATTGGCAACTCACATCACTTCCATGAGGAGCTTGCAGCAACCGGATTCAATGCATCACCCCGAGAATATCCACTAGTGGGGATGAGGGGACATCCCAAATTATCCGAGCACATCAGTGGTGGCACAGAGCTCCTAGGCCTGAGACAACCGAATGAGTGTTTGCAGAGGAGGACACTGAGACCCAAGCCCAGGAGGCCTGAGTTCCAATCAGCCAAATAGGAGGGCCAGTCTCTGATTTGTTTTCCCCAGCCTCGTGGGACTTCTACAGCCAGGAGCTTACAGGTGTGGCTCTTCTCATTAATGAAATACAGAGACACTCCTGGCGGAGATGATTTCAGAAACACCAACAAGGACTCTGTGCCCTTCCTCCCTGCAATGTGTTGGGTATGAAGAAAGCTGGCAAGCCTCGCGTTGACCTGTCTCCACTGATGTCCAGAGCTGCAGCAGTCTCCCACATGTCGAAGCACTAACTCACCGAGAGCTGCTCTCCTCCCAGTTTATTGGCCCCAACGCTCCACAATCAGAATCCTTAATAGTTCCCAGTACAACTCTTCAATTTAGTAACTTCCTCAGATGCCAGAAAACAACCATAAAACTTGGAAGTTAGCCTGGGGTTTGCTATGGTGTGATTTATGATTGAACTAGGTGAAGGCGAGGGAAGTAAGCTCGTCTCGGCCTCATGGAACTCGGCTAAATATTGCTGCCCTTTCTTTCACCCCCCGTCTCAGGTGTGCCAAGACCCAGAACAAGGAGCTATCAAAGAGGACTGCCACCTGGAGCTCCAATTAGCTGATCAATCCTGGGGATTTTTGCAAACTATTGCCTCCCCTCCAACCCCTCGATACAATCGGTCTGATTTATGTTGACTCGTTCGTGGGCTGTTTTCTCGCACACAGACTGCAGAGATGTGCTGAAGTCCTCTGCAGATACAGAGAAAATCAGGCCCACCCTGCATGCGAAATGACCCTGATTTGCACGCACTAGATGGCTGGGGTGAGAACCTTCACAGGAGCGACCATTCTCCCCTTGTGACTTTATTATTTGAAAATGTCTGGGAGAGAGGGAAGGAAAGTTTCCCAAATGTTGTTTTCCAGAAATTAATTTTGCAAAATGTCAATGTGGGGAGAAAAGTGTTAGGATTTGGGAAATTTTAGGTCAAATCAAATGAAGCAGGGTAGCTACTGCTGCTGCTGCTTTTGCGGTTACTTTGAGCCTTCCCGGAGCTTCTCAAATGCCGATGTACACCATGACTCTCCTAGAAGAGCTGTCAATAGCAGCGACACCTCTCACTACCTCTGTGAACGCTGCTCTGCTCGCAGCTGCCACCCCCAGATGGCAGCAACTTCCTCTCTACTGCGCTCTCCCCAGCCCATGCCCTGGCCAGAGGGATGCTCTCAAACTGCCAGTTGTTCATTCCACTCTTCTGATCAAAGCCTTCTGGTGACTTATCAAATCACCAGAACAGAGAACCAAGATCCTACTTTAGCTTCTGACACCTTATAGTTTCTGGGCCCTTTTCCTTCTCCACTTCCTATCCTTATTTATTTAGCTCCTTGCTATTTCTTAAGAATCCTAGGACAGCACCATCATCATGAACTCTGCAATGCCTGCTCTCACCCCGGAAGACTCCAGCCCATGTGACCTGCATGTTCACGCATCATCGTCTCTCACCCTGGAAGACTCCAGCCATGTGATCTGCATGTTCACACATCATCATCTCCGTTATTTATTCAGAGCATCCCTGAGATCTTTCTACACGAAATAGCCCAGCATCCTCGCTCTCTATCTCCTAACCCTGTCCCAATTTTCTTCGCAACACTAAATACTAAATGATATTTTTGTTGATATATATAACACTTTTATTATGTCTATCTATACCTATCTATCCACCATTTGTCTGTCAGTTTGTCATACTGTGATGACTTGTGTGTGGCTGTGAGGCTGGAACTATGTCAGTGCGATTTCAAATGGCAGCAGGGTCACCCCAAGCAAACGGGTTTCAGAATAAGAAGAGACCACAAAGAAGGAATAGGTTGTCCGCTGCAGGGGAAGGAACCAGTCAAAACCTCATGCATGATAATGAAACACTGTCAGATACTGAAGGACTAACGAACTGAAGCATAGCACTGTCAGAGGTTGTGCCAGAAGATAAGTCCCTCAGGTCAGAAGGCACTCAAAATACGACTGAAGAAGAGCTACCGTCTCAAAGTCAAGTCCACCATAATGATGGGACCTTCATTTGCTAAGGGGGCATGTCTCAAAATGGGAAGCAATTGCTACAAAAATCAAAAAATAACCAGAACTTGGAATACACAGAATATGACTATAGGAAAATTGAAGGTCATAAAAAATGAAATGGAGCACTTAAAGAGCGATATCCTAAGTGTTAGTGGACTGATATGGGCTGGTATTGGCCATTTTGAATCAGATAATCATATCGTTTACCATGCTGAGAATGATACCAACAAGAGGAATGCTTTATTCATAATCAAAAAAGAACATTTCAAGATCTATGTTGAAGAACAATGCTGGCTCTGATAAGATTGTATCTGTCCACCTTCAAGGAAATCCAATCAAAATAACTATTGAATAATAAATTCATGTACAAATCACGAAGGCTAGTAATGAAGATATTGAAGAATCCTAAAAAGTGTTTTCAGTCTGAAATTAATCAACTATACATTAAGATGCATAATTACTGGAGATTGGACTGTAGATTTGAAAACAAAAAGGAAGGAACAGTAGTTGGAAAATACAGTCTTGGGGCTAGAAATGAAGCTGGAGATCACAGGATAGAATTTGGCAACACTTCAGTGACTTATTCATAGCAAATGCAATTTTTTTCAATAACACAAAAGGTGACTATATGCATGCACTTCTCCAAATGGAATACACAGAAATCAAATTGACTATATATCTGATGAGAGATGATTCTCAATATCAGGTTCTAAAACTAGTCCAGAAGCTGACTGTGAAGTAGACCACCAATTGCTCATGTACATTCAGCATGAAGCTGAGGAAAATTAAGACAAGTCCATGAGTGCCAAAACACTGCATTGACTATATGTTTCAGAAACCCTCATCATTAAACCCTCATCACAGAAGATCTAATAGGTTGTGAGAGGACATCAAGAATATCATTTATAGATAAAAAAAGTTACTAAAAAGACAAAAAAAGAGAGTCTGAAACTTGCTTTTAATTATTGAGTAGCTAAGACAAATGAAAGAAGTGATGATGTCAAAGAGCAGAATAGAAAATTCTAAAGGGCAGCTCAAGAATACAAAGTCAAATATTGTAATGAAATGTGCAAAGACCTAGAGTGAGAAAAACAAACAGGAAGAATACATTCGGCAAGTCAAAAACTGAAGGAACTCAAGATAAGACTCAAGCCCTGAGTTGCAAATTGAAAACTTCTGTGGACAAAATATAGAATGATGCAGGAAGCATCAAAGGAAATGGAAAGAATACACAGAATCATTGTATCAAAAAGCATGAGTTAACATTCAACCATTTCAAGAGGTAGCAGCTGAGAAGAAAAAAAACTAAAGCCAATGGTGCTAAAAGAAGACATTCAAGCTGCACTTAGCCAAAATCAAGGCACCAGGAATTGATGGAATACCAATTGAAATATTTCAACAAGCTGATGAAACACTAGAAGAACTCACTCATCTATGCCAGGAAATTTGGAAGACAGCTACTTAGTCAACTAACTGCAAAAGATCTATATACCCATTCCAAAGAAAGGTGACCCAACAGAATGCTCAATTTATAGAAAAATATTGTTAATATCACTTACAAGTAAAATTTTGTTGAAGATAATCCAACAGTGGTTGCAGCAGCACATTGATAGGGAACTGCCAGAGGTTCAGGCTAGACTCAGAAGAGGATACAGAACAAGGAATAACATTATTGACATGAAATGGATTTTAGGTAAAAGCCAAAGAGAATATCAAAATGATGCTTACCTGTGTTTATCGATTATGCAAAGATATTCTACTGTGTGGATCATAACAAATTACGGGTAGCTTTGAGAAGAGTGGGAATTCTAGAACATTCGATTATGCTTATGCAGAACTAATACATGGATCAAGAGGCAGTTGTACAAGAGAAAAAGGAGAAACTCTATGGTTTAAATGTATGTCAGGAAAAATATATGCCAGGGTTCTTCTATCTTCTCAACATATTTATTCAACCTATATGCTGAGCAATAATCAGAGAAGCTGGATTATATAAAAATAATGTGGTATCAGGATTGGAGGAAGGATTTTCAACAACCTATGATATGTAGATGACACAACCTTGCTTGCTGAAAGTAAAGCGAGTCGAAGCACTTGCTGAGGGAAATCTAGTATTACATCCTTCAGTGTGGATTACAACTCAATGTAAAGACCCAAATCACCACAACTGGACTAATTGTTAGCATCATGATAAATAGAGAAAAGATTGAAGTTATCAAGAATTTCATCTTGCTTGGAACCACAACCAATGCTCATGGAAACAGTGGTCAAGAGATCAAATGACACATTGCATTGGGTAAATCTGCCTGCACAAGTCCTTTTTAAAGTGTTGAAAAGCAAGAATGTTATTTTGAAGACTAAGGTTTGCCTGACCTAAGCCATACTGTTTTCAATTGTCTCATACGTATGTGCAAGTTGGACAATGGATAAGGAAGACTAAAAATTGATGCATTTTAAGCAAATGTGGTGAAGAAAGCTGATGCGTCTGGGATCTTAAAGGCTTGAAGGTAAACAAGCAGCCATCTAGCTCAGAAGCAACAGAGCCCACATGGAAGAAGCACACCAGCCTGTGTAATCATGAGGTGTCGAAGGGATCAGGTAGAAGGCATCAAAGAACAAAAAATCAAATCATTGTGAATGAAGGGGAGTGTGGAGTGGGGACCCAAGATCCATCTGTAGGCAATTGGCCTTCCCCTTACAGAAGTTGTGGAGAGGAGACAAGCCAGTCAGGGTGCAGTGTAGCAACAATGAAACATACAACTTTCCTCTAGTTCCTAAATGCTTCCTCCCCCACCCCCCACAACACTATAATGATCCCAATTCTACCTTACAAATCTGGCTATCCCACAGGATGTACACTGGTACAGATAGGAACTGGAAACACAGGGAATCTAGGACAGATGATCCCTTTGGGACCAGTGGTGAGAGTGGTGATACTGGGAGGGTGGAAGGAAGGTGGGGTGGAAAGAAGGAACCGATTGCAAGGATCTACATGTGACCTCCTCCCTGGGTGATGGACAACAGAAAAGTGGGTGAAGGGAGACATCAGACAGTGTAAGATATGACAAAATAATAATTTATAAATTACCAAGGGTTTATGAAGGAGGGGGAGCGGGAAGGAGGAGGGGGGAAAATGTGGAGCTGATGCCAAGGGCTTAAGTGAAGAGCAAATGTTTTGAAAGTGTTGAGGGCAGCGAATGTACAAATGTGCTTTACACAATGGATGTGTGTATGGATTGTGATAAGGGTTGTATGAGCCCCAATAAAATGACTTTTAAAACAGGAATGGACACATGTAAGTGACGGTGCTGGCAAAGAGTAAGGGCAGTACCACGGACTGCCAAAAGAACCAGTCTGTCTTGGGAAAATGTTAGAATGTTCCTTAGAGGCAAAGGCGGCCAAGCTTCGTCTCACAAACTTTGGACCTGTTGTCAGGAGGGATCAGTCCCTGGAAAAGGACATCACCATATCTGGGAAAGTAGAAGAGCAGTAAAGGAGAGGAAGGGCCTCAACAAAATGGATTGACACAGGGGACAAAGATGCGCTAAAACAGGACTAATTGTGAAGATGGTGTAGTGGTTCGCTCTGTTGTTGGTAGAATTGCTGAGTCAGAATGGCTAGATAGCAAGAACAACAATACCTATTTATAGAAGCTCAGGTGGCGCCATGCGTGAACAGTGAAACAGCTAACCCGATAGTTGATGGTTCAAACTCACCAGCGCCTCTGTGGGAGCAAGATGAGGTAATTTGCTTCTGTACAGACGGTTGAATCAGAAACGTTATGGGGCATTTCCACTCTGTCCGACAGGATCACTCTGAGTTGGAATAGTGTGTTTCTCTCCACTGTAACATAAATTACACTAGAACAAGGATTAATTTTTTTTTTATTGCTGTATTCCCAGCACCTCACAGGCTGGGGGCACAGACTAGGGCTTAATAAACCTGTACTTAACTACAATGCTGTTATCTTTCATGGGGCTAGTACCCCATTTCTACTTTCTCTGGGAGTCAGACAAACGTAATTCTGGTCCCAACTGTGATACTACTCAATTGGACATTCTCCAGTGGGCTGCAGAGTGAAGTGCTGCAAGGCAACTTTGTTTCCTCGCCCGTCATTCATTCTCAACAAATACGGGATGTCAGGGGACTTTATGAGTGCTAAATCAGTTTTATTGGTCATCTGATTTGATTGATCTTGTTAGATCTGACAAAAAATCGATTGAAAAAAATATATATGTGCCTTCCTGGAATGGGCACTCCGCCTTCAGGTAAAAAAAAAAAATCTGACAAGCACAGAAGAAGATTAAAAAGCAGCTTGATAAAATATCACTAAGTCTGTAGCCTGGCAAAAGACCACCTTCTGACCTTCAAAAACGGATAGAAAATGAAGATGGGACAGATGGAAAGGACTAAGTCAATGTAGGGAGACCGCCCTACAGGTCACCTGTCGGTTTGCTAAACTACGGTGCTTTGTGGGCTATTATGATCTTGGAAGCCAAACTACCTTCTTTAAAATACCAGCAGGGTCACCATCTCGGACAATTTTCAGTGGAACTTCCTGACTAAGACAGCAGAAAGAAAAACTGGACAATCTACTTGCAAAAGTATGAACTGGGTGAGGGAGGGGAAAATGAGGAGCTTATGCCAGGGGCTTAGGTGGAGAGCAAATGAATAAAAAAAATTTAAAAGAAAAGGAAATTATATGGATCACTGGAATATTATTATCTGATGTTGTGCTAGCAAATGAGCCCCTTTGTTAGGAGACACATAAAATACACAAGAATAAGCTCAAAATCACCGTCATCTTGGCCCTGAAATAGGATTAATCCACCATGAAGAAAAGCTGACGTGACACCAGCTAACAGCTAAGAGCTCACCCTGCAGATGGTTTTCAGATCTCCAGGAGAGAAGAAGCGCTGCCATGACCATGTGCTCTCTAAAATCCTGCTACAAACACTGAAGAGACAAGAGGCCAGCCAAGAGTCACAGAAGAAATGTACAAATGAAGATTCAAGAGACTCCCTGGAGAGGCAACAATGATGGTGTCCCTAACCTACCCAATCTGATGGGAAGAAGCCTGTCACTGAGTAAAACCATCCTGACTCCACCATTCTGTAGCATGTGACCTTGAGTCAATAGACTTATTTCTCCAATTTACAGTGTGTGTGTGTATGTGTGTACATTGACAAAAGGTGGGGTACTGTCTTAATATGAGTTCTCTGGAAAAACAAACCAGTGAAGTTTATATACACATAAGACCCTGAAAATGAAAATGGCTAACCGTTACAGATGCGGGCAAATTCCAAATCCAAGGGTCAGGTATTAGGCTGGAGGCTTCTCTTGACTCATGTAGCTGCAGGGACTGATGAAGCCATGAAACCAAGTTTGTGGTTACAGAGATGAATGAATCCAAGAGTAGCAAGTAAGATGACAGGCCCCTGATGACTCCCAGAATGTATAGACAAGGCAGGAAATTGTTGGCTCAAGTCCCAAGAACCGTAGGTCAGTGAGCCAGATGCTGGATCCCAGGATCAGTAAAAAGTAAGTAGGTTTTTCCACAGTGTCCGTATCTATTAGAACAAGACCACATCTCCATTTAAACTTCTTTCATTTGATTGATTACTCAGTTCGGATGTCATCATGGGGTATTGGTAAGTCTTAACTACCAAACCACTGAGAATCCTGGCCTTTGCCACTATCCTTGAGGGAGTTCTGGAAAGGGGCTGTAGTGCTTCCGCCGTCCACTTCCAAGCATGCCTGCATATCCCACAGAACTATCTGTAAACTAAGGACAAGTTTGCCCTTCCTTGATCAACTGATCATAAGGAACTCCCAGTGAGGCCAGAGGTACAGGCTGAGAAGGAAGCTAATGTGACACGAGGGGGAGATCAGAGCACTTGCAACACTTCATCGTGAACCTTACCTGCACGTCCGGGTCCTGATCAAACCCAGTATCACATACAGCACGTCTGTTTCATGTTAAAATGCTGCCATGCATGTCTAAGTTTATGACTCTATGGATCAGACTGCACCTAGTTCATAATTGGCAGCTCAGGCCAGATGGTGGCTTGGTGGCCCGTGGTGAGGCATGCATTCTCTCCTAAGGTCCAATAACAAGCCAAAATCTTTTTCTTAAAAGGCAAGCAGTTACCAGCAGATGGCAAGGCTTTGATCTACTACCCTGAGGGTGTGCTCTGTGGCTCAGCAATGGGGGCCTGCCAACGACTACAAACAGAATCCCTATCTGCCACTGCCACTTCAAGCACGATTGGATCAGCTGGAACATGTGGCCCAAGTGAGCCAAGGGGTTTGCATGGCCGCCTGAACCTGTTACAGAGCCAACTCTTGCTCTGGGCCCCACTCAAAACTAACAACACCCCCTAAAGTCGTGTAAGAAATATGGAGGAGCAGCACACCAAAATGAGGAATCTCGTTCCTCCTTTGTAGTTTTGGGCAGAGCCAGGTGCAATAACTTATCCTTCACTTTGGTAGGAATATTTCAACATATCCCAAACCACTGGACCTCAGAAATTTCACTGAGATGAAAGATTTGTGAGATTGTTGGGTTAATTTCCCACCCTCTGGCATGTAGAGGTTTTACCAATAAGCTTAGCATTATGGATATGTCTTCTTTACTGCGTCCAATCAGCATAATAGCATCAAAGTAATTAAACAATGTGATTTGTCTTGGAAGGCAAAGGTGATCGTCTATGCAGGCTAAATTATGACATGGTGCTGGGGAATTGGAGTATCTCTTGGGTCAGCTGGCGTAGATTTATTGATTCCCTTGTCAGCTGAAGGCAAAGTATCTCCTCTGAAATCAGAATTGAGAAAAGGCATTGTTCAGCTCAGTGACTGCACACTAGGTTCATTGAGTGAACCAATGAACCAAAGCCTTCACCAAGGCATCAGACGTCATTCACATTGGGGAATTCCGTTGGAATTGTAATTCAGCTATTTTGTTACAACCAAAAATAAGGCTTTTTTTTCTGGGCACAAGTGGAAACATTGAGGTGTTTTGTGTTTGTTTGTTTGTTTGTTTTATACAGCACACGTGCAGACTCCGAAGCCCTAAGCTCATCTCTTCCTTTACCATTGGACCAACCTGCCAACTTTCCTATACTTCTCATTCTGACAAAATTGCAGAAAAGTATGAAATGCCTTGTCACGAGAGCCTTGCAATTAGCAAAATGATGTTTAATAGGACTTGCAATTGTGTTGTGTCCATTAAAGCATGGTTTGGAAAATGTCAACCAATCACCTTTTGTTTTTTCTTATACTTTCATGGACTATCTGTATTTAACCTTTACAACCTTTGGCAGGGTGGGTGGGGTGCTGCATCCTTACAGGCTTCATCCTTTGGGGAATCCTTATCAAATACAGCCTGATTCTGGATTGTTTCGTTCCTTCAAAACACTCTTTATTCCGAACAGAGGCTCCCGTGTGCTCTTTGACATTTCTTGGTTGGAGTACAAGGATGTCAAAAGAGCATGTCTTCAGCAGTCCTGAGACGGGGAGGAGCATAAATTCTGTGCTCATATGGACCCTGTACATGGATCAAGAGGCAGCTGTGCAAACCGAACAGAGGGATATTGCAGGGTTTAAAGTCAGGAAGAGTGTGCTTCAGGGTCGTATCCGTTCACCTTATCTATTCAATCTGTATCCTGAGCAAATAATCAGAGATGCTGGATCGCAGGAAGAATATCGTGGCACCGGGATTAGAGGGAAGTTTATGAAAAATCAATGATATGCAGATGATACAACCTTCCTTGCTAAAAGTGAGGCAGACTTGAGTACTTATGATGAAGCGCAAGGATTATAGTTTTCCATATGAGTTACAACTCAATGTAAAGAAAACCCAAATCCTCACAACTGGATGAAGAGGTAATCATCACAACTGGCCCAATGGATAAATGGAGCAAAGACTGAAGTTTTCAAGAATTTTTTTTCTTGCTCGGATCTACCATCATTGCTAATGGATGCAGCAGTCAAGGTCCAGTGAGGCTTTGCTCGGGATAAATCTGATGCATTCCTCTTCAAAGGGTTGTGTGAGCACTCAGGTGCGCCTGACCCTGAACCAAGTCATGGTATTTTCAGTTGCCTCATATTCATGTGACAGTTGAACACGGAATAAGGAAGACGTGCGAAGAACTGATGATTTGAATTATGATGCTGGCAACGAGTGTGAAAGTGCCATGAGCTGCCAAAAGAACAAAGCAACCTGGGAGAAGTACAGCCAGAATGCTCCTGAGAAGCAAGGATGGTGAGACCTCCTCTCACACAGTTTGGACACGTTCTCAGAAGAGTCCAGTCCCTGGCACAGGACATCGCGCTTGGCAGAGGGGCAGAGGAAAAGAGGAAGACCCGCTACAAGATGGACCAGTGGTTCAAACATAAGGATTGTGAAGACATTGCAGGACCAGCCGGTGTTTGGCTCTGTTCTGCATCGGGTCACTCAGAGAAGGATCGGATTTCATGGCCACTAAACAATAACACGCCAGTCTTAAGTTGCTAATTACTGGGCAACCTCAAAAGCAAGATTTTGAACCCTAGTCCACAGACTTCCACATCTACAGCCTTGGGTTTACGTTCTCTACTTCCTCTCACACTAGGGTTTTTCAGCTTTTTGTCAGCTATTTCAGTTCCTTTAACCTGCAACTAATACGTTAAGGTAAAACCTGTTTCCCAGAATGGAGTTTCCAAATCAAATAATTCTGAAGCGGTCTATGAAGAATGATGCACCCCTCATAAAGACAAAATCTAAAATCCTGGTAGCCTATAGCATGCATCAGCGAGGACTGAAGAAGAAAAAAAAAAAAACCTCAGCGAACAATGCATGATTAGCAACATCATCCTGGTCAGACCTCTCACTGGGAGTCTACACAGTAACGTGAAGTGGTTTTCCCCAGGACAGACTGCCCCTTCTTGGTTTACCCACCAACAGAAATGAAATCACCTCCTCAGAAAGCAGACATATCCGCCCCTACCCCCACCCCTGCCACCACGGGTCATGAATTTCGGTGCCACCACTAAAGGAATGTCTATTAACTTGGGTGACCGTGGAACTATGCTATATTACAAGAACTATTTGGTCGTGTCCCTTTCCCCGCTAAATTAATTTTGTTAATAATAAAAATTTCCCCGCTAAATTAAAAAAAAGGTGAGGTCTCTTCTAAAGAAGTGGTTTCTGAGATATATAAGTAAGGGAGTGATAACTGATAGAAAGCATTAAACAAGTTGTCTGACTTTTCAACAAGCAACCTCCTCCCAGTCTCCCTCACATAACTGCTCAGCGACAGGCACGTGGCAGTGGGCTGAGGCCCTGTTCTACTCTCGGAGCAATGGAGCGCCTCAGAAGAGGAAGCTGAGTTCACAGAAGATCCATGGTAAACCCCCATTTCTCTCCAACACTCACCCCGTGACTGTCCTTGCCCTTTCCCCACACCCCCTCATAAGGGGCTCTTTCAAGGGACGTTTTCATGCTTGAGAAGGGAATTGAGAGATGGTAGTTTCAAGAGAAAACAATATCGAGAAATGGAAAAGCAGAAATGGCTTATCAGTTTTACCCCAGGACTGCCAGTGAAGTCGCTACCCTACTACTGCTACAACGGTGTTCGCTCTACTCCATTTTGTAAAATTACTTTTAATCATTTGGATCGCATGAGGCTTCTGAAATTTATCCTTAGGGTCCAATGGAATCATTGTATAAGGAAGGAAACAAAAACTGAGCTATTGAGAAATTCTGGTTCTTAAAATAATAGGGGTCTTTAGCTGTAAAACTTGGGTAGAGACTATGATTTTTTTAAATGGATGTTTCAAGAAAATTCAGGTATTACCAGTTAAATCAGTTTTGTGAACAGGTGTGGTAGTTCCATAATCTGGGGTCAGTTTGGGACTTGAGAGGATTACAAGTGAAGGGGTGGAGTCTGGCCTGTCAATCAAGATATAACCAATGAGGCCTCTGTGTGGGCATGACTTTCTCCGGAGGATTCTGGGAATTCCTGTATTTCCTCCCTGGAGGTAGGAGACACCTTTTTCTCTCTCCTCACTTCGTGTGAGACATCCCTCAGGAGAAGCCACATGGACCTACCCTGATACAGCTCTGGAGCCAGAGAAGCCATGTGTAGATCCCTGCCAGTGCTGAGATGCTTACACTGCCACTGGACCCAAAAGACTTCCAACCCACTGGCCTGTGATCTTCCTGCATTCAGTATCATTGCATGTGTTTCATGAGTCAGAAGTGGACTTTCTAGATTGGGATTGGACGTATGAGCTAATATCAGGCATATGGACTTGGTCTGGACTGGGCTGGGATGTTTCCTCAATATTTAACTGCTCTTGTATGTAAACCTCTTTCCTCTTCACATATGTGTGTTTATGACTTTGTTTCTCTAGTCTACCCAGACTAACACCAGGATAAATTGAGCACTCACCTTTTCAACCCCTTGGATATGTGTGGAGTGACAGGTAGGGGTTGGGTGGGGGTAGTAGCTCTCTAGACACACAGCAAGTCTAAAGGTGGTCACAGTGGTGACAGGGATATTTCAGGCATCCTAAGGGCCTTAGGATTTTGTGGAGACAAAGGAATCCTGGAGGTTGCATAGAACGTAGGAAGATAGGTTAAAGGATTAGAAAGAGCATTGTATCTAGATTGGGTGTGGAGGGGCGCAGGCAGTCATTGCCTTTGGGCTGGCTCTGTACCTATTGAAGGAAAAGCATCTTCATCCTCAAGTCCTAGAATTCAGACTGGGACTTTCTTCTCCCACCTAGTGTGACTCTTCTCTGCCGTAGACCAGAAAGCTGGAAAGCATCATTGATAACACTGAACCTTTATGCAAAATGTTTGGGTTCTGAATAAGTGAATCTGAATAAATCTTCAAAACAAAACCTTGTTTCAGAAGGATCCAAGTTGCGAACAGAGCACAGACTTTGAAGACAATGTTATAATACAGTTTTCTTTTTTGTTTTAATTTGTTTTCCTAATATTGTTATTTTACTTTTCTTTTTAAATTTTACTTTATTGGGGCTCTTACAGCTCTTATCACAATTCATACATATATCCATTGTGTCAATACAGTTTTCAACTAACACTAAGCATACATAGTAGCATGGATTTAAGTATGGGTTGTAAATCCCCCCAAATTATGGGCTATAGATCCTAATCCCTGTCATGGTGATAAAAACCATTGGTAAATGGGGTTTTCTTTGTTATGTTCATAATAAGACAGCATTGTTGTAGATTATATCTTGAACGACTCTCTTTTTGAGATATAAAGGTGATTAAACAAATAATGAAATGAACAGAGACGGGGGTCAGATGGGCCCCAGGACACATAAAGGTCAGTAAGGAGCCAAGGAATAGACACAGAAAGGACAATGACTTTCCCCCACAGCTGACAGAGCTTGGGGCCTTGAATTTGAGCTTCCATCCTCCTAAACTACAAGAAAATACATTTCTGTTTGCTAAATCCACCCACAGTGGTATTTCCATTGGCTCAGCGCTAAATAACTAAAGCCACATCGATACACCTTAATGCTGAACATGTGTCCAACAGACCTTGGTGCTACACACACGTACACATACACACACACACACACACACACACACACACACACAAAACCACCCCCCACACTAACCACCTACACTAAAACCACCTACTCTAACCCTACAAACATGCCCACATCCACCACCACCTTCACCCCAAGCACAAACAAAACCCGCACCAACTAACCCAAGACTACTTATCCCTCTGAGAGCTCCACTTCGTTAAGAGGAACACCAAGAGGGTGCTGGCGAAAGAGAAAACCTTTGTCAAAGGCATCCTATGGAAGCACCATGGAACAAGAGTTGTCCGTCTTTCTCCACACCCCTCACAAAATGATATCTGGGGATTAGAGAAAGGGACTGACTTTCTCCATGGGAAACCTCTTGCTCCTGCAGGCAAGCAAGGGAGCCCCCCTCCTCCCTGCAGGGGCTGAGCTGCCTTCCTCCATCATCACTGAAGATGGGCCTGCAGAGAATATCACTGTGTGACTGGACCATTAGGGTTGAGTGATTTGCACACGGAGGAACCGCGTTCCCCGTTCCACCTCTCAGAGCATCAGTGGTCGCTGATACCTCCAGAGACCCAGGGTCTGCACACAGCAATGTGCTGCCCTGATTTGGCTCACGATGCTACACGGTAGATTTAATTTTCAGCTAGTGTGCTCCAATAGAATGATATTTTTCACCAGGTGACAATCTATTTCAGTCAAGGGGTGGTCACCGATTTGGTATATTAGTGCAATGGATCTAAATCAGCTGTGGTGTTCCTATGTGAGACGGGAGATGTCAGACACAATCGGTACTATATCTGGTTCACTGAATGATGTATTTTGAGTCAGGTTGATGAATCTGGTCTAGCAGGTGATCTATTTCTGTTTCCAGCCAGTAATTATGTTTTAATGTGTGATATATCCTTTTTGAGATGAGGTGTATTAAATCCCTGATCACTGTGTATTTATTTCACCGTGTTATGTATGCACACAGCCATTAATATACATTTTGACACTTAATGAATCCACTTTCCAAGCCATATATCCCTGACTCTTTTTGAAGTTTGGAATTGAACGGTGCCTCATAAAGTGCCACTTCATTAAGAATCAACAGGACTAACCCAACCAGAAAATTTTATTATTGATGAAGGTTGAACAGAGAAATATCAAGTTCACTTATCACTTCTTACAGAAGAACAAGACAATGAAATCTTTATTGGAAAATTATGTATGTCAGTAATACACTTAATCTTGTCAGGGGCAGCACAGCCAGGAAAATATATCGCCTCGTATGAATTATCACCACGGCAAGAAGCCCTCACCCCGAAGACCGCGTCAGCAGTTTCCAGGGGCATGGTGCCAAGATG
Source organism: Tenrec ecaudatus (assembly GCF_050624435.1). Lineage (NCBI taxonomy): Eukaryota > Metazoa > Chordata > Mammalia > Afrosoricida > Tenrecidae > Tenrec > Tenrec ecaudatus. The sequence continues at coordinate 165,482,227 of NC_134534.1, forward strand.
GCTTTGACTTTTTCATTCCTTGGTGGCTTCTTTTCTCATTTCAGTCTCATCTTCTAGCCTTTTCTTGAACCTCACTGTAGAACTTGGCATCAGCTAATCACCAACCCCGCTCACAACTGAATCCCCTAGAGCCAAACCCGAGATGGGGTTGGAACGGGGCTGCTGAGTCAAGGTGAACACCTGTGCACACAGGAGGTAAGCAGGATTGGGCCGAGGGAGAAATCAGGGTGGCCTGCCCCCACAGCCAACTTCAGGGACCAAGGTGTCCCCAGTTGAGAACTGTTGTGGTTAGGGCCCATGGAGTTGGTTCCGACTCAGCGACCCTATGTACTATATAATGAAACACTGCCCAGTCCTGTGCCATCCTCACAATTGTTCTCATGTCTGAACCCATCATTGAAGCCACTCTGTCGATCCATCTTCTCATCTTAGGGGTGTGGTCTTTTTAGAAGAGAGAAACTAGGACCGTTTTCCTATCTGCCACTTGCCCATTTTCCTCGAGGGGACTTCCCTGGGGCTCTGTGTCTGCCACAAGGAGTGACCCCAGGTGGGGCACTGATCCGGAGAGCTGTCAGGGCCCTGCCAGGTTTCCACCAACCTCGGATCCACACAGCTCTGCTCCTACTGGTCTGTGGTGACCCTGCTTCTCTCTTCACCCTTCACATCCTCAGTTTGCCCAAATGTGAGTCTAGAGGGGGCCTTGGTGATGTTGAGATAGTCTGATGTGCATGCTGTGGCTGAGTGTCTAGTAGCTAGAGGTCAGGGAGGCTGCTAAATATCCTACACGGCATAGAAGAACCCCTAAACAGAGGATATTTGGCTCCAGATATCAATAGTGTGGCTGTTGAGAAACCTGGGCTTAAAAAGAAATGGAGAATGTGGTTTGTCTCTTCCTACCTTGAAGTGTTATAGGAGGAACAGTGTGGTACCACCCAGTGATCAGAAGGCCTAGGGGTGTCAAATGAGAGAATGCCAATTATTGATAACATTTTATATGACCCCCACTCATGCAGCCAGCCCCCAACTTCCTTCAGGTAGGCCATCGGCTTCTCACTATAGACACTCTTTAATAATTCCTTCTGAGACAATGATCACATCTCTCTTTGCTCACAGGCAGGACCAGGGGCCGCCTGAGATGGCAAGTTCCAAGAAGAGCAGAGGGTAAAGCAAAGAGAGGACATTTTGGGTGTTTAAAACCTTCTTCATTGGCTGCACTTGTTTACAAATGTACAACCTCACCTACACTAAGCCTTCTGTGAATGATGGGGTTCAAATGAAACAGCAATGCCAGATGACTGTGACGAGAGCCTCATTAGAGCTAGTTAGAATGGTGGGTCTTGTGTGTTCTCTGTAGGAGGATGTGACGAAGAGTCACCTGGCTCTCCATTCCAGGAAATACTTACTTTGCCCTCATGAGAGGGGAGCGCTGTTGACAAAGTTCTCTTGATCACTGTCTTCAGGAATTGAGCCAGCTGCAAAGAACTATGTGCTTCCTTTGGAAGCCCACCTCTAACCACTGAAGTTCACAGGAATATAAAAGCCTGTCCATTTTGGCTTACAGAAGACAACTCTGAATGGTCTCGTGTGCCTCGAGGCTCTTATGAGGTGGCTGAGATGCTTCCAGCACCAGTGGATCCACAATATGTTCCACCCACTGGCCTATGATCTTCCTGCATTCTGCATCATTGCATGTGTTGCGTGAGTCTGAAGAGGAATTTATAGACTGGTATTGGACATATGGGCTAATATTGGACTTATGGACTTGATCTGGACAGGGAAGGGATGTTTTCTTAATATACAGTTACTTTCATATAAAGCTCTTTCTTATACACTTCTAAGTGTCTATAAATGTGTTTGTCTAGTCAACCTGGGCTAACACATGTATCAAAAAAAATGACTAGCTGGAAGCTATACAAGGTATGGAAAGAGTTCCACATTAGAAAAAAAAGTCAACATAGTTGTGTTAGACTGGATTGACCAGAGAAACAAATCCAAGGACACTCATATGTGTGTAAGAGTTTGTAACTAATCAAAAGGTTTAGCAACGTGACCAGGGGCTCCAAACCATACTTTAAGGAGACACTAAGGTCACTTAATATAATATAATCCACAAAGAATGTTTACATGCTGTCTTGGGGGTGTACTGACTGGGCCCTGAAAAGCACACGAGCAGCTCTCCAAGGTGCAAGGGAGGCCATGGGAATGACACAAACCGCACTCACTGCCATCAGGTCCATGCCGACTCATATGAAAGTAGAACTGCCCCTGGGGATCTGTAAGTCTTTACAAGAGTAGAAAGCCTCATCTTTCTCCTTGCAAGTGGCTGGTTGTCTCAAACTGCTGACCCTGTGGTGAGTAAGCCTGTGGTTAATGGGTTATGACCTTGTACTGCTGACCTTGTGGGTTATGACCTTGTAGTGCTGACCCTGTGGTGAGTAAGCCTGTGGTTAATGGGTGATGACCTTGTAGGGCTGACCCTGTGGTGAGTAAGCCCGTGGTTAATGGGTTCTGAGTTGGGCTGCTAACCACAGGGTCAACAGCGCCCTCCATAGGAAATAACAAGTGAAACTTGAAGACACGTGGAAATCATCGGTCCAATGGACTAATAGACCACTAGCACAGCATTATCCTTGACCCTGGGACCAGAAGAGCCACACAGTATACAACTAGGACTGCCCATTGCTCTGAAATAGAGCCCATTTAAAGGGCCTGGAGAACATGTGAGAAGAAACATGAAACAAGACTCAAAATCCTAAAGGAGATCAGGTTTGTTGGTTGGGAAAAAAATAGTGCAAACCCCTAAAACCTTTTGTCATCTTTTAGGCCTGGAAATGAACCCCCTCTCATGGTTTACTGTTTAGCTAGATAATAGACAAGTCTGAAAGGGGACAATACCGCCAAAGGGGCGCACTCCCTACAACAATCAACCACTTGGAATCAAAAAGGCAGCAGTTCACAAGGACAACCTTCAGAAGCATCTGGAAGGAGGGAGGAATGGAAACAGGAAATGGGGAGAGGAAGTAGTATAAGGGATGTTACATCCTGGGGACTGTAATCAGTGAGATAAAAACAAAATGGGCATGAATGGTTGTATGGAAAACTGATCTGCCCTGTTAACCTTCACCCAATTCACAATAAACAATTTAAATAAATAAATAAATTTAAATACCATAAAACCATCAAAGAGGAGGAAGAGGTGGAGGAGAAAGATGAGACCAGTGTGCAAAGGTCTTACATTTCTCTCCTATTGTTTCAACCCTTCACCTCACTTCCCTTCACCCCATTTATGTCTCTACCCTCCACACCCATCTCCTTACCTACCACACTCGCTCTCATCCCCAGCTCCCTCCCACTATCCTTTCACTGAGTCACTCTCTCACCAATCCCCAGGCACGAACTGCCCCTAACTCCCCCACTATGCTAAGGCCGTCCATTCGCAGCCACACTGTGAGTCTAAATGGATAATATCCAACTCGTCCGGTTCTTCTGTTTAAATTGTGGTTTCTAGAGAACCCATTCCATTTCCATGCATGCCCCAGAGCTATAAGAAGCAAAGACAAACCCAGCCAGGAGAATTGAGACAACTAACAAGGTCTGTGGGTTTAACATTCAATAGGTAAATTATGCCTCCCTCTCAGGCTCTTCAGGAGCATTGGTGGCACAGTGATTAAGATCTTGGCTGTTATCCAAAAAGTCAGCTCCTTTGAACCCATAAGAAGACAGATGTGGCAATCTGCTTCCAAAAAGATTATAACCTTGAAAACGTCAGGGGCAGGTCTACTCTGTCGTACAAGGTGCACAAGACAAGATCAGAACTAACTTGATTGCAGTGGGTCTCGAGTCTTTCCTCCAATCAGTAGCGGCACCAAAACAGACACGCTAAGTGTCTCAATTATCTCACCGGATGGGCAGAGCTTCACCCCCAGTGTCCTCAGGTCTTGAACCCTTTTCTCTTTACCAGTCTCTAAACTTGACCCCTCTTCTCCTTTTGGGAAACGTAAGAGGGTGAAAGGGACTGATATATCAGTTTATGATACACATTTGAGCTGTGGGTTAGGCCACCACAGTAACCTCCTCCACTTTCACCACTGGAGCCATCTCTCCATCCCCATCTCCCCACATTTGTGGTCACTCCCACCCCCGGAAAGGCACTGCAGTCATTAAAACACCACTACCCGTCATGTAAAGACTTCAACATCTGAAACGCTGCCAGACAGGAAAAATCGTAGCCAAAGCCCTGTTACTAATCAGCATGGCAAGTTCTCCCTTCTCAGCGCTCCATCACTAAATATAATGCTTTAAGTAAAAAAATTTAGATGAATAAATTAATTCCACTTATTCATACACCAAAACCTTATTTTAACCACTTTCACTTAAAAGCTTTCCTAAATTTATTACACACTTTCATTCCTTCTTAAACAATGAGTGCTGGCCATATTTCCTCTTCATCATTCAGAGTTGTCATTGTGCATACTAAGCTCGGTAGTGAGCTGTGAGAAAGACTCTTTTCTGATTTCTCCCTCGTTATCAGCAGTCGTTTCTTCATTTGGTGCGCAGCCACTTCCTTTTCCTTCTTAATTGCTGCTTCTGCTATGCCAAGAGATGAGACACTGGAGGATTTATCAGAAGTCTATGTTCGGAAGAGGTCACAGTTTGCAGGGGACTGTCCTTGGAACTGAAAGGTGTAGGTTAGTGAAGAGCTTGTTATCAGCCCTTTCATTCAGAAGCATGTTGGGCCCATCATCAACCACAGTCTACAAAGCTGAGACTGCTGGACACACTGCCAACAGGCGAGTAGCATGTCACTGGGTCTTGTGTCTGCTTCTGAGGTCTTATTTCCAATGAGCTAAAAGGATTTCATGTATAATATATATAACTTAAACACATATATATATTTAATTTTAAGAAAAGTATTTTGTTCCATACAGGTTGGATCTAAAATTTTAAATTTCTTGATTCTGCTGTGCATAAAATGATTATATAAAGGAGACAGAGATAAGATTCAAGTATGAGTCTCTCTAGGAAAAGCTAATATTGTATATCATTATGTAGACCACCTTTGTTACCGTTCACATCATTAATGCATTATATTTCTTCAATGGGTCTGAGTTTCACCAAAAAATGGTCAAATTTGCAATGTCAATTTATATGCTGTGGTAGTTACATAATCATTTGTCAATTTGAGGGATTAAGAGTGAAGGGGTGGAGTCTAGCCTGTCAATCAGGTCATAGCCAATGAGACCTCTGTGTGGTCATGACCTTCTTCTGAAGATTATGGGAACTCCTTCATTCCTCCTTGGAGGTGGGAGACACTCTCTTGGCTCACTCCCTGGGAGATATTTCAGCTGACAAGACATATGGAACTATGCTAGTGCCCTGAGCTACAGGAACCAAGGACACCCCTGCCAGCACTGAGATGCTTACACCGTCACTGGAACCACAAGACTTCCCACCCATGGCCTGTGATCTTCCTACGTTCGGCATCATTGCATGTGTTTCGTGAGTCTGAAGAGGACTTTATAGGTTGGTATTGAACATATAGGCTAATATCAGACTTATGGGCTTGATCAGGACTGGGCTGAGATATTTTCTCAATATTCAATTGCTCTTGTCTATAAACCTCTTTCTTATACACACATGACTGTCTATTAATTTGTTTCTCTAGTCTACTCTAACACATATGTATTACATTTCCCTTTTATTTTTCCAATTATATAGGTAATATAAGCTAACTATAAACATTTCTTAAAATCTACAAATATTGCTGTACTTATAGATTGTTTACAGATGCTTTGTGTTATCTGTAAGACATCTAAATTTCATTCGCTTCTAACTTCAAATAAATTCTCAAAAGGTAGCCACTATTTTTCCCCTTAAAAGTTATATGCATTAAGCACACCAGCCTGTGTGATCACAAGGTGCTGATGGGATCAGGTATCAGGCATCAAAGACCCAGAACAAAAAAAATCACACCAATGAGAATGAGGGGGGAGGTGCAGAGTGAAGACCCAAAGCCCATCTGTATACAACTGGACAGTCCCTTACGGAAGGTCACAAGGAAGAGACTAGCCATTCAAGGTGCAGTGTAGCACCGATGAAACATACAACTTTCCATTAGTTCTTTAATGATTCCTCCCCCCACTATCATGACCTCAAATCTACTTTACAAATCTGACTAGAACAGACCATGTACACTGCTACATATAAGAGCTAGAACATAGGGAATCCAGGGCAGATAAACCCCTCAAGACCAATAATTAGAATAGAGATACCAGGAGGGTAAGGGGAAGGTGGGGGTAAAGGGGAGAATAAATCACAATGATTGACATATAACTCCCCCCCCCACACACACACACATATAGACACACCAGGGAGACAAACAACATAAAAGTGGATGAGGAGAGACAACAGATGATGTAAGATATGAAAATAATAATAATTTATAATTTATCAAGGTTCATGAGGGATGAAGGAGAAAATGAGCTGATATGAAGAACTCAAGTAGAAAGAAAATTCTTTGAAAATGATGATGGCAACATATGTACTAACGTGCTTGACACAATGGATGGATGTATGGATTGTGATAAGAGCTGTAAAAGCCCCCAATAAAATGATTTGATGAAAAAAAAGTTATCTGTATCTGTGAACAAAGACCTGCACCATGGTCTGTAAATTTTGTTAAAGCCTTTCAATATAGTTTCATGACTATCCATAATTTTAATTCTCAAAAATAAGTTGATGACCAGGGGTGGGAGTGAAAGAACAGGCAGGGAAACAAAAGGCTAGGGTGTCCACAGAGGTTCGTTGGGGAAAGGGAAAACAGGGTGAAAAGGGGACGGTGGCAGGGCAAGCCATTAGGAGGTCTGAAAATTACTTAAGTTGTTGTTTATAAAATTAATCACCTGAAATGTACACACACTTTATTCACACACGAAATGGGGTTGGGATGTTTAAACCCACTGTTACTCAATTTTAGGTTTCATTTACTTTTCTGTAGACGTCACTTTTTTTAATGTAGCCAATTTTCTAACTTCTACATCATTCTTCAAATAATTCAACTTTCTCAAGACAATGCACATTGTCTACCGTACCAAACAACCTTGTGGTTTCAGCATCTGGGACAAAAAATGGTGGGTCTGGATGTTTGCTTAGCTAAGAAAACAGATAGCAAAAGTGAAAACATTTTCTTGTTAAGAACAAGAATCCTATCAGCATGGTGTTGTCAATCGTCAGGATTAAAAGTGACTAAGGCTCGCCTATCTCAAATCAGGTTTCTAACAGATATAGTCACTTGGAAAGCAAAATCACAAAACAGTTGGTTTCTATCCCCTTCCTCCCCCCATTTGCATTTGGTTCATTTTAAAAGTTTCCATCACGTCCATTCCAATTCATAGAGAATGTATATCAGAGTAGAGCAGCCTCCATAGGGGTGTTCTAAAGTAGGTGGAGACGCTTTCTTCCAAGGCACCCCTGAGTGGACGTACACGCCAACGTCTCTGTTAGCATCAAGCGCACTCATTACCCACCCAGGCCATTTAGTTCATGGTACTTTTGAAGAGAGAGAGATGCTACACTTAGTAAGGAGAGACTTTATTCAAAGGGATTATCACAAGGGAGTGGTAAGGGACTAGTGCAATAAGGGGAAAGGTCTATTGTGAAAGGGTGAACACTGACCATAAGATCAGTAAGTGTCTCAAGAGTATGGACCCTAATAATATATTGAGGCCTTTTTAATAGGCAGGGTAGAGAGAGTGAGAGAGAGAATCAGGTATAGGAATATAGGATGAAAAAGAGTTTGATCCGAGAGTACAGCTGAGAATGTGTTATGCTGAGGCCATCTTATTCTTTGGTAGGAACCTTTAGCTACATGCTAGTTCAGGTTGAGGATAAACCAAAGTTAAGGACCATGGGGAAAGAAGAGAAACCCTACTGAACGCAGCCATATTTGATTCCAGTCAGCAAATGCTTCAAGTCCTTGCTTTCAGCTAGCAAGTTTGTATTATTTGCATAGTGTTAATGAACCTTCCTCTGATCCTGGTGCTGATGCTGATGGTACCCATACAGTGCATGTTCTCGGATTATTTGCTCAGCACACAGATTAAATAAGTAGGGATACAACTACAACACACCTCTTTCCTGATGGTTAAACAACTGCCTCTCTTTCTGTGTACGGATTCCACATGAGCACAATTAAGTGTTCTGGAATCACCATTCTTCTTGATGTTGTCTGTTGTCTATACAATGGGATTCCAAAGCAGTAGATCCTCAGGTGCGCAGAAAGCATCATCTCTCTCTGATGGAGCAACGGATACTTGAACCTCCAACCTTGCGATTACCAACCACATGCATAACATACTATGCCATCAGGACTCTGTTAGTCGTATAAATATTATCCTACCACAAACAGCACTGTACTTCAAGACGGAGCTTGAAATGTTCTTTGTGACCATGAATGTAATATGCCTCTAAAATGGTTTGCTCCTGGTATGCTAAACCATGCGATTATCTGATTTAAAATGGCCAGTATCAGTCCATTTCAGCAAACTAATGTCTAGAATATCAACCTTTATGATTCCATTTCATTTTTGAAATTTTTGTAGGTACATACTTCAGACATTCCACATTCTGATTATTACTGGCTGCTTGTGGTCATTTCTTCCCATTTTGTGTAGTGCGCCATTAGGAAACGAAAGTCCAGAAAGCTTTACTCCATCTATGTCATTTACCCCATGACTCGCATATATTTAGCAGAAGTGAGACGCAATAGCTATTCTATTGATACCATAGCTTTCAGGCACACACCATAGTCACTGCGCCTGTTCATGTGTTCTGTCTCTGGCAATGTTCTGATGCCATCCGTAAGGCTTTCAGTAGCTAATCCCTCTGAAGTGGACAGCCTATTCCTTCTTCATAGTCTGTTCTCAACCTGGAAACTCTACTAAAACCTGTTCACTTTAGATGACCCTGCTTGTATTTGAAAATACCAGTGACATCGCTTCTAGTTTCACAGCAACATGCAAGCCCCCACAGAACAACAAATTAACAGACATGATTGATGGGGACAAGATAGATGGGGAGTCAGTAATGGGCACATGAAAAGCAGGCTTAGATCCACATGGTGCAGCGGTGTTCTCACAAGCACAGATGTTGAGAAGCTGCAGTGAGACTGGAGCTGAATCTCCTGAGAAAGGAATCTGGTCAATGACCAGCGTGTAAGCTAATGCCTTGGCAAGTAAAGACTAAATGGGACATTTTCCTGGGTCTAGGAGCCCTGGTAGTGAAGTGATTGCACGTTGGCCTGCTAACTGCAAGGTCAGCAGTTTGAAACCACCAGCTACTCTGTGGGAGAAAGATAGGGCTTTCTATTCCTGTAAAGAGTTACAGCCTTATAAACACACAGGGGCAGCTCTACCCTGTCCTACAGGGTTGCTATGAGTTGGCATCACTCAATGGCAATGAGTTTGTTTGTTTGTCTGTCTGTCTGTTTTAGGCTTTAAGTAGAGTCCCTGTTGTTCAAAATGGTAAGCCCTTGACTAGTCAGTGAAAAGTTGGTAATTTGAAGCCACCCATAAGCACCTCAGAAAAAAGCCTAGCAATCCTGTCCCAAAGGGTCACATCTTGGAAAACTCCATAGAGCAATTCTGGTCTCCACACACTAGACCCTGTGAGTCCGTCAGAATCAACCCAACAACAACTGCTGTTCGTTTTGTTCTGTTAATATCATTGCCTACTGTGTCAGTCCAGGTAGACTAGAGAAACAAATTCATAGACACTCCTATGTGTATAAGAAAGAGGTTTATAGATAAGAGCCATTGAATATTGAGAAAATATTCCAGTCCAGATAGAGTCCATAATTCCAATATTTGTTCATATGTCCGATAACAATCTATAAAGTGCTCTTCAGACTCACAAAATACATACAATGATGCCGAATATAGGAGGATCACAGCCCAGTGGGTGGGAAGTCTTGTGGATCCAGTGGCACTGTAAGCATCTCAGCACTGGCAGAGGTCTCTACATGGCTTCTCTGGCTCCAGAAGTCTGGTTGCATCAGGTAGGTCCATGTGGCTTCTCCAGCTCCCAGGGCAGAGTGCCATGTGTCTTGTTGGTAAAGTATCTCTTAGGGAATGAGCATAGAGAAAGTGTGTCTCTCACCTCCAAGGAAGAAAAACAGGATTTCCCAGAATCCTCAGGAGAAAGTCATGCCCACACAGAGGACCCATTGGCTATGACCCGATTGACAGACTGGATTCCACCCCTTCGCTCTTAATTCTCTCAAATTCCAAATTGACATCAGATGATGTAACTACCACACCTACCTCCTCCAGTTCTAGAAACTCTATCTTGGTTTTCAGGGTTTCTAAGTCCTCTCAACATCAAAGTTGCATAGGCCCCACTCTTAATGACTAGGTCAGCTACTGGTAATTGACGTGCATGGCCCAAGAGCATTAGACTGATACAGATCCAACAATATGGCTCAGAGACCCCATCAGGAGCAGGCAGAATGGGTGGGTGGGTGCTACACGAATGATAAGGGTGAGAGCCGGTGAAGCAGGGCTTGCCTCCGCAGTTTGGTGTTGCCTTCCCTGCACATTCTCTATAATCCTTCAAAAATAACTATTTGGGTTAAAAAATGGAGCAACCCAATTTCCTTAATGCTGGCAGATGCATGTTTCAGAGTCTGTTGATTTACCTATGCTCAGACCTACCACACGTTTCCTTATCTGCCTTTGGCAGTGAGCTACTCTCCCAAGGTCTTCATTATTTCCTAATTATCTAAATTTATTTGCTTCATTTTTCTTGCTAGAAAACATTTTAAAAATTAATCTCTAGTCTTGGGCTGCTATTAATTTAAAAGCTCCTCCTCATCATTTATTAATGGATTCATTTGTTATTCAATCAGCACCAGCACCACCACCCCACCTCCGCCACACACACACACACACACACACACACACACACACACACTATCATATATAATAGCATATGGAAGCACACACTCGCAGATATATACTCATTGATTTCAAAGGTCTACCTTTGGTCTCTCACAATGGCTTCATCCATCCATGACCAACCATACAGTTGACCTAAAGAGAATATTTTTGAACTTTCTTTTTTTTGTAAATTAGGTGCAGGTTTATGTTTCAGACCATCAGCTTTGTGTTCAAACCACTCACTGACCCCCTAATAGTTTACCCCTCACAAACTCCCTGATTTCTCTTCTCCTTTTTGTGGACATCTGTCTCCCATTTCACCCAAGTTAACACTCATCAATAGTCTAGCTCATTAATTAATCGTCGCCCCCTTGCCCTCTCCCCTTGGCAAAATCCATAGTCTATCCCCTTTGATACGAACGTTTTTCAACTATTTTCCCCCTATAATGGTGGTCTCATATAATATTTGTCCTTTTGTGATTTGCTAATTCCACTCAGCATAAAGTTTTCCAAATCTACCCCTGCCATGAGGGAGGAGCTCCATGGTTCTGTCACTGATTTTTAGCAATGTGTAGCAGTTCATTGCATATATAGGAACTTTGTTGTTTATTTTCTTACAATTAAGAACAGTGCTGCAATGAACATGAATGGGCATCTTTAAACTCTCCTTGAATGGTTTCATTTAAAATGGAAAGTGGTGTCCTCTTTGCCATAGCACTGACTTCCACTGGTCCCCAGTCCACTGGTGCCTGTAGAATTCACTCCCAACTTGCCTCCTTCCTATCTTTACAGTTTTAACAAGTTGTAGGAAATGAGTGATGGTCCTGAGGAATTCCTGGCCTTGGGGCATCTGCTCTGATGTTGCCTCCATAAATTTTCATTAGGTGTGCTGGAAGACTGTGTCATCCAGGTCTATACCTACTCTCCCTCTGACCCATCTTTGTATCCCTTGTCAAGGTAAACACTGAAAAATCAGATTGGATTTAATATGGGAGAAACAGTGTTCTTTGCTAGCCCACATACATAGTGAACATCCACCGGGAGCAGGTTTGCTCTAAATTGTCAATTCCAAGTAGTTGCTGCTACTTCCTCTTACTTATGATAGTGGTCCACGTATGTCAATCATGGGAGATTTAACAGGCCTGAGATACAGGGTTACTTGTTCTTGTCCTTGCTGTCTCTCCAGTCACGGCGCTGTGGGGCCTTGGGAGAGGACTGATGTCACCCAGCTCACAGGCTTCAGTGGAGCCACTCTGTCACATAAAGTGGACTCAGGAAAGCTGAAGCTTGATCTGAGAATTTGAGTAAGTGAATTATTTAAACATAGAAACTTCTTGTGGGAACCTTGTATACTCCTTATTTCCTGGAAAGTCTTATATTTTCCATTTTAAAGTCATGGACATTCCTGCCTCATAATTGAGCAAAGGAAAGCAGGGGAATATTTTTAGTGTGGAAGTTAACATCCAATGTGCTCTAATAGTTTAATGAGCTGAAATAAAGTGATTTTCTATTGAAAGCCAAAAGGCAACAATCAGACTAAATTTGCTTTCTCTTGTTTAAGGCCTGTATACCTGATAATGTATAGAGGCAATAAGAGTTCATTGGCATTTTGTGACTACACAGGGGGGGGGGATGCAAAATCCAATTGTTACCACTAATTAGAATTTCTGAGAGTACCATTGTAAAAATAGATTACCTACTCCTGTCATTTTCTCATTTGCTTGATCAAATTTATGTACCCAGCTTCTCTCGTTAGGCCCCTAATACACCCTTCCATCAAATCTGTATCATTAGGTCAGCCAAATAGATGGCCACCGATCTGCAGCCGGGATAACTCATAGTTGAGAGACAATAAGTGAGCAGTTGTTTTAAGTCTTGGTTCTTCCACAAAACCTTCCCCAACCAATGGATCCCACATGATGTAGTATCATTTCCACTCCGGAAGACCTGTACTCATAACCTCATTAGGCACTTATTTAATGCCTCATATTAGTAATCTTAGTGACCATAGCTTATATCTTAGGATTTTGCTCAAATGTTCTGGTTAATTTTAAAAAAGCATTCTATCAATAGTGATTTTACATATACTTGGATAAAGTACTGTTTGATTCTTCCAGTGACTAATTGTAAAATAAGTAACTCATTGTTCATTTATCATTGAGGACTGAGTAGCACAGCTCTGGTAGGTTGTAGATGCCCACACCAAGTTTTCCCTTTAGATCTGGCCTTCAGAATCCAAAACTCGGTACCCCAGTGCATAAAGCAACGAAACCTTAAGAGTTTCTTCTAGTTCTGAAAACATATGGAGCCGCCGGGAAACTCCCCATCTGCCAGCTTTTGTTACTCTTTTTTTTTTTTTTAAAGAAGTGCAGGTACCAGAGGCTAATTTCTTTTTCTCTCCTGCTCAGGACCTTAGGATAGGAGGCCACTCTGCTGGACGGTACACAAGAAAGGGGAAGAAAGGAGAGATTCAGGAAGCCTTAGGCCCAGGTCAAGCAAGGGCAAGCACTTGACTGCCCCCACCCCAGCCCTGCTTCTGTCAGTGATCCTTCCTCTCTCTCTCAAGTGAGCATCTGAGATTTAATCCGAGGTCAGATTTCACACTCTCAGAGATGTTTAGCATCAAGCCAATAGGATTGTGTTTCTCTTTCCTTCTAGCCCTGGAATCCAGAGTTTCTCAAATTGTATTACACACACAAATCCCCTAGGTATTTTTTAAGCTTCAAAACCCGGTTATTAAGTGTGAAGTGGGGCCTGAAATTCCCAGGAGGGGTTGATGTTGCTGGTCCATGGAAAACACGTCCAGGGATAAGGTCTTTCATAGATAGACAACTGGGCCAATGTTCAACACTTTCATTCTGGGACTCAAAACCCAGAGCATTGGGGAAATCTGTGGGTGGTACCTACTGACAAGTTGGCCCTGATCCCAAACACAACTGAAGGCCCTGCTGCTGTGCTGTCCCCCTGATTGGTTGCTAATCAGACTATTGTGATTCATAGGGCTGTTTCACTGGCTGATTTTCATAAGCAGATCAGCAGGTCTTTCTTCCTGATTCACCTTTGAACCCAAGTCTTCCAAATGGAATACAGAAATTCTGCCACTGAACGACCACTGCCCTGGGGAAACCTACTCCGCTGGCCCCGAGTTGATTCGGACGTAGAGCGGCTTTACAGGACAGAGTATGATGGCTCCCTAGGGCTTCAGAGGCTGCACCACGTTATGGATCAGAATTGCTTCATCTTCCTCTCAGCGCACCTGGTGGGTTCAAACGACCGACCTTTATCTTCGCGATCCAAGACTTAACCCATGGCATCACCAGGAATTATTTGCAAATACTCAGATCTCTTTACATAATGCTTTCCTCTTCTTTCTGTATGCTAGTGGCATCATGGGAAATTTTAAAAGAGCAACCGCATGAGGGGAAGGCAAATCCATCACTGCTGGGACAGCACAAACCCCTGACCATCAGAACAGATGGCAACCGAAACAGCAGGCTCGGCCGGTGAGGGATGCGGAACGCCATCCACAAGTACAAACTTAGTTATCATTGTTGAAGAGTAATCAGAAGAAAAGAGATAGAAATCTTGAAGTTAAAACAAAGGATTCCTCCAATTATTGAGATCACTCCCTTCCTACCCTCAGGGGGTTAAATATGCCAGAGCCACCAGTACTTTAAAAAAAAAAGTTAACAAACTAGCCGTGAGCATCATCTAGGAAAATGCTTTCCTGAAGGGGAAAACAACAGGGAAACCTGGCAAAGAGGCAGATGCAGTGACTGCCTCTGTGGGATGGAGATCAGTGTGAGTGCATGCGCAATGACAGGGAGTTGGGAGAGGCCCGTGGTCCCCACTGGAGATACAGCCTGGAGGATGCCAGCTAGAATGTTGTTAAAAAAACAAACCAGGCCCGAACGACGAAAATGTATCGTTCCGCTAACTGTAGCAGAAATCATTCCCAATAGCCTCTCCTTTTCTTAATCAAACATTGATCTGTCCCCTCCCCCCAGGCCCATTGCCATCGACTGAATTATACTTACCATCACCCTCTGTGGTTAGTTTGTATCATGTGACTACGTTCTCCAAAGTGTTGGATGGTGTTCTTGAAGGAGAGGGGTGTACCGAATATTCCTTCACTCTGCCGAGTAGAAAAGTAGGCCTGTTAGCTGAAACTCCAGCCACCATCTTGGATGATGAAGACTAAGGCACAATTCCAGGGGTGGTAGCGGAGTTTGAGTGCCTGAAGGCTTCCTAGGGATTGTAGCTCCAGCCCTGGACAGCACATCTGCAATTAAAAGGGACTTTCTGCCATGGGCAATCAAATTCTCACCAACCTATTGGCCTATAAGACACAACTTGACATTCTTATGAGGAAAGCATTTTCAGAGGCAGTTAGTTACCAGGTATTTCCAGTTCGTTGCCAGGTATTTCCCATTGGTTACCAGGTATTTCCCATTGGTTACCAGGTATTTCCAGTCGGTTACCAGGTATTTCCAGTCGGTTACCAGGTATTTCCAGTCGGTTACCAGGTATTTCCAGTTGGTTACCAGGTATTTCCAGTTGGTTACCAGGTATTTCCAGTTGGTTACCAGGTATTTCCAGTTGGTTACCAGGTATTT
Organism: Tenrec ecaudatus; assembly: GCF_050624435.1. Classification (NCBI taxonomy): domain Eukaryota; kingdom Metazoa; phylum Chordata; class Mammalia; order Afrosoricida; family Tenrecidae; genus Tenrec; species Tenrec ecaudatus. The sequence goes on from NC_134534.1 coordinate 165,497,777, forward strand.
CCAGTTAGTTACCAGGTATTTCCAGTTGGTTACCAGGTATTTCCAGTCGGTTACCAGGTATTTCCAGTCAGTTACCAGGTATTTCCCATTGGTTACCAGGTATTTCCAGTTGGTTACCAGGTATTTCCAGTTGGTTACCAGGTATTTCCAGTTGGTTACCAGGTATTTCCAGTTGGTTACCAGGTATTTCCCATTGGTTACCAGGTATTTCCCATTGGTTACCAGGTATTTCCAGTTGGTTACCAGGTATTTCCAGTTGGTTACCAGGTATTTCCAGTTGGTTACCAGGTATTTCCCATTGGTTACCAGGTATTTCCCATTGGTTACCAGGTATTTCCAGTTGGTTACCAGGTATTTCCAGTTGGTTACCAGGTATTTCCAGTTGGTTACCAGGTATTTCCCATTGGTTACCAGGTATTTCCCATTGGTTACCAGGTATTTCCTGTCAGTTACCAGGTATTTCCAGTCGGTTACCAGGTATTTCCCATTGGTTACCAGATATTTCCAGTTGGTTACCAGGTATTTCCAGTTGGTTACCAGGTATTTCCAGTTGGTTACCAGGTATTTCCAGTCGGATGTGCTCTCTTGCAGCCCTTCACGAGTATTTGGGTTCAAAGCCCCGCTCTATCATCTGCTGCTCAAGTGACCGTGGGCGGATATTAGCAACTCTGCACCTCTGTTCCTGCGGCTGTACAATAGGACATTGCAGCTATGTAAACTGCAGGATATGTTCACAAAAAGCTTTGTCATGCTTCCAAAATAAAAAAACAAACCCCTGGCTATCGAGTGAATGCCAACTCAGAGACTCTCCAGGACAAGGCAGAACTGCTTCTGTGAGTTTCTGAACGGTTTACACAGGAGTAGAAAGTCCAATTTTCCTACTTGGCACTTGCTCAATTGCAGCAATGCTAATGCAGCCCACAGGATGAGCTTCCTGCCCGTGTGCTAGTCTTCCAAGCAGGTTTAGAAACATTCAGCATCACAGTGAATAGCTAAGCATAGAGATGGTAAAACCAAATGGTATCAACCTCTACCCTTCCTTTTCTTCGATGTAAACCTCAAGTAATACCAATTGTTGTTAAATAAGTTAATGTATGTGAATTACTGATAATGTGGCTTGATTGTGCAGTAGAAAAGTGATGCTCTAATGCTGTATTACTAATGGAAATCCCACATGATCCAGCCATACCTCTGTTGGGTATATACCCTAGAGAAGAAGTAAGAGATGTAAGATGAACAGATGCATGCTCTGCCATGTTCATGGCAGCATGGTTTACAATGACAAGAAATTGGAAACAGCTTAAAGATGATCAGCAGACGGATGGCTTTAAAAAAAAAGTTTGCACATACACACAATGGAATACTGTGTATCGTTTAAAAAAAACCGATGAAACTACAAAGCACCTCACAGCATGGATGGACCTGGAAGAGGTTATGCTGAGCAAAGTCAAAAGAATAAGTATTGTGAGACCATTACTCTAAGCACAAAAAACAAGACAAAGACAAACATCTGTTCTCAGATCATGTAACATTTTAATATTTTAATCAGGTCTCCCAAATAATATGGTAGAGTGTGTGCTTAATGTTTCCAATTCATTTATCATTCACCTATTTGTACATCTTTAAAAACATTTCTTGGTTGGTGTAAAATATGAAAATAATAATAATTAATAATTTATCAAGGAGTCATAAGGGCAGGAGGGGGAATAAAAAGAGGAGCTGATACCAAGGACTCAGAAAGTAAATGTTTAGAAAATAATGATGGCAACATATGTACAAATATACTTGATGCAATTGACGTATGGATTGTTATAAGAGCTGTAAAAGCTTCCAATAAAATGATCATAATTGTTTTTTGAGAGAAGATCTCAACAGGGGTCAGTTTTTTATCTAGCGGGAGGACAGGACCAAATAACTCCTGCCATGTAGCATTGTCCCATTGTTACCCAAATTAATAGAAACTCCTATAAAAGTAATCAGTAAATTTCCACTAGAATTGTTCACCAGAGGAGGGTGTGGGGGGGTGGCGGGGAGGGATCTATATAAATAATGTTAAACATTTATCCCAATGGCAGGTTGTCCAACATGGGGAATTGTTGCAGGCTGGGGGGGGGGGGTTGGGGGGAGGGGGCGGCGACAGGGGTAGAGTCAATAAGAGAGAACATAAAATGAGTTGTAGTAATAATAAAAGACCATTTGGCTACATTAAAAAGTTTGTCGACATAAGGTAAAACTGTATTTTAAGAGGAATAAGAAGACTCAAAATATGCTGTGGAAGTATATTTCACTAGTAAAAAGAGAGGAAGAATCTAAGGAGATAGTGGGGAGGGCAGGAGAAAAGTGTAAGCACATAATCAAGCCAGAAGAGGATTTATTCATCTGTAAATCTAGAAGAAGTAGAATTAGAATTAAAGAAGAAAGAGGGAACAACAAGGGACAGGGAAACGAAAAGAAGGAAGAGGAAGAAGACATAAGAAGAAAGGAAAACAAGAGAAAAATGCATATGTGCAGAGAATAGCGGGCTTGGTGGAAAGGGGCAGGGTGTGCTGAGTGTCGCTGCTGTTTGCTGCAATGCCGCATTCTAATCGTGTTGAAATGTTTTCTGTCTTTTTAGCATATGTGTTCCCCCCACCACCCTTGGGACATGCCTTGGAATTTTTGTTGAAATATGAAATGACATATTAGATGAAAGGATGTAATCTTAATTCTTTGATGAAACTAAGAAAATAATTACTATTCAGTTGGTTCAGCATTTTGCTTATTGTGAGGATGGAGCTGACAAATTTTCAGCACTTTGTATATCAGACTAGAAACTGTAAATATGTCAATGATATTTTAACAACATTTGTTTTGAGGAGACTATGTCTTTAGATGCAGTCAGGGATAGCTTCACAGGTGGATGTTCAACCTCTGAAGACATCAAGGATCCAATCCTCCCATTTAATGCCCTGCTGTTACAGTTTCGAAATGCTTTACTATTTTTTAACAAGCTTCTTGTATTTTCATTATGCACTGGGCCCTGCAAATTTAATCTTTATCATTGATTCAAGTTACCTTAGCTGTCAGCATCAAAAGCTGTGTCACCTGAATATCATAGGTTTTCTTCAGCCTTCCTCTGATCCTGATGCTATATTTTCCATCATATAATCCAGAACTAAATAGCTGATTGGGGAGAGAGGTGCCCTCATGGCAAAGGGGGTTCTATATTGGGCTGCAAACTCCACAGTCAGCAGTTCAAAACCACCAGTTGTTCCCTAGAAGATAAGACTTTCTACTCCTGTAAAGATTTACAGTCTCAGAAACCCACAGAGACAGTTCTACACTGTTGTGTAGGGTCCTATGAGTCAGGATTGACTGGATGGCAGCAAGTTTGGGTTTTTTGGTTTTGGGGGTTGTTTTTTGCAAGTTTGGTTTTTATTGGTTTTATGATTCTAGATGACAAGCCATGGCTACGTCATGGACATACAATCTGGGTACTTATTAAGGGCCCCATATTTTGATGTAATGTTTTGCTTTTATGGTTCTTTTCTTTTTTTACATTTTATTAGGGGCTCATACAACTCTTATCTCAATCCACACATATACATACATCAATTGTATAAAGCACATCCGTACATCCTTTGCCCTAATCACTCTCAAAGCATTTGCTCTCCACTTTAGCCCTCTGCATCAGGCTTTTATGGTCCTAAATAAGAGTCCTAACTCTTAAAAAAAAAAGGAGTTGAAATTTTCATTTTGTACTGAGCCCTGCAAATTATGTAGTATGTGCTGCAGCTATTCAGCTGATGACTACTGCAAGGCCTCTCCACAGAGGATTGGTGTTGGATACATAAAGATGCATATGAAGAAGACTCTCAGCCCTCAAAGCACCAAACCATCCATTAGGGGAAACATGGAGGAATAAAAAAGTGCTGAAAAAAATAGATGAACATAGCAACATGGGACTGGAAGTCGCTTGGACTCCGGAAAGACTTCATGAAGAAGGTGTCTTACATATTTTGTTAACTTCAAATAGAGTGAACCAGGCGCTATAAGAGCAACACACGATAATGAAAAAGCACGAGGTTTTCCTCAACCAAGATACACAAGTTCTTTAATAAAAGAAGTGCTTAGGCACAGTTCGTGACAGCAAGAAGCCAGAAACAGCCCAAATGCCCATCAGTAGAAGAATGGATAAAGAAACTAATACAGACACAAAATGGAATGCTATGCATCCCTGAACAAACAGAGATAAGCCATGAAACATCTTATGGGATGGATGAACATGGAAACCATTGTGCTGAGTGAAGTTATTCAATCACAAAATGTTAAATATTATATGAATCCACTACTGTAAGGATAAACGCTGAGGCAAGGGCAAATTTCTGCTCTCAGATCATGTAATCTTCCAATCTGGTCTCCCAAGCAAAGAGGTAGTGAGCCTGCCTCATGCCCATGACACTCCTACCAGAGACAAGCAAACCTTACTGGAAATTCAATTCAAGATAGCAGGAGAGGGGGCCATGTATGTCCCAGAGAAGATGATCACATGTCTGTTGGTATGTAAACCAGGTGGAGCAAGCAACCTCCCACCGGAGGGGAAAAATATTTAACAATAATTTTATAGAACCCATGGGAAGAATACACTCACTATTATATTCCAAACTGGACTTTTGACCTAGTTTGTAAGCAGCCTATGGTTACCCGGCCATTAGAGTCTGTCTTTGTAAAGTGGACAACATCGTTCATAGGCCCCACGAGAAGGATTTGATGTGGAAACAAACCCACCTGTAGCAGAACTAAGAAACTGACATTCTCCCTTAGACTTAAGGCTGAACCGTCGTAGTGTGAGAAGCCTATGACTGCTATCCCAAGGTTGTAGAATTGGAGGCCACTGGACTTGCTTTGAGGGTGGCCAATGAATGGTGGCCCAGGACTACCATATATTTACTATTTATTATGCTCTCTTTGTTTTCTTACATGTTAAATTAGTCAGGTAGGCACGGTTTTGCCTTTGGGAATGGATGTCATTGGAAGAGACAAGCCAGACAGGGTGCAGTACAGCACCAACAAAACATAACAACCTTCCTCTAGTTATTTAATGTTTACTCTCTCCCACTACCCCACGCATTATCATGACCCCAGTTCTGCCTTACAAATCTGGTTAAACCAGAGCATGTCCACTGGTACAGATAAGAGCTCATGACACACAGAATCCAGGAGAGATAAACCCCTCAGGAACAATAATGGGAATAGCAATACCATGAGGGTGGGGGGCAATGTGGACATAGAGGGGGGGAGAAAGTGGGAACTGATCACATTGATCAACAATAATCCCCCCTCTCCCACCTCCAGGTGGACAAACAACAGAAATATGGGTGAAACGAGGGAGCGGTAGGTGTAAGACATTAAAATAATAATTTATAATTGATTAAGAGGTCATGAGTGAGGGAGGGGAAAAAGAGGAGCTGATACCAAGGGCTCAAGTAGAAAAAAATGTTTTGAAAATTATGATGGCAACATATGTACAAATGTGCTTGATACAATGGATGTATGGATTGTTATAAGAGCTGTAAGAGCCCCCGGTAAAATAATTTATTTTAAAAAATCTTTTAAGAAAGTTTTACCTTATCACCAAACCCTATTGTTATGTGTCCAGTCACTTACAAGTTTAATCCGCACAAGTCAACAATTTATGTACTGTGGTCTGAAACTGGCCTAAACTTGTATAATTTCCTTTATCAAAAATGTTTTAAATTCCACTAGCTAAATTAATGACACTATCGATAGAATTGTCTTATGCCCCAGGGGGATGGTTTATAATGTTTCTATCATAAAAATGATAGGATTTCTCTAAAGTGAACCAGGGACATATCTCAACCACAGATTATGAATGGATTTGGTGCTAGTGTTTAATTCTCGTTTTAGTTCTTATGACATGACTCTACGCTCACCCTCATGAAGAGATCAATGAAGATATGGGTGCTATCTCAAAGTCTGGTGAAGAAAACAGATTGTGCATGATTATCAGAAACAATAACTTCTAGGGTCTTAAAGGCTTGTCTTCAAACAAGCAGCTATATCTAAATGAGGGTGTCCTGGTTGAAAAAGCACACCAGCCTGTGTGATCCAAGAATTGTAAATTATAAAATCCAAATTCAAAAGAGGGAATTATATCAATGGTTAAATGGGGAACACCCATTTTTCAGAAAGCTGTGGATGACAACGAAAGCCCAAAATTCATTTGTAGGGTTCCTACGTGAATTAGGCCTCCAGTGAAACTCCTCTGACCACAGTCTAGGAGACAGAGAACATCGTAAAGTTGAGCTCCCGTTTGACCCATTTTAAAGTTGTTTCAGTTTTTAATATGTTCTTCTTTTAGACTGAGGTTTTTCTCTGTTTTGTCTAGTCATTGTGGCTGGGGTTTTGTATGCCTGTTTGTTTTGTATGACTTCCTGTATGTGAAACACAGGTTAGGCAAATCTAGAGAGACAGTAACTGGATTAATAATTCTCCAGGGGCATAGCAAGGGAAGTTCTGGGGAAATGGGGAGTTAACAATATATAGAAGAAAATGTTCTGAAATTGATCATGGGGATAATTGCACAACTCTTCATATTATAATTGAATGACTATATGATATGTGAAGTATATGACAATAAAACTATTTTTAAAGAAATGCTTAGTTCTGCATACTTATTCATGTAGCTGTGCAGACTCGTGGGCTCCTGGTGATGTTCCTAATGGCTAGTACTAATAGAAATTATGTTTATTATGTTCTGGGAATTATGCTAATAACTTTATAAGTTGTATATCATTACCTTCATTTTATAGAGAAGGAAATGGAGATTGAGACTGTATCTTGTTCACAGTCGCCTAGCTGAGGTTTGAGTCTACCCAGGCACCTCTCCAGGGCTTGTCAGTTACAAGTGACCCAAAGATTTATATGCTTTGCCATCGCAACTTTTGTTCAAGGGCCACTTTCACTGTTTTCATTGACACTCCACAACATTCTAGAGAGTAAGCATCAGGGACCACAATATCCCTATTTGACCCCAGATGAAATAAATAATGCACCCAGAGCAGAGAGCTATGCTTGAGCTCATTATTGCAGCCACTGTGTCAATCTGTCTCCTTCGGGCCTTCCTCTTTTTCGTGACTTCACTACTTCTACCAAGCAGGATTTCCTTCTCCAGGGACTGGTCTCTCGTGCCATGTCTAAAGTCTGTAAGACCAAGTCTCCCCATCCTTTCCTCTGAGGAGCACTCCAGTCTTACTTCTTCCAAGATAGATTGGCTGTCCTTCTAGCAGTCCATAAGACTTTCAACATTCTTTTCCAGCACCATAATTCAAAGGCGTGAAGTCTTCTGATGCTCCCTTGTTCAATATGCTCCAATTTTCTTTCTTTTTTCTTTTTTTTAATGCTCCAATTTTCACATGCATATGAGGCAATTGAAAATACCATGGTGTGGTAGTTACATAATCTGTTGAAAATTTGAGACTTAAGAGTGAAGGGGTGGAGTTTAGTCTGTCAATCAGGTCACAGCTTGACCTCCAATCAAAGTGCAATCTGATAAATCCCACATGTTCCTATTGGCCAGGTTGGCACAATAAACCTAAATTTCACAATTTTTAAACTCTGGGTCATTGCATAGATCATAATATTTTGCTTGTCTTCTTGGCCTGCCCTTTGAAATTTTCTAATAAGCTCATTGACTTCATCCTTTCTTCTATGTGCTTTAGCTATTCTATGATTAATTACAATTTCAGAGACTTCTTTGACATCCACTTTGATCTTTTCTTTCGTTCCTATGTGTTTAATGACCTTTTGCTTTCTTCACAGATCATGTTCATAATGTCATTCCGCAGCTCACTAGGTCTTCAGTCATTAGTGTTTAGGGTGTCAAATCTGTTCTTGAAATATCCCCTTAATGCAGGTACAATAGACTCAAGGACATATTTTGGCTTTCATGGACTTATTTTAATTTTCTTCAACTTTAGCCTGAACTTAGATATGAGAAATTTGTGATATGTGGTATGTTCAGCCCTGAACTCCTTTTAGCTGCTGATATCAAGCTTCTCCACTGTGTCTTCTCATGGGTGTAGTCAGCTTAATTTGTGTGTATTCCATTTGAAGAAGTCCGTGTGTAAAATTGCCATTTTTTATCCAAATGGAAGACTGGTGCAGATATGTGCTGGAGGCACAGGGAATTCAGGGCGGATGATACCTTCAGGACCAGGGGTGTAAGGGGCAATACTGGGAGGGTAGAGGGTGAGTGGGTTGGAAAGGGGGAACCAATTACAAGGATCTACATGTGACCTCCTCCCTGGGGGACAGACAACAGAAAAGGGGGTGAAGGGAGACGCCAGACAGGGCAAGATATGACAAAATAATAATTTATAAATTATCGAGGGCGCATGAGGGAGGGGGAGTTGGGAGGAAGGAGAAAAAAAGAGGACCTGATGCAGAGGGCTTAAGTGGAGAGCAAATGCTTTGAAAATGATTAGGGCAAAGAATGTACAGATGTGCTTTATACAATTGATGTATGGATTGTGATAAGAGTTGTATGAGTCCCTAATAAAATGTTTTTTTAATTGCCATTTTTGTTGCTGAAAAAAGTATTTGCTATAAATAACTTGTTGGTCTTGCAAAGCCCTAACATGCAATCTCCAGCTTCATTTCTATCCTTATGCATATTTTTCAACTACAATTCTTTTTGTTTTCAACTTTTAAATGTTACAGTAATTGGCTTCTGTTCATTTCTATTTTCCAAGAGCAACAGAGAATGAAGAATAATGAGTGAGAGGATTAAATGGCTAATTGCCTCCAAGACCAATTGTCTGCATTGCCATGAGACCAGAACTGATGGTACTCAACTACTATTACTGAATATTTTAATCAAAGATTCTACTGAGGAACCATGATCAAGTGGGGGAGTCAGGGAAAATGGAACAAAATTCAACATTTTTATGGAAAACAATTTTTGGGGAGTCAGTAGGGTATAATGAATCCCTGGAACTACTGCCTTGAAATTATCCCAAACATTAAAACTTACACCAAAATATCCCTTAAGTCCCTGTTAAACCAAATGACAGTTTGACATAATTAGTAAAGAATGTCTGACTTAGCATTGCGCTCTTTAAAAGGCTTATCTGCATGGGATCAAACTGACATTCTGAAAATTCACACAGGAAGCTTAGCAAGTATTGAGTTTATGTTAATGGAGAGAAAATCAGAAAGGGGAAGATGAGAACTGTTATACAACTTGAATAATGTAACCAATCAATGTCACTGAATTGCATATGGAAAAATATTGAACTATTTGCTCTGCTGTGTGCATTTTCAACAGCTAAAACAGTGAAATATTCAACAAGAACATATATCTTAGAAACAAATAGTGGTGATGATTGTATAACACTGTGAGTGTAAAAAAGTTCAAGTGAATTTTTTCATGTAGATTTTGCTACCCAAAAAAGGAATATATGTCCCTTTGTTTATAAGGGTGTACCCCCCAAAACCAGAATTGTGCTGGGTAGGAGCTTTTGTATACACATTTTTCCCATTAGGCAGGCATTCAGCAACTTGCTCTGAGTTAGTGCACCCAGTGGTGTCACCTGGGAAGGTTTTCTCTGGTCACAGTGAACTTTTTCATTAAAGCAGTTTTGCTCGAACCTCATTGTTTATGAGGACTGATTTAAGAGAACAGTGTGTGGCCATGAAATTTTGTTTCTTGCTCAGGGAAAAATGCCACAGAACTGTTATGATGTTAAACATGACTTACAAGGACAGTGCTATGGGAAACCGTCAAACGTACATGTGGTTTTCTCATTTCAAAATGGTGAAATGTCAATTGATGACAAACCTCATTCAAGAAATCCGTCAACTTCCCAAATGGATGAAAATGTTGACTCGTAGTCTATTTGGAGTTCATTCCACCAGGTCACACTGTTAATCAACTTTCTATTCAGAGGTTCTGAAGAGATTGCATAACAGTGTGTGAAAAAAGCAGCTTGATTTGTGGCAGATGGGGGACTAGTTTTTCTATCATGACAATGCACCTGCTCACACAGCCATCTCAGTGTGCCAGTGTTGGGCAAAAACAGCATGCCTCTCTTGCCCCATGCACCTTACTCACCTGACCTCACTCTGTGCTATTTCTTTTTGTTTCTGTGAATGAAGAGGACAAGAGAGGACAGCAGTTTGAAGATGCACAAGAAGAGAATAACAAGGGAGATGCTGACAACCATCCAAATAAATAAGTTTGAAAATTGTTTCCAAGAATGGAATTGCAGATTTGACTAATATATTATGTGTAATAGAGAGTACACTGAAGGCAATAAGGTTTTTAAAAAATAATAATACATAGCTTTGGGAAAAAGTTCCAGTTCTGGGGGAGAGTCCCTTCATATATCAGATTTTTTTATGAACCCCTCCTGGCCCCCGACCAAAAAAAAAAAAAAAGGAAGAGGAATCTGAAAAACTGTTCCAGGGTGGTTATTTACTATTTCATTTCCATGTAGCTATTTTCTTTTTGTGCCACTGTGAAACTGGGAGTTTAATGACTTTTAAGGTGCCCTCACCATAAACGGATTATGCACATTATTAAGAATAGTATAGGGTTATTGCTGAAGACAAAGCGGGTGCATAAGCAAATGTGGTGAACAAAGCTGATGGAGTCCGGCTATCAAAAGATATAGCATCTAGGGTCTAAAACACTTGAAGGTAAATGTGGTAGTCACCTACTCTGGTGCCAATTTAAGGATTAAGAGTGTAGGGGTGGAATCTAGGCTGTTAATCAAGAGATAGCCAATGTGAATTCTGTGGGCCGGGCCTTCTCCTGAGAATCCTGGGAAATCTGGTACTTCCTCCTTGGAGGCGGGAGACACCTCACTCAGTCTACTACTCCCTGTTAGACATTGCAGTTGACAAGACCCCTGGAGCTGGAGAAGCCACATAGAGAGACCCCTGCCAGTGCTAATATGCTTAAAATACCACTGGATCCAAAGACTTTCTACCCACTAGCCTGTGAATGTCCTGCATTCGGCATCATTGCATGTGTTTCATGAGTCTGAAGAGGACTTTATGGATTGCTGTCAGACATATGGGCTAATGTTGGACTTATGGACTTGATCTGGACTGGGCTGGGATGTTTTCTCAATGTTCAATTGTTCTTGCATATAAACCTCTCCCTTATACACATGTGTGTCCATGGATTTGTTTCTCTAGTCTACCCAGACAAACACAGTAAACAAGTGGCCATCTAGCTCAGAAACAACAAAGCCCACATGGAAGAAGCACACCAGCCTGTGTGATCATGAGGTGCTGAAGGAATCAGTTATCAGGCATCAAAGAACAAAAAATCATATCATTGTGAATGAGGAGGAGTGCAGATTGGGGTCCCAAGACCCATCTGTAGGCAACTGGAAATCCCTTTCAGAAGGGTCGCGGGGAGGAGACAAGCCAGTTAGGATTTAGTGTAGCAATGATGAAACACACAAATTTTCTCTAGTTCCTAAATGCTTCCCCCCCGCCCCATCCCTATCAATCCCAATTCTACCTTACAAATCCGGCTAGACCAGAGGATGTACACTGGTACAGATAGCAACTGGTAACAGAGAGAATCCAGGACAGATGATCCCTTCAGGACCAGTGGTGAGAGTGGCAATACTGGGAGGGTGGAGGAAAGGGGGGCGGTAGAAAGGAGGAACTGATTACAAGGATCTATATATAAACTCTCCCTGGGGGGTGGACAACAGAAAAGTGGGTGAAGGGATACATTGGACAATGTAAGATATGACAAAATAATAATAATAATTTATAAATTATCAAAGGTTCGTGAGGGAGGGAGTGGGGAAGGAGGGGGGAAATGAGGAGCTGATACCAAGAGCTCAAGCAGAAAGCAAATATTTTGAGAATGATGATGGCAACAAATGTCCAAATGTGCTGGACACAATGGATGGATGTATGGATTGTGTTAAGAGTTGTACAAGCCCCAATAAAATTTTTTTAAAGTAGTGTAGGGATTCCAACTATATTAGAGTGGACACTCCCCTCCTAACCAAGTCTACATTAATCCCATAAGCTCTGTTACTGTCTGTAAATCAACTGGACATGAGATGCACATTACCCCAAAGTTTATAAAATTATTTATCTTTGTCATCAGAGGACATTTAAATTAGTATAAAATGGTATGACATTTAAAATTTTTAATTCATAAAACTGTAATTATATAATGCAATATTTTTGATTGCCTCTAATGTTCAATTTATCATGAACATAAGACCTAATGAATAAATATGTTAAACATGTTAGCTGTGATAAAGAAATTGATTGCATAATCAGAAACGCAAGTTCAGTGTGTTATCCTGGGGTTCAGTGAATTACTTGATAGGGCTCATCTAACCAGCCTTAGCAATAAATGACTGGATAAGACTCTGTAAAAGTGAGGCACCTGTAACCCACAAAGGGGACTGAATAGCTTTCGAGTAATGCAAATAAGGTGCATGGGATCCATGTGGGATGAGACCATGTAAATAAGGTTTGGGAAACTCTAACATGGGGCTTGGTCCGTTTTGCCATCCTGGTAAATTTAAAATTAGTCACTTCGGAAGTGGAAAGGGGGAATCTCACTACCATCAGGAAAGCTGTACTATGAGTGAGATGCATCTTTTGGAATCCAGAATGTCTCCATTGAACCTCTTTGATGCAAGAAATGGAGAGCTGTAGCACCAGAGAGGTAGGGACAGCAGACGCAGAGCATCGCGAGCATGAGACAGAGCGGTGGACTCCCCTGCCCACACATCAAGCAGAGTGTTTCCTCCAGACAGGTGACTTGCGTGCACAGTGAGGTGCTTCTGTCATTTGTCTGGGAAGGTAGGTTTGCCAACCCATGGAGCTAGAACTAAGTGACTTCAGGACCAGTTTATTGGAAGAGTGAAGTGTCTTTGGGGGCATTTACTGACAGAGCCTAACAAGCCTTGAAACACGTTCAATGGGGTAGAGGTCAAGGACCACATGAACGAGAGACTGAGGACTGCAGAGAGGTGAGCCTGCGGGCTGAGAAGGGGCTGTCCCCCTGAAGAACTGTAGACTGAGCATGTCTGATCTTGAATTGTAAACTATTAACTACATTAATAAATCCTATAATAGTGAGTATCCTTTGGGAGGTTCTATGTGGCAATGATTATCGACCCCAGCAGTAGAGAGTGTCCTAAAGTGGTCATTGGACTAGAGACTTGGTAAAGAAGACTGAACAGTAGAGGCATGTCTACTTTCTCATAGGAATCAGCCCCAGGCTGTGTTCAGTTTGATTTTCCTTTCTCCTTATGAAATCAGGAGGTCAAATCTGGGGCCCATACCATTCCTACATGAACTAATTAGGGCAAAACATGCCAGTCAAAAAATATCAGTCATTTGCAGCTAAAAAACTATTTTGTTTATATGGCTCATTTCTGTAATTAATATTTATATGTCTAGCGCCTTCACTAAATTGTGATTTTTACCAAACTTCCTCTTCAGTAATTCTCAAATATCACTAATCATGAGAAAATTATAAGTTTTGGGTCTCTATCCTTAGAGACCAAAATTCATTCTTCACTCAGTTTTGTCTCCTTGGATGATGTTAGGATTTCTAGATTTGAACATCCAGCCACCTAACCTTCTCATTTGCGTGGGCATGGGGAAAGCCATGCTCTCAACCTGTCCAGGTATTTTTATTAGTGAATCATTTGAAATCACTGATACTTTGCTATTTTGAGTACAAAATGGCAATTGGTGTGTTTTTCTTCTCTTTGGACAGATTTTTCAGGCTGCCAATTAAGCTGTCTATTTAAAAGAAATTCTCATTTTTCTTACTTATGCAATAACATAGGATCGGTTCTAGGGACATTCTCCTTTGTGTATATCATATTACCTCACCAGGTAAAGAAAGGAGTGTATATAGAGATAAGAAATAACTGCTATAAACAAGGAACAACTACTAATAGAAACAATCAAGTCCATAGCAATGTCAGAGTTTGAACCGAAGACTCAATATTTTGTTCTCTGCTTCATCCCTCAAACTCTGCTACAAATGCTAAGAATAAGTGATCAAAAATGTATCTCTCAAAAAAATCATATGGAAACATCACCAATCACAAGCCAAAGGCATGAAGAAAGATTTCTCAGGGACAAAGTAGCTCCCAACAAATGATGCTCATTTGTTATTTGTTTGTTTGTTTGTTTGTTTGTTTTTATGTGAGGAGCACAGTGTATTTGGAGTTCATTCCACCAGGTTAGGTTGCCAATCAAGCTTTCTATTTAAATGTTCTGAAAAGATTGCATAATAGTGTATGACAAAAGAGGCCTGATTTGAAGCAGAGAGAGGACTGGTTTTGACACCACGACAATGCACCTGCTCATGCAGCATCCCAGTGTGCCAGTTTTTGGCAAACAAACAGCATACCTCTTTTGCCCCCATGTACCTTACTCACCTAACCTCATTCTGTGAGACTTCTTTTTGTTTCCGCAAATGAAGAGGGACACGAAAGGACAATGTTTTGAAGACATAGAAGAAAAGGAAAAAAAACGATGAAGGTGCTGTCAGCCATCTAAACAGATGAGTTTAAAAAATGTTTCTAAGAATGGAATCGCAGATTTGACAAATGTATTCAGTGTAATGGAGAGTACTTTGAAGGTGATACGTCGTTTTGTATAATAAGTTTAAATACATAGCTTTGATAAACAAATCCATTTGGCGGGGACAGGTGGTATCCCCTCCTATGTCAAATAGAAAGTATTCATATTTTATCTCTAATAAGTGCTACTGTAGTCACAAGTGACTTCAATGGAAATCTGATCAATTACAACTGACATCAGATCTGACCCCTACGTATAGAAAATATACCCAACATCATGTAATTTTTAGTTTACTTGACATTATAACCCCATTTTAATTCTCTTAACAACATAAAACTATGCTTTAAAATGAATTCCCTACTCATAATTAAGAAAAATGTAAATCCTTAGTAGCAAGTAATATACTAAAAATTACATATATTAATATAGCAAAAGAATAAGACAATAAAAAAGAAACCTATTGCCATCAAGTCAGTGCAGACTAATAGCCTCCCTCCATGACAAGGAAGAACTGGCCCTGTGAGGAGTTTCCACTCCCATAACTCTTTACAGGAGTAGAAAGCCACATATTTCTTCCTTGTAGCAGGTAGTAGTTCCCAACAGCCGACCTTACAGTTAGTAGACCAACGCAAACCACTACACCACCAAGGCTCTTAGTAGCAAAAATAGTATGTATATAGGAATTGTAATATATCTTATACACACACATAACCAGAATAATTCACAACACTCTGTAATACTTAAAGTTATGTGTCAACTTGTCTGGCCAAAATTCTCAGTGGCTTGGTAGTTAAGATTTAGTGTTCTCCAGGGTGTGGTCTATTTCCAATGTAAGGACACGGTGTGGAGAAGTTTGTTGCTTTTTGCTGGGTCTGGACTTTGCATCTGACTTGTTGACCTCCAGTTCTTTGGACATGAGGCAATAGCCTGCAGATTGTCAACTGATGCTAGGAGTTGCCAGCAGCCTGCCATCTTACCTGCCAACCTGAACTAATTCACCTCTGCAGCCAGAAGCTATTCATCTTTCTGCCATTATTGGGTTCATCAGCTCATTATTGGGTTCATCAGCTACGTGAATCAGGAGAAGCCTCCAGCCTGACATTCGACACAATGACTTGGAAGTGCCTGCTTCAACCACTGTGCGAGCCATTGCCGTGCTAGGAGCCCCGCTCCCTTTCTTCATTCGTTCATTATTTAAACACACACGCGTGCGCACACACACATATAATTCCTGTTGGTGTAGCGGTCACTTGCTGGACTGCTGAAAGAAAGATCAGCAGTTTGAAACCATCAGCCGCTCCTGGGGAGAAAAGGGAGATCTTCTATGTCATTAGGAGTTAATCTTGGAAATCCATGGGGCAATTCTACCCTGTCCTCTAGTCACTATGAGTCAGGATAGATAGATAGATAGATAGATAGATAGATAGATAGATAGATAGATAGATAGATAGATAGATAGATAGATAGATAGATAGATAGATAGATAGTAGATGCTCATGTATAAGCTGAGTTTTTCTAGCGCATTTTTAATGCAGTTTTGTGGTAAAATTAGGTGCCTCTGCTGATAGTAGGGTCGGCTTATACTTGAGTTTATACCATGTATCTGCTGGGTTTTCTAGAGAAACAAAATTAGTTAAGCGTAGATACATTTCACTAGTCTTACTTCTCTAGAAAACTCAGCCTAAGCACAGTCCAAGCTGAAATGAAAGAGTACCTTTTATAACGGTACCAGTATCAAACTATAGATTCTTTTTCCTCTTTTAAAAAGATTCATTTCCATCTGACCAACTGAAATTGATGTAATTGCCATTTAAGCCCCACAATTGTTTTGTCTATCAATTTTAATTTCAATGGTTACATTTAAAAGAAACATTAGAAAATATTCTTCAACCAAGTGAAAAATTATTTAACATAAATGTTCTTAATGGGACTCTGTGGTGTTAAGTAAGCTGTGCACTTGATTAACCTGGCACGCTTGTCTGGCAAAATAGTAAATTTTACAAATGAAAGAATGGAGGAATCAATGAATAAATTAACCACAGAGCTACCTATACTTCAGTCACATAAGATCTGGCTAGTAAAACCATAAGCTGTACTCATTCTCTCAAGATCCCTGCAGCATAGTGTCTCCTCTTGGTCTTCTGTGCTGCCTACACTGCACACAGTGACACAGAGAGCATGCTACATTCCATAGGAGTCGTTGATCTGCTCCTCAAGTATAAAACACCTATTGGAATCAAATGTAAAAGCTCTAACGTTAGGATGCCATTTGGAGTTCTTAAGGTAATGGTCAACATCTCAGACACTGAAAAACTAGCTTTTATCTAATGTTATCCAAAGATGCAGCGTTTCTATCACAGCATACAAATCCTGGGGGGACGGAGGGCCACTTAGGAAAAATCTGTTTCTTGACTCAAAATTTAATTCAGTGAACATTTATTGGACACGTACCACGCACCAGGCATGACAGAGGTCCCAGAAGTACCGAGACATGCATGCTGTGGCCCCTATTTCCAGGGTTTCCGTTTGGGGAGGGGCAGAAGGCACACACGGTATGCAGTTCAGAGGCTGCCTTGGTAGGGGAAGCGAAAGCTTCAAGCAGGGGTAAGGCTGGACTTGGAGGTTGAGCTCCCAGACCAGTAAAAACACTCCAAATAAAGATGTTGCTTTTAGGATACAATCTCTGACAAATGCATTCTACTATATTCCCACCTAAGTAATCCAGTGACATCAAAACAGTAATCTTTTAAAATCTCAGTGTGTATAAACGAGAGCCTGTCTACAACTGTTGCTGGGAGTCAAGTCCAACTCACAGGAGGATGCAGACTCCTAGCTTCTGAAACTGTGGGGAAATACATGTCTGTCTGTCAACGTCCCACATTATAGCAGCCCTAGAGAGCTGAGACATAAAGGATAACATGCACAGGGTGCTCGCATCTCTATAGAGAAAGGGTACAGTGATGGTGAGGTTTGATAATCACATACTTTAATCCTTTTAAATTGAAATCCCTAAAAGCAGTATGGTTTGTGCACGTAAGCCTTTTTGTCTACTGAATTTTTTAAGCATCACGGGTTTTTGTTTTTTTAAATCATTTTATTGGGGGCTCTTACAGTTCTTATTACAATCCATACATACAATTGTGTCAAGCACAATTGTGCATATGTTGCCACCATCATTTTCTTTCTTTTTAAAAAAAATCATCTTATTAGGGGTTCGTACAATTCTTATCACAATCCATATATCCATTGTGTCAAGCACGTTTGTACGTTTGTTGCCATCATCATTCTCAAAACATTTTCTTTCTACTTGAGCCCTTGGTATCAGCTCATTTTTCCCCTCCCTCCCTTACGAGCCCTTGATAATTTATATATATATATATATATATATATATAAATATATAATCATGTCTTACACTGTCTGATGTCTCCCTTTACCAACTTTTCTGTTGTCTGTCCCCCAGGGAGGGAGATACATGGAGATTACTGTGATCAGTTCCCCGTTTCTCCCCCACCTTCCCCTTACCCTCCTGGTATCACTAATCTCATTATTGGTACTGAGGGGTTTATCTGTTCTGGATTCTCTGTTTCCAGCTCTTATCTGTACACGTGTACATACTCTGGTCTAGCTGGATTTGTAAGGTTGAATTGGGATCATGGTAGTGTGTGTGGGGCGGAGGGGGGAATTAGAGAACTAGAGTGTGTTAGTCTGGGTACTTTAGAGAAACAAATCCACAGAAACTCATGTATAAGAGAGAGTTTTATATAAAGGTGAAGTGCGCATCAAGAAAACATCCCAACCCAGTGCTGCCCAGATGCACCAAGTCCAACATTAACCCATATGTCCGACACTAATCCACAAAGTCCTCCTCCATCACACAAAACATACAGTATGATGCCGACTTCAGGAGGAAAGCCAAGTCAATGAATGTGTAATTATCTCAGTGCTGGCAGGGGTCTCCACACGGCTGCTCCAGCACCCAGGGCTGCATCAGGGTAGGTCCATGAGGCTTCTCCTCAAGGATGCTTGCAGGAAATGAGCCTTGCAAACTAAAGCAGGAACTGGCTAAGGCAGCTGCACCCTAGACTGACCATCACATTAACTATTTGCACCTACCAAAGATACCATACATATTTTGCTGATCGATGACTTTTTACTCTATAGCTGTGTCAACCTAAGCATATTATGTAATTTCTTTCCATCATAGTGTCCTATCTAGAAATTGGGGAGGGCAGTAATAACAATTCTGTAGTGTTGCTGTCTAGATGAAGATGACATATACTCAGCCTGTGGCAAACTGCAGATCATGGTGAATGCTCAATTTCTGACTACTGCACATATTGAAATGGAAATCTGACAGATAGATCCATCTTTCTCTTACTCTCTAATCATCATATTCACCTGGAAAATCTATTCAATGCTCTAGCACCGAAATGGCCTAAATTCTTCAACGTCTATTGAATTTAACCTCTGCACAATGACCATCGATGGCCTTACTATTACTGCAATCACAAATACACTCACTACTAACTTGTCAAGTGATTAGGGTCCAATGACATGGTGTAATGTAAAAAATTAGCAGTTATAAAATGATGACCACATGACATTCCAAAAGAGGGTAACACCATCATTACATAACTACCAAACCCTCTTGTAACTTAACTGCTGTTATATTACATAACTGCCAACTACCATTTTAATTGTCAAACCACTAAGAATTCTGGCTTAGCCAAGTTGATACATAACCATCACACGCAGCATCATACTTGAGTACACCTCAGCACTGGCTAATGCCAGATGTACATCAGAAATCACAAAAATAGATATGTATTTTAACTATGACAATAAATGCAAAATGTAAGCTAAGGAGATAATGACGTACAGGTGCGCAAGCATTTCCAAGATCAAAACTTCCTGTTCTTGGGTTACAAGACCTCCAGGTCTCAGATCCCTCCTTTCTTCCCAGTGTCTCATTTCCCTTTAATCTGCATTCTACCTAGACTCCCTTGTTAATCACCTCAATTAGTGCTTATTTACAGCATGCTCACAGTCTATCTGCCATTCCATTACACTGGCTTGGCAAAGCCCCAATCTTTAGAAGGTCGCCTCACCTTCTTCCTCTTCCATCGGAGTTACAAGTAACTTCAACTAGAGAGAGTGCCTAACATTGTGGGTTTGCGCCACTTTCATCACCTGGGTGCTTTCTGGGTTGTCCTTCTTCCTTCCCGTTCTCTGCAACTCTCGTTTCTTCAGGGACCTGGATCAACTAGTTATCAACTCCTCTCCTCTCATATCTTCAATTGTTCTCACTTCTGTTTTTCCCCCATGCCAAGATGGCTGAAACAAAATTGTAAGGTT
Organism: Tenrec ecaudatus; assembly: GCF_050624435.1. Taxonomy (NCBI): domain Eukaryota; kingdom Metazoa; phylum Chordata; class Mammalia; order Afrosoricida; family Tenrecidae; genus Tenrec; species Tenrec ecaudatus. The sequence continues at coordinate 165,517,728 of NC_134534.1, forward strand.
ATTCTTGACTTTAGTCTTGGCCAAAAAAGTAATAAAAGCAGAAGCTAGAGGCTTCTGTTAATAAAAGATGGGGCAGCTGTTGTTACAGGTGCTTGATAAAGTGCAACAAGGAGATGGGCTAACATCTTATCCAATGAAGTTGATAGTTACCTACCGAGTTTGTTAAGTGCCTTGGAGTCCATTTCAACTCAAGGCAACACTAGTACAATAGACTGAAACACTGCCCAGTTAAGTCCGTCCTCAAAATCGTCTGTGTCATCATTGCAGGTCAACCCACTTTGCCCAGGCACAAACTCTGTATTCATTAACCCCCTATTTACCAAGCCTGATGTCCTTCTCTCAGGATTGGTCTTCTCCAGATAACATGTCCAAAGTACATGAGACAAAGTGGCTCCATCCTTGTTTCTAAGTAGAATTCTGGCTATATTTCTACCGAGACACGTGTGTTTGTTCTTTGGGAAGTCCATTGTACTTCAACATTCCTCTCCAGCACCATAAGTCAAATGTGTTGGTTCTTCTTTGGTCTTCCTTATTCAATATCCAGCCTTCACATGCATATGATACCATGGATTGAGTCAGGTACAACTTAGTCCTTGAGTCAGGTACAACTTAGTCCTCCAAGTAATATCCTGGCTTTTCAACACTTTCAAGAGGGACTGTGAAGCAGACTTACTCAGTGCAGTGCTTTTTTTTTTTTTTACTTCTGCTTCCATGAGCATCGAGTGTGGATCCAAGCAATGCAAAATCCTTGAAAATTTCAATCTTTTCTCCATTTCTCATGTTGCCTATTGGTCCAGTTGTGAGGATTTCAGTCTTTACATTAAGTTATAATCTATTGGATCATAACTATGAATAGTTGCAGTGACTAGATATCCTTGTATGTAGATAAATATTATCCTATCACCGACAGTGTTGTACTTCAAGTTAGACCTTGAAATATACTTTTTGATGATGAATTTAACACCTATACTATTGAATCTGTCACTCCTAGCACAGTAAAAAAGATTTTAGGTAATTGTGTGATTCAAAATGGCTAATACTAGTCCATTTTCGCTCTCTGATACCTAGGATATCAATCTTCTTTAAAATCATTTTATTGGGGACTCATACAACTCTTATAATAATCCATACATTCATTGTCAAGCACACTTGTACATTTGTTGCCATCGTCATTCTCAAAACATTTGATTTCTGCTTGAGCCCTTGGTATCAGTTAATTTTCCCCTCCCTCCTCACTCTCTCACAAACCCTTGATAATTTATACATTATTTAGTCATATCTTACACTGTCCAACATCTCCCTTCACCCACTTTTCTGTTGTCCATCCCCCAAGGAGGATGTTATCTGTAGATTCTTGTAATTGGTTCCCCCTTTCCACCCCATCCTCCCTCCACCCTCCCAATATCGCCACTCTTACCACTGGTCCTGAAGGAATCATCTATCTTGTATTCCCTGTGTTTCTGGTTATTTGTGATTGTGTGATTCAAAATGGCCAATGTACATCCTCTGGTTTAGCCAGATTTGTAAGGTAGAATTGGGACCCTGAGAGTGGGGGGAGGAAGCATTTAGGAACTAGAGGAAAGTTGTATGTTTCATTGTTGCTACACTGCACCTTGACTGGCTCATCTCCTCTCCGCTATCCAGTTGCCTACAGATAGGTCTTGTGTCCCCAGTCTGTACTCCCCCTCATTTACAATGATTTAAAATATTGTTCTTTGATGCCTGATAAATAATCCCTTTGGCACCTCGTGATTACACAGGCTAGTATGCTTCTTCCATGTGGGTTTTCTTGCTTCTGAGCTAGATAGCCGCTTTCTTACCTTCAAGCCTTTAAGACCCCAGACACTGTATCTTTTGATAGCTGGGCACCATCAGTTTTCTTCACCACATTTACTTATGCACCCATTTGTCTTCAACAATTGTTTCAGGAAGGTGGGCACACAGTGATATGATTTTTTTGTTCTTTGATGCCAGATAACTGATAGGATATCAATCTTTATGAGATCCATTTAATTTTTGATGACTTCCAATTTTCTTACTCAAACTTGTACATACCATATTTGAATTATCAATAGTTGTTTGCAGCTTTCTTCTCATTTTGAATTGTGCCCCATCAGTAAATGGAGCTCAAAGTTTTGAGAAGGTAACCTTTTTTAAAAAATCATTTTATTGGGGGCTCATACAAGTCTTATCACTATCCATACATACATCCATTGTATCGAGTGCATATGTACATTTGTTGCCATCATCAGTCTCTAAACATTAGCCTTCCACTTGAGCCCTTAATATAAGCTGCTCGTTTTCTCCCTCCCTCCCTACTCCCCCCTACCTCATGAACCCTTCGTAATTCATAAATTGTTATTATTTTGTCATATGTCATATGTCACACTGTCCAATGTCTCCCCCAACCCTCTTCTCTGCTGGAGATTCTTGTAATCAGTTCCCCCTTTCTATCCCACGTTCCCTCCACCCTCCAGGCATTGCCACTCTCACCACTGGTCCTGGAGGAATCATCTGCCCTGGATTCCCTGTGTTTCCAGTTCCTATCTGTACCAGTGTACATCCTCTGGTCTAGCCAGATTTGTAAGGTAGAATTGGGATCATGATAGTGGGGCGAGGGGTATTTAATAATTAGAGGAAAGTTGTATGTTTTGAGAAGGTAACTTATCAAGCACTTTCTGAGTGCCTTCTGACTTGTTGGGTTCATGTTCTTCTACTATCTCTGACAATGTTCTACTGCTATTCATGAAGTTTTCATTATCTAACAATGCTCTGCTGCTTTCCATAAGGTTTTCAGTAGTTAATTCTTCAGAGGTGGACTACTTATTTCTTTTTCATAGTCTTAGTATAGAAGCTTGGCTGACACCTGTTCATTTTGATGATCCTGCTAGTATATGAAATACCAGTGAGAGATTCCAGCATCATAGTAACCCATAAGCCCCTATAGTATGATAAACTGATAGACAAGTGGGGGCTTCAACAAATAAACAAACAAACAAAAAACACCTCACTGCCATCAAGTCAATGCTGCCTTATAGTGACCCTAACAAGACAAGGTAGAACTGGCTCTGTGAGTTTCTGAGACTGTAACTGTTTATAGGCAGACATCACAGTCTTCCTCCGTCAAAGCAGCTAGTGGTTTCAAACTGCTGACCTTGCAGATTGTAGCTGAACACACAACCACTACACCACCAGCACTCACTTCAACAAACGGTGGTGGCAAAATTGGATTTTCACTCGCAAAACAGTGAGACAGGATGCATAGCTCACTCAAAATGGATTAAAGATCTAAATGTAAAGCCAGCACCATAAAAATCATCAATGAAAAAAAAAAGGGACAAACTTAAGGGCCCTAATATGTAGCATAAACACACTATAAAACAATGAAAAGCCTATAGTACAAGACAAAATAGGTGATTGGCACTTCTTAAAAATGCAACAGGAGCCCTGGTGGTTGTACTGTGTGGTGGCACTTCCTCAAACTGCTGGGAGTAGAAATACCCTGACTCAGCAATTGCAAAACAGAAATAAAGAGCATTTCACAACAGAAGTGTGCACATGTATGTTCATCTTAGCAGTCGCCACAATAGCAAGAGGACGGCAATAGCCTAATGTCCATCAGTGGAAGAATGGATGAAAAAACCCTTTGGTATATACACACAATGGAATACTTAAGCACTGTTAAAGAAAAATGATGAAACTGTGAAGTACTTTATAATATGGATAGATTTGGAGGACATCGTGCTGAATGAAGTTAGTCCATTACAAAAGGCAAATACAGTATGAGACCACTGAGATTTAAAAAAAAGTCAAGAAAAAGTTTTCATACAATAAGAAAACAGACTGAGAGTTAGCATGGGTGAGGCAAAGGTAGGGAAGGGGAAGCAATAGGTTAGAGGTATGTATGGCATATGTGCTATAAGAGGAAGATGGGGGAAAGAGGGACTTGGGGGAGAACAGAGCAAGCCTTTGTGAAGTATGGTAAGTTAAGATGTTGAATGCAAAAATAATAATGTTATTAAATCCTTACCTAACTCATTATAAAAAGTTCATTTTAAAAATTGCTACTAAAAGAAATTACAAACTGCTCATACGGGCAAGGCTTTATACCAAACAAAATATGTTTGAACCTATTTCTATGATCAGTTAATGGCTGCAGATACATTCTTTCAGTATTCCTTAATTTCAAGATGTCTTTTAAAAAGAAGAAAGAAAAGTTAAACAACGGTTTCCAAAGGGAATCTGCAGAGTTCGTTACATTCGAGGCACAATTATCAACTCAGGATAGCAAACTGTTGTTTTTTTTATTTCAAAAGGGTAATCTTGATAGATTTCCTCAGAAGACATAGGAAGATTCTGGGAGCTAGTTATAGACAATTCTAAAGAATTTGAAAACTGTACTAGTGAGAATAAAACCAAGGAAGTTGTACTGAATTTTCCCCATCACAAAGCTCTTGTTCATTTTTGAAGGACAGGAAGTGTTGTCTACTAGAATTTTTTTCCCTATCTTAAAATATAGATGAACCTTTATTCAGGACACACATGCACTATTTTATCTTCCTTTCGAGTGGAAAAATTTGAACTCTAATTCTCATGTAAGCATATAAAAGGAAAAGAAAACAATTACATATGTACAATATAAATACATATATAGATGATTCCAAAAGGTCACAAAGTAGAAATAAAACATAACTCATTTTTATTATATTTTAAGTCCTCTCATATGCATACATATACATGTATCTTTAACCCATATGATATACAGATATATTTGTTTTCATATGTATATATGAAAAGAAACCTTACTTTCTGCTGATTTGTCACACTTGCTTACCATGCCTACCTACCACACTTACTGCTAAGCGTGGTAAAGAAAAATACTTTTTTCCAATATATCAAGTATATACATAGAAAACATATATATATATATTTGTTGTTGTTGTTATTGTTAGGTGCCATTGAGTCAGCTATTACTCATAATGACCCTATGCACAATAGAAAATACTGCATGGTCCTGGCCCACCTCACAATTGTTCTTGTGCCTGAGCCCATGGATACAGCCATTGTGTCAATTTATCTCATTGAGGGCCTTCCTCTTTTTTCCCTGCCATGTACTTTATCAGGCATGATGTCCGCTTCCAGGGACTGGCCTCTCTTGACTATATGTCCAAAGTATGAAAGATGAAGTCTTGTCATCCTTGCCACTGAGGAGTATTCCTGACTTATCACACTTGCTTACCATGCCTACCTACCACACTTACTGCTAAGTGTGGTAAAGGTGCTTCCTCCCCACTTCCCCCTCCACTATCATGATCCCAATTCTACTTTGCAAGTCTGGCTGGACCAGAGGATGTACACTGGTGCAGATGGGAACCAGAAAAGCAAGGAATCCAGGGCAGATGATCCCTTCAGGACCAGTTGTATGAGTGGCAATACTGGAAACGTGGAGGGGGGTGGGTTGGAAGGGGGAAACCGATTTCAAGGATCTACATGTGACCTCCTCCCTGGGGCACAGACAACAGAGAAGTGGGTGAAGGGAGACGTGAGACAGGGCAAGATATGACAAAATAATAATTCATAAATTATCAAGGGCTCATGAGGGAGGGGGAGCAGGGAGGGAGGGGAGAAAATGAGAACCTGATGCCAGGGGCTTAAGTGGAGAGCAAATGTTTTGAGAATGATGAGGGCAATGAATGTATAAATGTGCTTTGCACAGTTGATGTATGTATGGATAGTGATAAGAGTAGTATGAGCACCTAATAAAATGATTTTTTTAAAAAGAAAATGAAGACTAAAGTATACCTGACTCAGGAATTCTCCTATGCATCATATGCAAGTGAAAATTTGACACTGAATAAGGAAACCAGAAATAAAATCAATGTATTTCAATTATGGTGCTGGAGAAGAATATTGAAAGTGCTGTAGACTGCTAGAAAGACAAACTGATCTGTTTTAGAAGAAGTAAGGGTCATTATGGGTCATAGATGACTCAATGGCACCTAACAATAACAACAACAAAAATATATATATATATGCTTTCACATATATTCTATATATATGTCTACTAGAATTTCATTGGGAAATCTTTACCCCATCTACTCTACAACCCTGATCTTGCCCCTTAAGATTTCTTTTCTAGGAAACAGAGGAAAGAACTAGGAGGCAAAAGACACTGATAGAGGTATAAACATAGGCATGTACATAAGTAAATTTATTAATATGTAACAAATTGGGATATAGGTCTATGTACATATATTGATAGGTTAAGTATTAACAAATATTGGGCCTCTACTCAATTACTCCCTCGACACAAGAATACTTTCTCCTAATAACCTGGCATTCTGTGATGCTCACCTTCCTTACATGATCACTAAAGACAAAATAGGTGCAAAAGCTAATGTAGTGAAGAAAGCTGATGGTGCCCTACTACTAAATGATATTGCATCTGGGATGTTAATGGCTTAAAGTCAAGCGGCCATCTAGCAGGGAAGCAACAAAGCCCACACGGAAGAAGCACACCAACCTGTGTGATCACAAACTGTCAATGGGATCAGGTATTAGGCATCAGAAGACCCAAAACAACCAACCTTTTCCATGCAAATGATGGCGGTTGGAGAAACGACCCAAAGCCCACCTGTAGTTAATTGTACATCCCCTCACAGAATGGTCACAAGGAAGAGATGAGCCAGCCAGGATTAAAAAAACACACAACATTCCTCTAGTTCTTACTGCTTCCACCCCCACCAACCCCCATTCCCACACACACTATCATGACCCCAGCTCTACCTTACAAATCCGGCTAGACCGTAACAGGTACAGATAAGAGCTCTCAACACAGAAAATCCAAACAGATAAACCCATCAGGACCAATAATGAGTGATATCATGAAGGTAAAGGGAAGAGAGGGGGAACCGATCACAATGATCAATGTACATCCCCTCCAGGGAAACGAACAAGAATGTGGGTGAAGGGAGACAGCAGACAGTGTAAACTATGAAAATAATGTATGAATTATCAAGGGTTCACAAAGGTAGAGGGGGGGGAAGAGGAGCTGATACCAAGGGTTCAAGTAGAAAGAGCATGTTTTGTAAATGATGGCAACATATGTACAAATATGCTTGACACAATGGATGTATGGAATGTTTAAGAGCTATATGAGCCCCCAATAAAATGATAAATAAATAAATATTTCTTTTTTATCACAAAACTCAAATATTTAAAATGAGTGCATCCTCGAGGATGCCAAAACTGACCTGGTGGAAATCGAAGATCGCAGAATTCCTCAAAAAATGAACCCACAGTGCTGAGAACCACAGTGAATCCCGGTCCTCAACGCAATCAGATCTCAATGCAAAATATCAGAAAAATTTTGCATCGGAGCTCAAACAAACCATTAGAATCTGACCCAACCCAGATGATTTTTATAAAAAGCAATTCGTGTTTTGGTCACTCGGCTTTAGTTGGCATTGTTAGTATGTTTTGTTTAAACCTTTTGCAGCTGTGTTCCATGCATTTTACTATAATTTTCTTAAGTTTTGTGAGGCTTTTATTGTTTTTAAATATAAAACATGGGTTGTGAGAAAGAGTGTTTTTAAAAGACTCATCATGATAAGGAACCGGTTAACCGTGTTATCGATATTGATGATAATTGAGTAAACCCTTTTAGAAAACAGTTAAGAAACACCAACAGCAGACCACATTAGCCAGATTTTTTTTTTATTTTTATTTTTTAGAGAAAGCCAGGTTCTTGTGATAAAAGGCAAAGAAGGGGGGAAACTCCTGAAAAGCAGCTGCCAGTTGATTTTAGGGAAGGGGCTTCCCCTTCCAGTGACTCTCTCTCTCTCCACACCTCCTCTCCACATCTGTGTCTGCAGCTCCAGATCCTCATCAATCTCACGGTATGGTCCATACTGTATTTGTTAAAAACTTTTTTATTGTTGTGTTTATTTAAATTCTGTTATTTAACTCTGAATTTATTTACTTTGAAATTTCTATGTAATGTTTTGTATAAAAAGGCAAGGTTAGGGTAAAAACTTGGTGGTCGAGAACAAATTAATCCGTTTTCAGTTATTTCTTATGGAAAAAATTGATTCGGAACTCAACTGCATCGCATCTCAACACACCTTTTAGAATGGATTACCGTCAAGGTCCAGGGGTCTACTGTATCAACCTAGATGGAAGATGTATCAAGCTGCAATAATGCAAATTTTGATATTTTTGTTTAATACAGGTTTCTATGATTCTATTGCAATATTTTGTCAACTTGTAAATACCACCTGAAAAACATAATAAACTTAAATTCATTAATTTAAACAAATGATTTTTCAGCAAATGTCAGAAATTTAAAAATCATTGAAAGTTTACAATCGTGAATTCTGGATTCCTGAGAAGCAACATTCAAAGCCTTATTAAACCAACCTCAAGCCTCCCCCTCCCCCAAAGTCTCTACAAACAGATAGTCACCTGAGCCACTTTCAGAGATGAAGTTCCCACGACAATCTGCATCGTTTTAGGAAATGCTCTTCCACAGACATGGCATTAATCATCAACTTCTCCACTGATGGGGATGTGGAGGAAAGCTCTGAAACTTTTTTTTGAAATAAGTATGGGTAAAGGGACAAAACCCAAAGACCATCACACTATAGTGAGAAATGTTTGTAAAGATTCCAAGTTTTTATTACAATGGTTCCAGGTAGTATCTTATCCACCACTCACCAACAACAAACCAGTATCTTCTGTAAACAATTCCAGAAAGTTCAAACAAGAAAACAAACAAAAAAGTTATCTGTAATAATTCTTACACAATACTGTTTAGTGTTTACACTTCATGTGACTCCAAATACAATATAATCATTTTCTAGCAAACATGGCAAAATAAGGTTTTTTTTGCCTATAAGCATGAAAACAAGCCGCACAGTTTAGAACTTCATGTTACAATACTCCATGACATCAATATCTACTCGTGCTTATAACCAGCCAATTGTACCAAAGATCATAAAATACAAAATGATAGGAAATATAAATATCAGTTTGTATTTCAAGTTTATAACATTTTATTTACAAAAATAGAATAAAAGGGCTTACACCCCATATTTATTTTCTAGAGAAGATCTTTTACTGTTTTCTAGTGTTTCTCTTCTTAACAATTTTTAAAGTGATACCTGAATTCCTTCAGAAGGATATTTATCAGCTAGCAGTTCTGATAGAAAGGAGGAGATAAAATTGGAGAATAAGAAGGGAGAGAAATAAATACACATGAGCAGTTGCTACAGAAATGGATTGCAGAGATGGCCTGGGGAACTCATGCAGGTGAAGTACAACATGCCCCTTGGACATGACACCAAGTGCCAGTTATGTGCAGGATGAAGGTCGTCTGGTTCTGAAGGTCACTTTCAGCACTACCATGCCACTCAGAGGACTGTCTGCAGGTGAGCACTAGGACATGACTCCAAAGACAGGATTATGACGGCAAATGCTGGGGCCACACTCCTCGTAGTCTCTCTTGGTGTGGCACACTTGAAAGAACTCCGGCTAAGAAAAAAGAGAAATTAGAAGAAATGTGTAAACATTATAGAAAGAAAATAAAATTAAACAAACTATTAAAAGAAACTAAGCTTATTGAAAACCTACTTTTTCTTTCTTCAGACTTGAGGTAGAATTTGACTTCTTCAATTGAGTGGACAAACAGAATTTCCTTTATTTCTTTTTCAAAGGATATGTAGTTGTGTTGTCAGTGAAGACTTACTGACACCGCAGTATCCATTTGATAATTTCTGTGCAAGTTAGTCAGTGGCATCACTTGTATGCTCCATAAAATATGAACATCTTCATTATTTCTGCCATCATTGTTGTTTTCAATAATCTACTTTCCCTGCCTCCTTAATCATTTTTGCATTAAAGTAATTATTGGCTATTTGTTCTCATACAGGGAGCATAATACATATATGTGATAGTCATTATTTTGGGTTCCAGGGCCATTCTCAACCAGTCTTCTAGGTCTGTTTTGTTGTTGTTACTTTTTAATTAGGAATTTGAGTTTCTGATGTATATTTTTATTCCATTCTATAAGGGTCCATCTATGATGGGCCTGACTAAAATGGTCACCATCCAGCTCTTCTGGTCTCAGACGAGGCCATGGTTTGTGTAGCCTACTTACATTGGAGACTTTTTTTTCCCTTTGAATCTTTGGTTCTTCTTTCTCTTTTGTTCCATACAAGTATCTTAAATGTCCACTCACAAGCTTTTAAAACTCCAGATACTACTCATTAAATTGGAATGTCAAACATAACTTTATGATCCATGAGGGTAAGTCAAAGATTATATCTACAGGGGTTCCAATTCACATACCAGTGTGTTCTAAACAAAACCTCTTGAAACATTTCTCTGCAGCCACTGGATGGCTGCAGACCAGTTCTCAGTTCTCGTGTTCCTCTTGGCCTCATTTGGGTGCCTTCACAAAAGGGCCCATCAAAACAGGTACTTTGGACGAGGATCTGCTGGGCCAGTTAAATTCAAGCCAGAAGTCAGATCTGAAGGCTATGGCAGCTGTTTTGTGAAATTCTGTGGTACGGATGAATCAGTTGGTATGGCTCCTCTATCCAGATGACTGGGTGGGAACATGAAAACAAGGTATATGGGACTCCAATGGTCAGTTCTGCATTCTACTCAGTATAAAGTGAGCAATCTCAGAACCAGAAATGGACATTGCAGAATGACCAAGAATGAAGAGCCATAAGCAGTGTGTCCTTGGGATCCTGAGATCCCTGTGCAGAGACAAGGCAACAGAGGCAGCAGCACTGAGAGCATGGGACAGAGCAGACCCTCGAAACAGTCTCGAGTACCTGTAGGTAGAAGACTGTCTTGAAGAATGGGGTGCCTTTGGGCATTTATCAACACTACAGGAGTTTGTTAACACTTGCCTGAGAAAGGCAGAAGTCAAGGAATTATGTAGCTGAAAAGCTGGGAATCAGAACAAGATGTGCCTGTTAGTATGGCTGAGAAAAAAGCACTACAGACAAAAGAATTGTCTCCCTAACATTTCTGATCCTGAATTGTAACCTGTTTACTTCCTTAACAGGATCCATCATCATGAGTATGATTGAGTTCTGTGTGGCCATATGCAATGGATTATTAAACCCAGCAGGAAACAACAATGATGAAGGAGAAATAGTTGATGGCAGAATAAGGTAAAGAAGGTTGGAGGCTGGAGGCCTCACAGAAACTGCCGTTAGGCAGATGTAGAGCTAGGTTCCCTTTCCCAGTCCTATAGCTGGAGCAGGTCAGGTGTGACCTCCATGACATTCTTGCAGATTCCAAAGGAGTAATCTTGATAGCTTTTCCTAAAGGACACAAGATGATCATGGGGCTGAGGATGAAGAAATTTTTAAGAAAATTGAGATGTCCATCAGTGAGAAAAAAAAAAAAACAAGGAAAACTCAACTAAGGAACTGCTTTCCAAAACAGTAGTGAATCAGCTCATTCTTGAAGGGAAGAAGGGCTGTCCTGTGAGAATTTAATTGGGAAAACAGACCTCATCCACTCTAAAGCCTTCGTCTCGCCCTGCAGACTTCTTTTTGTTCCCCCAATACAAAATGTGTTTTTAAAGGAGCCCCTTGAGGATGCCAGACAAAACTACCATTTCAACATAGTATAAACTGAGGAACAAATAATTCTTTGGACAAGTGGTGGAGAGTTAAAAGTAATGCCTGCAGAAGTGTACAGACCTAGAGGGAGGCTATGTTCAGAAACAATAGCTTCACATTTTAATGGTTTTCAAGAAGTTTCTATGATTTCATAGCAAAATTTTTTACTTACCCTCATATATATACACAAATATATTTTGGTCATTTTTGCTGTTCTTTCAAACTTATATATGCCGTGTCATTATCAACAGGTTCTTTTTGGTGTATATTTTTTAATAATTTCACTTAATTTGGTCCATCTGTGTGTACTTTACCTGCATTTGGTGTTGCTTTTCCTATCACCAAAAATAACAAGTGCTTACTATCCAGAGAGTAAATTCCTTTCCCAAGCCTACTGCTAGTAATCACTAATAAACATTAGTGTCTGTATGTTTCCTTGTTCATGTCATTTCATAAAAGTGAGAACATGTAATATTTGTTAGTTTTTAATGTGGAATTGACTAATTTCACCCAACATGGTATCTCCCAGGTTCATCCACGCTCCAAAGTGTTACAGGAACTCTCTCTCTGCATCACTGAACAGGATGCCACTGAGAGTACACTGCTTTCTTCTTTGTAAAACGTCATTCACGATTTATTTAGGGCCAACTACAGACTTGGAACAACATGTTAGCTACTGACAAATGTGAAGGGAAAAATAAGAAAAACTAAGAATAGGCACTGGAATTAATAAGCAATCTAAGATTGTCTACATTATTTTTGGATTTCACTTAGCCACTCTATCTGTAACCACTCAGCAGCAAGAACAACTGTGAATTAGTTATGCAATTTAAATCTCTTTTTTGCAACTTAAAATATTGTTAAAATCTTTTTTATATTTTACAGAATTAAATATGGAGGAGTTTCGCATGTACACACTATTTAATCTTCCTAAGGTGATAGTCACTGAAACTCAATAGGAAACGCCACAGAGGTGAAAATAGAGAACATACAAAAGACTTACAGTTGAAGCAAGCATTGAGCCTCCAAACCACACGGCATAGCGCTGCATATGATGTGTTATCACCTGAACTGCCACAGGTTTAGGCTGGAAAATAAAATCACTTGTGTTTAGTTCAAGCAGAAATAACAAATTCCTGTTCTAATCTTTCAACTGGCATGAACGTGATTTTCTTCCAAGTGCAAGAAACATCTTAATGACAAAATAATCTTTTTGACTACTGAGTGACACAGCTGTCTCTTAAAGCAATGCTTCTCAGCCTCTGCTGTTGCAATACCTCCCTCTTGGTCCTTGACCACAGGTTCAGGGGACCACGCAGTCGGCTCAAGGAAAGGCTACTTGCCTAATACTGTATGTATTTTCTCCCACCTATCCTACTTACTGAATGCCAACACTATTTAGATACCTGAGTAAAATCACCAGCTTGTTAACAATTATATCTTAGAGAAAGACACTCTAACTCCTTGCTAATATTAGTCATTTTAGTTTAATAGGGACATTTCTAAAGGACATTAAAGTTCTTCACTGTAAATCAATCCCATCTCGCAGGACACTGGTCATTACACTACATGGCTGAGCTCTTATAATACAAAAGAAAATTGCTGGCAAATGTGGGTCAGTGAGAGCATAAAATTGTTGTTGCTGCATCACTAGCTATATTAGTCTTAACTACATGCTTGGAGTGGATGCAGGCAACAAAACCCTGAATATAATTTCAGTATGGCTAAGAACACAGTTCACGTTTCTATTTCCTGCTCCAGACTCGTCCCTCCGACAAGGTGATACAGAGAGTGCTGTGTGACTCCAGAGCAGAAGTTCCCTTCATGAGGAGATCCCCTTTCAGGTACCCTACCATCATTCTTTTTTTTTAAAATATCATTTTATTGGGGGCTCATACAGCTCTTATCACAATCCATCCATCCATCCATTGGGTCAAGCACATTTGTACGTTTGTTGCCCATCATCATTTTCAAAACATTTTTTTCTACTTGAACCCTTGTATCAGCTCATTTTCCCCCCGCCTTCCTTACCCTCCCTCCTTCATGAACCCTTGATAATTTATAAATTATGATTACTTTTTCATGCCTTATACTGACTGATGTCTCCCTTCACCCATTTTTCTGTTGTCTGTCCCCTAGGGAGGGGGTTCTATGTAGATCATTGTGATCGGGTCTTCCTTTCTCCCCCCACCTGTCCCTTATCCTCCTGGTATGGTTATTCTCATTATTGGTCCTGAGGGGTTTATCTGTCCTGGATTCCCTGTGTTTCCAGCTGTTATCTGTACCAGTGTACATGCTCTGGTCTAGCCAGATCCCTACCTTTATTCTACCACCGCTAAGCTCTTCACTAAGTTTTAATCTGGCATCCACCACTCTTTTTAAGTCTCTCTGTAGTCGACGTCCAAAATCCCTGAACATTGTTGAACCTCCTGAAAGAACGACATTCTGAAAAACACAAAAAAAGAGGGTTTTCTGTTGATGAAATCTTCTAATCACATTTCCCTGTAAACTTCTCTACAACAAAATCCCTTAATTCCATTTTCCCTGCAAGCATCTTGAAACCCATTCATATGTTCAATTAATTCCTGTGACTATCACACTTTATTCTATACAAAAACATACCAAATGCTATCCAAAACATTTACATCAAATTTTTTCTGTGCCAAAAATTCTCACAAGTTCTTCCTCTCAGAACTTCTCTTCAATTAAAGCCAGTGAAGACTTCTGACAATTCTCTTTTGTGTTCCCTCCTACCATGGCAACCTTCACACAGATTGTACAACCAAATCCAATTGTATCCGACAAACTGACTTTCTCAGTTATTCTATCTTTCATCTAAACTCAAATTGGCAGTGGGTCTTAGAAGATGTTTACCCCACCTTCCAATTCCTGTGGAACCTTTGCAGCAGGATGATCCTGGGAAGAAAGGAACATACCGACTGCAGAGTGTCCTCCAAGAATTCACCACGCTAGTAAGTTAGGTTGAGGTCGCATTTCAGTAGGGTGTGCCCTAATCCACTAAGACTGGTTTCCTGGTAAGAAGAGAAGATTTTGGACATAGAAACACAAATATATAAAGAAAATAATCACAAGGAGATGGGGACAGTAATTAGAACCAAGGAATGTCTAGGCTACCAGAAGGTACAAGAGAAAAAGTCTTTCAGTGGAAACATAGCCCTGCCAACACCTTGACTACAATCTTCCAGATTTCAGCATTATGGGAGAATAACATGCTGCTCTTTAAGGTACCCTAGGGTACCTTACTATAGGCAACATTCTGAATTACCTGGAGAAGTTTTTGGTTTTTTTTTCACATGAAACCTACTTCCTGCTTGGGGTCCTTCCATCAGGCCAATAGTCATAGAAGTGGCATATCAGAAGCTTGTGTGTGGAAGAGGAGGAAGGGGGAGGCCACCTTCAGTGTCCTATCAGATTTGCATGAGATATGAAAAATTTATTCTTTCAAGCTTTAGGATACTATGTAGGATATGAAAGTGAAATTAAATATACCATGATTATCATGGATTGAATTGCATGTCCCCTTGCAACGTGTGTAGAGTTGGCTTTAAAACCAAACCAGACTCACTGTCATCAAGTTGATGTCGACTCACAGTGACCCTACAGGACAGGGTAGAACTGCCCCTGGGTTTCCAAGACTAAAACTGTTTAACAGAGCAGAAGGCACTGAGAAAAAAAATTCTGTTTGCCAGAGCCTACAAATGCTACGAGCTTATCAAGTCTCTGCCCAGAGCTGACAGTGAGAGACAGCCTTCCCCTGGTGCTGGTGCCACGAGTCTGGGCTTCTCACTTCGTCATAAACTCAGAGGAAAATTTCTGTATGCCAAAGGCATTCACTTGTGACATATTGCTGCCATAGCACTAAATATCTAAAACAATGATTAAACTTTCTTAGAGAAGGTATCATTAGAGAAAGAGTACATAAGAAAAACAAATAGGAGAGTAAGTGTAAAAAAGTGATTGTTATAAAACCACAGAAACTTTTATTAAACAAAAGTATCAATATGCAAAGCTATTATTTCTCAACACAGCCTCCATCTACGTCTATACAGTTCTGAAAGTGGTGTGATTTTTGTTTGCTTTTTACATTATAGTTTCTATTATGACAATTTCTGAATAGTTTTATTGGAATATATTTCACATGCCACATATTTAAATAGTTCAATCATATCAATAAGAGCTGCACAAACATCTCCACAATCAACCTCAGGACATTCACGTCCCTCTTAGCCCCACTGTCACCAGCTCCCCTCTGCTGAGTGCCATGCCACTCAGGAAGCTCTCCACACCTCTACCCATCCTGGATTTCACAGATAGAAAACAAAGGACAGAACAACGCAACAAATAAGCAAACAACAACGAAAACCCACTGTACTCTGTATGATAGCAAAGCAAGTCACATCCCTGGCCTGTGGGCAGAGGGACTCACTGGCGATGTAATCCAGATGTGGGTCCTGCACAGGAATTTGACCCCCACTATTATCCACAGCCTTCTGAAAACTGGCTGTTCATAATGTATGATCTGATATATTCTCTCCTTGGGATCTGGATTTTGTCATTCACAGTCCGTGGGTCACACAGATTGGTGTGCTTACTGAAGGTGGCATTTCTAGCGCTGGCCTTTTCTCGAAGAAGTCTATGTTTTTCCATTTAGACATCAAAGCATCAGTTTTGGCACCCTCAGGGGATTCAAATTGTGTTCCTCTTACATGTTCTTTAAAGTATGGGGAACAAAATGAACTCTGAAGGAACAAGATCAAAACTGTAGGATAGATGAGGTAAGGTTTCCCAACAAAATTCTCCCAGGACAGCCCTGGCCACCCCTAAAGAAGCAGGTGCATTGTGGTGGTGGGAAATTACTCCTTGGCACAACTTTCCTGCCACTTTTATCTCACCAAGGCAGTTCTGATTCTCTTTTTTTAAATCACTTTATTGGGGGTTCTTATATTCTAACAATCCATAAATCAATTTTGTATATATGTTGCCACCATCATTTTCTTTCTTTTTATAAATCATTTTATTAGGGGCTTGTACAACTCTTACCACAATCCATCCATCCATCCATCCATGTCAAGCACATTTGTACATTTGTTGCCATCATCATTCTCAAAACATTTTCTTTCTACTTGAGCCCTTGGTATAAGCTCATTTTTCCCCTCCCTTCCCCTCCCCCCTCATGAACCCTTGATAATTTTTAAGTATTAATTTTTCTTGTCTTATACTGTCTGATATCTCCTTCACCCACTTTTCTGTTGTCTATCCCCCAGGGTGGGGGTTATATGTAGATCATTGTGATCAATTCCCCTTTCTCCCCCAAATTTCTTCATAACAAGCCCTTGGATTGTCCTATGTCCTTTGAGAAAACCTATCAAGATTACCCTTTTAGAGTCCAAAAAAAATTTATGAATTGATCTCTTTGCCTACAATTTAATTGGACCAGCAGATAGCACTTAGAAGTCACTGTTTTGGTTAGTTGTTTTTTTTCTTAAAGACATTCTAAAGAAGAGGAGCAGCGGAAGGGGGAAGGTTCTGAACAAGATGTGTTGGCACAATGGCTGCGGCCATGGGCTCAGACGTAAGAATAAATGTGAGAGGGCAGAAGACTGGAAACCGTTTCCTCCTGTTGTGCACTGGGTCTGAGTCAGAACTCACTCAATGGCACCGGCCAACACAAAGAGCTGAGCACAGAGACAGTGCAAGCCACTTACCCAGGGCATGCTTCCCTGTATGTTGTCTGGAATAAGCCTGAGCGTGTATGAACTGGAACTCCACTGGCAACACTTTTGTTACTTTCTCTCATATAAAAGGATTTCATCAAGGAGCTTTCAGACTTGATTTCAAGTTGCCTTGAATGGCATCCCTGACTTGGGTGAGTAGTTACATAAATGTAACTACCCCTGGAAAGCTGACAAGTCTCAGTGACAAATTCCTCACCCTACTTATATGTGAGCAGGGGTCACAATGAACCACTAGGAAGAAAATAAACTTCTCTATCCCGAGTGACTAGGGTAAGAGATTGTACAATATGAAGGAAATCCTTTCCTGTCCACTGCTATCCTTAGGGAAGGCAGTGAGCATTGAGCATAAACTGATCACTGTTCTCTTGTTTTAACTCCTGAAATACCTGTCCCCATGCCACTTGGAAGCAAGATAAAGACACGTGAAAATGAACCACGAGAAGAGAGAAAAGGGCAAGGACCCACGAAAAGCCATTATTGATCTTGTCTTCTTTCAAGGTCTCTACTTAAATTCCACTTGAATTGTCACTCCATTCTCTGCCTCCATCTTCACAGAACACTGTGTCTCTGTGTGGCCTCTCCTCTTAATGTGGGCTGATTGTAAATCTAGAATAATTCTGTCTCAATATCCTTAACTAATTACATCTGCAGAAATTCTATTTCCAAATATGCTGAGGTTCAAGATGAACATGAATTTTTGAGGGACAATATTCAAACTACTACAGGGAGTGAGGCTAGAGTCATATAGTAAAAATCTATTTTAAAAAATAAAATCTATTTTAAAGACTAACCCTATGGATGTTATGCTGTGGATGACAGGAAAAAAACAGGGAATATGTACCCAGGCCTTCCTAAAAGTAAGAGCCAGCTCTCGCCTTAGTCCCAAACATTTCCTGAGTCCAGAAATCCAAACAAAACAGTGAAGTCCACAGATGCTTTAGAATTTAAAGAGAAAAACCATATATTTCAACTTATCCAGAAAGGGCTCACCCTACTTCCTTTTGCTTCCTGAATATATATGTGATAATAATTTCTTTTGAAAGAATTTATATCAGAATAGTCCCAAAGATGTCCCAAATGACAAACTCCTCCAAGATGCTATTCAGCTCCACTTCCCCCCACTACTCCTTTGAGTATTTTTATTTCCTCATGTCATTGCCTTCTGTGAATCGCTGCCATGTCCACAGAAACTCAACGAAACTTGGAGGGAAGGTCTCACACTGTGGTGGGGACTATTCAGTCCAAAATCTGAAGTCACGTGCAAAGTCACAGCAGGTATGCTTGCTTCTACCAAAGCTCGGACAGGAGATAGAGGTCTGGCTTTCCACGTGAAGTGATGTGTGCTAGCACCAGCGTTTATACCCCATGAAAGATGGTGTTTTAAGTCAAGGTAAAGGCAAAGATGGCCTTATGGAAACAAAGGGTGTGGCTTGGCTTATACTCTCTACTAATGTGGGGTCTTAGAGACAACCGCACAGAAACAAAGGGCATGGCCGGGTTCACACTCTCTTCTGAGTGGGATCTTCAAGATGCCCAAGGAAACAAAGGGTGCGGCTCAGCTCACATCACCCACCAAGGTCAGGTCAATGACACCTGACACCTGTCCATCAGCATAGTATAAAATGCCCTCCAAAAGGGAACCATGGCCGTAGGCATATGCAGTTCATAATGTACGACATAAGGAGCCAAGACGTTCAGGCCCATGTTAACTGACCATAACCAAGTATACCTAACTTCCTGCACCTCAGTTGTAAATATTCCTCACAAGCACACATTAGAAGAAACACAGGGAACAAAAGGTTAAGATATTAAGAGTGTCAGCAGGTCCATAAATCTTTTTTCCTCCTGCTTGGACTTACAAGCACTATGTTATCAGTAGATGTGTCTACATATCCACTGTCCACACAGATATGACAGAGGAGCAGTTCAGGGCCCGGGTACCACTACAGAGCTAAATAGATCTCCTGCACATCCAGCCAAAATGGCATCCTTTAGCCTTGCTGAGATACTGCTTCCAATTAGTGTTCCTAAAATATTCTCATTTTCATTACAGTGAGATACAGTGTATAATTATTGGCCTTTTCTTAACCCTCAGTATTAAGCCCTACATGTTCACTCTCATCTACTGTGCGGGCATGTCTTAAAACTGTCTTTTCCCATAGGAAGAACCACATAAAGGTAAAGCAATACGCCCAGTCAGGGACTTCCTAATGAAAAATGCAACGTCCATTCCCTGCACTTCTGATTCACTACACTTGAAGGACCTGTCTGAACAGGAGTCTCTCCCTGTGCTACTGCTCCACTTGAACTCCCTTCTAAACTCTCCACTGCCACGTTTAGAGCTTCTCCAGGAAAGGGGGCACTAACCAAAATTATAACTCAGGGTGGGGCATTTTTAGAGGGAAGAAGTTTTTATTGTCTCATAATACAGACTGTAGAAAGCCAGGTTCTAGGATATCCCTTGGTTAACTGTTATTCGTTAGGTACCATTGAGTCATTGAGTAGGTTCTGATACATAGCGGCCCCATGCAAAACAGAAGGTCCTGCGCCATCCACACAATCGTGCCTACGCCTGAGCCTGTCGTGGCAGCCTGTGTCCATCCGTCTCCTGCGGGCCATGCTTCCTTTGCCACTCCACTTTACCACGCATGGTGGGAATACATAAGAGCAAGAAGGATGCTTTCAGGAAGAGTAACAAACACTGACCCGAGATCCTAAGTTTCCTGATACTGCTGCTTTCAAAGCCCTGGACATTCTAATCTCCATTCCACAAGAGACATAGGTTCATGTCCAAATATGATACCAACTTCACCTCAAATGTGCATTAAATTTGAGAGACCTCAAGCAAGTAGCAAATTCCTAATCTGTAAGATATTGCGACACAGCTCACAGATTTTTGAGGAAATTAAAGGAAATAATGTTTTCATATGACAGATATTACAAAAACGCTAAGCAGGTACCACAGCCAGTTGAACGGAAGGCTCTTGGCATACACCTCATTTAGTTCCATGCCGAGTAACTCCGCCAGGAGGGACCCTCATCCCCATGAAGGCGCTCTGGCCGGGACACACATATGAAAGCACCTTTTCCCTTCAACTAAACACACTGTCTTATTAGTATACCATAAAAATAAACTTTAAATTGGTGAAATTCAATTTTGCCCTTGGGAACCAATCAGGGTAAAATGATGTATCATTCTGAATATTCACAAAATAAAATTACTTGTAGATATAAAATCCACTGTTTTGAGACTTACTGGAAGCTCTATTGTTTTTAAAGTCCCTTTGGAGGAAGGGGAATGAACACATGCTTACTATCACTAATCACATTATATATGGCAACAGGAGGTCAATTGTTAAATGGGTTAACAACTGACACCAAGTAGAAATGTTCCCAACACTCAACGACCAAAATGCACCTTTCTCTCCTTCCTGTGAACACCTGAAAGGGAAAGTTAATTTAGACAAAGAGAGAGACTTAGTGCCTTGCTTCGCAGTCCTCTCAGCCCTGGTATTGTCAGCATCCTATTTCCAATACTTGAAAATACAAGAAATTTATATGCCTAACAAAAACAGAGTCAGCTATAAGCCCTTCAGTCATGCCTACTACAAACAATTTTTCAGTATGACAGGTATTGTTATTACCAACATACAATCCAATTTTCTCGGAGAAAATGACATGGTTGAAAGTCTGCCTTTCATTCCTAAATTTATTCAGCTGGATTCTTGATGAGAAGATTAAACACTGGGAGATGCCCCAGGAGAAATTGAAAGGGCAGGACATAAAGAGAGGACATACTTTGCCAAGTCAGTTAAGTATCCCTGATCCAACTTTAACTGGCTTGCTCACATAAAAATAAGATTGGTTTGCTATCTAGTCTTGTACAGGGCATTAAAATGTTGCCTAACATTAAAATTATATTTTCAACCCCAGTGATAATTGTTCTGATCGTTTATTACTTCTTATGGTTTATTATTATTCATGCTGTGTCATCTCGAGTGAGAGGGAAAAAGAGAGAAATAAGTGAAATCACAATAAATGTATTCTTTGCATCTCATTTCAAAGTAAATCAATAGTACTTACTTTAATAATTCTACATCTCAAAATTATAAACTTTGAACCTTGCAATATCCCACATTTCTACCACGCAAGGGTTAAGCAAATGTTTTCCTAAACAATTCTTTATACAAGCTCTCACACGAATGATAAAACATTAGCATCCTAGGACACGCCCTACTGCTGTTTCATCCTGTGTTGGGCTGTACACTTCTGTGATGCTGGAGTCTGTGCCACCACTAACTCCAGTACTAGAGGGGTCACTCGTGGGGACAGGTTTCAGTGGAGCTTCAAAACGGAGACAAAACAAGGGAAAAGGCCTGCAGACCTCCTTCTGAAAAGAAAGCAAGCGATACCCCATAGATCATAATAGAACATTCTCTAATATACTGTTGAAAGCTTAGAAGGCACTTAAAATATGCATTGGCTGCAACAAGGAACCTGAGCATTCCAGCACAGTGGATACGGTACAGGGACAAGCAGTGTGTCACACTATTGCACACGGGGTCACCAGGAGGTGGAGCCAAGTCAAAACAGCTAACAGTAACAAGAGCCTAAGACCAAATTCCTTATTTACAGAGAAGAAACAAACTCATGAAGATTACAACCATATTAAGTCTACTGGCAAATCCCTCAACAGGGAACCCAGCACAGAAAACATTTGTAAATGCTCTATTTATCAAATATCATTGTTTCAAAGAATAGAAAAATATCATGCATACCATTACTTTATTTCACTTTGTGTAAAGCACAGGTCAGCATCACCTCTGATAATGAGATTTTGAACTCAATGTTGGTTATTTCACAATAAAGATATTTGACTAAGATTCTAGTCTTGGTTTGCACATCTGCTGCCCACAACCCTTAGGCTGGACCTCTGAATCACTGATCAATCTACATTCCCACCTCCTCCCTGACCAGGCCAACCATCGTGTACGTACTTCCACCTGGTGCTATCTGCTCCTCCAGACAAACCTTCTCATTCTCTCTCCAGATCTAGGACTAGACCGTCCTGACTTCTGTATAAACAGCAAAGACACTTGCCTCTGAGCTCACGGAGCACTCTGTACTTCCATGTCTCCAAAAGTATTTACCAAATGTCCACCACACCACCAGGAGCTCACCTACACTGTTGATTACCCTTAACTTAATATGCCCAAATGGCTGCTCTTTCAAGACCTACTGCTGGGGGTGGACGGACAGAAAAGTAAAATATACTGCACATTAGAAGATTATATGCACTATGAAAGGGAAAAAAGCAAGGAAGAGAGACATGAAACAAAAGCAGTAGGGATTCAAACAAACAAAACCCAATGTTATCAGGTCGATTCCAACCCGTAATGACCCTACAGGGCAAAGCAGGGTTTCCAAGGTTAACTTTTACAGAAACCGAATGGCACATCTTTCTCTCAGGGAGGAGCTGGTGGGCTCAAACTGTTGGCCTTTTGGTTTACAACTAAGTGCCTTAACCACTGCACCATCAGGGATCCTTGCAGTCAGGGCAGAGGTGCAAATGTTCACAGGGCGATCAAGAAGGCCTCTCTAGAATAGGGCACTGAAACAAAAGTGTCATACAGATGGCTGGAACCAGGAACAGTAGGTTATAGAGGCCCTGTGGCAGAGCATTCTTAGTATGTTTGAGAAACAGCACAGTCGATTTGATGGCAGTGGGTCTGATGTTGGATTGTTGAAGAGAAATGACGGCACACAGGCATAGTAGGACATGCAGCCAGGAAGTAATGAAGTCAGATTCCATAAGGTCTGTGGACCAGCATCAGGACTTTGTCTCCAACTCTGAGTGGGTTGGGAAGGCCCTGGCAGGTTTTTAATCAGAGGAGTGACACACTCTGACTTGAGATCTCAGCAGCATCACTTTGGCTACTGTGGTGAGAGGATGACAGAAGTATGGAGAGTAGTTAGGAAGCTATTTCAATACTATTTGCAAAAAACGATAGTGATAAAAACATAAAGCTAAGGGTAGTGGCTTGGAACATAATAGTAACAGACTTGTTCATAAAAGTGGTCAGCTTCCCTATCTTTTAAGAAAGGAGACAACAGAATTTGATGACAGATGAGAGAGGAAGAGAGTCACGGATAAGGGGAGGATATATAATGCAGGATTAATTACCTTCATGAAAAACTGCCTCCATTGCCCTGAGGTCAGAAGCAGTGAATGGTGGCAGGCTACAGAAGAGAGTTTTCAAATATTCTATAGACAAATGCTAATCAAATGGGGAACATATAGAACAGAACTTCAAATTCTCTTGGACTCCTGACTTTCTGGAGTCACAAAGGTTGAATGAACCCCTGAAATTGTACCCGAGACAACCTTAAAAACTTTAACCCAAGCCTTTAAGACCCCAAATGCTGTATAATTTAGTAGCCAGGCAACATCAGCTTTCTTCACGTTTGCTTATGGACCCATTTTGTCTTCAGCAATCATGTTGGGAAGGTGAGTGTCATACAGTGCCACATTATTAGAACAAACCGCTCTTGTACTCAGGTTAAGACTTGAGTAGAGGTCCAACGTCCACCGGCATCCTTGTTACTTACAAATATATACATACATAGATAAATGCACCTATCTTTATATATTTACATCACCACAATCAGTTTCAGAATATTTTCTTCTTGTATTCATTGTGGTTAGCTCCCCATTTCTCCTATCCTATCCTCCTCTGCCCTGTCCCTAGGCAAAGATCAGTCAAGTTACTGTCTCTACAGAACTACCTATCCGGGATTTCAGATGCAGAAAATCACACAAAACATAGACAGGAAGGAATCAAACAATAACAAAAGACTAACGACAACTAGATGAAAACAGAAAAACCTCAATCAAAAAGAAGACAACTCTAGGATGGGTCCAAAGGGAAATCAAACCATAAGGTCTTACATGTTGACCTCACCACGTCTGCCAGAATGGACTTTCCATGGCTCTCTGCTCTCATGGTTACTCATCTCTCTCAGCTTTATCAGGGGCATTCACCAGGGGCTTAGTCCATGCAGGAACCCTAGAAATGCATTTGGGGCTTCCACTGCCGTCCATCACCTTCTGCAAATCAGACACTCACAATGTAAGCTCTCCTACGATTCCCTTCTTAGATCTGGATTTCATTACTTCCAATCTTTGGGTACTAAAGCTGTCCTCAAGACTTCTCAAAGATAAACAAGTCTAATGTAACTAGTAATAAATCACAGCTTTTAGAAACTATCGACTGAGGGTCACAGTGACGACAGCGCCTCCAAAGACTTCCCCGGGGCCTAAAGAACAGTGACTGTGTGTTACTAGAGAAGCAACCCAGAGAGGAGCGCGGGGATGGTTACACAACCGGGCGAATGGAATTATCATCAGTGCACTGTACATGAATCAACAAATTAATTGAGGTATGTTTGCTGTGTATATTGTCAGTGAACAAAATAAAATAAAAATAATTTACTGACAGAGTTGATGTGTAATACTAGAGAAAAGATGAGTCGACAAGAAAATTCCTAAAATTTCTAGTCTAAATAATTAACTGGAAGGGTGGTGATGTTGTTCGCGACAGGTCCATAGAGGAAAGCCACGTGCTCGAGAAAGGACACTTGACGGTTGACAGTTTGTGCACCTGCACGTCGAGATGGAGGCAGCCTGGTGACTACACAAGCTTGGAGTTTGAGCTAGAAATATGATTTAAAGAGTGACCAGAAAATAGTATTTACCCAAATCAGATGATACCATATAGGAAATGGATGTAGACATAGAAGAGGGAATGAAGCACTGAGTCCTGCATACTCAACACCAAGAGATCGAGGAGGAACAAGCACAGAGACAGGAAGGCAGGGTGCAGCCAGGAAAAGAGAGCGTGTCCTCATTCGAGTCGAGGATGTAGTGCAAGAAGAAGGGATGTAGAACACTGTCCTTGTGGGCTGTTACAATAATTGATATTAAAAATAAACTAAAAAAAAACTTTAAAGCATTCAATGATCTCTTTAGTCAGACAATTTTCTTCTTTTTTTCTTTCTTTCTAGCCGGAAAACAGCTGCTTTACTCAGGTCAAAATCAACCAATTCTGTTATCCCACTAGAATATTTCTGTCATATACTAAAACAACATCACACCTGTTCATCTTGCCTATCTGCCTACGAATCCACTGGCAGACTGTGGATATGAAGGGATTCACCTTTACTGTCTTTAACATCTTTGCGTGTCTGGCCTCCTTTTCGTTAGTGATAGTATGCTGAGCACCTTCTTGCGGTGTACTGATTTTCCCTTCGCAGAAATGAATTATGCTGTTATCTAGCTGATCCCTTTCCCTCGCCTCCTCACTAAACTCAAGCTAAGTTTTAAAAGAGACCAAGTTTACTGGTCTCAGGGATACTAGTAGAAACCCTCCTACTCCAAAGACTAAGGCCCTTGTTGTTAGGTGCTGTCGAGTTAGGTCAGACTCATGGCAACCCTTGTACAAAACAACAAAGCACTGCCTAGTCCCGTGTCATCCTCACGACTGTTCTTAAGTTTGAGCCTGTCAATGTGTCCATCCATCTTGCCGAAGGGCCTTCTCTGTTTTGCTGCTCCACTACTTTATCAAACATGATACCTTTTTCCAGGAAGTGGTCTCTCTTGATAACACGCCCAAAGTACAGGAGACCAAGTCTCACCGTTCTTGCTTCTAAGGAACATTGTGGCTTTACTCATGTCAAGACAGATTTGTTTGTTCTTTGGCAGCATCAGTACTTTCAATATTTTTTGCCAGCAGCACCAAAATTCGCATGCATCGTTTCTTCTTCGGTCTTCCTTATTCAGTGTTCCACTTTCACATCTGTGAAGCAATTGAAAAGTCTATGGCTTGGGTCTGAGGCATCTTGATCCTGAAAGAAACATTCCTGCTTTTCAGCACTTTAAAGGGGTCTTATATAACACATCTATCCAATACCAAGAACTGTTGGATCTCTTGACTACTGCTTCCACGACTACTGATTGTGGATCCAAGTAAGATGAAATCTTTTTTTTAATCATTTTATTGAGGGCTCGTATAACTCTTATCACAATCCATACATACATCCACTGTCAAGGACACTTGTACATTTCTCAGAATATTTGCTTTCTCCTTGAACCCTTGGTATCAGCTCATTTTCCCCTCCCTCGCCATGAACCCTTGATAATAGGAGAGTGGAGAGTGAGTGGGTTGGAAAGGGGCAACTGATTACAAGGATCCACATGTGACCTCCTCCCAGGGAGATGGACGGCAGAGAAGGGGGGGAAGGGAGACTCCGGATAGGGCAAGATATGACAAAATAACAATCTGTGAATTATCAAGGGCTCATGAGGGAGGGGGTAGTGGGGAGGGAGGGGGAAAAAAAGAGGACCTGATGCGGAGGGCTTAAGTGGAGAGCAAATGCTTTGAGAGTGATTAGGGCAAAGAATGTACAGATGTGCTTTATACAATTGATGTATGTATATATGTGGATTGTGATATGAGTTGTATGAGCCCCTAATAAAATGTAAAAAAAGAAAAGAAAAAAAAATGATTAGGGCAAAGAATGTACAGATGTGTTTTATACAATTGATTTATGTATATGTATGGATTGTGATAAGAGTTGTGAGTCCCTAATAAAATGTTTTTTAAAAATTTATAAATTATTATTTTGTCATATCTTACACTAACCGACATCTCCCTTCACCCACTTTTCTGTTGTCCATCCCCCAGGGAGGAGGTTATATGTAGATCTTTATAATCGGGTCCTCCTTCCTACCACCCCACCCCCCACCCCCTCCTGGTATCGCCACTCTCACCACTGGTCCTGAAGGGATCATCTGTCCTAGATTCCCTGCGTTTCCAATTCTTATCTGTACCAGTATACATCCTCTGGTCTACCAGATTTGTAAGGTAGAAATGGGATCATGATAGTGGGGGTGGAGGAAGCATTTAGGAACTAGAGGAAAGTTGTGTTTCATCGTTGCTACCCTACACGCTGACTGGCTCATCTCCTCCCCGCGACCCTTCTGTAAAGGGATGATCAATTGCCTACGGATGGGTCTCCAATCTGCACTCGCCCTCATTCAGAATATTTGATTTTTTTGTTCTTTGATGCCTGATACCTGATCCCTTCAACACCTCATGATCACACAGGGTGGTGTGTTTCTTCCAGGTAGGCTTTGTTGCTTCTGAGCTAGATAGCTGCTTGTTTACCTTCAAGCCTTTAAGACCCCAGATGCTCTTATCTTTTGATAGCTGGCACCATCAGCTTTCTTCACCAATTATGCTTATGCACCTGATTTGTCTTCAGCAATCATGTCAGGAAGGTGAGCACACAATATGATTTTTGTTCTTTGATGCCTGATACCTGATCCCTTTGACACCTCAGGATCACACAGGGTGGTGTGCTTCTTGCATGTGGGCTTTGTTGCTTCTGAGGTAGATGACCACTTGTTTACCTTCAAATCATTAAGACACAGGATGCTATATCTTTTGATAGCTGGGCACCATCAGTTTTCTTCACCACATTTGCCTTCAGGAAGGTGAGCATCATGGAATGCCAGTTTAATAGAACAAAGTGTTCTTGCATTGAGGGAGTACTTGAGTGGAGCCCAATGTCTATCTGCTACCTTAATACTAAAAGATATGCATAGATCTATTTCCACACCCTCATATATATATTTACATATGTACATGCCTGTATTTAGACCTCGATAAATGCCCTTTGCTTCCTACTTCTTTCCTCAATTTCCTTTCTTCTTGTCCCACTATCATGCTCAGCCTTCATTTGGGTTTCAGTAATTCCTCTGTTACTCTGCCCTTATGAAGTCCTACGCAGGCCTCCTATACCCTCCTCACCACCGAATTTGGATCACTTGTTGTTCCCTTCTCCCTGGGTTTGTTAACACCACTTCCTTTCCACCCACCTCTCCCTCTCCCATGTCCCCCCAGAACTGTCACTCCAGGTGTTTTCTCCTCCAGATTGCGTATCCAGCCTATCTTATTTAGACAGACCTGGGGAGATAATAACATGCACAAAACCAAGACAGAGCAAAACAAAGCAACAAAAGAAAACAAAACAACAACACAACCAATGACAAAACAAAAAAAGAAAAGCCTGTAAATAGTTCAAGGACTGTTTGTTGGCCTGTAGGAGTGTTTTCTGGTTGAGTCTGATGGGGTGCCACACCCTAGCCCCAAAGTCTATTTTTGGTACTCCCTCGGAAATTCCTTACTCTGTTCCCCTTGCTATTTTGTTGCACGCCCTTTAGTGTTTTGCCTCGGTGTGGTAGGGTCAGATTTGGCACAATTCCCACACTGTATCTCCAGTGTTGTCCCCTGTAGAGCTCTGGGTCTGTGAGGGAAGTTGCGTCTCATAGTGAAGCCGGCCATATTGTCTTCTCTGTAGATTGGCTGCTCTGAGCAGGAATATTGTTCTCAAGACTTGTGGGCCAGGATTTGCTCCACTCTCTCTTCCTTCCACTTCATTTGCTCCCGTCTGCTCTGATTAGACATGTCTTTCTACCTGAACTGAAGCTTCAGTGCTGTCCTCTGATATAAATTCTTCTGAGGGGAGGGGCAACTGTCCACATACTTGAGATTGGTACCAGCCCCTCAGACCTTTCTACTGGTTCCATACTTTATGCCAGTGTTAAGATGAAATCTTTGAGCACTTTAATCTGTTCTCTGTTTATCGTGTTACATACTGGTCTAGTTGTGAGTGGCCCATGACACTCTTACCGCCTGGAACTAGCCTCACCCCCGTGGCTGAACTTTCAGCCAAATAAGAGGCAGACCTGTAGTATGAACACCATCACCAAGGGATTCCACATTCCTCACAGTAATCAACCAAAAGATATACAAAGTAGCATTTGCCCAGGAATAAATCTCAGAAGGCAGAAATGGATAGGAAATTATGATGAATGGAAAGAGTAAACACCAAGTAGTGGCAAGAATGCTGTTACAGTTGGAAGTATAATTAATGTCACCAAAGAAAATGTATATAAACTTTTTAATGGAAAGCTAATTTGCTTTGGAAGCTGTCACTCAAATCACAATAAAACTAAAATAATCAAATAAAAGAAGAAAACTTGAACTAACTAAACTCAATGAACATATAAAACCTAACTTATGAAGACAGTTAGGTTTTATATGGCAGGAAAAAGCTAACTTATGAAGACAGTCATAGAATGGAACATGAGACCACTCTTTAAAATAATGCTTTTGAAGAATTTAAATTACATAAGAAATGATCACAATTTAATATAACATAAACAACACAAAACCATGATTTGTCTATCTACCTATGTGTAGTTCAGGAAAATGAAAGGGGAACGTCATCAAGGAACGGCTCCAAAGGAGGAGCAGCGAGGATTACAGAGGAGTGATACCTATTTTTCTCACTGAAGCTTTTCTTCCTTTGAAACTTTATACATGTGTATTTAAAGATGGAAGTAATAATATTTGCTCATCTGACATGTTTTTATAATGCAGTTTTCCTCACATTCTGCTCCATCTAAACAAGGCCTAGTTATATTAAGTCGAATTGATTTTCAGTAGCCCTCAGTGATTAAAACAGTGTCTTATGTTGGCACAGAAATGTATCGGAGAGATGGTTATAGAAAATCACGGCATAAATCTGACTTACACAGTTAAAACTTTGTCATTATATTGCCCCACATGATGCATGCTGGACCTGATCTGGTTTCAAAATTTTTCTGTATTTTTATTTGGTTTTTGTTTGTTCTTATTAGGGTAAACCTCAGAGGTGTCCTGTCATTGGAGGTCACCCTCTTAAAGCTGTGTTATATGTTTTTCCATTTTCCGATATATGAAATCCAGGACTAATGTACCTATAGAGACAGAAATAAAATAAGGATGTCGGGGGAGGGGGTACCAGGGTAGAGGGGAAGTGAAAGGGTCCATGTAGAAAAAATGCTAGGAAACTGATGGTGGAGCAAATGTACAGTTTTGCTGGACATGCTTGAACTATGGAATGATATAATACATATTTTAAAATTAATAAATATTTTTGACGTATACTCTAGGATATCAACCAAAGACACAATTTATTTGGTGCCCTAGTACAGCTTTATTCTAAGAAAATAGATTCGTGATCTTTGCAAATTTAAAGATTTTGCCTTTCGGCTGGTGAAGAACATCATGGCACAAACCATGACAACACTATACACAATCTAGCCTCTTGAAATTTAAGTTGCACAGATTTAAAATAAAATCTATTTCCCATCATGAGGTAAGTTCACTAACGTTAAAAAATAACAAAAATCCCCATGACTGCAATGCTGTCTTGTTGGTTCTAGAGGCTGTATAGTCTTGTTCTTAACACAGTTTGGTAAATCCACAGTGCCACCTGCCTGCCAGTCTGTGTATCTTTAACCAAGTCACCCAGTAAAGTGAAAGAAGTATTAAAACACTCACAAGATCCCTCCTTCTCTCTTGCCAAGATGACAGCTGCTAGCCACTCCTATTAACTATTCTATATTACCTTCCTTGAATCGTTTTTCTTCTTTGGAGACTAGAGGTTTTCACTGTTGAAATGAACCCAAAGACTGAAATTCCAGCCAGGTCTAAACAAATATATTTCTAAAACAGCATACCTAAGAGTTCCTCAAGAAACTCCAACCACACCTCTACGACTGGCTCTAAACAGGTGCTTGACAAAGAATGACAAGTTATGTAAAAGAGTTACTGAGATGTATTCTGTCTTTGGCTGTTATCTTCTGCCTTCGACTGTGGTAATTTGGCTTCTGCCCACCACTCCCTGAAATGCCTCCCCTTCCTTAGTGCTGATCAGGTAGCCACTCCTGCAACCTTATTGTAACTTGCTAGCTATGCATCACTCTACTAACAAACAAAAAAAAACTCTCTTAATGCCATCGAGTCAACGCTGACTCACAGTGACCGCTTGTGGGTTTCCAAGGCTAAATGTTTATGGGAGTGGAAAGCCTCGTCTTTCTCCAGTGGAGCTGCTTATGGTTTTGAACTACAGACCATGCATATCACAGTCCAATGGGTACCCTCTATGCAGATCGCAGTCCAATGGGTACCCACTATGCCACCAGGGTTTTACTCAATAGTACAGCTTCTATATTTCTTTCCTTGGTCTCTGAGGTAGTTTATTGTGCCAACCTGCAAAATAAACACATGTGGGGTTAATTGAAGGGCAGAGGGATAAATGGCTCAGTGAGCCTCGACTTTCTAGTTCTCGGGTCTCTTGCTTTGTGATGGTCGGACCAGGGTGCAGCTGCCTTAGCCAGTTCCCTGCTTCAGCTGGCAAGGCTGACTTCCTACAAGACATCCCCGAGGAGAAGCTACATGGACCTACCCCGATGCAGCCCTGGGTGATGGAGCAGCCGTGTGGAGGCCCCTGCCAGCACTGAGATGCTTATACATTCACTGATTCGGCATTCCTCCTACAGTCGGCATCACAGTGTGTGTTTTGTGAGATGGAGGAGGACTTTGTGGATTGGTGTCGGACATATGTGTTAATGTTGGACTTGTGGGCTTGGGCAATAGCGGGTTGGGATGTTTTCTTGATGTGCACTTACCCTTTATAAAAAAAAACTCTTTTGGGTGCATAAGCAAATGTGGTGAAGAAAGCTGATGGTGCCCGGCTATCAAAAGAGATAGTGTCTGGGGTCTTAAAGGCTTGAAGGTGAACAAGCGGCCATCTAGCTCAGAAGCAAAAAAGCCCACATGGAAGAAGCACACCGGCCAGTGCAATCACGAGGTGCCAAGGGACCAGGTATAAGGCATCATGCAAAAAAAAAACAAACAACGATATAAGTGTGTGTATGTATGTGTATATATGTGTATATGTATATGTATATATATATACCATATTAAATGAAGGGGGAAGTGCAGAGTGGAGACCCAAGGCCCAAGTGTCGGCCAATGGAGATCCCCTCATAGAGGCGTTTAGGAGAGGAGATGGGTTAATTAGGGTGTGAGGTAGTACCGATGAAGAACACAGCTTTCCCCCAGATCCTGGATGCTTCCTCCCCCCAACTACCATGATCCGAATTCTA
This sequence comes from Tenrec ecaudatus, assembly GCF_050624435.1. Classification (NCBI taxonomy): domain Eukaryota; kingdom Metazoa; phylum Chordata; class Mammalia; order Afrosoricida; family Tenrecidae; genus Tenrec; species Tenrec ecaudatus. Next base: position 165,550,187 of record NC_134534.1, read on the forward strand.
CCTTGCAGAGCTGGATAGGACAGAGGCTGTACACTGGTACATATGAGGGCTGGAGGTACAGGGAATCCAGGGTGGATGATACCTTCAGGACCAAGGGTGTGAGGGACGATGCTGGGAGAGTGGAGGGTGGGTGGGTTGGAAAGGGGGAACTGATTACAAGGATCCACATGTGACCTCTTCCCTGGGAGAGGGACAGCAGAGAAGGGGGGAAGGGAGACTCCGGATAGGGCAAGATATGACAAAATAACGAGGTATAAATTACCAAGGGCACATGAGGGAGGGGGGAAAGGGAAGGGAGGGGAATAAAAGAGGACCTGAGGGGCTTAAGTGGAGAGCAAATGCCTTGAGAATGATTGGGGCAGGGAATGTATGGATGTGCTTTATACAATTGATGTATGTATATGTATGTATGGTGATAAGAGTTGTATGAGTCCCTAATAAAATGTAAAAAAAGAAAAGAGGAGAAAAAAATGATTAGGGCAAAGACTGTACAGATGTGCTTTATACAATTGATGTATGTATATGTATGAACTGTGATAAGAATTGTATGAGCCCCTAATAAATTGTTAAAAATAAATAAATAAATAAAGCCTCTTTTACATGAGTTTCTGTGGTTGTTTCTCTAAAGCACCCAGACTAACACTATCTCCTAGATTATTTTCTTATTTCTCAGGATATTACAGTTTGGTCTCTCTGATTGCCTTTCCTTGTCTACCCCTTAAAATTTGACCTTCCTCCTGGTTGTCAGGGTATACTGTTTTTCTCATTTGGAATACTCTCCTTTGATGAGTATCTTCTTAGCACATGGATGGTTTACAAATTTTTAACTCAACCCAGAACTTTATCCTAAGCTTCCAACCTACATATCCATCTCCACCAAACAAGAATTATCTTCTGACTCAAGTGGACTCCTCTTAAGACATGATTTCCCATCCACATAGATAATTCAGGCCAGTAGCTAGAACATCTTCCTCCTGTTGAATCAAAGCATGCATCCCATTCCCTCCCTCCCTACTGCCACTGCTCTGCAATGGTCCAACCCACTCTCCCTGCTGACCTCTAACCATTATGCAACCAATCTGCCTGGCTCCAATTTTCCACTTACAGCTATTTCCACTGGCCCAGTCCAGGTTCTTGTCCTAAAACATAAGTAGTATTCATGGACCCCCCTGTATAAAAACATGTCCTTAAGGTAAAATTTCAAATCCATGCAAGGCTGCTCAAGTCGGCAATGGACATCTGTCCTCAGCTCTAGGTAGCGATCTGACTTGTAAGACCCTGTACTTCTTTCTACTCTCTAGAATGCCCCACTAGGACCCACTCCTAGTACATCGGCTGCAATAACTTCCCATATACACATCCAATCCTTTCGCCACAGCTTCCGTCTACAGATTATATGTCCACGGAAGCTGCATTCTTTCCAGTTCCATGAACACACTCCACTCTCACTCATCCTTGACTAAAACACTTTACATTTACAAACTGAAACCCTTCTTCCATCCATGGGCTGCATTCGAGGCGGTCGTGACACCCTCGACAACCGAGAGCCAATCTGTATTGCTCCATGTAATAGCAGTTAGCCACCTCCAGCTACTGAAACACACGAATTGACATTAGACAAAATTCTCAAAGCAGTTCATTAGTCGCACTAAGGACTAGTGTCATGGTGGCCACACACTGGTTGACAGGGAAATAGTACTTTTCCAGTATCAAAAAAAAAAAAACTGCTGTGAAGGAGAACACTAGTTTAACTACCACTTCCTCACACAGAGCCTTGAGCACAGACTCACCCCTGTGAAGTACCGCACACTGCACCTGCACTTAGCTCAGCAAGGCACACAACAGAATTCAAATTCCAGTGTCTGTCATGTAGTTTGCATCTTGGTGCCCGGTGAGGCCTGATCCACTGCAGGTATTCAGCAAACATGTTTGCTACACTGTAATCACGCTGGAAGTTATCATCTATCCTTTCATTGCACTTTCACAACAAGGTAAAGTTTATTTCCCTTCTCAGTAACAATAACGATTAAAAGTCTTAGCTCTTTTTATGTATCAGAAGAAAGTATCAATAAAAATTACAGAGGCCTATGAGTAAAAGACTTAGAATTAGAAGACTTTGTAAGAGGCTTAGAATGAGGGGAACATAAAGAGCCCTGGAACCTTCTCTGACCACAACACTAAACGAAGGAGGGCAGCTTTTTTCATCTGTGTACCTATGAGATTTCAGGGAGAATAAAAAGGCCTACTTTGAAAAGTACTGACAACGCCACTGTAACAGTATGAACCTGGATTATCATAAAAGAATCAGAACAATGATGTTTAAGTCCTTCAAGAGGTGAGGGGAATACTCAAGAGAACCACAGAAAGAATTGGAAAACTAGAGACCTCACACCCAAAGGAAAAGCAGATGGTGAACAAAAAGATAAGAGATTTAGGCAGCATGGTAAGAGACTTCAGTAAGAGAGTGGAAGACAAGGGAAAATGGGCCAGGGAGCTTGGAGACACTCTAAACTGATGAGAAAAACAAAAAGTAAAGGAACCCAAAGAAAACCTGAGAACGATGAGAGACACTATCAGGGCTACACCTACGTCTCACTGGGACACTGGGCAAGAGGAAACTAAATAATCTACAGAGAAAACTGCACAAGAAATGGTGGAAGTAAATTCTCCAACATCACAATGGTGGAGAAAATAACTAGTCAAGACACTGAAAGAAATCCAAAATGGACAGATTCCAAATGAAAACATTGTGACTTATTGCCAACGTCTCCAATTTCAAGGAAAGGAGAGAATCCTAAAGGTGGCCAGGGAACAAAGGTACAGTCAGCTACAAAAGAAAACTAATAAAACTGAGCTCAGGCTCCTCAGCACAAGAAGAATATACAGTGACATGTATCAAATTCTGAAGAACAACAGAACTGCAAACTAAGATTCCTCTATGCTGAAGAATTATTCTTCAGATATGGGGAGAAACAAATGTATTTCCAGACAAGGGACAACTAAAGAAAATTATAAAAACAAAAGGAGAATTAAAAAAAATTAATGGGATCACTATGCACAGACAATCAACACAGGAGATAAACCTGAGAGCATCGATATTCTCTAACACCAGAACTGAAAAACACCCAGAAACTAATACAATGAAACAGTGTTCAAAACAAAATAGAATTAGAAAAGGAACAAAAACCTCCAATAAAACCATGAAGTGAAAAACAACAACAAAACAGTAAGACAAAAGCAACAAATATGAGATCCAAACAAAGATGCTCCTTATCACCATTCTTATTCAGAACCACTAGACAACATTGAGAAGCAAGGGAACACAACTGCACAAGAAGTACAAAACTCTCACCATTTGAAGACGATGCAAGTTTATATGTAGAAACCCCCCAAAAGAGTGTTAGAAACAATTGAGGAATTTAGTAGTCAAAATCAATTTGATTCCTATATACCAGTGAAGAGCGCTCTGAAAAAGACATCAGAAAACAATGGCATTTTACAATAGCTACACAAAAGATGAACTACTTAGGAATAAACCAAACTAAAGAAACAAAAGACCTTTGCAAAAAAAAAAAAAAACCCTACAGAACACTATTCCAAGAAACAGAAAAGAGGTCGACACAAATGGAAGAATGTCCTGCAATTAAGGGTAGGAAGACTTAATATTGTGAAAAATGTCAATATTACCCAAAGCAAGCCATAAATACAATACAACTGTGATTCAGATAAATAGAAAAACTAATTTCCAACTTCATATGGAGAGGGAAGAGACCTATGTTAAGAAAAACAAAGTAGGAGGCTTTATAAAAACCAACCTAAAAAATGTATTTCATATCCACAGTAGTCAAAATAGCTTGGTACAGTGATAGATACTTAGACCAAGCTTGGTACAGTGATAGATACTTAGACCAATGGAAAAAATTAGAAAACTTAAGGTATTAGCGCAACCACCTACACACAAATGATTTTCAGGAAAGGGTGAAAAACATTAAGTGGGGAAGAGACAGCCTCTTCAACACATAGTACTAGCAAAGTTGGATCTCCATCCAGTAAAGCAAGAAACAGGACCCATCACTTGTCCCATGCACAGACATGAGCACAAGATGGAACAGAGACTTAAACGTAAATCCCAGAGCTATAAGGATCATCAATGAGAAAATTGGGACACACCTAAGGGCCCTATTGCACGGCCAAATATAATAAAGGAAGCACACAATGTAGAAGAAAATATAGATGACTGGGAACTACTAAAAATACAACACTAATGCAAACCAAAAGACTTCATCAAAAGAATAAAAAGAAAGTTCATGGAATGGGAAAAAATCTTCAGCAACAACACAACTGACAAGGGATTAATCTCTAAAACCTATAGGATGCTGCAAGATCTCAATAAGAAAAAAGTAAATAATCCAATTTTAAAATGGGTGAAGACCATAAATAGACAGTTCACCAAAATTGACACTCAAATGGCTAACAAACATATGAGGAAATGCTCATGTTTGCTTGCCATCTGGGAAATGCAAATCAAAACAATGACATCACACTTTGCACCCACAACAATAGCCCAATTTGAAAGAAAATTGAAAGCAGCAAATACTGGAGAGGGTGTGGAGAGGTCAGAACTCTTCTTCACTGCTGGTGGACTTGTTAGCATGTAAAAGCATTGTGAAAAGTGGTATGTTGTTAAGGGCTATCGATGTCGATACTGATTCATAGGGACCCCATGCACAACAGAATGAAGTACTGCTGGGTGCTGTGCCAGCCTCACAATTGCTCTCAGGTCTTAAAGGCTGGTCTTAGAACAAGTAGCCATCCTAGTGATGTGTTAGCTAAGCCCACGTGGCAGCAGCACACCAGCCTGTGAAATCCAAAGACTGTCACTAATACAATCGTAAACTGGTGAACGGAACTGTCTTCAAGCTTAGATCCTAAGCACCCGGTTTGCAGAAGGCTATAGATAACAGTGAAAACCCAAAACCCATTTGCAGGCTCCCCATCCGTGACTCCCCTATGATCACTGACCAGGGACGTGAACAGCCTTGCTATCAGAGTGCACTGGCAGTCAGACTGAGGCAGATGCGGTTAGGTTAAAAGTGAACACTTCAGCATGTTTTCTTCTGTTTGACACATTACACATTTATTGTAGTATTTATTCTTTTTCTGCCTTCTTTTCAATGAAGGTTTTTTTTCTATTTTGTTATGATGATTGGTTTGTTGTAGTTCTTTTAATTTGTTGTAGTTTTATTTTAGTTTTTCTTTTTCTTTATATGAAATCCAGGATAGGTAAATCTACAGAGATAGTAATTGAATTGATCATTTCTGGGGGTTGTGGAAGATGGGTTAAAACAGGCACTAATAATGAGTACAAGATAAAAGACAATGTTCTAAAATTGATTTTGGTGATTATTGCACAACTGTTAAAAATATGTTTAAACCTTAGGTTTTAAAAGAAGCGATTGTATCTTAATAACTAATCTATTAAAAGGTACTTTAGCTTACTCGGTATTATGTATAATAATTAATACAGCTAATTTACTTTGTGACACAATTCATATTTAAAGGCATTAACATAACTATACACACATGAGATAAAGTAAAAACGTATGCTTTGAGGGATCTAGTTCATGCATGAATAGGTTTATTCCAAACAAAAGATAATCACACATGCCTTTGTGATCAGTGGGTAACTGTTGACAGGCTCTTCAGTGATACAATTGTCTTAGTCTCCGAAGGATGCACTGGGAGCCAGTATTGATAGGATTTTACTCACTTGATTCTATAACTTAAATGAAGACTCATCACAGTTACAATTCATTTCAACTTCATTAGATGAGCCTACTTTAAAATGATGGAAGGGTCAGCTCTTCGAGGTAGCTGATCTCCATGCACTGCTTATGGCACAGATCTGCAAGTTGCCTAAGGCTAAGATGTTCCACAGTAGAATTACAAGCTTTTACAATCACAATGAACTCTGCTAACACAAATGCATCTGCTCAGTATCTTCACCCACCTTTGCTTATCCATAACCATCAGGAAGATGTGGCTTGGGGGGAGTTACAAAGACTATGACTCAAACACAAACTCACTGCCATGAACCCAATTCCAATTCCCAGGACCCAAGAGGGCAAGGGAGAAATGCCCCTGTGGTTTGCTGAGACTGTCCATCTTTATGAGGGCTTCTTCCTCTCCCTGTGGAGCAGCTGGTGGTTTCACACTGCTGACTTTGTAGATAGCAACCCAATGAGTAGCCCACTACACCACCGGTCCTTAAAGATTATGACTAGAAGAACCATATTAAGGAAATCACTTCAGTATAAACCGCAACCCCAGCAGGAATACTTTTTGACTTACTAATGTTACGTGTGTGTGTGTGTATGTACACAGAGACTTCAAAACGTTCATGAAAAAAATCTGTTATCTGTCCATGAACTTTCTGAAGTTTCCACAAGTTTGTGGGGGGGGTGTCTGTGTATACCCAAGTATGCATTAATTAATATATCCTGAATTGGATACATTACTTGAATTAGTAATGTTACAGAAAAATACATCCTTGAACCATATCATGATATATTCACACCTGCCTGGCAAACATAAAAAAACAGGAATTTATAACCACTGCCAACCAATGCAAAGCATTTAAAAATATATTTCAAAGCTGGCCCAGTCTTCCTTTCTAGATTTGTTTCCCACTATCTTCTATATACACTAGTCAAAACATAATTCACTTGCTATCCCATAAATATTTCCCTTGCGCTCCCACTTATATCTGAGCTCATCTGTTCCCTCCACCTGGAATGCTGCCCCACCCCCACTCTGCACGCCAAGCCTCAGACTCAGCTCAAATGCCTCCTCGGAGCCTCCTAGATCCCCTCTAATTAAATACAATCCATTCTCTCAATTACCATAATTGTATGATTCACTGTAATGACATTTGGCTTATAGTGGTTCCCATTAGAGTGATTTTTGTGTTATTTTTAGCTTTTATAAATAAACTGCTGAAGACAAGGACTATATCACATGCATACTTAAATCCCCCATTTCAACATCAGTGTCTTGTACCTCATAAGCACTCAGAGACCCAATTAATAGAGTTTAGAAACAGAAAAATATTCATTTGTATTACAAAGGAACTCAAAATGGTTTTGCCCTCAAGTAAAGTATGCAAATTACCTAACACCTGTTAATCCAGTAGTGAGCTAATTAATGACACAGGTTCTCAACTTAGCTGCATACAAAATCACCTAGACAGCTTTTAAAATCCAGATGCCCAGACCAATTTTATCAGACTGCTGGGGTGGGTTTAGAAGGAGGAGAACATATTAGGCTTTCTGCTCCAGATAAGGTTTACAACCTCAGAAACCCTATACAGAGATTTGGAATTTACCCATGGGCAATAGGGGTTATTCGTTTGTTTCTGTGAAGTCACAAACCTACTGAGACATGACTTCATGTATCTGTGCTCCCATCCACTCCTCCCATCATATTTAGAGGCTCAGCAGAAGTCATGTGAGAACTTTTCTTTTCACAAACTCACCAAACTCAATTAAAATTTGACATATTACAGTTAATTTGCCCTCAATTTTTTCCCCTCTCGAGATTACAAATTTTCTTGCAGGACAAAGCCATCTTTAATTCTCATTTTTCGGTCTTTATTTTCTCTTCTTGCCTCGTAGCCTGAAGAAGGTTCATGACATGTAAAGTTCTCAGTATCTTCAGTAGAGCCCAAACTTGCTTCTGAATTTATAGTAGCTAAAGCCAATGGAAGAGAGGAAGATTTCAAATAGCAGTTCAGAAAAATAAAGTAAAATATTTTAATGAAATATGCAAAGACCTGGCATTAGAAAACCTAAAAGGAAGAACAAGATAAACATTTCTAAGGATGAATGAATTAAAAAGAACTTTTTAAAAAATGACACCTTCAAGCCTCAAGCAGAAGAAATATAAAAAGGTTTGATCTATTTTGTATTTAGCAAAATACTGACTGATGCAGGAAGCCTCAAGGGAAGATGGAAAGAATACACAATGTCACTGTAACAAATAGAAGTACTGAATATTCAACCATTTTAGGGGATAGCTTCAAAAAGGTCACAGACATTTTCATGATCTTTTCATCCATTTTTCCACTAAGTTTATGAATCCCTCATATGTGATCACAGAACTGAAAGCTCTAAAGAAAGAACTTCACGCTGCAATGAAGGCATTCTCTCTCTCTCTCTCTCTCTCTCTCTCTCTCTCTCTCTCTCTCTCTCTCTCTCACACACACACACACACACACACACACACATACACACAGAGAAAAAGAAAAAGAAGCTGTAGGAATTGCCAAAATACCAAAAAAGATACTACATTGGATACAATACAGGAAGCATTTACTCATATGCCTGAAATTTAGAAAACAGTTCCATGGTCATCCCACTGTAAGTGATCTATTTTTGTGCTCATCCAAAAGACAGGCAATGCAACAGTACGCAGACATTATCAAACAACAGCATCAACATCACGGAGTAATGCTTGCAGTATACCGCCAGGAAGCTGATAAAAATTAAAGCCAGGTGTACAACATGAAGAGTATAACCAATGGCTCTGAATTATATACATGGGAGTTGTTGAACTGGTGAATGCTTTATAGTGTACAGTTTTGCCAAAAGTGGGAAAAAATGACATGAATAACAATGAGTGTGATTGGGGGAATTCAAGATGGCGACTGAGTAACATATACCAGAGGGACTTTGCAGAAATCAGCGCAGGAGAGTTACTAAGAGGGAAATTCCACACTTCCAGGTCGCAGGAGGAGCATCATAAAGATAAGTAGGCACACATCCACTAGGTTTTAAGGAGATGGGGGTTACCACAGTGGAGGCCAGCTAAGGTTTGACCTTAGCCCCATCACTGTCTCGGCCAGAGCGGGGATCATTTGGAGCAGGTCCAGGGGACTTATATGAACACGGTCACAGCTTGCCAACCCCTTGGGACAGGGTTTAACCCCCTCCAGCCCACAATCAGGATTTGGGGATAAGCTATATTGCTACTTTTGATTCCCTCTCTTCTCGTTCACTCTCCCACCACAGTCTCAGTGGGCTTAGTTTTTAGTTTTTTTAGAGAGCCCACAGACTGGGAAAACATCTTTAGCAATGACACATCAGAAAAAGGCCTTATTACTAAAATCTACATTATTCTGCTAGCTTCCAAAAAGAAAAAAAACTAATTGCCCACTGAGGAGGTGGACAAAGGACCTGAAGAGAAGTTTCCCAAGGGCAGAAATCTGAATGGCCAATAAACATATGAGAAATGTTCCAGATTATTAGCCCTAAGAGAAATACAAATTAAAGCAACAATGAGATACCACCTAACACCCTCAAAGATAGCCCAATTCAAAAAATCATTAAGCAACAAGTGTTGGAGGGGCTGTGAGGAGACAGGAACTCCTGGGGGGACCTGTAGGTATGTATAGCCACTATGGAAATCAATCTGGTGATATCTTAAAGAGATGGAAATTGAGCTACCATATGACTCAGCAATCCCCCTATAGGGCACATACCCAGAAGAGGCAAGAAACAAACCACGGCCAGACATCTGTGCTCCAATGTTCATCTCGGCAAAGTTTACAATTGCAAGGAGTTGGAAACAACCCAAATTTCCATTAACAGATGAATGGATTAAAAAACTGTGGTACATACATACAATGGAGTACTACGTATCCCTAAAAATCTGTGATGAACACATGAAGCACATCACCATATGTGAAGAACTGGAGGAAAATATGCTAAGCAAAGATAGCCAAGGATAAAAAGACAAATACAACATGAGTCCACTGAGGTAAGCTTAAAAAATAATGCAAAAGGGGAAAAGGGAAAAAGCTAGTATATAACAAACATTCCTGGGGTGAGGTCCAAGAAGTAATGGCAGGGGCCAGACCTAATCCCGGGATACATATGGTAGAAAACTAAAAAGGGGGGGAGGGGAAAGACATGGGTAGCAGGGCAACATGGCACTAACCCACCAGAGGGGAGAGTATTGTTTATATCTCTACAGGGAAAGAGGGACCAGACTTCAACCTGCTGCTCCAAGATGTGAATGCAACATACCGGCATGAAACAGGAACCAGCAGAGAGGTCTGAGAGGCCAGCCACAGTCCCAACTACATGGACAGCTGCTGCCCCCCTCAGAAGAATTTACTATGGAGGACACCACTGAAGCTGCAGCTCAGGGGGAGGGACATGTCTGATCAGAGCACACGGGAGTAAATTAAGGTAGAGGAAGAGAGAGTGGAGCACATCCTGGGCCACCAAGTTCTGAGGATGGTATCCCTGCTCAGAGCAGCCAATGCACAGAGAGGACCATAGGCTGGCCCCACTATGAGACAAGACACCCCTCACTGACCCACAGCTCTACAGGGGACAACACTGGAAACACAGTGTGGGAATTGTGCCTGATCTGACACCACGACACTGAGGCAAAACACGAAGGGGTGTGCAACAAAACAGCAAGGGGAGCAAAGCAAGGAAGTTTTGAGGGAATACCAAAAATAGACTTTGGGGCCAGGGTGTGGCACCCCATCAGACTCGACCAAAAAACAAACAGACCTTGAACTATTTACAGGCTTTTATTTTTTTTGTCATTGGTTTGTTGTAGTTGTAGTTGTTCCTTTCTTTTGCTCTGTCTAGTTTTTTGTGCATATTATTATCTCTGTACGTCTATCTAGATAAGGTAGACGGGATAAACAATATGGAGGAGAAAATAACTGGACCAACGGTTCTGGGGGGACATGGGAGAGGGGGAGTGGGAGGCAGGGGTAAGGAAGTGAGTGTTAACAAATGCAGGGACAAGGGAACAAGTGATCCAAAATCGATGGCAAGAAGGGTGTAGGAGGCCTGGCAGGCTATGATCAAGGACAATGTAACCAATGTATTCAAATCCAAATGAAGGCTGAGCATGATAGTGGGACAAGAGGAAAGTAAAAGGAAATAGAGGAAGGCAATAGGAGGCAAAGAGCATTATAGAGGTCTAAATACAGGTATGTATGTATGTAAATATACTTATACATGAGGATGGGGAAATAGATCTATGTGCATATATTTATAGGTTTAGTATTCAGGTACTCCCTCAATGCAAGAACACTTTGTTCTATTAACCTGGCATTCCATGATGCTCACCTTCCCAACACAATCGCTGAATACAAAGCAGGTGCATAAGCAAATGTGGTGAAGAAAGCTGATGTCCCACTATCAAAAGATACAGCATTTGAGGTCTTAAAGGCTTGAAAATAAACAGTGGCCATTTAGCACAGAAGCAACAAAACCCACATGGAAGAAGCACACCAGCCTGTGTGATCACGAGGTAGTAATAAGATCAGATATCTGACATCAAAGAACAAAAAACCATATCATTGTGAATGAGGGGGAGTGCGGAGTGTGGACCCAAAGCCCATCTGTAGGTAACTGGACATCCCCTTACAGACGAGCCAGTCAGAGTGAAATAAAGCAATGATGAAACAAACATGCAACTTTCCTCTAGTTCTTTAATACTTCCTCCCCCACTATCATGATCCCAATGCTACCTTTTACAAATCCGGCTAGACCAGAGGATGTACAATGGTACAGATAAGAACTAGAAACACAGGGAATCCAGGACAAATAAAGCCCTCAGGACCAATAATGAGAGTAGTGATACCAGGAGGGGAATGGGGAAGGTGGGGGATAAGGGGGACCCAATCACAAGGATCTACATATAACCCCCTCCCTGGGGGATGGACAACAGAAAAATGGGTGAAGGGAGACATCAGATAGTGTAAAACATGACAAAATAATAATAATTAATAAATTATCAAGGGTTCATGAGGGAGGGTGTATGGGGATGGGGGAGAGAAAATGAAAAGCTGATACCAAGGGCACAAGTTAAAAGAACATGCATTGAGAATGATGATGGCAACAAATGTACAAATGTGCTTGACACAATGGATGGATGCATGCATTGTGATAAGAGTTGTACGAGCCCCCAATAAAATGATTTTTTTTTAATGGGAACTAGGAAAAAGAAAATGGTCTCATATCGATTGTGGTAAAGATTGTACAACTCTTCTTGATATGGATGAAATATTGAATTATATAAGTGGATGAAGTGTCAATAAATTTTTTAATTAAATCTAAATCCAGAGAAGAATGTGGAATAAGGGATATCCTTAATGGAAAGCAGAAAATCCCAGAAAAAATGGTTATTTTTGCTTTACTGATTGTGCAAAAGCATTAAATTAAGTGCATCACAATAAATAATTCCAGAGCACTTAACTGTGCTCATATTGAAACTGTATATAAACCAAAAGGCAGTTATTTGAACAAAAGAAGATACTGCAGGAAAATCAAGAAAGAATACCTTAAAATCAGGAAAGAATACCTTTTAAAAAAGAATAAGCAAGAAAATTATAAAAATTAATTCAAAGACTCAGCACAGGGGAAGAGTACAAAATCAGCACCAAAAAATCCACCAGAACCTTTTGCACAAATACGGAGAGCGCCAAAAAGAAAACCAGGAAGACATTTACATTTACAAGAGACACTCAAATGATGAAATATTTATTATTAAATATAACCAACCAAATGAATGATTTAAACAAAGAACACTATAAAGCACTACCACTACATAAGATACCAAGAGTCCTACAGAAGTGGAAGAATATACCAGGCCCATAGACAGGAAATCTTAACACTGTGGAAATGTTAATACTACAAAAATGATTTAAATATATAAAGCAATCTCAACCCAGATTTCAAAATCATTCACTAAAGACGTAGAAAAACGAATCGCCAGCTTTCTAAGTAAAGGAAGGATATCAGGGATAAGCAAAGCATGACTAAAGAACAAGGCAGGCGACCTCACACTTCTCACCTGAAAACATTCTAGACAGTGACAGTAGTCACCACACGGAGTGTTGGCACAACAGACCAATGAACAGAACTGAGAGGCCAGATATGAATCCACCCACCTAAGAACAGCTGATCTTTGTCAAAGGGCTCAAACACGTCAAATGGGGAAGAGGCGGTCTCTTTAACAAGCAGTGCTGGCAAAGCAGGATAGCCATCTGAAGAACCATGAAGCAGGACCCACATAGCACAGTCCATAAAGACAATGCTCTACAGTTCACTTCGGTAAGCAGTGACGGCTTTCAGAAGTTTGTGTATCACCACTGAAGGTCCAATTATTGATCTTTCAATGTTCAGAGGAAACAATAATGAAGAAAAGTGAAGACAGTTAGAAATCCAATGGACTAATGGACCACACAAGTCTCTGTGACCTTGGGATGAGAAGAACCAGATGGTGCCTGGCTACCACCACCAGCTTCTCTGAAATGGATCACATTAAAAGGTCCTGGAGAGAGGAAGAGAAAGATATGGGACCCAATTGGGAAAAAAAAAAGACTGGTGGGACCCTAGAGACTCTGGTTCGTAGTCGCCCTTCAGATCTGGAAATGCCCTCATCCACATGGTTCAATTTCCTGTAAAGTAATAAACTGATTAAAAGGATCCACATGAGACCTCTTCCCTGGGAGATGGACGGCAGAGAAGTGGGGGAGGGGAGACGCCGGATAGGGCAAGATATGACAAAATAACAATCTATAAATTATCAAGCGCTCATGAGGGAGGGGGCAGTGGGGAGGGAGGGGAAAAAAAGAGGACCTGATGCAAAGGGCTTAAGTGGAGAGCAAATGCTTTGAAAATGATTAGGGAAAGGAATGTACGATGTGCTTTATAAAATTCATGTATGTATATGTATGGATTGTGATAAGAGTTGTATGAGCCCCTAATAAAATGTAAAAAAAAAGAAAGAAAATGATTAGGGCAATGAATGTACAGATGTGCTTTATGCAATTGATGTATGTATAAGTATGGACTGTGATAAGAGTTGTATAAGCCCCTAATAAAATATATTTTTTAAAGTAATAAACGGCTCTAGAAAGGGAACAGCACTAAGAAGGTAATCAACCACTGCGACCAAAGGGTCAGCATTTATCCAAGGACAATGTTCAAAAGGGCTAAGGAAGATGGAGAAATAGAAACAGGAAGCAGAGGGTGGAAGTGGGAGAAATTAAGCTTCACTGCAATCAATCATGAAACAGGGAACAAAATGGGCATAATCGCTTAATTAAAAAATTATCTGTTTTGTAAATCTCCTGCCAACTTAAAATAAAAAGCATATTAACTTTTCTCAAAATAAAAATAAATATAATAAAATCAGAAAGTTTGGGTCATGGTTTGATCTTTCACCATACTTATCTAATCTGTACACTGAGCAGAGAGAGAATGCAGCACGAGGACTGGAGGGAGACTCATTAACAATCAGTGGTATGCAGATGCCATAACCTTGCTTGAAAAAAAGAAAGGATTTGAAGCACTTACTGATGAAGATTAAATGCTTCAGAAAGGATTACTCATCAGGATAAGGAAGCACAACTAGGTCAATTTAAAAAATCATAAATAGCAGAAAGATTGAAGTTGTCAAAGATTTCATTTTTCTTGGATCCACAATCAACACTCACTGAAGCAGCAGTCAGGAAAAGAGATGATGGATTGCACTGGACAAATCTGCAGCAAAAGACCTCTCTAAATTGTTAGACAGTGAACAGGTCACTGGTATTCTCAATCACACTCTATGCATGCAAAAGCTGGACAATGCATGAGGAACACTGGAGAAAAGATGCATTTAAATTATGGGACTGACAAAGAATATTGAAAATGCTATGAACTGCCACAAAAATGCACAAGTACAGCCCGAATGCTCGCTGGAATTGAAGATGGGGAGGCTGTCTCCCATACGTTGGACGTGTTTTCAGGAAGGGTCATTCCTTGGAGATAGGGATGGTAAGGAATCAGTGAAACCTGTCAAACCCTCAGGGCAAGAGACTGGCACGGGGCTGTATCCATGGGCTCACACATAGAACCGGTGGTGACACAGGATCAGAGTTTCATTCTGAGGCACATAGGTCATTATAAGTTGGAAACAACTCCAGTACACTTACCAACACCACCACTAGTAGTTTTAGTATTTGATCACCATGTAGTTTGTTTGTGATACAGCTGAACATTTCTAGCATGGATTACAACGCAATGTAAAGGAACGAAAATCCTCACAACTAGACCTGTAAGTAACATCATGACAAACAAAGAAAATATTGAAATTGTTGGGATTTCATCTTGCTTGGACCCACACTCAATCAAATCTGCTGAAACGCTGGGATGTTATTTTGAGGATTAAGGTTGCACCTGACCCAAGCCATGGTATTTTCCATTGCCTCACATGCATGTGAAAGTTGGACATTGAATAAGGAAGACCAAAGAAGAATCAGTGCACTTGAATGATGGTGCTGGAGAAGAACAGTGAAAGTACCACCGACTGCCTAAAGAACAAGCAAATCTGTCTTGGAAGAAGTACAGCCAGAAAAACTCCTTAGAGACAAGGATGGCAAGTTTTTGTCTCACATACTCTGGACTGTTATCAGGAGAGATCAGTCCCAGGAGAAGGCCATGATACTTGGTAAAGTGGAGGAGCAGTGAAAAAGACAGAGGCCCTCAACCTTGGATCCAGATGGATTGACACAAGAGCTGCGATCATGGGCTCCAAACGTAAGTAAGAACAACGGCGAGGACGGTGCAGGGCCGGGCAGTGTTTTGTCTGCTGTACACAGGGGTGCTCGGAGGCGGAACTGATTTGACAGATGCTAACAACAACATTTCCAGTTATGGTCACTGCAGGAAGAGGACGAAAATTCCCACAGACTAGTGCAGAGCCCCTGCCAGAGTCGATAAAGACTCATAGTGATGCTGCGGAACACAGCAAAACTGCTCCTTAGCATTTCCAATACTAAACCTCTACGTGAGCAGACGGCCTCATCTTTCTCCTGCAGAGTGGCTGGTGGGCTTGAACTACTGATCTTGCAGTTAGCAGTTCAATACTTAACCCACAGATTTGCCAGGGTTTCTTCAGAGTAGTTTTTTGAAGTCCCCTCATATAAATTTCTTTTGAGGTGACAATGGGACAATCAACTAAGAGTGTGTAGAAAATAGATGGAAATCAGAGACTGGCTCTCCAGAGATTGTTAATGATCCAAAACAACCTTAGTATCCTCTGCACAGATTCTTATTCCTAGCTACCCCAAACCTAAACTTTTTCCCCTTCTTTATAAACTTCATTCCCTCCTCACTTTTAATCCTTCTGTTTAACTCCTCTTTCCAGATGTAGATATCAAACCCAATGTACAATCACTGACCCATTTGTTTTTCTAGGATACAATGGTCTCTATGTGAATACATGTCCCAAAATATGTCATACAGTCTGCTCTATGCTCACTTGGTGTCAATAGTTCAGCAGTTTCCTTGAGTTCAATAAGTACATATTGTGGTTTTTTGTTTTTGCATTCAGCAAAGTATTATTTAATAACATAGGTTTAAGCCTGGAAATGTTATCCCAGTGAAATTATTACTTAGAAAGCTCAAATTCTCTACAAGGGACAAAAGACCAGATAAGGGTTCATTCGATAATGTTAGATAAGAAACATCATAAAAGTAAAGATAAGAGTTATTTTCTTCTTGAAACACTGCTGTCTTTGTGTTAGCTTATCTGATCCTACTTTTTCGAATGAGGTCAGGGAACCTGTACTATGACGAAGATAAAAGCAGGAACACCACCCCACCCTGGAGGTGGGAGCCGAGGATTGATTCTGCTTCCTTGCATCCAGGGCCCTACAATTGTGTGGATGGCACGAACCTGGGCAGTGTTCCACTCTGAGGTGCAGAGGGCTCCTATGAGACAGACCCACCGGGACAGCACCTCACAACAACAAAAGAGACTGCTCACCTCGGAGGCCGGGGTCATCATCTAGTTAACAGAGCTTCTTAAACGGGAGGTTGTGACCCTACATGGGGTCACTGTAACTGACTGGAGCTCATGACAAATCTGACAACAGTCAAAGGTTTCTGAACGCATGACCAAAAAATTAATTCAAAATCAAATAAGCAATGAGTCAGAGGCATTTCTAGCACTGTTTGCCCATGTTTCACATTCCTTTGTCAAAATGGGGTCACGAGTAGAAAAAGTTTAAGAAGCCCTAAATTACCTCTAAGAACATCTCTACTCCAAGAGTTCTGTAAAGTCCACTGAGTTGGTGAACTCAGTGTCATGTGAGAAAAAGCTCACTTCATCATGGGCAACCCATTACTGTTGGCGGAAACTCTATCTCCTTTATGCTGAAGTGAAGCCTAAACTGCCTCCCTTCTTCCCCTGCGAAGGAGACACAGCTGATAGTAAAGGAGCTTTCAGAGTGGAGAGGTCAAGCCAGGCTATTTATTTAACTTTCATACTCCAGTCTCTCTTTTTGTGTGCCTTCCTTAGGACTTTTTGTTGGGGGTGGGAGGGTATTTCATTAAGGATGTACAACAAATTTATGTTTTCACATATAAAAGTTGTCATATACAGGAAAATGTTTTCTAATTATAAGACAAGTAATATTTGTTAACTACTAAATTTCAAACAATCTAAAAATAGAAATAACTCATTTACTTCTTGCCTGTCCCCAAAAATAATCACTTACTTTTAAGAGTTTTACATCATTGAATTCTTTTCATATGTGTATGCAAAGCATACAAAATAATACAATCTAAATTGTTCACCTTGCTGTTTCAATTTATTCTATGTACTATGACAGCTTTCATTTCAACTTGCATTGACTTCCTTCATTCTATTTAAAGGCTACACAGTAGTCCACTGTATAGTTGTAACATAATTTACTCAGGCTCACGTTGAGCCTGATCCTCTCCTCTTTCAAGTTCAGTTACCTGGGTTTGAAGAGGGTAAGATGAGGTCATCAGGACTCATGGAAGGAAAGGCTAAGTAAATGTGAAGAAAGCTAACTGACCATCATTTTGTGGCTGTGTAAGTTGGTGAGCAGCAAGATTTCATTTTTAAAATAACTATATGAACTATATTTTTCTTATCTATAGTCTCACAATTTCACAGAAGCATGGAATTTACAAAATATATCACACAAGGGTTTTCTATTTAACTGTTCAGGTTCTAACTTTTACTTGCACTGAGCCTAAAACATCCCTAAAGTATGGCCAGTGGTATTCATGGAATGAATGAGAGATGTTCCTTTATCACTCAATCAACATGTGTGGGTAAAACTGTCCAATTTAAAATAGAGTTTTCCAGATAAGAACATAAAACATTATAAGGTTTAAATTAGATAATTAGTTAATAGAATCATAGTTCCAAACATTCGAACCACTCACTCTCCGTATACCATCTTTTAAAGTTGTACTGGCATGTAATAATGCTCATAAAACATAAAATGAAATAGAAATGTTTGCAGGTTGACATTAATAGCCCTTTCTAAAAATCATGGGCCTCTAATTTTGTAATGAAGTCAAAGTACCTTACCCAAGCAGCTTATACCTTATACAACGGACGACGTACATCAATGGGGCAATTCTGTATTACTTCATCAACCACATCCGAAATAGATTCCATAAAATCTGGGTTGGCAAACTAAATTTTATATAAACATAAGAGAAACATTACATATTTCTCTTACATAGCACAAAATCATTTTTATAATAACTTTAACAAACACAAATTTTATTTTAACTTTGAAAATACACACATGAACTTCAACTTCCTATCAGAATGGAATGAAGCCCATCTGACTAGCCATGCTTAGAGTAATGGTGACATGTCCCCTCAAGACATGAAATGCATGGGTTTAATCAAGAAAGAATATCTAATAGCAATAAAGACAGGCCATCCCTGCAATTTGAATAGGATGAATCATTCCATTAGGAGCTTATAAAAAACATATGTATGATGGATGTGAGATGTGATGAGAGAAACACAAGTACTACTAATGAAGTACTAACGTTACAGGGAAAACAGCAAGAATAAATCTTAAAACTTGTTCAAGGGAAGGTGAATGTAAAGGTTGGGCTCAGAGAGAGGAGGAGGAGTGTTTTGTCTGACGATGGCTTTAAAAATGGAACAATCGCCATGGTAACAATTGTGTCACCAAGTCAAATGCTGAAGATTCAATTCTGTAAGTTTAACATGCTAAAATATAAATAACTCAATTATATAACATTTGAAATATGTTTTTAAAGACAAGGAAAGTTTCCATTTGTTTACAGTCTTGAGGAAAAAAGAATTTAATATCCAATATTCATCAACTGTTCATTGGATAGTTGTTGGTTTTATGATGACTTTAAAAGTCAATAGCTCCTGGATGCTTCCTCCCCCCAACTACCATGATCCGAATTCTACCTTGCAGGGCTGGATAGGACAGAGGCTGTACACTGGTACATATGAGGGCTGGAGGTACAGGGAATCCAGGGTGGATGATACCTTCAGGACCAAGGGTGTGAGGGACGATGCTGAGAGAGTGGAGGGTGAGTGGGTTGGAAAGGGGGAACTGATTACAAGGATCCACATGTGACCTCTTCCCTGGGAGAGGGACAGCAGAGAAGGGGGGAAGGGAGACTCCGGATAGGGCAAGATATGACAAAATAACGAGGTATAAATTACCAAGGGCACATGAGAGAGGGGGGAAAGGGGAGGGAGGGGAAAAAAAAAAGAGGACCTGATGCAAGGGGCTTAAGTGGAGAGCAAATGCCTTGAGAATGACTGGGGCAGGGAATGTATGGATGTGCTTTATACAATTGATGTATGTATATGTATGGATGGTGATAAGAGTTGTATGAGTCCCTAATAAAATGTAAAAAAAAGAAAAGAGGAGAAAAAAATGATTGGGGCAAAGACTGTACAGATGTGCTTTATACAACTGATGTATGTATATGTATGAACTGTGATAAGAATTGTATGAGCCCCTAATAAATTGTTAAAATTTAAAAAAAATCAATAGCAATAAGTCCATGAGCAAACAAAGGAACCAACTATTACTAGATTAGCAGTAAGGCATATAATGAGAAATTTTCCTGTGTAAAATAATCATACATGTGACTAAACATAAACAGCAGTTTATAACCTATTTCCAAATACAAATTAACAAGATTAGCGAGAAAATCTCCCCCCCCAAAAGGTAAAAAAAAAAAAAATTTAATCTGAATTTAAAATGTCTCTTAGTTACTGCTTTCTGTTAACATAATAATTCTCTGTGACTACTAGTTAAAATCATAAAGTCTATAATTCTTAAGACACTTTCATTCATGGGATTTGACCTTCAAATCTAAATTTTACCTAATTTACAGCAATAAGCACAAGCAGTACAACTGTCTGGTTCAAAATATGGGATTAGAAAGGTCAATCACAAAAGATGGCAAGGTTATAAGCTGTCACACTTTGATGGGAACATAACATTCTTCTCATGGTTCTTGAGATGTGTGAGATTAAGCTCAATTCCGTTCACTGCTCTTAAAACTTCTTCCTCACCACCCCAGGCACAATCAATATAATTAATCCATGCTACTTAAACAAAGAGTCGCTTCTCTGGAGAGAGGAACCACACAGGGGAGTAAGGGAAGTGGGAAGAAGGTGAGTCTGGAAAAGCTTACAGAGATTTAAACGTGCAAACAAGTAGCTTTACTGAAAAGATGAGCAGCAACTTTCTGATTTTACCCTTTACAAAAAAACTGTTCTTTATTCACACTAGGTGGCAGTATTGCTCCATAGACACCCTCTGTTACACACACAGACACACACACACACACACACACACACACACACACACACGCACACAAATGGCTTACCTCCGGATGAAAGAAAATTTCAGGTCCAAGGAACCTTTCATACCCAACATCTATAATGAACTTCTTTTGGTTGATTGCATTGATACCTGTGTATTGTTTGATCCATTTCCGGGGATCCACATCGTATTTGGCAAATTCCTTCACTATATCAGGGCAAATGTAACAGTATTTCTCCTGCATATACACACACAAAGTCATTACCAGGCATTAGTGACTATCCAGTTTCCTCCCTCTGATAAGTACACAGTATTCACAAGCATTAGGTACACTTCTGAAGTCATGCCCTGCATCCATCCACAGCATAACATCAGTGTGAAGGTGAGCATCGAGCCTCACATTTTACCAATCTTTCCTATTAAACATGACTATGTTTTGACTTTGGACAAGTTTGTCTATCTTTGCAAAACTCATTCAATCGCCAAGTGCTTCCTGAGTCCCTCAGCACTTGGAAGACACAAGTGACCCAAGCAGATCCAGAGGCTGCCCTACAAAGCTTACCCTCTGTATCATAGGGTGATCAGTCCCAAGGAACAAAGAAAAAGGGAAGTGAGGTGGGAGGACTGGCGACTGCACATACCAATGAGCTGCTGCTAACAAGGAAACCTGAGTGTGGTTTCCATCGCCAACAACTGGAATGAAGGACTCCTCAAATAATATCGGAGGTGTTTTTGTATTTCCTTTAAAGTTTCTTATCACCTTGAAGCACAGTTTGATATGCCCTTCTGAATATTTGTGCCATACACTTTAGCAGAAGTGTAAAACTGATGAACTAGAATAGCTGCACTACTCTGTGTTCCCCAGTAACAGAGAATGGGTCAGTCATTACAATTTTAAATCTACCTGAATTGGAGATTAAAATCAGAAAATTGTCCTTAGAGGCCTGGTCATGTGGAGTGGCAATGTTAATCATAAATTCTGAATTTACACTGCTGTAAAAGATAAATGCAATCGGGTGCCTCTTGTGTCCACAGGAGACCATCCTGTTAGTAACAGCATACAGGAGTAACTCTACACCGTTCTGTCCAGGATCACCCCTTTACACACAGAAGAACGTAAGAAATAAACACCACGGCTAACCTATGCAATAGGCTCGGTGTCCCTGGTTTGGAGAACGCACAGGGAGCTAATTTGATTCCCCATCTTTACAACTGGAGAGAAATGATGTCCAAATCTGAGCATCCCAGCTAATGTGTTAGGGTCAAGACTAGAACTCTACCTGAGGATCAGGAAATCAACCTTACTTAATTAGTAATGGTATTCAGAGATTTTTACCAGGAAAGGAAGATTTGCCCCTTAAGAAAAGATTTAATTCTGATTTATATTTGTAATAGAGTTGGGGTGAGAAAGCAACTTTGGTCAAATATAAAAATTTTTCTTATTGAAAGATGGCAAGGAAAGGAAGAGAGAAAGACTTAATAATAAGAGGCCCATCAACAAAGAAACTCTTTAAAGAAAAGAGATTTGGCTACATGTACCAAAGTAGCCTGTCCTAAAAGAGTCTCTCCTTCCACCAAAACCATCATACAAAACTTTAAAATAATATTTGGTGATTTCTTTTCTTTAACTGTAACTCCAATCCATCGGTAAGTTCTGTCCATGACTTATTCATACAAAATGTTTCTTAAATAATAACTCTTACTCACTACCATTAACCCTAGTCCAAATCACCATGGTTTATTATGTGGCTTGCCACTTCCATGCCTACTTCCTCTCTTCTCCCTCCATCTGTTTTCCACTGCAAATTGAGAAGGATATTTTAGAACCTTATTGGATGGTGTCACTTCTCTGCTTCAAAGTCGCCCAGTATCCAGTGAACTTAAAAAGAAATCCACACTTCCCCGTGGCCCACATATGCCCACTGAGCCCTCTCTAGTCTCATCAGTGCCTTCCTCCTCTAAGCATGGACTTCAATCCTTTGCTTGAGTACCACTCCTTGAACAGACAAGCTTTACTCCTGGCTCCCTCCTGGGCCCGTGAACTGGCTGCTCCCTCTGCCTAGAACACGCTTGGCTGGATCCTTCTCACCCTTGAGGTCTACTAAGAAGCTTCCCTTCATTTCCCTCACCTCTCTAACCTCTTGTTTTATCACCCAATTAACTTTGCTTTTCACCATCTCTCTCTGTCTCCCCAAACTAGCATATAAGATTCTCAGTGGGGTAAGCTATCTTTCTGTGAACCCAAAACAGAGTAGGCACTTAATATTCATTGAATAAAATAAATGAGTACAGATTCCATACTGTTTATTCATTGTCTACCATGTTATAATGGAACAAGGCCGCTACACAGAAAATGCAAGAAGAAATAGCTACCTCCCATGCACAGACTTTCAGGAATTCCTTTGTATTAATAAATTCAAATTTGTTTATCCAAATACCCAAGACGGATAGTATTAGATCATTGGCTATACACATCTCAGGGTTAACCTCCTTCATCAAGGCACCAGATGGCTAAGACCAGCCTCAGTTGTAAGATGTTTAGATGGGAGGAAAGCAGTGAGTAAAGAGGGCACATGGACAAGATGAAAGCGGGCCAAGTAACCTGTACGTTCTTGCCCAGCTCAGTGACAGTGTGTTCTAGGAGAAAGGAGAAGTCCAATATGATAGGTCATACTCCCACACCTAAAAAAAATTCTTCTCCAAAACCCAACTTCCTCCCTGTTCATCTACAGAAGGTTCCCTGGTAGCGTAGTGGGCTATGGATTGAGCTGTTCACCATAAGGTCAGTGGTTTGAATCTACCAGTCACTCCATGGGACAAAGATGGGGCTGCAGGCTGCCGTACAGATTTAGTCTCAGAAACTCAAAGGGATAGCGTACTGTGTTCGATAATGTCACTATGGGTCATAACTAAGTTGAGGGTAGTGGGTTTTTTTTGAGTTACATCTATATATAATTATCACCCTGATTACGAAGGATGGTCTGTATTTTAATTTAAAAATAATTTGTCCTGATTTTACAACATAAAAAGAAAAATGCCTTTTAAAGAGGCTGTGAACTGCCACATACGGTGTAATACAAAAAAACGAACTGTTGAATCAGGTTGAGTAGTTTAAATGAGAACCTATCAGCCATTTTACTCCTAATCTTATTGATTTAATAACTGAAAGTTCCCAGCTTAATAACCAAAGTCTAGAAAATACAGGTGAATTTTGTTTAATAATTCTGGATCTGAAATGCCCTTATTTGGGACTGTAATTCTCAGGGCCTAGAACCAAGAATACTCTAGGGAACTAATTTGAACACTGGCTGGTTGCACATGATTTCTGACAGTCATTGCTGCTACTGCTTACCTCCTGATGCTAAGCACAGAGGAAGATAGGGAAAAAATGCCCAGTTAATTGAAGGTTCTATCTAACTAGGCTCCAATTAAATGATGCTGTACTGTCTTCACTTGTGCTCAATGCTGTGATCAAGTTGTTCTCATGTTCAGTTACATACTAGCTGTGGACCGGCAACAGAGCGTTCGTGTTGAGAAGAGGAGAACCTGAAATCTCTCATTCTACTTAAGTCAAGTAGTACATCAAGACACACAGTCACAGGAAGGAAGGTGGGAACAGCGATAATGACATACAGGGAAAATGTCCAAAATACCACTTATACATCACCCCAAAACAACCAATTTTACATCTGTTTTTACCTTAATGGCTTTTGCAGTCTCCAGTGATTGCTCAGGAGGGATTCCCACCTCCCTCTCCCTTAGCAGCTGTTGAATGAAATATGTAATATCTCTACCTGCAATTGGGATGTGTTTGATGCAGCTTCCAATTACATAACCTTCTGCCTAGGGGAGAAGAGGAGTCAGAAGAACCCGTATGAGTGATTCCAGCACTGCAGAGTAGCATTAACTCACCAAGTTTCCTACCCACTCACCCATCCTGCCCCACGTGGTTCCTTAACAAGCATGCAGTGTCCCCATCCATGCTGATCTTTTCAATGACTGCATAGCCATTCCATTCTTATGTAAATTCAAAATCATTCCAGTAACCTGAGACTATGTAAATTATCAAAGTGATTTTCTCATTAAGGATGGAAGCCCAAAGAATAGAAACTGAAGAAGATAGTTTGTATCCAAAGAGTTAAGGTATCTGTTAGAACAGTGAATCAATAGCTCATACACAGACATACACACACACCATGCCCCACCTCCTGTAAATGTTGAGAAGAGGTGAAACTTGAAGTCTCTCAGCCTACTTAGTCTCTAAATTGACAAACCAACTACATACAGATCTATCTATACATTAATTTAAAATCTATCTATATATTAATTTTAAAATTGCTTAAGCACACAGGCATTAGATTCAAGAGACCAGGACTGACACCAGATCTCTTGAATCTATATATGTTAGCTGAACGACTATCGACTTGTTTGTTAACATGCACCAGGCTTCAGCATCCTTTCTCAAAATATAGGAATGGAGCACACAGGTTAAATGAAATATCATTTGTCAAGCATTTAACATAGATTTTTTAACATATATGAAATACTCGATAGATGTAAGATTTATATTTATAAGGATTAATCCTTATAACAGCCTAACTACTATGCTATTTGAAAAAGAGCACTGGTCAGTATTTAGAAAGTAAATCTCTCAGCCAGCTCCCCTGAGCCAGTAGAGACTAGGTTTCTGTGGCATCAGAAAGGGAGCTGAGGTAGTCACCTTACCCAGCCACCTACAGCTGACCCCTAGCACTAGCCAGGGCCAAGTCCTGAATGAATCAAGAGCTCGCATAACCACAGCAATGGTGGGTGAGAAGCTTTGGAGTCAGTACTATGCCTGAGGCTCCCCTATCAGCCTTCACACAGGCAGGGAACACACTGTACACAGCAGCCGCTGTCACACAGCTTGTTCTGCTCATGATCAGAGCCAGAAAACTGCCCACATACCACATCTTCATCAGATAGGAGGAGGTGAAACAAACACCCAGGTTTCATGTTTTGCCACGGGCTTCTGTGGCACCATATCCCAGTGAGGCCGACAAAAACGGGACTGAAATGCTACCTTCAGCTTTACAAATGTACCATTCCTAATAAAGACAAGCTACACGCATGGAGTTATGAGGACAAGTTAATAAATACCTCTTACTTTTTTTCTAGTGTACCTAATTTCTAGAGGCAAAAGATGTGGCTTTTCTGAAGAGTCCAAGTTCTTTGTAAAATACTTTAAGATGAAGATAAAAATATGTATGAAGTAATACAATATTAAGAGTAAACTTAAATGTATAAAAATATATACATTAGTCACAATTGCTATAGTCTATACATCACAAATGACATTTTCTAAGTTAATTTATTCAGTGTTAAATAAACATGAGCTTCGTCATAGTACTGGAAACATCGAAACAACCTAAATGCTCAACAAAAGAAAAATAATTAAGTAAATTGGGTTATACTTATATGACAGGCTATTGTGTAGTTGCTAAATACTTTTTCACAGGATATAGCAAGAAAAAGTCAGGGCTAAATTAAAAAGCAAAATATAACTTTGAGGCTCTAAGACATGAAATAATATAGAAAACCAAATACCATATATGCCAATTGTGGGGGGTAGAGGTGGACAAGAAAAAGCTTGGATGGTTATACAACTAAAATTATAATGTGATTCTCTTGGATTTATGGGTAATCTTACTTTTGCTTCACTGTTTGACCAAAATTTTCTTATAACAAATATCATTTATAAAATCAGGGGTACAGAAGATGAATTAATATAGAGTTAAAAACACATTTCTGAGCCTACCCCTCTTCTCCTAAACCAGACACAAAGGACAGGCAAATAAACAAAAGTGAAACAGCACAGGTGCCCACCATCACAGCTGCAGCCTCAGTAAGTTTTGCTGTACTTGAAGATACCTCAGAGAGAAATTCAGAGTCTGAAATTATCAGTTAGGATTAACTATCAACCTCTCAATGAACCTCAAAGGAGTGCACAGAAAACACCTTTCTGAAAGGTCAGTCACTGCTGCCTTCTCTCCTTATCTCAGTCCCCAGGGCATGACAGGGAAAGAATGCGCTCAGTTAGGTAGGCTTTTGCTATTTTCAGTCCTGATTATAGTAATAATTTCCATTGCAATCGTTTCTGCTCTTTAAGGAATTAAAACAGTATTTTAGGACATACTTCAACTTCTTAAAATATAACAATGAGTCTTTTTCCTATAGAAGTGAACAACTTTTAAAGTTATTTTTAAAATGAGGTACAGACACATATACCTGTATATTCAGAAAACATTTGTAATACAAATAAAATAACTAATAGTAACAGTTGTCCTTAAGAACAGGATCAGTCATGACAAGTCTGCACTTCTGTATGTGCCATACTACCATTTCAATTAAATTTTTAAAATTCAATTCTAAATAATTCATTTGACAAAAAAAGAAAAATGTGGAAGATTCTGTACATATAAATTTAAAATTAATTCTCTAATCATTTCGAATTTAAAGCCAAAAGCTGGTATTCCAGAGCCTTCCAGAGTCAAAATATACACTCTTCTTCCTAGCTCTTAAACTAAAAAGATAACAAGCAATTTTCTATTTAAAAAAATACAGATTAAAAAAATACAGATTAAAGCCATTCATATCTTTCCAAAGAACACAGAAATAATCCCACAAGTGTTCATACCCTATACTAACAAATCTGATATTCAAAATATTTATTTCTCAATATGCAGAATTTGGGCCAGAAAAATGCTCTTGCTGGTGTCATTCCCAGGGAAATCAACCAGGGCCCCTCAGAGATTTCACACTATTGCCAATATTCTGACTGAGGAAATTTGATACCACGAGATTAAAATTGTCAAAGTCCTGGATCTTGATTATTTCTTCTTCTCTCAAGCACATACCTTCAAAATTAAACTAAACTCACTTCCACCGAGTTGATGCTGACTCACAGCGACCCTATAAGACGGGTAAACTGCCCCTGAGTGTTTCCTAGACTGCAACTCTTTAAGGGGGCAGAAAGCTCCATCACATACTGAAGCTGCAAAAAAATCTTGCTAAGCTACACTGAAAGCACTGACAAAAACATGCTCCTGGAAATTAGCTGTTTTAACAACTGGGTGTAACAATGGAAATGCTCACTTGTCTGTATCAAGATATTCAGACGATAGTTACAGGTGTCAAACAACTGGAAAAGATTCCTATTTGTGTCCACTACAAAGAAAGGTGATCTAACAGATTGCAGAAATAATCAAGCAATGCATATCACAGTAAAATCTCCCTGAACGGACTTTTTAAAAGGCTGCAGCATACATTAATGTAAATTCAGACGACATGGAATGAGGAATATCATAGGTGATATCAGATGTAACTTGACTGAAAACAGAGACTAAGAGACAGAGATTTACCTATGTTTCACTGACCATACACAAAGGCATTCAACTGTATGGACCCTAACAAATTATAGAAAACAGTACAAAAAATGGGAATTCCAGAGCACTTAACTGTGCTCATGCAGAACAGGTACACAGACAAAAAGGCTGCATACAGACCACATGAACTAAATGGTTTAAAGTCAAGAAAGGTCCAAATCAGAGTTGTCAGTAAGTTCACCATACTTAGTCAATCTGTAAGTTCAATAAAGACTGTGTCTGACTCAGGTGGTTCATGGTCTTCTCAAGCGCCTCATATGCATGGATAAGAAAGAACTGATGCCTTTGAATTACGGAGCTGGTAAAGAACATGGAATTTACCATGGACTGGTGGAAGAATGAATAGATCTGTCTTGAAAAAAAGTATAGCCAAAATGCTCCTTAGAAACAAGGATGGGAAAACTTCATCTCATGTGCTTTGGACATGATATCAGGAAAGGCCAGTCCATGGAGAAGGGCAGCAGTTTGGGTAAAATCGGTGAAATAGAGGAAACCCTCAATGAGATAGACTGGCACCATGGGGTTGCAACAACTGGCTCAAATATCACAACTATGTGGGTGGTAAAGGACCAGCCAATGTTTTCTTCTGTTGTACACAGGGCTGGAGACAACGCAAAGGTATCCAAAAATGACACCCTTTTTAAGTACGACTATTATTTCCAGAGCCCTGCTGGCACATTGTTTACAGCACTTGGCTGCTAACCCAAGGGTCGGCAGTTCAAACCGACTAGCTGCACTATGGGAGCATGATGTGGCAGTCTGCTTTGAGAACGACGACAGCTGTGGAAGCCCTACAGGAGGGATCCACTTCATCCTGCAGGGTCATTCTGAGTCCAAATCTAAAAGATGGCGGTGGGCTTGGTGTGAGGTTTATAACTTTAAAAGTAGTATTTCAATTACAGAAAGGTGTTTTTCAAAAAATCTCTCCTTCCCTCCAACTAGGTATAAAGTTCTGAGTACTGTACTTACCACGGGGATGACATGGGTAACCCCATCACCGCTGTCAATGACTGTTCCCGTTAACGTGCGCTCTCCAACCTGTCGGGAGGTCCACGATGCCGCCAAAGCCAGCACTGCCTGCAGTGCAGAAATGACACCACTAGCGAACAAGGACATGCTTAAAAAGGAGTTTACCCACCTGTTCACAGGTACAGCCACAAACTCTTTTCTTGTTTAATAACAAGTCTTTGAGTAGAATCGCAAAATTTTAGTAATATCTGACTGATGCCCAGTGAAGATCCATAGAATGGACACAAAAAAGTAAACCATTTGTGAAATCCCTACACATAGAGATTTCCTCACCCCATGAATTCTAATGGGCTAGCTCTAGCCCGGAAGCCTTCCACTATGCCCAATGGTGCCCTCAGGGACATTTGGGATTATCTTCAGAAACGTTTTACCATCACCCTTGGAGGAAGTGCTGAGCATCCAACTATGTACAAACAGTCCCCTGCAACAAAACAGTATTCAGCTCAAGGCACGAGGGCTGAAACCCTAATCTAGGATTAAGTCCAATAATTTATGTTTTTGAAAAAGCATTCTCTACTGCGAATTTGATGCAGAGACCATTTTGAGGGCAGGTCCAGTCTTCTAAAGTATCTACCGAATTCATGAAATATAATAAACTTGGAAGAGGGACAAGATTTATGTTTAAACAAATTTGAAAATACTAAAATAAATTTATTCAAGGCAGGAATTCTCAGAGATTTCACATGCTAATAAGTAGCAAGAGGAGGGTATCTTGTATCTGGTGTAATATCTCCACAACTGATTTTTCTCTGGGACTCCTCCACCTGTCTCAGAAGGAACTACTACCATTTATAATATATATAGTGGTAAGCACCCATCTCATTTGTAGCCAGAAATTTCATAAATGGTATGAATGTAGGGATGTATTTAGGGAGTCTTTATTTAGAGAGTGGCTATGTGTATGTGTTGTGTGGTGTTATTCAGTATATGTAATTTGGAATTATCATAGCTTCCACTACTAGAGAGCTAAGAGTGCACTTGAGACAGAGTGGGGTAGAGAGGTAGGGGGCTATGTTGAGGGTGTGATGTGGGAGTGTGTATGTGGTACACAGGCAGGAGTTGGGTATGTGGGTAGCACCGAGGGTACATGTGGGAGATGCAGTGTACTATACAGTGTGTGTGTATGTGTGATGCAATGCATGTGTACATGGGTCTGATGTGAGGGATGTGTTTGTGAAGTTCGTGTACATTGTGGAATGTGGTGGGGTGAGGTGGAGTGATATAAGGTGTGAGGGTCCATATGTAGGTACACACATATATATGTGTTGAGGACTGGAAAAAGAATTTTGAAGAACAACATACATAAGCTTAAAACAGAGAAACTTTGGAATTAGCATACTTTCCAGTACTAGATAGTTAAGATTCCTTGGGAATCATAAAAATAACCTTGTTTTTACCTGAACTGCAATGTAGAGTCCTGGTACATTAAATGATTCAAACATGATTTCTGCAAGATATTCTCTATTTTCGGGTGTATTCAGTGGAGGTTCTGTCTGTAAGAGAACATTCACTATATTCCATGTAATTAAATCAGAACCATGAATAATTTAACCTAAAAGCATGCTAGCTAGCATGTTATATAATTCTCTCCTTTTACAGATAAAAGTATGCCCAGAATGATTTAAAGAAATCTGGCTCTGGATCTTCAAGTTTTCAGATGGTTCAGTGAAGATATACCTGAATCCTACCATTTTTACTGACTATACCAAAACAAGAAAGAGCACAAAATGATGAAGAGGAAAATCTATCTTCACTAACATAATAAAACATATATACACCCTGAAACTCAACATACCTGAAGATGAGTTGTCAAAGGCAATGAAAATTTAACCACTGTTGATGGAGGGACCAAAAGAGAACACCCAATACGTTAGAGCTCAGGAAGATGATGACTTTCTCAGAGAACAGGAAAACAAGGAAACCACAGTCAGGCTGGCTGCAGAGGCTTCCCTGGCCCATCTGACACTGAGGAGCAACAGTGAAGCCGGTCAGACACAGCATCTCTGAAGCTGAGGCGCAAGGCAGAAGACTCCACAGGAGAAGTAGAGTTCCAGCAAAGCTGTCTAAATAGGATTCTTCTAGGATTTCCTTTTCTTAACAATGTTTTAAATTCTATACCATTAGCGAAATTAATAACACTATTAATATAATTACCCTATACTGGTTTCTATAGTGGTATCTCTTGATAGATAAACGATAGATGTATGGTTGGATCTGGGGTCCCAACTTCATTATAGCCCCAATGTAAGAACAATCAGTTTGATGACATGGTCCTACTTAATACTCACTGTTATTAAGAGATCACTTAAGATGTGTGTTCCAGCCTCTGAGGTCTTAATGACTTGTCTAAGTTAGCCGTCAACTATGATCATATAGAAGCAGCACACCAACTTGTGTGATCCCAACAATTGTAATTAATAAAATCCTAGACCAAAAGAGGGAATGGTATCAGAGCTTAAATTATGAGCACTCCATTTGCAGGAGACTGTGGATGACGGTGGAAGCTCGAAATCCATTTGCAGGGTCCTCATGTGGACTGAACCTCTGGAGAATTCCCTCTGACCATAGTCCAGGCAGGTGAACAGCCTTGCTGTCACATAGAGAGCATTATAAAGTTGATTATGAAAGATGTGTTAGGTTAAAATGCAACACCTTATCATTCGACCTCCCCTTTGGCCCACTTTAAAGTTTTTAATATTTTCAACTTTTCTTTTTCAATAGAGAGGTTTATTCTGTTTTGTGTAATCATTGTTGTTGGATTTGTTGTTATTGTCCGCTTCCTGTTTGTGTTTTACATGAATTTTTGTATATGAAATCAGGGAAGGTAAACCTGTGCAGACTGTAACCAGATTAATAATGACCTAGGGCAATAACAAGGGAAAACAGGGTGCTAGCACGGAGGACAAGAAGAAAATATTCTGAAATTGATTGTGGTGATGACTGCACAATTCTTAATATGATAGAATGATAAAAATGTGTAATATGTAAAAAAAACACAAAAATGTGGAATATGTTCAGTATATGACAATAAACATGGGAGATTGAGAGGAAATGAGGAACTAATAAGAATGAGTACAAGAAAAAAAATGCTCTAAAATTGGATGTGGTCATGCTTGCATAACTCGTTTTCACCTGGTTAAACCACTGAATTGTATGATCTCTGAGTTATATGTCAATAACACTGCTTGAAAAACAATTAGATTGCTAGGTAAATATGTGCATTTGAGAATAAGCATCAGAGTCAGATAGTGGACTGAAACTTCGACTTTTCCCTTTCATATAAGAACTTGGGGATTTTTTTTTTAATCTAAGAAAAAAGTAAACTTTCACCTAAAAAGAAATTTTTTAAATACAGTAATCACTATCAAATAGAAGTATACAATAAAAGTATAAAAAGGAATAAATGAAAATTATCTGGGCCTACAGGCAAAGTCCCGCTTGTCCTTCAGTGTGTCATACTGTGGTGGTTTGCATATTGCTGTAAAGCTAGGAACTATGTCAATGATATTTCAATTACAGCAGGGTCACCCATCGTAGGAAGATTTCAGTGACATTTCCAGACTAAGACTAAAAAGAAAAGGGGGAGGGGATACTTCTGATAAATGAGCCAATGAAAACCTTATGAATAGCAGTGGAACACTACCTGAAGTAGTGTCACAAGAAAGCCCTTTGGTTAAAAGACACTAAAAATGTGGCTGAGGAAGAGCTACCGCCTCAAAATAAAGTCATCTTAAAATTGTGGACAAAGCAGAACCTTCATTTGCTGTGAGAAGACAAAAGCTGAGGAGAAACAGCTGCAAACATCCAGTATTAATCAGTTATGTGGGATAAGTAGAAAGTGGAATGCATGAAGTATGAATCTGGAAAACTTAGGACTTGTGAAAAAGGAAAAGGCCACAGAGTGGCCTGAAATGGACTGGCCTTCATCATTTTAAATGAACAATATTGTGGTCTACTACGCCGGGAAGGACACACTGAAGAGGAAAGAGGACTGGCATCACGGCCATCATGAAAAAGAGAGGCTGCCTCCCCCAACTGACGCCCCCTTACCTTGGACAGGGGCTTACATGGTTAACATTAATAGAAAACACGTATAATGGGAAACATTAAGTCTTTGGCAAAGAATCAAACGGTCTGGCCCCCCGTGGTGCCTCAGGAGTACAAAAAATAAGAGAGACAAAGGTAGACTATGGAACAGTTACCTTAATAAGAGAGCTTATAAAGGAAAATATTTGAGAAGCATTTAACTCTGCTTGTAGACATTTTTTTAATAATGTAGGCTTTAAAGTAGTACATGAGATAGTTTCATTATGTTAAGTTAGTCAACCAGGAAAGGAGCATTGTGAGCAGAAAATAAGGCAGTAAGTAGGATATGAGTCTAACCAAATTTTCTGAACACCTCAATCAAGAATAGCATGTGACATATAAGACAAACAGTACAGGGGGAAAGAATCAGGAAGAGGACAGAAAGCGATAGAAAAAAAGTATAGATCTTATCATGGTCTTTTAGTGGAAACAAGAAGGGTGACTTTGGAGTTAATCATAAGGCATTGTTTTATGTTTTTATGTCTGCAAAACTTTTTATGGTATAAATAAAGCTGTTTGGAAGAACTCAGCAGAGATTGCTTCCACCAGCACATCTCTCGTGTCTGTCTCCTCTGTGTTCACCGACTCCACCCCTCCTTCAGGTATCCAGATTAACCCTCCCGGAGGCTGGACTCCGGCACTTCTTTATCACTTTCAACAAGATTGTGTTGTCTACATGTCTACATGTCGCAGGTTGTTCAGAACTCTTCCTCCAATCCTGATATAGCATATAAATTAAGATTCTCTCAGTATACAGACGAAACAAGTATGGTGAGGATATAACCCAGATGCACACCTTTCCTGATTTTAAACCATGCAGTATTCCCTGCTCCCTTCACACAGCAGCCTCTTGATCCATGTATAGGTTCAGCATGAACACGATGAAGTGCCCCAGAATTCCCATTCTTCTCAAGGCTATCCGCAGCTTGTTATGATCCACACAGATGAATGCCTTCACACTGTCAATGAAACACAAGTAAACATCTTTCTGGTATTCTCAGCTCTCAGCCACGATTCATCTCTGAACAGCAAAGCTATCCCGCTCCATGTCTTCTTCTGATTCTACTGCTGCAACCGTTGCCGGATGATCTTCAACAAGATCTTACTTGCATGTTATGTCACTATTGTTCTCTAATTTCTGCCTTCTTTTGAGTCACCTTTCTTGGGATTGGCTAAAATGTGGATCTCTACCAGTCAAGTCAGCTGGCCAAGTAGTAGTCTTCTAAATTCCCTGCCATAAGTGTGTGAGTGCTCCATCCGCGTACTGAAACATTTCATTTGCCATTCCATCAATTCCTGGAGCTTTTCGTTGTTGTTGTTAATGTCTTCAGTGCAGCTTGGACTTCTTCGATACTATTGGTTTTTGCTCCTTCGCGACTTCTTGAGAGGTCGAATGTTGACTAGTTCTTTTTGTCACAGTGACTGTGTGTTCTTTCCTTCTTTAAATGCTTCCTGTACCATTCAACATTTTGGCTACAGAATCTTTCAATATTACAACCGAGGCGTGCATGTTTTCTTGAGTTCTTTCAGATTAAGATATGATGAGCATATTCTTACTTTTGGCTTTTTAACTCTTGGTATATATAGTTTACTATAATATTTTACTGTCTTCTCCAGCTGCCCTTTAAAATTTTCTTTCTTTCTTCAATTCTTTTTTTTTAATGAATACAGATGAGCACATTTAATTGGAAAGGCTTTCTGGAGTTGAATGTTTATATCAGGCATATTAAGAAGGTGACAAGAGTGGCACAGAGCAGGAGTGACCCCTTGCAGAGAAGACTACACTCTTACTTAGACTGATTGGCATGACTTCTACTATGAAAACGTGATCCTAATGTTACCAGCTTTGGTAATTCCCTTTGAAATTTTCTATTCAAGCTGATTTACTTCATCATTTCTTCTATTTGCCTTAACTACCCTACAATGAAGAATAGGCTTCAATTTCTTCTGGCATCCACTGAATCTTTTCTTTCATTCCTATCTTTTGAATGACTTTTTTGCTTTCTTCATGTATAATATTCTTGATGTCACCCCACAGCTCTTCATATCTTCTGTCAATTGTTAATGCATCAAATCTATTCTTGAGATGTTTTTGAAATTCAGTAGAGATACACTCAAGGTCATATTTTCTCATTTATCAATTTATTTTCATTTTCTATTTCAACTTGAACTTACATATGACTAGTTGATAGTCTGTCACAGTCGGCCCCTGACCTGGCTCATATTGAGCATCTCCATGTCTTCCCATAAATGTAGTCAGTTTGACTTCTGTGTATTGCATCTGGAGAAGTCCACATGTAAAATCACCATTTGCGCTGTTGAAAAGGGTACTTGTGATGAAGAAGTCCCTGACCTTGCACGAGTCTATCATGCAATCTCCAGCTTCATTTCTATAACCAAGACCATGTTTTCCAACTACTTGTCTTTCTTCTGTTTCCAATTTTTGCATTCCAGTGGCCAAAAATTATCAATGAATCTCGAATGAATCTTTGATCAATTTCAAACTGAAGAGACTGATAAAATTCTTCAATTTCTGCATCACTAGCTTTAGTGGTTGGTGTACAAATTTGAGTAATAGTTGTTCTGATTGAATTTCCCTGTATGTCATAGACATTATCCTATCGCAGACAGTATTTTACTTCAAAATAGATCATTAAGTGTCCTTTTTGACGATGAATGAAATACTTTTCCTCTTGATTCTATCATTCCCACCATAGTAAACCATGATTTTCTGACTCAAAAACAGCCAATACCAGGCCATTGCAGCTCACTAACTCCTAGAACATCCATCTTTTTGTATTCTATGTAATTTTTAATATCTTCCAATTTTCATAAATTCCTACTGAAACTTTCCAAGTTCCAATTATTAATTGATGTTTGCACAGAACTGTTTCTTCTCATTTTGAGTCAGGCCCCATAAGTCAAGGAAGCTTTACTCCCATAGGCTTTACTCCATCGGTGTCATTGTGGCTGATTACTCTGAGAAAGCAGCTCTTCCGCAGTAAAATTGTGCGAGCCTTCCGAAGTGAAGGGGCTCATCTTCTGGCACCATCTCTGACAATGTTCTCTTTCAGCTCTCATTAGGTTTTCATTAAATGATCATGTTCCCAGGCTATCAGTAGGGTTTTCAGTACCTCATTCCTCTGAAGCACACTTCCTTCTTTTCTTGGTCTAGAATCTCTGCTGAAACCTGTTTGATTTGGGTGATCTGATGGTATCTGAAACAGCAGTGGCATAGCTTTCAGAATTATGGCAACACTCAAGCCACCACAGTAAAACAAACTAATAGACAAGTGGTGGAGAAACAAAATTACTTCATCTGAAATAGTGGTTCTTAAATGTCTAAAAACAGTGGAACCACTGAAAAGACATAAATTGAGAATTACCAAAACTGGGAAAGAAAATGAGGGAGATACAATATTTAATAAACAATTATATGAAAAGATTAAATTATACTAATTGTTAATACGATAGGATTATGATAGTACTACTATAAGGGGGAAATTTTCACTGTGTTATAAGCCTTTGAAAAAAGCCTACATAAACTCCTAATACAATGTTCTACTTTATTTATTCACAGGAAAAGAAACTTAATGGAAGAAAGATAGCAACACAGAGCAGGAGAAGACACAGGTCATCTTCAAAGAACTTCTCCGTGGCACTCTGTGTCACTAATGTGGATGGCACAGTCCAAGTGAGCAGAATGCAGCAGGCTTGTGAACAGTCAAATTCTTGTTTTGCCACCATCTTCATGCCTGTGAGTCACATCAATATGGCAGTGCTGAGAAATACCTAACCCTGAAATGCTGGGCGATGTTTTCGTAGCATTTAATTAAAACATATCTGGAACCGAAATTACAAAGCTTTTGGAGCCAACCACGATGTCGACAAAATCGTAGCACTTTACTACACAAATGCACACCGCTAGTCACACATTTTAGCGGCAAAATACTTGACTAGTGGCACATGTTGTGAATGACTGTGCATTTGAGGTTCAAGTGGTCGTTGGCGTTCAGTGCATTTTAGGATAATTTTCAATCTAGTGAAGTTTTAGTGTTGATATTTTTTAATATGTTCATAAAACTAGTTTTTGTGTCAAAGGTATAATACTCATAAAAACATATGTATTATATATTTCCGCTTTTTCAAAACATAATGAATTTGTTACATTGATTTTTTGAATCGACCGTGACAAAAATTACCACAGCAAGGATTGTGATTTATTTTATGGAAAACAGCGAATGTATGACCTAGATGGAAGCGTACAGACTCAGACAAGGAACCAGAGGCTAATATGGATGAAACTGGTAAATAAAATGTGTATTACATCTTAAAATTTTGATTTTACATTATAAAATTTTAATTATATTGCTATTCAAACTATTTTGATAACAATATTTATTTTTCCCATGATAGGAAGTGAATATATGCCCGATTATTCTGATTTGGATGAATTAGAAGACCTCATGCTTAGTAATGATAATACTAGTGAAGATGATTAGAAACTTCAGTTGTTGAAGTTGAACAATCAATTCCAATAACTACAAGTTCATAACCATCTACATCAACAAACCAAAGAATTCCTCTTTGGCGGCACATTTCTGGAGATGGTACAGCTAGACCTAGGCCTGAATGGTTAGGACAAATAGATTCTTCTGGGGTAGTAAAACATCCTGTTGAATATTTTAGACATCTTTTGTCAAAGAATATCATTACGCATATTGTCGACCAATCAAATCTTTATGCAATCTAGCAAAATCCCAATAAACCTCTTGCACTGAGTAGCTAGGAACTTGAGCAATTTTGGGGTGCACTGCTTGCTATGTCGATGGTGAAGCTCTCAAATGCACATTTATATTGGAAGAGCAAACTAAACTGTCCTATTGCGTCGGAAGTGATAAGTAGAGACAGATGGGAAGATATAAAGTCCAAGATTCACTTCAATAATAATTCACAAATTCCCTTACCTAATGAGAAAACAGATAAATTATTCAATGTCCGTCCTTTGATAGACCATTTACAAAAAAAAAGTTTCGGGAAGTACCAATGCATGGATGAACAGATAGTTCTATTCAAAGATAGATCAAGCATAAAATAATAAATACCCAGCAGACCACACAAGTTGGGATACAAATTGTTTGCTATTTGTGATGATAAAGGCATCATGTATGATTTTTTTCATATATTCAGAGAAAACTGAACCAGTATTAGGAGAACCCGACTTGGGAGCTAGTTCAAATGTAATACTGAAATTGGCCCAATCCATTCCTGTTGGATTAAACCATTTATGATATTTTGATAACTGGTTTACGTCACTTCTTTGATGACAACTTTAGCAAAGAAACAAATATTTAGCATGGGAGCTGTTAGAATCCATCGTTTGCCTGGCATCCCCCTAATCAAGGACACAGATTTGATGAAAAGAGGCAAAGGATCCCATCAAGAACTGACAGCTCTGGTTGCATACTGAAGTGCGTGTAGTGAAATGGGCAGATAATAAGAGTTGTAAACTTTCTGTCAACTTTTGCCTCGGCAGAACCAAAGGCCAGCTATAAGCGATATGATAAAAAGACAAAACAAACCATCACAATCGATTGCCCTGCTATTGTGAAAAACTACAATCAGATAAAGGGAGGTGTTGATTTGATAGACTTGCTAATTGCACTGTACAGAAATCACATCAGATCAAAAAAATACTATCACAAATTATTTTTCATTTTATAGATGTGACTGTTGTGAATACTTGGCTACTTTATCGTAGAGGCTGTGAGAGCCTTCAGTTACAAAAAAAATACAAAGTCTGCAAGAGTTCAAAATGAGCATCGCTGAAGCTCCTCTTCTTGAAGGAAAAAGTAACAGAGCAGCAAAGAGAGGCAGCCCTTCTACTAGCTGCACTGATGTTGCACTTGCTAACAAAAAGAGAACAGGTCCTGCCACCAAGAGCATCCCTGGAGAAATACCCGTTTGGATGGTCTTCACCATGACCCTGAGGTCACAAACAGAGGAAGATGCAAAAATGTCAATTACAAGAGTCCACCAGTATTTTTCTGCAGCAAATGCAAAGTTAATCTTTGTATCACAAAAGAAAAAATTGGTTTGTTCAATTTCACACTAACTAAAATTATAAACAAATAAATTCTGTATTATATTTTATAAATAAAATGCATTTTGTTTTTTATTTAATAATAAATTAAGATGGAAAATAATACAGAAATAAAGGTGCATTTTTATTAAGTCCATGGACGAATGTGACAATTTGGTTACATTTATAAAACATTGCAAATTTTATATTTTTTAATATATTGATAACTATGAAAGTAAAAAATAAAAACAAACATTTTTTCCTGAAATTACAAATTCTGCCATTACAGGGCTCATATCCAATTTCTCCATCTTCTTTAGTGACAGACCTCTGATGGAGCAGGCCAGACGAAAAGAGTGTCCCAGCCCTCTTTCCTTGTGGATAAGGGTGGCTGTGTGTAAGTTCTGGTGAGTAGATCTAACGAAGCACTCATGGGTCTGTCTGCAAGGAGAACTTCTCACAAAGTTGAGCGTAGACTCGAGTAACGGACTTCTTTCTGTTGTTACCACT
This sequence comes from Tenrec ecaudatus, assembly GCF_050624435.1. Taxonomy (NCBI): domain Eukaryota; kingdom Metazoa; phylum Chordata; class Mammalia; order Afrosoricida; family Tenrecidae; genus Tenrec; species Tenrec ecaudatus. The sequence continues at coordinate 165,589,995 of NC_134534.1, forward strand.
TTCTTCCAGGAAGGGAGAAATAATGACTGGAACTACAGTAGCCATTTGGAAGCATGAGTCATCCTTAGGACAGAAACCATATACAAAGATGGAGTGGAAAGATCCCTAATGATACCAAGGAGCTGACACACTAAAACCAGAATCATGCTACAATTTTATTTTTAAAGAAAAGCAGACTCTTTAATTTGTTTAAATTATTGATCTCCAGATCACCATTACTTGTTGCTATTCATAAGATTTTCAGTTATGATTTTAACTATTCTATCTGCTAAGGATTAACAGTACAGGCATGAAGGAAATTCACCATTTTTATCACTTCTTCATCACATCATGCAATGAACCTGACGTGCAGAATTCACAGCAAAATGTATATGCAATATTTGCTTCTCTGCTGACCAAATAGATTATTTATAAACTTTCATTTCAGGTTCATTGCATTTTTTAGCAAATGAAGTTTGACTTTCCATGTTATGGACCAACACCTCCAAGTGGCTATCTTATATGAGCTTTTATGTGCCAGTTAAATCAAGAAAAAAAATTTAGTAAAAAGTCCCAGTGGGCTGTGTCTCATTTGGTCCCCAAGCCTAACTAAGATAAGATGGCCTTCTCGTTGGAAAGTGCAGGATAACCCCTAATGAGGCAGAGTGGGGCAGACAGAATGAAGCAGCTGGGAAGCGTGACTGATCCTACAACTCTGCACAAGGTAGTGAAATGTGTCCTAGAAAAGAGAAAATACAGAATCTGACAGGTGTGATTGTGATTTGTTTGGGCTATAGACACAAACCCATGTACCGTCAGTTTCCTGGCTCCATTTAATTCATATGAACCACTGTAGATGCACAGGAGGAAAACAAGAGTAGCCTACAGAGCATAGTATTCAGACTTGCCAATTCCTAATTATAAATAACTAAATGGGGGGAAAATCAGAGAACTTTCAAGAACTATCTTTAATAAAAGCTAAGTATTTAGAGTCAATTAGCCACCATAATAGCCTTATAGTTAAATATTATAAACTAGAAAATTCTAAAGAGTACTTCACATTCTAACATTAAGGGGGAAATGCATAATTGTCAATGTACTTGTATGGGGGAAAATCCCAAAACTAAGTTATGTGTGCTTTAATACTTAATTTAGAAAACATGAAACTGATCTGTATAAAGCAAGCATTTTGTACATGCAACTAGTTTTAAACTTTAACTTAAAGGAGCAGGCTCTGGAATGAAATACATAGTAGTGAATAGAATATTCAGAACAGATCATAGGACCAGGAGGTATTTCTTCACCTCTCTGTAATATTTTATTTTAGCCATATCATTAAGTCAATTTTCAATCATAACTAGAATCCACAACAAGGGCACAGTTTTATTTTACAGTGAGAAACCTGGAAAAATTACATCTGTCATCAAGTCCATTGCAACTCAGTGACTCCATAGGACAGAATTTCCAAGCCTGTAAAGATTTATGGGAGGAGAAAGCCTCGTCCCTCTCCTATGAATAGATTGTGGATTCAAACTGCTTACTTTGTGGTTGGCAACCAAGTGGACTGACTCATAGTGAACCTACAGGGCAGGGCAGAACTTTCCCTGTGGGTTTCCAAGTCTGTAAATCGTTGTACGTATAGACAGTCTCATCTTTCTCCCATGAAGTGACTGGTGGATTCAAAGTGATGAACTTATGGTTAGCAACTCAGTATATGGCCTATTTTACACCTGGGCTTGTTACTCCTTGCTATTAGAGGCCTGACTTTATTTGTATTACCATCACAAGACCTAGGTGACCAGAGATGGATTCCCTTCACCTGCCTCAGACAAAGAATCTTGATTAATCTAACCCAGTCAAAAAGCTGACCGTAGATTTAGCCTCTGGTGACGCCCGTCTGGCCACAGACGGGGGATGTGAACAGCCTTGCTACCACGCAGCATGTATTGAAAAGCGGACGATTGCAAATGCAATTCAGTTACAATTTAACACCTTATCATTTCATGTCCCTTTTGATCCATTTTAAATTTGTTCTAGTTTCTAATATTTTCTGCTTTATTTTCAACTGAGGTTTTTTAATGTCTTACTTTGCTATTGATGTTAGTTGTTTGTGTATTTAACATTTTCCTGTATATGAAATCCAGGATAGGTAAATCTATGGTAACAGTAACTAGATTATTCTTTCCGTGGGGGTATGGCAAGGTTGGTGTGAAATAGGAAACTAATAACAACGAGTACAAGAATGAAGGAAACATCCTAAAACTGATTATGGTGATGACTATGCACTCATCTTGATGCAAATGAACTGATGAATTGTATGCTATGTGGATTGTGTGCCAATAAAGCTGTTTAAAAACTCGGTCGTCGAGTCGATTCAGACTCACAGTGATCCTATAGGATAGAAAAGAACTGTCCCTGTGGGTTTCCAAGACTGTAATTCTTTACAGCAACAGAAAGTCACATTTTTCTCCCAAGGAGCTGGTGATTTTGAATGGCTGACCTTGTGATTTGTAGCTCAAAACGTCCCCTTACTAGTGACCAGATTAGACATGGGCAGCTGAAGGAAATCTACTGAGAAGGTTTCTGGGAAAGGATTACTTCATTTTTTAAAAGTGGTGTTTAAGAAGACTCTTCCTTCTATCTTGGAAGGCAGACATATGGAAAAGCAATGATGTTGAGAGCTCTGGCAAGGCGCATCAGGGTTAAACAAGGAGGAGCAATGGAAACAGGAAACCCGGGAGGAAGTGGAAGGCGTGATGGTACACTGAAAGGATTGCAATGGATGATGTGGAGCAAAATGTTTATGAAATGCTGAATGTAAACCTCCTAGTGATGAAAGGAGATGAAATTAAGAAGTCTAAAGGAAATATAGCTCTTAAACTACATCCCTGAAAGCAAGAAGACATGTCAGGAGAAAACTGCAAACCTGGGCGGGAAAGCAAAGTATATGATCAGAGACAGCAGAAGGAGTGGAGGTGTCTGTCCCGAGAATTTCAATAAGCCTTGGCAAGATTGCCACTGAAAACTACACATGGTAAAAAGGACATTTATCTAAAATGAGTTTAAGCACTAGTTCGATACAATTTGACAAGATAATCTCTCTGTAGAAAGCTTTAATATATTCCTTAACCCCAGTTACTACTCACCATTAAAAAGTAATGATCCTCAGGTTCTGCTCGAAGATATTTAAAAATCACTTGCTCCATGAACCTTTCCATAAGATCCCAATCTTCAATTATACCGTGTCGAATTGGCCACTAAGACAATAGAAAGCAAAAGGTTAAGCTTCAGTCCACCAGAGTGGGAACAGAACAGAGTGGGGACACGATGGGAACAGAAGACTGCTTTGGGAAAACAAAATTCTTCTTTTCATGAAATCAATGTTATTCATGTAATATATAACAGGCACGCTTTTAAAATAGATTAATGTCTTTTAAAATATTAATATTTTATTATCCGTATACAATTTATATATATTATTATTTATATTCTATTCCAACTGCATCAAGTAGGAAGAATCACCTTAAGAATGGAATGGCACCACGATGCTCACCTTCACCACAGGACAGCTGAAGACAAATGGGCGCATAAGCAAATGTGAAGAAAGCTGATGCCAGCTAGCAAAAGATACAGCAGCGTCTGGACAGGGTCTTAAAGACTTGAAGGTAAACAGGCGGCCATCTAACTGAGAAGCAGCCAAGCCCACATGGAAGAAGCACACCAGCCTGTGTGATCACGAGGTGTCGAAGGGATCAGGTATCAGACATCAAAGAACAAAAATCTTATCATTGTGAATGAGGGGGAGTGCAGATTGGGGACCCAAGACCCATCTGTAGGCAAGTGGACATCCCCTTACAGAAGGGTCGCGGGGAGGAGACGAGCCAGTCAGGATGCAGTGTAGCAACAATGAAACATGCAACTTTCCTCTAGTTCTCATATGCTTGCTCCCCACCGCCCCACTATCATGATCCCAATTCTACCTTACAAATCCAGCTAGACCAGAGGATGTACACTGGTACAGCTAGGAACTGAAAACACAGGGAATTCAGGACAGATGACCCCTTCAGGACCAGTGACGAGAGTGGCAATACTGGGAGGGTGGAGAGAAGGTGGTGTCGAAAGTGGGAACCGATTACAAGGATCTACATATAACCTCCTCCCTGGGGAGGGACAACAGAAAAGAGGGTGAAGGGAGACATAGGAGAGTGTAAGATATGACAAAATAATAATTTTTAAATCATCAAGGGCTCTTGAGGGAGGGGGGAGTGGGGAGGGAGGGGAAAAGAAGGGGAAAATGAGGAGCTGATACCAAAGGCTCAAGTAGAAAGCAAATGTTTTGAGAATGATGATGGCAACAAATGTACAAATGTGCTTGACACAATGGATGGATGGATGGTGATAAGAATTGTATGAGCCCCCAATAAAATGATTAAAAAAGAAAAAGAATGGAATGACTGATCCTGAATGAGACTATACTGTACCATGTTATATAATGTATATAAAAGTACGATACAGGGCCAGTTCATCAATGAAGAATAAATAACATGCTTTAACACTGTAGCAATGAAAATAATTCAAAAAGAAGCTAATAAGACTATAGAATCTGGAGCCAGATGGCCTAAATTTGAAACTCAGTTCTGCCACTTATTAGCTGTGTAATCTTAAACAAATTACTTAATCCCAGTGGTGCAGTTTCATTACACATAAAATGAGATAGTTAAAATTAAATTATAAAAATGGGAAGGAGCTGATATCAAGGGCTCACGTAGAAAGCAAATATTTTTTGAGAATGATGATGGCAACAAATGTACAAATGGGCTTGACACAACAGATGGATGTATGGATTGTGATAAGAGTTGTACGAGCCCCCAATAAAATGATTTTTTTTTAAAGTTACAGTCTAAGAAAACCCACAAGGGTAATTCTACCCTGTCCTATAGAGTCGCTCTTCTGCCAGTCCCAATATCAGATAATCTATGTCCAAAAAAATTGCCAATGAAAATCCTAAGATCGCAACAAAATGTTATCTGATATCGGGACTGGGAGATGAGTACCCTGGATTGGAAAGGCAATACCAAATTCAGTGCTATTGAATCAATTTTGACTCTTAGGGGCCCTATAAAACATTAAGTAGAAAACATTAAATAATATGGCAAATATAAAACTTAATACAATGGTAATTAGGATAAATACAATGGATCAAAACTCATCAATCAGGAACAGAAAAGCTTATATTGCACAAAAATAAATGAAACAGGCAATGAAATAAAATCATAATGATGGGGTGTTGTTGTTAAACTGCATCTTGTAAAGTTGGTGCTTTAGTCCCATCAGCTGCTCCACGGGAGAAGGAAAAGGTTATCCGCTTCCATAGAGAGTTACAGCCTCAGAAACTACACAGAGGGTTGCTGTGAGTCAGAAGCAACTCAGTGGCAGTAGCTGTCTTTGTTAGTTTGCTGATGGAAATACAATGAGGTGCTGTGAGGAAAGGGTATAATGAAACCAGATTCTAACAACGGAAAGAATTTACTCAAGAGAGAAGTGAATGGATACCATAACAATTTTTAAAATTACTTTTAAGTATCATAAAATCAAGTATAAGGCATACACAAAGAAAGAAGAAACGAGGTCTACGTCTAGCAACAGAAAGGAAATTGAAGAAAGGATTTCTAAAGGAGATATATCTCTTGAACTAAATTCTTAAAGGTGAGAAGACATACTAGGAGAAAACTGCAAACCTGGGGAGCAATCAGAGTATGTGATCAGAGACAGCAGAGGGAATGAAGGTGTCTGTTCAAGCAGTCCAATAAGCCTTGCCAAGATTGCTACTAAAAACTGTACAAGTTAAACATGATGAAAAAGGGCATTTATCCAACAGGAGTTAAGCACTAGCTAGTTAGAATCTGACAACAGAATCTTACAGTAGCAACCTTTAATATATCTTTAGTAGTTAAATCCAGTGGGGAAGGTACATATGCTCATGTAAGTTTCATTCTTTATTTTTTCTTCTTAAGAACGAATACCTAGTTTAAAAACTACAACCTTTCTGTTCAGTTAATTAGGCTTCAATTTTCCATATATGACAGGTTAATCATTCAGTCTGCCATTTTCCATAGTAGTAGGCCTTGCTTTTCTATACAACCCAGCAGTCCCTGAATCCATTATGCATCCTGGGACTTGGTTAATTCATATTCCTAAAATTGAAAGACTTCTGCTCAGAAGCAACAACAAAACCCTTTACTCAATCATAAGATGAAAAATACATCCCATAATTCACAAATAAAATTCCTAGGTAATGTGTCACTTTACATTATTCCACTGCTCTATTCCTGATATACACTTATAAGGAACAATTTGGGAGCAGAAGCTTACCTTTGTAGCATATGTAGGCTTATCTATGGCTTCATCTCCTATGAAAAAGTCAAGGTCATCAACTCCCCTTAATACCCTCCTTTGAGCTTGGTCAACAACTTTTGCTGACTCTCTGATGGCAATACCTTAAAAAGAACACAGAGATGTATCATCATCCATACTTAAATGAATAATCAAGAAAGAATACTATAATCCCTGTGTATCACAAGTAAATCTTCAATGTTAGAATTTTATCTGGGATAGGAGGGTAGCCCCAGAATATATATTATCAATACGTGCATAAAATAACAGAGAAATAAGTCTAATATTATCTTCAGTATGGCATAAAACAATTTAGCTGGCCTGTTTTTGATGATGACAGAGGATCTGCAAAGGGTACCCAAAAAATGGAATTATTTTTCAAAGCTATGTATTTAAATCTTTTTTACAAAGCAACCTAACCACCTTAAAAGCACTCTCCATTACAACTGATACATTTGTCAAATCTCATCTATTTGGATGGCTGACAGCACCTCCATTTTTTTTCTTTACCTTCTATGTCTTCAAGTTGCTGCCTTCATGTCCCTCTTCATTCAAAGAAGCAGAAAGAAGTCGAAGTGAGGTCAGGTACCTGAGTAAGGTGGGTGGAGCACGAGAGGCATGCTGTTTTTTGCCTAAAACTGGCACATTGAGATAGCTGCATGAGCAGGTCCACTCTCATGGTAGCAAAATCAATTCCCTATCTGCCCGAAATCAGACATTTTTTGTCATACAAGTTTGATTAATAGTCTGACCTGGTGGAACTAACTCCTAATGCACTATGAGTCCACATTTTTGTCCTTCAGAAAGCTGATGGATGTCCAGAACAAGGCTTGCCATCAATTGGCATTTCTAGTTGGGCACTTATTTATAAATTTTTTTAAATGAGAAAACCACTCATACACTAGAGATTTTTCCCATAGCTCTAGCTTTGTAAGCTGTGTTCAGCATCACAACAGTTTCTATGGCATTTTTCCCATGCAGGAAACAAAATTTCAGTCGCACACTGTTTTCTTAAATTGGCCATCACAAAAAATGAGAAAACGACTTTTATGAAATAATTCACTATGACCAAAGAGAACCTTCCCAGGTGATGCCACTAAATGCACTAACTCAGAGCCAGTTGCTCCATGCTTGCCCAGGGACGCATACTCCGAAAGTTCCACTCCACCCAATGTAATTCGAGTTGGTACTTATTTATAAATTTCACAGTTTCATCTAGAAAATGTCTCCAGATAAAAAGTAAATGTCTATATATCTAGAGCAGCAGCTCTCAATCTGTGGGTCGCGACCCCTTTGGGGGGGTCTAACGACCCTTTCACAGGTGTCACCCAATTCATAACAGTAGCAAAATTACAAGTTATGAAGTAGCAAAGAAAATAATTTTATGGTTACGGGGTACAACTACATGAAGAACTGTATTAAAGTCGTGGCATTAGGAAGGTTGAGAACCACTGATCTATAGGTTTCAAATTTTTAAATCTAAAAGGGAACAAAACTAAAGAGAGGAGGGGATAGTAATTCAAAAAAATAATGTCTGTGTCCTAGTTTTTTAAATAAAAATCTGTGACCTGAACAATTAAAAGATACTTAGATAAAACCATTCTTGACAGCACCTGGGAACTATGTATAATCTATCATAAAGATGTGCTCATCTTAGGAACTTCACTTCTAAAAAAAATCATTAAATATCAGATTAAATAAATGTAGGTATGTGTACATGTGGGTGCACACAAAGAATACTCTTTACAGAACTAACGGTAACAGTAACTAATGGAGGGGAAGTTAGTAGACTTAAAATAGAAGAATAGTGAATTAGATTATAAAAAACCCACAGATACGCAACTAAGTACTTTCAGAACAAATATGCGGTTTGCCTCTACTTTGATAAATCTGAAGAAAGAAATGTGAGTTTAATGTATACTCTGAAAAGTAAAATGATTAGCCAAAGGTTAACACTGGTTACCCCGGGAAGTAAAACTGCATGGAAATTTTGCCTTCTTCTACCAAGATACCAGGGAGCTTCAAAGGTATATGGAAAATGGAATTAAATGATCATGGACTTTTTTCACAAACTTTTTAAAGTCCTCTTGTACTAGGACTATGGGGGGAAAATCCATAGAAACAAACTAAAATTAAATACTGTACTTTTTATGATCTTATTTTACCTCTCAAATTCATTTGCCCTTAGTGCATTGCCTCCAAATGAAAAGCTATCCAAGTAAAACATGTTGCAGAATTTTCTCACACAGAACACTATTAATTTGATGTAAATTTACCTTGAAATTTTTTCCAAAACAAAAATATTCAATTATTTTTAAAGTAGCTTTTCTTTATTATAACAAAGTTATAACTATAAATGTAAAAGCCTTTTTCTCAGAAAAGCATCTTGAAGGAATGGCCTGAAGCCACAGCATAAAAAGAAAACAAACCAGGGCAGAGATCGCTCTGCTCACTACTTTTTCTCAGTTCAACTCCCTGCCAAGTTTAAATTCTCGGAACTTTCAAGTTATTAAAGTGTCAGATTTCTGCCAGACCAAAGACAGTCGTAAAGAGGTTCTCTGAGAACTGAGCCTTGAGTCTAGAACCAGCAGTAGAGAGTAGTCTGGAACCACAAGGCTCAGAAAAGCTGGAATGGTCTGATGGGTGGTAACTAAAGTAATCACAGAAATGAATGAAAAACCACCTCTGAAAAGTGAGTACCCCATTCAAGACAGCACTGACAGAATTCTGATGCACAAGTAAAGGTTCCCCAAGGGCTTGCAGGCATGATGGTTTGCAGCAAACTTCAAAACCCCTAACACAATATTACAGTGCAAAGACAGATGGTATTCTCTGGGCAAGATCAAACTTAATTATGTATGAATTTGAAATTAAACCGCCATGTCAAAATAAAAGACTGAAGAGAAAAAAACGAAATAAAAATATTTTACCATGCCATCTCTCGAGTGTAGCAAGAATTAAAGTAAGACATTTAATCAAAATAATAAAAATTAAAATGAGAGAAAACAACTGTCTTACAAAAAAAGCGAAAATCTTATTAAGAAACTAACATGCAAGTTTAAGTTAAAATGAAGTAATTTTATCCCCCCCAAGAAGGGTAAATCAAAGCACTCTGATTCCAAACCATAAAGATATGTGTTCTGTGGCCCTTTAAGATAACTACTTTGAAAACAACAATGTGAAGTACAATTCTTTTAACTATTACATAGGAAGTCACTAAATCCATGAAAGAAAGTAGATATGTAGAACTTGATATTAAAATATTTTCTATATCTATAGAAACCAAGGTTTGATCCAAACAATCCTATGTGTGTGATAGAGAAATATTAGTGAGTAAACATCAATATATAATGATCTATGTCGCCCCAGAAATTATTTCCAGCACACCACAGAACTTTGATATAGATGTAAGCAGAGAAAGCATGAAATGTACAGTAGGCTTTAAGATAGAAAACAAAATAAAAACATTATATAATATAGAAACAATATTTAAATATCCCAACTAGTTACATATACAAAGAAGCTTCACATGTTCGTGAAAACTGGAATTAAAAGATATGGAAATATTCCACTAAGCATGTGAAGCCCCTTTGTATTATAGCATGTCCACAGAGTAGAACATCATGAATATTAAAAAGGTAATTCTTAATATATTAATGTCAAATGATTGCTAAGATAGATGTGGAAAAAGCAAGATGTACAAATGTGTTAATGGAATGCCGCCTTTTGGATAAAGATAAATGCCTGTGTAAATTGGTAGCTTATGTAGAAACTATCTCTGGGACAATACATAGACTTCAGAACAAAGAAAATTAGCAGGAACAGAGAGTATCAACCAGTGAGTAAAACATACAATCCTAAATACATAAGCACCAAAGAGAGTTGTAGAAAATGTTAAGCAAAAATGATAGAATCGACAAATCTGTATAATGGTTGGATGTTTCAACACTCTTCTCTCAGCAACTATAGAACTAGACAGAAACCTAACAAGAATTCAGAATTCAGCAATGCCAGCACATAATCTTTATCAATATATCATCCCACCAAAAAATATATAATTTTTTTCCTGAGCACCCACAGAACTTATAATAAGATAAATTATATACTGGGCCATAAAATACACCTTAAAAGATATGAAAGAATTTATATCATACAGCATGGGTTCTCTGACCACAATGGCCTCAGCCTAAAAATCAATTAATAGAACTATCATGTAAGATGATCAGATGTCCCAATTTTTAAAAATTTTCCCACATCTTAAAAAAGTCCTAATTTTTGGAAAGAATGCACGATAAGCTAGGGTATAAGGTTTTCAGCTGCCATGTGGCTATTTCACCAGGATATGAGTTTTATCAATGGTGTCCTGCTGGTGTCCCGCTTTACCAATGTTAAAATCTGGTCACCTTACTATGATCGGAAAACTCCGATTAGTTAGTAGAAACTAAATACACTTCTAAATAGCCAATGATTCAAAGAAGAAATCTCAGGGAAATTAAAAAATACACTGAACTAAATGAAAATACAACATATCAAAACTTATGACTTTGCCCAGTTTGTAACACTAATGTCACATAAGGAAAGAGGGAAAAGCCTCAAACTAGCGATCTAAGCTCCCACATCAGGGGCCTATAAAAAGAAGAACAAACATAAACTTAGAGTAAGAAGGAAGGAAGAAAATAATAAGTACACTGGCAGCTAATATTTAAATTTTTAAATCATAAAATTGATTAAACAAAAAGCTGAATCTTATAGATCATAAATTGACAAATATCTAGCAAGACAAACAAGGAAATAGGGGAAGAGAAAAATTACTAATAGAAATAAAATAAAGGGGCGGTTTCAAAGGCTCAATCCCCTGAGTTGCTGAATCCGCCCGCAAGCCTCCCAATAAAGCCTGCTTCTACATTTTGCCAATTAAAAAAAACAAAAAGAAATAAAATAAGGGATATCACTATTGATCCTGAAAGATAAGGAAAATAAAGCAATATGAGACTCCTGTAAATAAATTTAACAATAAAAATGAAATGGATAAATTAGAAAAGAAAAACTACCACAACTTTCCCGTTAGAAACTAGATAATTTGAATAACCCTACAATTATAAAGGAAACTGCTTTTGCAACTTTAATATTCAAAAAAAGAAATCTCCAGGACCAGATGATTTCACTGGAAAAGGCTATCAAACATTTAAAGAGGAATTAATACCAACTGGATATAACCTATTCCCCTAACCCAGAAATAGAACAAATTTTAGATGTCAAAGCCAGATAAAAAAATTAAAACAATATACCCCACAAATAGATTCTTAACAAAACAGTAACAAACAGAATTCAGTAATGTAGAAAAAGATTATACACCACAATGAAGTAAGGCAGTGATTCTCAACCTTCCTGATGCTGGCGACCCTTTAATACAGTTCCTCATGTTGTGGTGACCACCCCCAACCATAAAATCATTTTCATTGCTACTTCATAACTGTTATTTTGCTACTGTTATGAATCAAGTGACCCCTGTGAAAGGGTCTTTCAACCTCCAAAGGGGTCCCAACCCACAAGGTTCAGACTGCTGAAGTAGGGTATCATTCATATTAAGAAACTAATCAATATAATCCACCATAGTAATAAACTAAAGAAGAAAAATCATGATCTTATCAAGAAACGCAAAAAATGCTTTAACAAGGTTCAATATACATTTTAAAATAAAAACGGTCATTAAAAGTCTCCAAATAGAGTCAAATTCTACCACATGGAAGAAGCACACCAGCCTGTAGGATCCAAGGACTGTAAGTAATATAATCCAAACCGAGGGACGAAATGGTATCAGAACTTAAGTGAATTGTGAACAGAAGGCTGTGGATGACAGCTGATGCCCAAACTTCATTTGCAGGGTCCACACAGATTAAATCTGCAGTGAAGACCCTCTGACCCTACAGAGTTGAAGGATGTGAACTGTCTTGTTATCGACTGAGAGCACTGTGGAGATGATTACAATAGTTAGGTTAAAAAAGTAGTGTCTCATTTGATCTCCCTTTTGGCCTATTTAAAAGTGTCAGTTAAAAACCAGTGAAGGGGAAATACATGTAGATTAAGTCTCTGATAAATCCCCTCTGAACACAGATCATAGATGTGAATAGCCTTGTTATCATGCAAAGTGCATTGGAGAGTGGACATAGTTAGGTTAAAATTTAACACCTTATCATTTGATCTCCCTTTTGAATCATTTTAAATATCTTCTAGTTTTTTTTGTTTGTTTTCCAAACCATTTTACTTAGAGCTCGTACAATTATCATACTCTCCCTTAGCGCAATCACATCAAGTAGTATTGTATAATTGCTACTACAATTGGTTTAAAAACATTTTCTCCCTTCTTGAGTTCCTTGGTATCAGCTCTTCTTTGCAGCCCCCTCCTCCACTGTACCCCTCAGGAACTCTTATTCTACTTGTTGTCTCTGTAAATTCATCAATCCTGGGGTTTATAGACTGAAAACCAGAAAAACACATAACAATTCAAGAGGGCTACCCACAATGACAAAATACATCACAGATAAGGCCCAAAATGAAAGAACAAAAACACGAAAAGTATTGAAATCCAGTATATTAGAGGGGGGATCAAGTGACAAGGTTGTAACTGTTGAGGTGAGATTTGTCATTTTGATCATCTACTGTAATAGTTCCAATACTCTCTGTTTAGTAATCAGTTTATTTCCATTCTTCAATTGTGGATAAAGGGAAATCACCAGAGGCTTATCTCCTGTGTAGATCTCACAAATGTATCTTGGGCTTCTACTCTTATCCATAGCCTTCTTTCTACACACCAGAATCTCACAATTAAGCTCTGATACTATTCCCTCCTTCGGCTTTGGATTATGTAATTTACAATCCTTGGGTCACAAATGTTGGTGTGCTTCTTCCATGTGGAATTATTTGACGTCTCACCCAGATGGCTGCTTGGAAACAAGCCTTTAAGACCCCCGATGCTATACTAGCTGACAGCCGGGCACCATCTGATTTCATCACCACACTTTGCTAGAGCACCCATATCTTCTGTGTTTCCTTCAAGAGGGTGCCTATTGAGCAGGACCATGTTGTAAGAACTAATTATTCTTAAACTGGTGCTAAGATTTAGTGCGACTCCAAAATCCATTCCTGGATTTAAGTTTTTTATCTGTCTTTGGCTTCCCTTAGAGACCTCCTTGCTAATTTATGGTGGAGAATTTATCAATCATCTCCCTAGAACATAAGGATCTTTCATGAATAGTGTTATTGATTAGCCCCCAGTATTAATTTTCTCTTCTTTTTTATTTCCCTAAGTACTAATTTTCAAGACACTGCTGAGGGAGGGACATTGGACCAATGTATGCTAACTACATATCACAATACTTGCATTATTCTACTATACAGAATAAATCCTTATGAGGCTGGATACTATTTATACAAACAATGAGAGTTGGTTTTCAAGCAAAATTTGCAATAATACTCATTGGCAATGTCCATGACAGGTCTGCTAGAATAATACATATCTTAATACAGCAAGTAGAACTCTGATGTACTAAAGCAATGTTTATAAGCCTACTGACAGTTCAATACTCTTGATATAGCTGTCTTCAGTTCTAGTTTTTAATAGTTACTGCTTTTTTCCATTTGAGGTTTTTCTCTATTTTATTTTGTTATGGTTGTTAGCTGTTTTGTTTATTTGTTTTTATATGTAATTTATTATGTGAAATATAAGATAGGTAGCTACATCTATAGAGACAATAACTGGATTAACGGATTCTTGGGGGTATGGCAAGGGAAGCTGGGGAGAAATGGGGAGGTAATATCAAGAAGTACCAGAAAGAAGAAAATGTTCTAAAATGTATTGTAGTGATGATTTTACAATGCTTCTTGATATGACTGAATTATTGAATTGCATGATATGTGGATTACGAGGGGGTACCCTCCAAAAAACAGAATTGCACTGGGTGGGGTGGGCCTTTTGTAGTATGCCTTTTTCCCAAAAAACCAGCATTGAGCAACTCAGTTAGTGTACCCAGTGGCATTGCCTGGGAAGGTTCTCTCTGGTCACAGTGAATTTTTTCATGGAAACAGTTTGCTCAAATCTTGTTTTTTGTGATGGCTGATTTAAGAAAACAGTGTGTGGTTGTAGAATTTTTTTTTTCTGCTCAGGAAAAATGCCACAGAAACTGTTGTGATGTTTAACACTGCTTACAAGGGCAGTGTATGGGAAAAACTCAAGTGTACGAGTGGTTTTCTCATTTCAAAAAAGGTAAAGTGTCGACTGATGACAAACCTCATTCTAGATGTCCGTCAACTTCCCAAAGGGACGAAGATGTCAATTTGCAGTGCAATTGGAGTTTGTTCCACCAGGTCAGACTGTTAATCAAACTTTCTATTTAGAGATTCCGAAAAGATAGTGTAACAGTGTGTAAAAAAAAAAAAAAGGCCTGATTTGGGGCAAACAGAGGACTGGTTTTGCCACCAAGACAATGTACCTGCTCACGCAACCATCTTAGTGACTATGTAGAAAAGGTGAAGAAAAAACAAGGGAGGTGCTGTCATCCATCCAAACAGATGAATTTCAAAAATGGTTCTAAGAATGGAATCATAAATTTGACAAATATATTGAGTTTAACGGAGAGTACCTTGAAGGTGATAAGGTTGTTTTGTAAAAAAAATTAAAATACATAGCTTTGGGAGGGAGGGGAATTCCAGTGTTTTGGGGTGTACCTCTTCACATATACCAATAAAACTTGTAAAAAACTACAAATAGCATCTTAATTAATGGTAAATATTAAATGTTCTTCCTCTAAATTAAGGACTACTGTAAGAATGTTCTCATCATTGAAATTCAATATAGTTAAGTTCTATTCAAATTAATAAAACAAGAAAAATAAATTAAAAGCATATATAGAATAGCAATAGAAAGAATAAAAATATCCCTCTCTGCATGTGATTTGATAGTCTACATAGAAAAATCTCATGAAGTCTACAAAAAAAAACCCAAATACTGAATTTTTTGAGGCAGAGGATATAAATTCAATACACAAAAATCTATTGGATGCCTATATAATAGTAATAAACAATAGAAATGAGAAATTAAAATATAGAATCATTTATAAATGCTCTCAAAATAAAATATTTCAGTGCGATTCTAATAAAACACATAGCCTTTGTATGAACACTCAAAATGCCAATGAGATAAATCAAAAATCACTTAATGTAACAACAAACCATGTTTGTGGATTAGAAAGCTCATCATAATAAATTATGATTCCCCTCAAATTGATATACAAGTTGAATGTAAATAAAATTAAAATATTAGCAAGACTTTTTGTAAATATAGACAAGGTTTTCTAAAAATAGTTTGAAAAGGAACTAAAATATCTGAAAATATTTGGAAAGAAAACAATAAACAAGGAGCATTATTCTATACAATTTCAAGAACAGTCATGGTAATCAAGAACAATCAAGATGCATGGATAACTAGTGGTCACTGGAATGGCAAAACTGGAACAAAGTCCTGTCAGTGGTCGGAAAATATGGTCTTGGGGATAGTGATGATGATGGAAAGAGAATTTTTGCAAGACCATTGACATTCGTTGTAAATACCCTTTTGCAACAATATAAATGGTAACATGGGCCTCACCAGATGAAATACACAAGAATAATATAAACTATGTCTCTGGAATGAGACCAAGGGAAAGCTGAATACTAACAGAACAAGCCAGAAGGAACCATCAATTGCTCATGTGCAAGTTCAAGTTAATGCTAAGAAAATTAAGTATGACCATAAGTATTTATCACCTGAATTTGAAGTTAGTCTCAAGTTAATAGACTTGATACATTTAACACTAATGGCAAAGAGACCAGATGAGGTGAGAGATGACATCAAGGACATCATACCTATTGAAAGCAGGGCAGGAACGAAAGAAAAGACCAAAAAAGGATGTCAGAAAGACTGTGAGACTTGCTCGTTAATGCAGCACACCTAAACCAAATGGAAGAAATGAGCTGAACAGGAAATTTCAAAGCACAGCTCAAGATGACACAGTATTATAATAAAGTGTACAAAAGCCTAGCATCAAAAAACTAAGAAACGAAGAACATGTTCAGAACATGCTCAACATTTCACAAATGAAAGAACTATAGAAAACGCAAGCCAAGAGAAGCAACATTGAAAGGAATACACAGTGACTGTACCAGAAAGAACTGATTGCCATTCAAACATTTCATGATCACGACTTATGGTACTGAAGAAAGAAGTCAGAGCTGCAGGGGAAAGGAAGTGGGGGTTAACAAGCCCAGGGACAAGGAAACAACAGTGATCTAAAATCGATGGCAAGGAGGGCATAGGATGCCTAGCAGGGCTTGATCAAGGGCAATATAACCGAGAGGAATCAGTGACACAGGCAGAAAATAAGGCACTACAAAATGATAAGATGCCAACACAGATAGTTCCAACAGATGAAACTCTGATAAAGTTCCCTTGTCTGTGCCAAGAAATGTAGAATACCTGGCAAACCAACGCGAAGCGAGTCAGCAAAAAGATGAAGGCCCTCAGTGAGGGCTGACAGGATGGCTCTAACAATGAGCCCAATACAGAAAAAAACACAAGCTAGATGAGAATAATAAATAAATCGAATCTCATTTGAATTACGTAACTATTTTTTGTGATTGCTTTGTTTAGCTCTATCTTGTTTTTGTTTTTGTGCTTCTTAATGTCTCTGCATGTCTCTCTAGATAAGATAGGCAGGATAAATAATCCAGTTGGGTGGGGGGGAGGGGACATGGGAGAGGGGGAGGTGGAGAAAAAGAAGTGGATGTTAACAAATCCAGGGACAAGGGAACAACACTTGATCTAAAATCAATGGCAAGGAGGGTGTAGGATGCCTGGTAGGGCTTGATCAGGACAATGTAACCAAGAGGAATGAATGAAACCCGAATGAAGGCTGAACATGATAATGGGGCAAGAGGAAAGTAAAAGGAACTAGGAGGGAAAGGGCATTTATAGAGGTCTAAATACAGGCATGTACATATGTAAATATATTTATATATAATCATAGGGAACTAGATCTATGTACATATATTTATGTTAAGTATCAAGGTAGCAGAGGGACATTGGGCTTCTACTCAAATACACCCTCAATCCAAAAATACTTTTTCTAATTACCTGGCATTCCATGATGCTCACCTTCCCGACACAATCACTGAAGACAAAATGGGTGCACAATCAAATGTGGTGAAGAAAGCTGAACAAAGTCCGCATGGAAGAAGCACACCAGCCTGGTGTCGGTGGCATCAGGTATCAGGCATCAAAGACCCAAAACAAAAAATCATATCAATGTGAATGAGCGGGGAGGTGTAGAGTGGAGACCCAAAGCCCATCTGTAGACAATTGGAGATCCCTTACAAAAGGGTCACAAGGAAGAGTTGAGCCAATCAGGATGCAGTATAACACCGATGAAACATACAACTTTCCTCTAGTTCTTTAATGCTTCCTCCCCACTACCTTACAAATCCAGCTAGACCAGAACATGTATACAGGTACAGGTAGGAGCTGGAAACACAAGGAATCCAGGACAGATAAGCCCCTCAGGACCAATAATGAAAGTAGCAATACCAGGAGGGGAAGGGGAAGGGGAAGGTGGAGGTAGAAAAGGAACCAATCACAATGATGTACATATAACCCCACCCCAGGGGAATGAACAAATGAAAAGTGGGTGAAGGGAGATATAGATCAGGGAAACAATGAAATAATAATTTATAAGTTATCAAGGGTTCATGAGGGAGGGAGGGTGGGGAGGAATGGAAAAACTGAGGAGCTGATACTAAGGGCTCAACTAGAAAGAAAATGTTTTGAAAATGATGATAGCTACAAATGTGCTTGACACGATGGATGAATGGATGGATGGATGGATGGATTGTGATAAAAGCTATATAAGTCCCCAATAAAATGATTTATTAAAAGAAGACGAATTAAATATGTTTACAAACCATATGTGAAGTGTTTTCACAAAGTTTGTGGGAAAATAAAATTAAGAGATGATGGAATTTTCTCTATGAACTTTTAAATCCTTCTCCCATGTGGCAATAGACTCATATCTAGAATATAAGATAATTCTCAAAAGCCAACAATAAAAAGTACACAGTACAAGTAGAAAATGGTCAAAAATATGAAAAGACATTTCATTGAAGAGAATATAGAAATAGCAAATAAGAACATGAAAAATGTTCAACACAATAATCATCAAGTAAATGCAAATTAAAACCATGATTAGCTGGAACTACACTTATTCTCAATTTATAGAAAACCTACTGTCATGGAATTCATTTCAACTTCTAGCAGTCCTACAGGACAGAGGCTTTAAATCTTTACAGGAGTGGACCTTTCTTCCACAGAGCAGGTAGTGGTTTGAACCACTCCTCTTGTGGTTAGCAGCTCCATGTACAGTCCACTACGCCACCAGAGTTGCTAACACACTTAACGCTAAAATATGACAATAGCAAATGCTGGTGGGAATGTGATGAAATTTAATCTCTCGGATAGCTCCTGGGAATACAAAATGAACCACCCACACTAGAAAATAGTTTGGAAGTTACTTTAAAAACTAAATATAAGCTTACTATTAAGAATAATGGAAATAAATAAAAATAATTTAAATATTTATCATCTAGTCAAATATCATACACAGCGCCCCCAAGTACGCAGAGTTGAACTGTACAGGGTTTCCAAGGCCATGAATCTTTACAGACCCACACTTCTACATTTTCTTCCCACAGAGCAGCTGGTGGGATCGAACCACAAACATTTCTGTTAACAGCAGAGTACTTAACCACCAACACTCCTAAGATTATTATACAACCAAGCAATTGCATTAATAAGCCCACTGCTATAGAGCAAATTCCATCCCATAATGACTCCACAGGGCTGTCCCTTAAAACTGTTTCCAGGGCTGTAATCTATCTGTAAGGCAGTCAACTACCACACCTTTCTCTCATGGAACAGCTGGTGGGGTTAAGCCCCTGACTTTTCAGTTCGCAGTCTAGCACCTAACCACTATTTTTCCCAGAGAAATGAAGATGTCTACACAAAACACCTATACAGCATTTTACCTCTGCCACAGCAATTTTACCTCTGTATATAATTTTTCATAGAAACTCCATTTGTGTTGCCTGATATGGGCATGGTGCCCCAACAGACTGGACTGGAAAACACTCCTAAAGGCCAACAAATGAAAGAAAGAAAAAAAGAAAGACAGAAGGAAGAAAAAGAAGAAGAGGAGGAGGAAGAGGAAGAAGAAAGGAGGAGGAGGAGGAGAAATAAGAGAAGGAAGAAGAAGAGGAGGAAGAAGGAGAAGGAGAAGAAAGAGGAGAAGAAAGAAGAAGAAGAAGCTCCATTTGTGAAAGGAAAAAAAAAACAAGGCCTCTTAGCCAAAGGCTCTGTAAACCCTTCTTCAAAAAAAAAACTTTAAAAAAATGTTTCAAGAACCTGAATTCTAAACCTCAACGAAAGGCAGAAACTTCTCCCAGTTACAGCCTGGTAATTCAGAGGGAAGAAGCCAGCAGAAAGAGACAAAAACTACAGATTCTAGGCTGTCTAACAATACATCTGTGGATCTGCCCCTTCCCTAGGGGCTCTGAATCTCAGCGGGGAGAGAAAGCTTAAGTTGATGCATCATTTCCATGCCAACACTAATAACACAAAGGACTAATGTTTCTCCCCCAACATACTTGGGGGTGGGGAGGCAAGTCCACCCTGGAGAGGGGAAAACATGACTGAACTTAGATTGGAAAATTCACAGGTTCCCCACACCTTAGGATCGAAAAAGCCACATCCCACTCACTGCAGCCCTGACAGATAAGAGTGATTCATATAAACTGGAGTGTGGAAGTTATGTAATCTGGTGCCAACTTGAGACTACTAAGAGTGAAAGGGTGGAGTTTAGCCTGTCAAACAGGTTGCTGCTTGATGACATCATTTGTAAGCACTACAGAGATAAATAGCTCGCTGGAAGCGAGACACAGAGACTCTGCTTGGTATCCCTGATAACAAGTCACATGGAGCTACGCTAGAGCCCTGGAGCTGGAGGAGCCACTTAGAGACCCCTGCCAACGCTGAGATGCTTCCACTGCTGCTGGATCCACAAGACCTTCCACCCACTGGCCTGTGATCTTCCTGCATTCAGCATCATTGCATGTGTTTCATGAATCTGAAGAGGAATTTATAGATTGGTAATGGACATATGGGCTAATATCAGACTTATGGACTTAATCGGGACTGTGATGTTTTCTCAATATTCAATCACGCTTGTATATAAAGCTCTTTCTTATACTCATAAGAGTGTCTCTGCATTTGTTTCTCTAATCCATCTGGACTAGCACATGGAGGCTTACTCTTAATGCCTGGCTGGAACGCTCTGAACTGGACCTGGTTCTGCAGTGGACTGTGGCAACACTTCCCTGGTATGCCAGGGGAACAAGCCAGATCTGAGGGGGTTGGGGGTGCAAAATTAGGTGAACCTGCATCAAGAGGAAATTAGCACAGGGAGAGTTTGTAGCCCATCTCTTAACTCACACGGAGAGGGGATTGTTTTAAAGCAGTGCTTCTCAACCTTCCTAATGCCACTACCCTTTCATACAGTTCCTCATGTTATGGTGACCCCCCCAACCATAAAATTACTTTTGTTGCTACTTCATAACTGTAATTTTCCTGTTATGAATCATAATATAAATATCTGATATGCAGGATGTATTTTCATTGTTACAAGGTAAACACAATTAAAGCATAGTGATTAATCACAAAAAATATGTAATTACATATTGTAAACTATTTATTTCTAATTACAAAAAAATTAAATTTGTCTTCAAGCATGGTGTAGTATGGGTAACAGTCATAACATACCAACAGTAAACTACATTGCTACATTTTGCAACGATATGCAATAAAAAGCCAACTTCAGTGCCAAGGTTGGGATAGCTTCTTTCTCACCAGATCAGCATATCAGACTGGCCTGGAGACGGATAGAGGAGTAGTGTCTTCGTTCCTAAGATCATTGGAAATATGTGTTTTCCAATGGTCTTAGGCGACCCCTGTGAAAGGTTGAGAATCGCTGAGTTACAGAGACCTTGGGCCCTCTCAGGTGCAGAGGCAGTCAACATAGGAGGGGCGGGAGAGCTGGCAAAGTCCTTAACTGCTGTCATCAACCACGACAGGGATGGACGAGTCCCACACAACCACACTCTTGCTACAGCAAGGTGTGCAAGGAATGCTATTCATTCTAGAGACAAAAGTAAAATCAATACCCCGTCTCTGCAGCAGCAGTCAATTCCTGTGCATGTGGAAAAAGGGCGGGGGGGGGGGGGGGGGAAATGGCACAACTGAGGGGAATACATGCAAGATGTGGATTCAGAGGAAGTCTTGGAAGAAAACAAAATTTTTTCTTCCTATGAGGGAACTTAGGAGAATGATCTTCAACTGCTTTAAATGAATGGAGGAAATTTTTGACAGAAATACAAGGGGCAAAAAAGAGGGAGAGAGAACTGCAAGAGCATTCTGACCAAAAAAATGGGGGGAAACTAGAAATAAGTCAATCCCCAAACAGAAATTCAGAAGTCAAACACTAAGACAAAACTGAATAACATTTTGTAAGAAGAAAAACATTGGCAATACAAATGTGTGATCTCAAAGACAAATCTCTGGAGACCAAAATACGAGACGAGCCAACAGTAAAGAAGACCAAGGGAGCTGATGAAAAGAAACACCTGACGTTTGATAACCACCCTAGGACAGAAACAAGAAAAACTAATCACAGAGAATATCGCTGAATAAATACTGAAACAGAACTTCCATTACATTATGACAGAACAGAAAATAACTGTCCAGGAATCTGAAAACTCCACAAAGAATTGACCCCAAAGGGAAAGCATTACAACACTTCATAGTCAAGCGTTCTAACAGCAAAGAAAAAGGAAGAATCCTACGAGTCACCTGGGGGGGGAAGAATAATCACCAGTTAAGGCATACCATTAAGTTCATAATACACTAACACTAGGAGACTTTAATACATCACTTTCAAGCAAAGAAAGGTGAACCAGAAAAAAAATAACAAAGATACAGAAGAAACAACACAATTAATCAACTTGACCTCTTATATATTTACAGAAAATTTTACCCAACATCTCAATATCCATTTTTCCAGTACACATAGAATTGATCATAATCAAAATGCAAGTATCAATAAATTTTAAAACATCAAGATACCACAAACCATCTTTTCAGGTCACGATACTATAAAGTTAGAAATCAAAATACAATGATCAACCCAAAAAATTCATTACAGGGAAATTGCACTTAGTCAATTTAATGATTTGGTTTACTCAACACAAGCAAACAGGTGGCATGTGAGGTCACCTAGAAGAGCCAAATAACTGCAAGCATCTTCTCATTTGCCAAAAGTACTGCTATCTGCTCAGGCAACAGAGACATCCTGAGACCGGCCTAAACCTTAAGGAACCTTTTTGGCTTGCTCATGGATCAACCGTTGTTTCCATGGTTATCCTGAAACCTGAGTTAATGTAAAATAGCTAGATGTGACTCCCACAGAGTGTGATTCCAAAGTAAAAAGTATATATTCTTCTTGATATAAAGCTCTTTCTTATAAAAAATAAAACCTGGCATTTCAACCTAAAAAAAAGTAAAAAGTGTACATTCTTTAGGACACAATAAAGAATGCCTGAGTTGTTGGTCTCTCCACTGGTGCTGCCTTCTAATAAGCCTTCCTGTCCCTCGATCTTGGACTTAGTGAAATGGCTCTGCTGTTCTCGAGCCTGAACCTGTATAGTGGAAACAAGAACATGACTCTAGAGGCAGGAATGGGAAACCTTTTTTCTGCCAAGGGCCAGTTGGATATTTATAAATCATTCAAAGGCCACGCAAAATCATCAAAAAAATTAGCCTGTTCATTAACTTATCCAAAATGTGATGGCTAATGGTGGTGTAGTGGTTATGAGTTGGGCTGTGATCTGAATGGCCAGCAGTAAGAATCCACCAGCTGCTCAAGAGAAAGTATGGACTTTCTACTCCTGTAAATCTCAGAAACCCACAGGAGATCACTATGAGTTAGCATCAACTCAATGGCAGTCAGTAAGTTTGATTTTTTTTTAATGTGATTGCTAGAACTGCTTCTTCGTCGGTGAGGTATTGTGATATTAGCTGGTATTGATGAGCTTTCGGGCCTTACATGGCCATTGGCCTGATGTTCCCCACCCCTGCCCTAGGTTCTGCCTGTGTAGGTTCTGGTAGAAGGTCCTTGTTTCTTTAGTTTGTTTTCTGGTTCCTTTGGAGATCTGCATGTATTTTAGCATCAATCTTCTACCTCTGCTCCTTTGTTTGCTTGCTTAATCTCCTTTATATTTCAAAAGTGATTAACTCAAAACATGCCTTACACTGATCTTGTCTCATTAACATAACACAAAGGCATAGAGGTTAATATTTTTAAAAAAAGATTTCCAACACATTTTGGGGGAGGAGAGGAACAAAATTCCGTACATAATACTTAGTTACTTGACACAACTAGGTCATGGTGTTAACATCTGTTCATTCTGGGGAGTGGGTACATGAGTTTACATTGTCTTGTGTGGCTTTTTCCAAAATTTTAAGTAACTCTATTTAGGGGGGAAAAAAGATTAACAGGGTTTAATTTATATTTTCAGTTGAGACTTCCTCTTTGAGCACTGAAACTTTTATCCAATTGTCTATTGGATCACTTTACCCAAAATCTATAAACACTGAAAGACTAAAAAGTGTTTACTTCCTCCACGCTCCTCCTTGCTCCCTTACTTTCTCCCAGATCCTCCTACGCTCTCCTTCTGCTGATGGGATCACCATGCACTCCACTTGAAGTAGTTAAAAACCCCAATATGCTCCAACAACTCTTAAAAGGGGTGGGGGCAGGGGTACTTTCTTTAAACCATCCACTCAATTTTGCACAGAAACGCAAACAAACCCAAGAACACATAAACGAGGGCTGCCCGCATAGCAAAAGGCAGGACCCAGAGTCTCCATAAACCAGCAGGATATGTTCCTGAAGCCCCTCAAATATTGTTTGGAAATTCCTTATTACATTAACAAAATTAAATTCCTTCAGATGACAATTCAAAATCCCTTATCAGCTGTCTCTTCTCCCCATTTCCAACCACATCTCTGTTTAGAACTGAAATCACCAAAAGATAGCCAACCAAGATTTCCTCATACTTTTTTGCACACGCCAAGTGTCTCACCACGATGCTTTCAGCTAACGCTTGTACTCCTCAGGTCCCAGAGTCTGTTCCAGGACTTCCCATACACACACCCAGTTTCATCTTTTCTCTCCATAAGGCCCACTTTCACACACAGGTACACAACTGAACAGCAGCTTATGAGTGGGCCCCTGTAAGCAGAAAAAAATGGTTGAGCCCACAGAACTAACACAAGGATTTAAGTATGCCAATTTTCAAAGATAACCCTGGCCCTCTAGCTGCCCCCACATCTTACAAGCTTTCCTCCCAGGCCTTCTCTGTCTTTTGCAACAAATTTAGCCAACGATACAGCTGTCCTTTCACTCCTACCTTTTTGACATTTTTCTTATGTTTCTAACTTCTGCCACTGCTGAGTTCTGATAGCGCCAATTTGAAAGTTCTCGTGACTACTGACAGTGAATGAAATCCTACCCATAACTGACTTCAATTTCCTTTATTAATGATGAGAGGTAAAGTGGGGTAGCCAATTGAACGCTGCTGACAGGTTTAGATGGTAGTGCATTCAAGCAAAAGGCGCAAGGTCAGCCTTTCGGAAATACGGCACCTAACCACGCACTATCAACAAATGTTACTCTGACTCCTAGCAAGCCTACAGGGCAGAGTGGATCTGCTTCTCACATAAGGAAGGTCTCTGAGGCTTACATCACTGTGGAAGCAGACTGCCTCATCTTCCTTCCGTGGAGCAGCTGGTTGGTTGACCCTGCATTTAGCAATCCACTGCTTACCCCACTATGATACTAAGGTTCTTCACTCATGATCATAAAATCCACTAAAGATACACTCCTACAATATTCCAACTATCAATTTTAAATACAGATATAAGCAGATAATATCTAGGATAGCTCATTCCTGGTATGAAAGTTCCCACCTATAGAAAGTAATCAAACTCATCAGATAACCATCAAGCACAGAATTGGAAGAAGATGAATTAAATGTGTTCAGAGAATTGAATACATTTTTTCTATGGATATGAATACCCATATTTACTAAAAAATTGAATTTAGTCTTCCCTTGATAAAAAATTATATAATATTCTGTTCCCTTTTGCTCCCCTATACTGTCTGTAGTCTATACTGATTACCAGGTCCTGGAACTATAACAACATTTAACCATAAAAACTCCTACGGCCATCAAGTTTATGCTGAATATAACAAACTCTGCAGGACAGGGTAGAACTGCCCATTTAACTTTTTATGGGAGTCAAAAGCCCAGCTTTCTCCCCTAGAGCGGAGGCTGGTTTCATGCTCAGCCAATGCATAACCATTACACCACCAAGGCTCTTAACACTTTCCTATGGCAACTTATCATTTCTAAATCAAAGCTTATCCCACAATAGTTACATTTACAGTGGCAGATTTCCACTTCACTCTTGATTGATAGCGCTCCTTATTACGCTTTACAAATAACCTAAAATTTAAATACGTTCAAATAAATCTTCCCAATAAACAATTGATCCTACCCCTGCTGAACTGATGTCTGCAGGAATAAAGAGTGGAGCACAATGAATTCTTATTAAAATGTATGGATATTTCTTCTCGTAAGTCTACCATTCCTTACTGACTAAAAATAAAACAAAAACATTTCTCAACACAGTAAGTCATCAAATCTCTGTGACTATTGAAAAACATCCTCTAGTACCATGAACAGTACAGTTTAATGAATATCCACCCCCACAGAAGCTACTAAGTTAAAGAAGTATATACTGACTACCACTAGACTGATGCCAACTCATGGCGTCCCTGTAAGACAAGATAGAGCTACCCTTGTGAGTTCCTGAGAACAACTCTTTATGAGAGTAGAAAGTCCCATATTTCTCCAAAGAATCGGTTGGTGGTTTTGAACTGTTAACCTTGCAGTTAGTAGCCCAACACAAAAGAACTACAAGACCAGGCCTCCTCAAAAGAAGTATACTTACTGAGAAGTATTAACTAATTTTAAAGAACCAGAAACGCTTTTCTAGGTAGCTAAGATTGAATAAATGGCCCTTGCAGAGAATGATTAAGGGTGATAATTAAACAATATGAACATAATTAATGCCACTGACCTGAACACATGAAGACTGTTGAAATGGAAAAATACTTAATTACCACACACCAAAAAAATAAAATTAAAAGAAAAAGAAATACCCTTGCCAATTACCCAAGGTGAAATTTCAAAGGACTGTATCAGAAAGCTCAAAGAACTACAATGTTGCTTTTTTTTTTTAAATACCTAGGTAACATTCTATAGCAATATTCAAAAATTTGTGTAAAAATAAATAACTTTACCCAGTACTCAGAACAATCTTCTAAAAGAAAGTGCAGATAAATTAATATGCTTTGAAAAACAAAATAAAATGCTTAGTACAATCTGGAGAAGCTATCTAATGTAAGCCAGAGATAAAGCTTTACTTACATGAAGGTATAATGAACTGTGGTTCAGTGTTGCCTGCGTAGCCAAGTTTGGTATACCTAAAAGCACAAAGTCATTAACACGTTTAGGTAGTAATCTTTTCACTGTATTCCATTAATAACACCTACTCCTCACTTATTGACACATTCACGCATCAAAGACTAGGTTTTTATGTGAAAATTGGCATAATGCAAAAATAAAGGATGACCACATCCATTCACGAAATGGAGGGCTGCATCGTTCCATAACTACCAAATTCCATCATTGCATACTGTCAATCCACAGAGAAGCATGACCCAGCCAAGGCGACATATTCTTAACCATCAAGGCCAAGAATTACTCCGGCATGATTACTTTGACATTCACTACTGCCAGACATACATCATTAATGTGAAAAATAATTGGATAAATTTTTCACCATTGTCATGAATGTGAAATGTCAGAAAATATAGCCAATAAGTGAGGAGTCGTGCATAATCTATTATAAACTCTCCAAGTCCTAAAATATCAAGTCTCAGAATACTTTCTTGGACTGAATAAAATTTGTTATTAAGATTCAATCAAAAAAGCATTTTAAAATATAAAGGCACCCTGCTTGTTTGTATTGGAAAACATTCTTGAAAAAAAAATTCTTGAACACATATGCCACACAGGATACTATATATAAGAACTGTGTATTCCTATTAATCTTCAAAGTGCATTTACATTCTTTTCACTGAAAAAAATACTGTAAAAATAAGATAGATACTATCCCTCTTTGCAAATGAGGTACTGAGAAGTTAATTAAGCTGCCCAAGACCAAATAGCTAGTGAATTATAGAATAAGAAACCAAGTCAATATACACAGGCTCCAATTTGAGTGCTGATTCTCACAGAAATGTTCTTCCAACTTTCTGAGTTTTCGTTAGATTAGAAAATTATTCTATTTTGCTCAAAATGTCATGGGCATATGTCTAGAAACTGTTACTGCCATCTTCTAAGCAGCAGCTGACAAGAGCATCTCTTTATCATATCATTTCAGAATAAACCCATTTTCTGTGAAAATACTGTTTAATGGACTCCAAAATTCTTAACTAAAAGAAATGCCAAAATACTATCTGCTCCCCAAACAGATAATCTCCTAAACTTAAAAAAAATTAAAAAGTGCAATGTTATAAATGAAAGGTTAAAAAGCAAGAAATAAAAATAGTTATCAGCTCTTCTTTTCTTATTAAGACTACTGAAATTGATAACAATAGAAAATATATGGATATCGGAGTCATTCTCCTGAAATAAAACTTATAATAATGACTTCTTAGCAGTGTTGATAATAACTATATTTTATTCTATTTTGCAAATATCTATTTTACAAATCACTTCAAGATGCCTAATGCTAATGTTTTATTTGTGATAGTATCTTTCAAATTTTAAGAAATTAAGGATATTTTTTAATATCTTCAAATTTTTCTGAGCTACTCCATACTTAATGGAAACAAAAATCCTCACACCTTGACCAATACACAGCATCATAACAAATAAAGATAATATTGAAGTTGTCAATGTTTTCATTTACTTGGACCTACAATCACACGCGTACCAAAGCAGCAGTCAAGAAATCAAATGGCATATTCTATTGGGCAATTTTGCTGCAAAGGACCTCTTTCAAGTGTTACTGGGCAAAAAAAAAAAAAAAAGGTTACTTTGGGGACTAAAGCATGCCTGACCCATGTTATTTCCAACTACCCCAAATACATGCAGAACTGGACAATGAATAGGGAAAACCAGAGAAGAATTGATGCCTTTGAACTGTGATTTTGGTGAAGAATACACTACGTACCACCAGAACAAATCTGTCTCAGAAAGTACAGCAAGCTGGAATGCGCCTTACCAGTGAGAAGTATGAGTCTCTGTCTCACGTATTTTGGACATTGTAACTTGAAGAGGCTCGTCCCCGGAGGAAAGCCATCGGACGTGGTCAAGGAGAGGCTGCGCAAACATGAGGAAGACCCTCACCCAGAAGGGCTGACACGATGGCTGCAACAGTTCGACAGTTTTCCTTTTTTTATTTACTGATCATGTTAAGTGGGCGTCCTCAAATGGCAGGCCCGCCAAGGACATTTATCTGGCCGCTGGGTGTTTTTGCCCTGTTTTGGTTTTTTACTTCAAAATAAGGTATGTGTAGTGTGCATAGGAATTGGTTCATAGTGGTCTTTTGTTTTTTTTAACTATGTCCGGCCCTCTAATGGGTCTGAGGGACAGTGAAGTGGCCCCCTGTTTAAAAAGTCTGAGGACCCCTGATTTAAAGTATAAAGATCCTGTTGACACAGGGTCACTCCCTTCCTAATCTAACTTCAGAATGATGTGAAAGGAGTCCCCAGCATGGCAGACATGTACCAGGCAAACAGGCCAGGGGTCCACGGAGACTCAGAAGCCTGGCAGGTCAAAAATAATCAACAAGATCACTTTTATATGACTTCATAATCAACAAGATTACTTTTGTTGGGCTCATACACTGAAGTATCTGTTTAACAAGTACAACACCTGCTACAGGATGTGTGCCATCAACACAAGACATTAACCAAACACCAGGATGGCATGCGATTCACAAAAAAGAGAACCAATCCAGGATGAAAAACAAGTGAACAGGTATGTGGCAGTCTAGAAATCAAACTCACTCAGATAGAAAAATAGGTCCACAGAAGGAAATAGGTCTACAGAAGGGAATGTGTCCTCCCCTTACAAAAGGGTCCCAGGGAAGAGACGAGCCAGTCAGGGTACAGTGTGGCAACAATGAAACACACAACTTTCCTCTAGTTCTTAAATGCTTCCTCCCCACCCACTATCATGACCCCAATCCTACCTTACAAATCCGACTAGACCAGAGCATGTACACCAGTACAGATAGGAGCTGAAAACACAGGGAATCCAGGACAGACAACCCCCTCAGGACCAATAATGAAAGTAGCCATATAGGGAGAGTAAGGGAAGGTGGGGGGATAAAGGGGAACCAGATCACAATGATCTACCTAGAACCCCCTCCCAGGGAGGTGGACAACAGAAAAGTGGGTGAAGGGAGACATCAGTCAGTGTAAGACATGAAAAAATAATAATAATTTATAAATTATCAAGGGTTTATGAGGGAGCATGGGTGGGTGAGGGAGGGAAAAAACTAGAAGCTGATACCAAGGGTTCAAGTAGAAAGCAAATGTTTTGAGAATGATGATGGCAACAAATGTACAAAAGTGCTTGACACAATGGATGGATAGATGGATTGTGACAAGAGTTTTACGAGTCCCCAATAAAATTATTTTTTGAAAAAAAGAAGAGATATGTCCAAAATATGTTCTAAGACTTTCTAAGGTTGACCTAGTGGAAAACTGAAAGAGTGACTATTTTTTTAAAATGGAAAGTAATTAGCAATGGTGCAAAGAAAGCAAATGAATGAATAGGGTTAATTATTAACTGCAATAAAAAACAATTTAAGAGATACACTGAGTTAGTCAATTAATATGGCTCTTCCAGCCATAATCCCCTCTAACTGATAAAGTATAATTCTGGACTTCATACACCCGTGGACACAGTCCCATTTTGGAAAGCACTATCTGCTACCAAACAGAAATAGGATGAGATTAAGGCCTGGCCTTAGTAGGGGATGTGAACCAGGCCACATTCTTTGTTTAATGGTTGTCTTGGTTACTGTGACTTGTAATGTATATAAAAAATTATATGCTACAGCTGGGAAGAGAAAAGCTGCTTCTGGTGTAACCTGGGGAAGCTGGCTGATTAAGTCCAAAAAGAGGGCCATGCTGCTGGAAACATCCTGCCAGAGGCCCCAAGTCATGTGTGCATAACGAAGATACAGTCCAGAGGTGGGAAATGGACTTATTAAAACTAAAGGGTCATATGTTAATTTGACTGCACTTTTGAAACTCCATGTAACTCCCACCAAACATCCTTTCCCTGCATGGGTCTGGTAAGAAGGTAGCGGAAGAGACGGATGGGAGTCCCGTGGGAATAATTGTGTGAGGAGGGTTCCCTGAAATGCCATCTGCTGTGTACAAAATGTGCCTTCGAAGAAGCAGGGGGTGTGACCTCATCGCTGGCAAGAGTCAGCAACACGTATGCCCTCTGGACTCAGCAATTGACTTACCCCTGCCTGACCTTGGATTTTAGACTGAACAGCACCCACCACCACTTGAGACATTTTGTCACACTTTTGTGAGTTTGGATGGGACAATGCTGCCATTTACAGAACCCAGAACATGGAGGAAAAATGGAGCTGAAGATATCCTGGAAGAATTGAACATTTAGGGCATAATTGTGGTAGTTACATAATCTGGTGTCAATTTGGGACTTGAGAGGATTAAGAGTGAAGGGGTGGAGTCTAGTCTGTCAATCAGGTTATAGCCAATGAGGTCTCTGTGTGGGCATGGCCCTCCCCTGAAAATTCTGGGAACTCCTGAATTTTCCTCCTTGGAGGCAAGAGACAGACTCACCTCACTCCCTGGGAGACATCCTTGAGGAGAACCCACATGGACTTACCGCAATACAGTCAGAACCCTAGACTTGGAGTAGCCACTTGGAGACCCCTGCCAGCGCTGGGATGCATATAATGCCACTGGATCTACAAAACTTTCCACCCACTGGCCTGTGATCTTCCTGCATTCAGCATCACTGCCTGTGTTTCGTGAGTCTGAAGAGGGCTTTATAGATTGGTGTCAGACACATGGGCTAAAATCCGACTTATGGACTTGATCTGGATTGGGTTGGGATGCTTTCTTAATGTACAATTACCTTTTATATAAAACTCTCTCATACATGAGTTTCTATGAATTTGTTTCTCTAGTCTAGAGACTAACACAATACCCAACTCCTTGAGACTAGTATGATATCAGTTCTCCTAAAAGAGATAATTACCTCAGGCATAATAAAGTAAACACTCATTACAGATTTAACTAAAAACTGTAACAATAAATCTTTATTTGGAGAATGAGAACCCAGGTGGTGTAGCGCTTAAGCATTCACTGCTAATAGAATGATCTGTAGTTCTAATCTACCAGCCACTCATTGCAGAAGCAGAGACCTGAAAATCAGCTCCCATAAAGATTTAGGAAAACCTATAGGGCATTTCTGTGCTGTCCTACAGGGTCACTATGAGTTAGAGTTGCCTCAATAGCACACAACACTGAGAGAATGGAGACAAGAAAGCAGAGGAGATGAAAATTAAGTACTCATCTAACATAATAGTAATAGATGAGTAATGAAATAATGTCAATTTGCATATTACTTAGAAATATGGAAACCAATGGCAGAAGTTACAAAATTAAAAGTTGAAAGCAATTGCTCCTGGGAGGACAGGGAAAAGCAGCTAAGGCAGTACCCCAACTGTTTGGTTATAAGCCATTTACAACTATTTGACTTGAGCCCTGGAGGCACTTTGGGATACGCATTGGGAGTCTAACTGCAACTTCAGCTGTTCAGATACACCGATTGCTCAAGAACAGCAGTTTGCAACCTGTGGGTCGCGACCCCTTTGGGGGTCAAACAATCCTTTCACGGGGGCTACCCGATTCCTAACAGTAGCAAAAGTGCAGTCAGGAAGTATCAATGAAAATAATTTCATAGTTGGGGAGTCACCACGACATAAGAAACTGTATTAAAGGGCCGCAGCATGAGGAAGGTTGAGAAGCACCGCTCTAGAGGATGATGAGGTGATCTGCTCCATAAAGTTTTAGTCTCACACATCCTACACAGGGTGACCCTGAGTCCTAAACAACTCGTTTGCAGTAGGCTTGGTTTTAGGTCAGCGCATTTAATTCTGATAAAACTTTTATAATGACAATCTATTCCACTTTTGTCTTGCACTCATGTACTCTTAGTTTCATGTTCTTTGCATTTGCTTGGTACATGTTTG
This sequence comes from Tenrec ecaudatus, assembly GCF_050624435.1. NCBI lineage: Eukaryota > Metazoa > Chordata > Mammalia > Afrosoricida > Tenrecidae > Tenrec > Tenrec ecaudatus. Next base: position 165,622,945 of record NC_134534.1, read on the forward strand.
CCCATCATTTTACAGTATGAATTACTTTATCTGTAAGCATATCATTTTATTTAGTGAAATGTATGAATTTCATTTTAAATCCAACACCAGATGAGCTCCTGCATGTGTGACACAATGGGTCTGACTCTTGTTTTAAGTTTTTACTCTATTCTTTATTAATATCTTTGTTTTCTATCTTTTATTCAAAGGTTTATGTTCTTTAGCTATCTTTCTTCCTGCTAAGTTGTATGTCTCAAAGGTATGCAAAGTTTGTATTCAGTATAATGATCTTTTCTATTTACCAACTCCACAAAAAGAAAGGGACTCCTCACTGCATATTATGAAAGATGAGATAATTAGCACAATCTGATTTCCCCACCCCAGTCCCAACTGTGTATTGAGCCTTGCAGCAATTTTTCTTATTATCTATTAGCCTTGTACTCACATTATTTAAATTTGGGTAAGTATTTATTCAATTACTACAGCTGGCATTTTGATATTTCAACCCCTCTTTCATTCATAATTTATTTGGCTGGAGTATTACTTGGATGTAAGACTTTTCAGTAAGTTCATAAATGCTTTAATTTTGAGCTTTTGCACATTTCAAAATATCAATGCTTTAAAGAATTCACACTGACAGCACCACCAATATTTTTAGATACCGATTTATGATCCTCTGGCAAATCACACTACTGAAAAGTCTGAGGTTGAGGATGATTTTTTTTTCCCAGAGGAAAAAAAATTAGTTATTTTTAGAAAAAAATTTTTCTAGCTCAAGATCCTCTTCTGTTTCTCCTGATTATTTTCTTCTAGTTTACACGGAGCTTCTATATCTACATGATTTTTTGTTTCAGAAGCTTCAAACAGAGTGTATAATATTTTCCCACTATTTCTAATAAATTCTTTGTCCTGAGGACACATCCAATTGCAAAGCTTGTAGTAATTAGGGTCAAAGAGGATATGCCCATTTTAGGATATTCTCACATCCTAAGGACAGTTCCCCTTTAGAGAAACATTTTTTTTAAAAGCCATCTAGCTGTAGCTCAAGATGTCACACAACGTGGACATGAGAGTAGCTGCTGCCAGAATATGCCTCTTTTGCCTCTTTTGCCAATGGCCTATTTGTCTTTAATTCCCAAGAGTACAGTCAGTATTGTGAGGGTGTTTTCAGGGACATCTCATTTAGGCTTAGAAAAGGGCAACCAGCCAGAGTTTTGCAAAAATGGCAGATCTCAGTATCCTTCTACCAACTGGCCCACACTTAATAGAACATTATGTGAATTGTAGCTGTTTTCTATTTTTTGGTTAGTTTTCCTAATTTGGGGAGACTCCAGGAAGGAGTGTTAAGTGAATGTAAATTTATACCAACATATATCCAACAAAGTTTCAAAGAACCTTTTAATTTAAAGGGGAAAAAAAGCATGATATATGGAAAAATCAATGCTATCAGTACATTAGAGGGCTTCTCATAAGTGAAAAGAAATTCTTTGGTAATTAGAAAGTATAATAATCAATATATCTATATTCTGATAATGTACATGAACTACAACAACCAAAAGTGGGGTTGAAAGAAAATGGGCTATTCTAACCAAACCCATAGCCACTGAGTCAATTTAAACTCACATAGACTGTAAATCTTTACCAGAGCAAAGGGCTGAGGTCGTAACTGACAACATTGCAGTTAATAGTCCAACGCTGACCTGATAGTGCCATCCCAGGCTCCTAGGAAATGGGCAGCATACATAAATCAAATAAACTTGACGGTTTTGAGTCATGGTTTCATGGGACATCTGTTAATTGGCATGATAACATGCTTAGTGCTTCTGTTCTACTTCCCAGTTCATTGTTTTGCCTGGGACCTAAAAGCTTACAAGAAGTCCCACAGGCACAACAAATGGCTTCTAGTACTTGGAGCAACAGAAAGGAGTTGCAGGAGCAGGCCAAGAAGAACAAGATGGTACCCAGCTTTCACAACTGAACATTTGACCAAATATTCTAAGAAAATTCCTAATCAAAATGTGGGAATGGGGTGCAGAATTTCAAATCTTTATGGACTCCAGACTGCAGGCTGGATAAACCTCTGAAACTATTGCCAAGTATTTAATAAAAAATAAAAGAAAATCTTTTCAACAAAGGGCCAAAAAACATTAAATGGGAAAGAAATCCTACTGTGGATGTTAGGTGCTGTTGAATTGCTTCCAACTCAGTGACGTGTGTTCAACAGAATGAGACCCTGCCCAGTCCAGCCTCACAATTACTCTTATGTTTGAGCCCATTGATTCAGCCACTTTGCCGGTCCATCTTATCAAAAGTTTTCCTCGTTTTCTCGGCCCTGCTACTTTGCCAAGCATGATGTCCTTCTACAGAGGTTGATCTCTCCTGACAAGTCCAAAGTATGTGAGATGAAGTACAGGAGATGGCAGTCTTGCCATCCTTACCTCTAAGGAGCATTCTGGTTATACCTCTTCCAAAATTGATCTGCTGGTTCTTTTGGCAGTCCATTGTACTTTCAATACTCTTCACCAGCACCATTATTCAAATGCATTGATTCTTCTTATGCAAATCACAAGACTTCAGCAAAAGAGTTACGAGAGCCCATGACTGGGGAAAAATCTTTAGCAAAGACACAATGAACGAATCTCTATAGCATGTGTCCTCAAACTGCAGCCCACGGGCCACATGTGGCCCACTGAGGACATTTATCCGGCCCGCCAGGTATTTTTGTCCCGTTTTTATTTTTACTTCAAATTAAGTTATGAGCAGTGTGCATAGGAATTTGTTCATAGGTTTTTTAAAACTATAGTCCAGCCCTCCAACGGGTCTGAGGGACAGTGAACTGGCCCCCTGTTTAAAAAGTTTGAGGACCCCTGCTCTATAATCTATAGAACATTGTGATAACCTCACTAAGAAAAAAACAAATAACCCAATTAAAAAGTGGACAAAAGACATGAAAAGGCAAAAAAAAATCTAATGGCTCAAGAATCAAGAAAAAAAGCTGTCAATTATTAACCATCTGAGAGGTATGAAGCAAAACAATAGTGAGCTATCACCTTACACCAATAACATTAGTCTATTAAAAATGGAAAACAAATGAAGAGGCTTTGGGGAGATTGAAACTCTCATCCACTGTTGGTGGGTCTGTAAAGATGTGCCACCACTGTGGAAAGCAACATGGCAATACCTCAAACAATTGGAGTAGAAATTCCATACGATCCAGCAATATATACCCTAAAGAAATAAGAGCCCTAGCATGAGCAGATGTGTGCATTCCCATGTCCACTGCAGCACTGTTCGCAATACCAAGAAGTTGGAAGCATTCCAACAGTCCAGCAACAGGTGATAGGATGAAGAAACATAGGTATATGCATACCATGAAAAACTATCCATCTGTAAAAATCATTGCTGAACAAAATTAGTGAATAAAAAGACAATTATATAAAACCACTACCATAAGTATAAACACCAAGATAGAGATTAGCTCTGTTCTTAAGTCATGAATCATATAATAATCAAATCGTAAATAGGAGAGGACCAAATAGGTACTCCATACAGCACTGTCCCACAGGCACTCCAACTTAATAGAATCTCCTATAACTGTGTTATTAAAATTACTGAAATAATCTGGGTTGGGAGGGAGAGGATAACTGCTCTCCCAACATCTTGGACTTTGAAGTCATTGGACTATGTCAAAAATCTTGCTTTCAAGGTTGTCCAGGAATTGGCAACCTAAGACCAACATGTATAAGCCATTTCCATATTTGTTTTGTATGACATGTATTAGTTATGCAGGCATAGTTTTACCTTGGTAAATGTGGTCGAAAGATTTGCCTTGTGTCTAATCCTCAATGTTTTCTTAAGCACCATTCAGTACTAAGTTTTTAACCTGTATAAGTAAATATTCCATGTACTTTAGTCTAATAAGCTTTCATATATATCTCTATATATATGTATTTTTATATATGTATATATATACACACATTAAGGAGCCCTGGTGGCATAGTGGTTACATGTTGGGCTGCAGGCCACAAGGTCAGTAGTTCAAAGCCACCAGGCACTCCTTGGAAGAAACACAGTACTTTCAGGGGTCCAAGGTAAGATTACAGAAAGCCTAGGTAATTTACATAGTAATATAGTTCATATCAATATTTAACAGTGAACTCACTAATAGACAATATACCTTCTTTTCAAGTACACACAAACCATTCATTCATAAAACTGATGTCTTTAGACCACAAAAAAAATTCAGTGAAACCCAAAGAATACAAGACGGTTTCAAAAAGTTTGTGGAGAAATTGAATTGAAAGGTAATGAAATTCTTCCACAAACTTTTAGAAGCCATACTGTGTAAATAAAGCAAATAACACTCTGGCTAAAGTGTAGAAAAAGTAGAAATTGAAAACAAAAGAGGTCCTGCCATTTAAATTTTTAAACATACTATTATAGCTATATTGAGTCAAGAGGTAAACAAAATAAAAATAAGTATTTAAAAAAGATATGATAATGAAAAAATACCATTTTCTATCAAAAAATATTATCAGCAAATATTTATAGTATTCTATGGAGAAAAATTAATGTACCACCCAACTCAAAACCACAGGAGAGCAGGAAGAAACAACATAGATAAAAACAGACATCCATATGTATGGATGGTGATGAGTTGTACACGCCCCCAAACAATTATTTTTAAAAAAACAAACAGAGATGCGCCATGGCTTCGGTAGAGATGCTCTCGCTGCGATCCTCATGGTTGGCAGTTCATAAACCACCGGCAGCTCTGTGGAGCAAAGACTGGGCTTCTACTCCTGTAAACAGTCTCGAAACTCATAGGGAACAACCACGAGTTAGAAAAACTCATAGTTTACTATCTGTAGATCTGAAAATCTACGTGAAATAGATTTTTTTAATAAAACAATATACCAAATCTAACCCCAGCTGGACAGAAAAATCTAAACAAACATGAAAAAAATAGAGAGAGTGGCAAAAGAACTTTGCCACAAAGAAACATTCAACTCATGGTCACAGGGAAACCCTGCCAGAACTTTCAAACTCAGATAAGCCCAATGCTGCCTAAACGATTCCAAAGCATAAAAGGGAGAAAACTTTGCTGATTTGAAACATTGTAATAGTGTATTAGTCTAACACTAACCCCCCCAAAAAAACTAACAAAGACTATACCAAATAACAAAATTACAAATCAATCCGCTGCACTCAGCAATACTGATGCAAAACCTACAAGCCACTAACAAAAGAATCACACCTACACATAAAAAGATTCATATTCAAATGGAATTTATTCCAGAATGTAAGCATGTTTCCATAGAAAGGAGTCCATCAGTAGATTCCATGATATAAAAAGGCAAACAAAGAAAACTATATGCTCCATTCCTGAGAAGGATTACTGAGAGCATCCAACACATCCAATATCCAGTCATGTTGTAAATATTCTAAAGTAAAAATGGATGGATACTTTAACATGATATATATATGCCGCTGTATAAAAATATGCATATATTTATGTTTATGTGTAATTCTCTATGTGCATGGATGTTTATATGCCTGTGTGTGTGCACATATGCAAGAACTGGCATTTTACTTGCTAAGGAAACATCAGAGAGGCAGGAGCAAAAGATTAATGTCCAAAACAACTCTTCTTCTATTTAATATTTAACACTGTACATCAAAATATTTTTAATTTATCTATTTAACATAGTGCATAAAGAAAAAAATCACATCCCTAGAAATAGAAGAGGCAAACCCATCTCTATTTGTCAGTGGCAAGATTATATATTTAGAAAATCCAAAAGACCACCAACATGTGACAGCAAGGAAGCTCCTTAAGAAACTAAGTTCCTGGGAGAATTAAGAACTCCTCTGGGATAGGATTCGTGAACGCTTGCTACCTAATTTCCCATGAGACTTTTTCCTACAGACTTCACCCACGTCTTTTCCTTTTGTTGATTTTGCTTTGTACCCTACGCCTGTAATAAATCTTCACACTGAATATCATAATATACTGAACCCTATGAATCGTCCTAGCAAATCATCCCCAAAATAGGTGGTCCTGGGGCTCCAGACATATCCAAATAAATGAAGAGCTTGAAAATATAACAAAGACAAAAAAAGAAAAATGGACAGAGAAAAATATGCCCCGGTTTTTAACTATAGGAAAAGATGCTCAACTTCTCACATAAGACTATTTTATACATCAAATTAAAATTATAGCAAGGTAACACTTCTTGGGAGCAAGACAACGCTTTCTACTCGGTAAAGAATTACACTCTCAGAAAACTCACCGGGCCAGTTCAAGCCCATCCTGTAGGGTCATGAGTCAGAATTGACTTGAAGGGATAAAAATCAAAGGGTACTAGGTGATGATCGGAATGGAGAATACATCCTGGGGGGAAGGGAAGTTGTACTATTCTAACTCTCCAGTCGATTTAGTTATTTCAAATTTAAAATGCAAAAATAATCAACATGAAAGTTTAGGGAGAAGAGAGACCAGAAATATGAAATGTCTCTGAAAAACATGCGGCCTATTATTTTTTTAATAGATGAGCTTAAACTTTGGATTAGCAGTTCTTCCTTGCTCCATTTTATCCTGACTCCCAGAACACTACGCTCCTTAGTTGGACTTTACAGTTTATTAGAGGAAGATAGCCTAACAGGGTGAAATCTATTTGTTATAGAAAATACAATTTAGTGTGGAGGGAGGGAGGGGTAGAAAGGGGGACCGATTATAGGGATCTACATATAACCTCCTCCCTGGGGGATAGACAACAGAAAAAGTAGGTGAAGGAAGATGTTGGACAGTGTAAGATATGACAAAATAATAATTTATAAATTATCAAGGATTCATGAGGGAGAGGGGAGCAGGGAGGGAGAGGGGAAAATGAGGAGCTGAAGTCAAGGACTTAAGTGGAGAGCAACTGTATTGAGAATTATGAGGGTAATGCAAGTACAAAAGTGTTTGGCACAATTGATGTATGTATGGATTATGATAAGAGTTGTATGAGCCCCCAATAAAATGATTTTTTTAAAGAAAATGCAATTTAGCATACAGTCTTGCAAAATCATCAGTGCTCGTTTTAAAAAGTTCAAAATGACTTGTTTTATGATTGAGTACTGGGAAAAGCTTTTTTATCTGAGAAACCGTGACGTCTTTCTTCCGAATGACAGGAATTACATAAGTGATGCTATCTCTCATAAAGGTGTCAGACAGGACGACTAAGGTCAAATGGGAAGCCCAATGACAGGAGCTACTGACATCAAGTTCAGGGTGACTTTTCAGACCTATTCCTTTCTTTGGTCCCTACTCTTTCATCTACATTTTATCACTTTATCTTCTATTTTGAGGCAAAATTCAATCCAGAGAACAATACTTTTTAAGAAATACTCATACAAGGACAACTAGCCTGATAGTCTAAAGTAATATTTATAATGAGCAAAATGAAATCTATCAGTTACCTCAAGAGGTCAAAAAGGAGCACTACGTTTTAGATATGCATCATCAGAATGGAGTCTAAGGTCCTCACTTTACAGATACTAAAAGTATAACAAACCCTTTGGGTATTACGTTACTACTACTACCAAGAAATGGACTCCTCTTTCCATTCATTTTACAGCCTTAAAAGAGAAAAGCAAAACTCTTATGTGCAAATGTAGGAATAAAAAATCATTTTACTTCTCTTAATTCTTGACACAATCGGACTTGGGAGGGTGAGGGGCAGATGTTAAACACTAACCATGTGCAAGCGGGATGAAGATGAGGAACGGACTCAGTTATTTCTCCTAGAGGGTTAATTCTCAGCATTAATGTTGCCTTCTGTTTGGAGCAGCAAAATAACTTCTGCGATAATAAACCACAACATTTCTGGTACAATGTGTATTTCAAAAAGAATTGACATGAGCAAAGAGGCAGGTGTTGTTTCCTTGTTTTTCCATCTTGCAACTACTACTAGTAGCTTCAACACAAAATGAAGGTATTGTCAAGAGATGGGTTCAGCAGCTTGAGGAAGACACCCCCACACAAGGTTGTCAAGGAAACTATAACCGAGTGCATTTTTCTATAAAAAAGAAATCAGTGCTAAGATAAACATGCCATGGAATACTCTGTGCCAAAATGATTCAAACGCCTTCTTGGAAAAAATAAGTTTAAATGTCTATATTTTAGCCAAACTCTTTTATAAAGTACTCCATCCATAATGCAGGCAGTCACACTTGAAGGTCCACGCTCCCTACCATATGGAGTATGCAGGGAGCACTTTTCTAAAATCAGCCATCAACCCAAAGCCACAGAAAGTAATAATTTAAAAAAAACTCTTTCAGATCAGTTTTGCAGATCTTAACAACACCAGAAGCAGCGACTTACCAAAAAGCTTCCCACACATAAAAAATACCTATCCTACACACCTACAAGTATCCCCAAATTTGGACTTTGTTTTTCAAAATGGAGTCTTTTTAATCAAAACATTTTAAAGCTAAACACACACACACACACACACACACATCTATGCACACTAAAGCAAAAGCTTAGCAAGCATTTAGCTCCTGAATCCCAACATTCAAACACTCACGGCCTCGAGTGGCATGCTTACCTTAACACCGAGTCTACAGAACAGGGTAGCACAGCCCCTGTGGCT